>NC_088879.1:20024894-20675794 GCF_032884065.1 Artemia franciscana | reverse complement strand
GGTAAGACCGAGTTGGTTCCAGTGGTAAGACATGTGGGGGACTTGTAAGTAATAATCGTCTGTTAGGCAACAGTCTTCTTTAGTGAAGAGGGGTTTGTAACTTTTGCTAATTGGTGTAGCCTACCCATACTCACTGTAACCTAGAATTAAGTGTTTACGCAACGGGTACAAACGATAACGTAAAACAACGAGGCAGTTTCGTAATAATTAAGAGAGTGTCATCTATGGTATTTTGATCCTGAAATTCTACGAATAGCTTTATAATACCAACTAGGTTATATAAGATATTGTTACAAGTCTTGATTCATCACGATGTCTACGATTGAAAAGGATAAAGTTCAACTGGCTGCAAAGTCAATTTAGTCCCTTCTTTCGATATTCTTTTGTTATTGTTGTTTTTTCAACGCTGAGGAATAGCCTTTGATCATGCGATTACTGATCGCGTTCTTCTTTGATTATAACGTTTTAAAAGCTTCGATAGGCTGACAACTTCAGCGTTTAACCGATAGCAAAGAAACAAAACCAAAGTGTTGCTCTCGCAACACTTTATTCGGCGAAGCCGGACAAACGTTGCCGCAACACTTCACGTTGCTCAGGCAACTTAGGTCTAGTTGTTCCTGTAATTGTAAGTAAAATTTATCTGAGTCAATAGTATCTCCGTCAGTCGGTTCAACAGGTGCATAGACTACTATAACTGATACCCTGAATTTTTTAGTCATAAAATGAGCAACTAGTATTCTATTATTAATACCTTGTATTACCTAGTATTCATTTATTTATACCTTCCCAGCCTAAACAAGACTTAGCAGCTTTCTTATTCACCATGAGCCCTACTCCCTGCCTATATACTCTATCTTTTCTGCATGAGTAAACAAATTCTATAATACCTAATTTCATGATTTTCAGAACAACAACAGAATAGGAAAAGCAATGAATTTACAAGAAGTTTGAAGTGTCTCAAATGAGTATACAAACTTCTTTTTAATGTAATAATATATACAAGATCTTGAAGACAGTGTTTTTGATGGTCAATGTCATTAATGCTATATACATGACAAACAATTTTGGAACAACCTAAAGTATTATAAAAACAGGCGAATTCTAGGAGATTTGGCAATGACACAATTCGGCATCCTTTATACAGCTGCGTTACGCAGTAAAACAGTCCGATTTTCGTCAGTTGATTTTTGTACAAACGGTCTGTTTATAATTTTTTATTCCAATTCCAGAAATACAGAATATGGCCCCTTTTGATTTCCGATTCCTTATTTGTTTTAATTTTTAGTTTCGATAATGTTTTTTATTTCGTTGTTTGATCAAAATTTTTTAAACTGTTTCAGTTTATTCCGACTGAATTTTCATTTCCATTTTCCCGCCATTTGTTACATTCATTTTTCATTTTTTCTCACTTGTTTTTATTTTTTCTCTATTCTCCTTGTACTGAAGACGATATGGCGAAGATACGTCTGAAGTTGTTTATGTGGTTTGGAAATGTGTTAATTGAATTATGGCTTTTGTTTTTCCTCGTTTTTGTTCCATTTTTTTTTATTATAAAAAAACAGCTTGGGTTAAAAGATGGAGTAAAAGAAAAAGGAAGAACAAGAGCTAAGAGCTCATATGGCACTTATGACGAGGCAAGAAGAGCTAAGAGCCAAGAGCTCATATGGTATGAGCTCTAACAAAATTCTAAGAATCAATAGATTGATTTAAAAGGAAAATCAGAGGCTTAACGCCGTTCAGGATTTAAAATAAGAGCTCTGAGTCACGATGTCCTTCTAAATATCAAAAACTCATTAAGACCCGATCACCCGCTCGTAAGTTATAAATAATACATTTTTTCTAATTTTTCCTCTCCCTTTAGCTCCCCAGATGGTCGAATCTGGAAAAAAGACTTTATCAAGTCAATTTGTGCAGCTCCCTGACACGCCTACCAATTTTCATCGTCCTAGCACCTCCAGAAGCACCAAACTCGCCAAATCACTGAACTCCTCCCCCCAACTCCCCCAAAGAGAGCAAATCCAGTACGGTTACGTCAATCACATATCAAGGACATTTGCTTATTCTATCCACCAAGCTTCTTACCGATTCCTCCACTCCTAGTGTTTTCCAAGATTTCCCCCTCCAGCTCCCCCCAATGTCAACAGATCTGTTTGGGATTTGAAATAAGAGCTCTGAGACACGAATTCATTCTAAATATCATATTTCATTAAGATCCAGTCACCCGTTCTTAAGTTAAAAATAACTCAATTTTTTTCAATTTTCCTAATTAACACCCCCCAGCACCTCCAAAGAGAATGGATCCGTTCCAATTATGTCAATCACGCATCTAGAACTTGTGCTTATTCGTCCCATCAAGTTTCATTACGATCTCTCCACTCTAAGAGTTTTCCAAAATTTCTGTTTCCCTCCTCCAAACCCCTATGTCCCAGATCCAATTCGAGTCGAAAATGGAGCATCTGAGACATAAGATCATTCTATATATATCAAGTTTCATTAAGATCCATTCACCTATTCGTAAGATAAAAACACCCCAATTTTCACGTTTTCCAAGAATTCCGGTTTCCCCCTCCAACTCCCCCCAATATCACAAGATCTGGTCGGAATTTAAAATTGGAGCTTTAAAGCACAAGATCCTTCTACATATAAAATTGCATTAAGATCTGGTCACCCGTTCGTAAGTTAAAAATGCCTAATTTTTTCTAATTTTTCAGAATTAGCCCCCTCCCCCAACTACCCCAAAGAGGGCGGATCCGTTCCGGTTATGTCAATCATGTATCTAGAACTTGTGTTTATTTTTCCCACCAAGTTTCATCCCGATCCCTCCACTCTAAGTGTTTTCCAAGATTTTAGGTTTCCCCTCTCAACTCCCCTCAATGTCACCATATCCGGTGTGGATTCAAAATAACCGCTCTGAGACACGATATCCTTCCAAATATCAAATTTCATTAAGATCTGATCAACCGTTCGTAAGCTAATAATACTTCATTTTTTCTATTTTTTTCCGAATTAACCGGCCCCCCACTCCCCACCCCCATATAGTCAAATCGGGAAAACAACTATTTCTAATTTAATCTGGTCGAGTCCCTGATACGCCTGCCAAATTTCATCGTCCTAGCTTATCTGGAAGTGCCTAAAGTAGCAAAACCGGGACCGACAGACCGACAGAATTTGCGATTGCTATATGTCACTTGGTATATTGTAGTGCCTAAAGTAGCAAAACCGGGACCGACAGACCGACAGAATTTCCAATTGCTTATATGTCACTGGTATATTGCTATATACCAAGTGCCATAAAAACTACTACAATGCCCAGAAATAAAACTCAGATTTTTTAGCTTAATTACTAACATTTATCGAATTTTTTAAGTTGAATTTGAAAATGTAATTAAACGCTGTTCGTCACCATAGGTCTGACGATATTCTTCACTGTTTTCGCAATTATGGGGATATTGGGACTTTTGAAAAAACAAGTAATTAGGGAATAAATGCTGAATTCAGAAATTTAATTTGGAAATTTAAACCACCCATAGTTTCGTAAAAAAGTTTCTTGACTTAATTCTCCTTCTTTTTGGGAGATTAAACTCCGAAATATGATTCCCGTCAGAGTCTAGCTTTAAAAAAATGAAGTACAAAAGAAGTGAAAGTGAAAACTGGTTACTGAGATTGGTTAATTGGGAACTATCACAGTCAAATATATTTAAAAAAAACAGCAAAGTCGGAAATTCAATTTTTAATAAAATTATGGAGGTTTTCAGTAGTAGCAGGAACCAAATAAAAAAACAACAGAAACGTGGGTAAAAAATCAGCACAAAAAAAATATACTAAGAAGATATGACACCAGCACCTTAAGAAGTTTTGACTTTCCCTTCGAAGTTTATTTCTCTTTGGGTATCAGTGTTGTCAAGTTGACTAATTAGATTTGCTCATGTATTTTCACTGTTGAACGTGGCAACACAATGTAAATGTGATACTGCCTCAAAAACTTCATAATTTTGAATAGCCAGAGGCAAATAACAGTCTTCAGATGTGAATGTACCTAGGATGGGTCCAGGGGGAGAGGTTTTAGAAAAATATTTGGATTTTGATGTATGGAGTCAAGTTCATCAAAACACACTAAAAAACATGCGTAAGGTGGAAAAAATCGCGTAGGTCAACAGTCAACTAACCTATACTCGAAGAAAAACACTTGGTTCACGAAGCTGCATTTTTGGGCAAAAGCAGCTATTTTGTGTTTCTTTTTGGCCCCGGTTCATTCATTTCTAGCAGCGTAGTTATGTGCTATGGAGATTCAAACACTGGATTGAGATATCTCAACTGAACCAATGAAAACGCATCCATTAAAACATATTAATTGGATTTATGTCTAAATACATGTTACTTGTTTTATTGTTGGCATTACAATGGAAAAAATGAACTGATTTGACATAAATACTTCAGCGTGCATTTTCCCTGCATCCGATGTCCATGAGAAGTTTTGCGTCAGCAAGAAAGCGCGGCTACAAGGGAAAATACAGAAGTTTCAGCTGAAAGAACAACTACCTTCCCTATAAACTAAGCATTTTTCTATTCACTATTGCAGCAAAAGAAAATACATGCACAAGAAAAAAATATAAGAGAATATTATTTTTACCTTTGTCCTGAGTTTCTTCCTCTGGACCCACGCGTTTGGCCGCTGTCAGACGTTGACGGGAGTAATTGCTTTTCTAGCTCTAGGAAATAAGCAAAAATAAGTGAATTTATTTACATATTGGCCAAAGTTTTTATTGATCTATTTTAGTCCTGTCAATTGCTTGGGGGAAAATAAACTGGGTAGAAATAAAAAAAAATCTCCATTTTGCCAAAACAAGATAAAACCCTGCATTCAAAATCTTGTCTCTACTTTCACGCTATAGGATGATACATGACCTTAAAAGATTGCCTATCTTGTCCATAATAGACTTTTCGGTTTGTGCGGCCAAACTATTTAAACTTTTTTGGGTGGTCTTGCCATAACTGTTAGAGCTTGGATAAAAGGTCCAAATAAATGACAAAAAACTAAAAGCAACAACCGACTTTACAAAAAATCTTGGATAAACCATTTAACTTCTAGCGTTTTGTGTAGGAGATAGAGATATTCAGTTCTGATTAAAGTCGCATATTCAAAAAGCGTCTTTTTTTTATTAAAAGGAACAAAATTTCGTTTTTAAAGTTCAGGCAAGAGCAGTCTCAAAAAGTCTTCTGGCATACATACTAGGAAAAAGTTAAAAATTGGTACAAAGGAATTATCATTTGAGCGGTTCGAATGCTTGAGGAGTTTCTGCAGGGGCTTCCTTTGGGGTGGGGGGTGGAGGGGGCCATTGTCTCCCCAATAATTCGGAGAAACAATCAAAATATGGCCCATATCCCTTGACTATCCGGATATAGACCCCTCTTGCCCCCCCCCATAAAATGCTGGATCTAAGTCCCTGGTACCCTGTGGTGTCAACCATTTTGACTGACAAGATCGCTAATAAAAGGGACAGAAAATTTCACCATGTTTAGAATCAAATATCAGAGTAAAATCACAAATTGTCCACTCCTCTCGATGAAAGATGGTCCATTGTGGCAATTCACGAATGGGCCCTTTGTCTTCAGCCGATGCTGAGGCTCACACTACGAATTTTTAGTACCGTATCTCCGTAAATGCCGAATCTCAAGACACCGCTCCTGCATCGTAATTAGATTAACTACTGGATTAATGATTATATAGCGCTACTAGATTAACACTGTTACATTAATTATAACGGTATTAGATAAACCTTATTACTATCAGATTAACTCCCAAAGCTAGGAAAGTTTTAAAAAGAGATTGCTTGAGCGATAAGTCACTTTTATAAGACGTTAAAACTTATTTTCAAGAATTTTATTTGTTTATTTAGCATAAACAGTTGTTTACATATAAAGAAAAAATAATCTTAACATTCAATATTTTTCCATATGAGGATTATATGGTGAATACCTGACATTACGACAAATTATTTAACGAAATCAGCATTATTTTGGATTGAATTTCGTTCCTCAAATAAACAGTTTCATCATTTCAACAAGTTCTATCAATAAGTATAGGTTTGACAACCAGCAAGAACAAAAGAATCCATGTTGAATTTTCTGATACTCTTCGATTTTCGTCATAGCGTGAGACCAGAGAAATATGAGTGGCTTTTAACTTTATTTTCTTGAAAGCAGAATGTGCAATCTCCTTCTTAGAGAACTGAAGAACAATATGGTTCGAAACAGTTACAAGTACACCTCAGTAATTTTCTACATTAAACAGCAATACAGCTCTTAGAGAGGTTCTACACCGGTGGCAAGTCCATCTACTAGTGTATTCAAATATATATAAGTTTTTCATCAACCAAAATTTGTTTATTGTATAGCAAAATGAAAAATAACCACAAGTTTGGTCCAGAAATGGAATTATTGCCACATTAATTTGATTTATTTTAATCCTAGCATTTAATTTACTTTCACCATTTGCAAATTTGATAAATACGTAATTTTAAAACAGCCCTACCGCGCCGTCTTGAGAATTTTCCTGAGTACATGGACAGGGGAGCTTCCCAATAGATTGAACCATAGAGATTTAAGTTGAAAACATCAGAAAATTCAAGACATCAGACTTTATTTTGTAGAATTTTGCTTTTTTCATTTTGCATACATACTGGTTTACACTTGAAGAAGTAAAAACATTAATATTGGTTGTTTTCAATTCATTCAATTAAATGAAAAGAACCTGACAGTACAACAAATTATGGACAAAATTAGAACAAATTTTGTTAAATTTTAGCTCACAAATAAAAACTATTATTGTTTCGACAAGTTCCATTAAGCAGCATATGTATGATAGCCAGTAAGAACAAATAAGCTTTGGAAAAGCTCACTCGAACACTGTCTACTAAGACAGTGTTCGAGTGTAAATGAATGTCACTTTCATAAGAAAAGAATAATAAATTTCGGACACTTTAGACCATGTTTCTTCTTGATATTGCTCAAAAAACCCTCTCAGAACGTTCTTTTTACTTAGTTTTGCCTGCAAACACCACTTTATAAGTTGTTATTGGATCATTTTAATTTCTTCAATACCCCCTCCCTTTACAAGGCTCAGACATAAGAAACTTCCTTTCTTCTTCTTCTTTATCCTCTTGATTGACTGATAATTTCTATTCAGGCAAATGAAAAAAAAAAAGTTAACTTATTTAGCTAATTGACATGTTTCCGAAATTAGAAAATGTTGTACTATAGTTAATCGAAGTAAAAGGAAACAGTGCTGACAGATAATATGACCCATTCAGGGACCCAATCGCCAAAAACGTGACTAGTAGGTGATCAGTAAGCATTTGTAAAATCTTCTACCTCAGTCTAAATGATAGATAAAAGAAACTTTGAAAACTACAGAACTAGGAAGATTAGCTATACAGCATAAAAGAAGCATTCAAATATTTCCCACCAAAGCCACAAAGTAAATCGCACAGTCTACCTCCCGCACACGAGCAATTTTCTGTACACCGCTTGCACGAGCAGTACTTAGGGACTACACTATATGGGTATACCTTCAGGGTAGACATAACTGAGTTAACCTTAAAATTCTGGAAACTCCAGCCAAACATCTAGGTCAAACTTTGGTCAGTTCGCTTGTAAAAAAAAATAAATAACCCACTGGAGGGAAACGCGCATAGCATAGTACTTAAGAGGTAGCGTCAGATGGAGGCAAATATTCGAGTTTGTGCTGTAGACTGTAGAGGGTATAAATATATTTAAAGGTCGTAAGGAGAAGTAAGGAGGTGTGGATTTTTACCACAGACGGCGACAATGACTTCCCTGCAAATATAAAGAAAGTTTTCTTGCACAGAAAAATCAAGTCTAGACTTCTCTATTTCTTCCACAATTAAAGCAATCCACTCCCGCAATCCTCATTTCTCGAGAGCCTTAGCCAATACTCTTATTCCCTAACAGAATATAAAACAAACTACATCAAAGCCCGAAAACACATGAAGAGGGCAGATGAAAAAAAAAACTAGATCGTTTGGTAAATTCCTGCGAAGCTGATGCACAGGCACTGAATACTCGCAGAATCGGACATAAACTTTTCGTTTTTCACAATTTAAATGGTACCCAAAGAATATCTTATGATAATAAAGCAAAAGGACAACAATGTCTGTGTCATTCGCGTCAACATATACAATACCAATATCCCTCTTCTAGCAGTCATGGTGCAACACAACTCTAGTATCCACCTATTTCTGGTACCACTCTGACGCATTTCAAATCCAGTATCGATACTTCCACTTTTGTTGAACATCATTGTTTTCTTCCGGCCTTGAAAGCCTCCAGAGAGCCAGAGACTTAAAGCTGCTTACAGCACAAGAAGTAATTCTTAAAAAATCGTCAAATGAAAGTTAAATCAGTTTTTCTTTGCCTTGGAATTTGATAGTATCGAATTCCAATCATCTAGTTTTGTGAATGTTCTCATCAACAGGAGTATCCTTTTTTAGCATTTTTAAGTTCCAGAGTAAGCCTTCACGATAATGGTAATACAAGAGAAATCATTTAACTCCATGCAAAAATCTTCAAAAGCTTCCCAGTATGGACAGAAAGAACTTCAAGAGCTAAGGTACGGGCAGCAAGGGCTTTTCAATATGGGTCTCCACACATCACTTTCTCTTTGGTTCTTTTTAGTGAAATTCCGGTCTCATAAATCAGCTCTTCTAAACCAGAGCACAACATTCTACAACCGATTGCACCCATAAAGTTGAAAAAATATTGAAACCACCCTTTCTGAAGACAATTTCAGAATATGCTACCAGATCTTTTGCTCTGACAGCATGTTCAATTTCATATACAGCCTGGTCACGTATGACAACAGTGGAAACTCAGTCCTAGTTCTCTGACAGTTTTCTTGAAAGTCTTAATGGGTTCCTCCACCACTGCTGGGCTAGAGCAAAAGTGGGGAGCCACTCGCTGATACCCAATATTTATACTATGAATATCAGCTTTATCGTCATATTTAGCAGATAAATTTTTTTTAACCAAAATATGGTCGAGATTCTACTGAGTCACTTGACTCATTCATAAGCTGCGTTGGCAACGCTATAAAGAAGCAAGATCGCAAAAAAAGTCCGAATGAGAACCTTCTGATCAACTGTCAAACCAAGGAGATATCTGAATTTTGTTGTCACCTGCATGTTTCGCTTTTGGTAAATCTTGCCACACTTTCCTGGCTGAATAAGATTAGAAGATGACATGGGAGCGTTTCCATTCCATTACTGGATTTTTATTCTTTTCAAATGTTTCACACGTAAATCTTACCGGCAGTAACTATATTTCATGCATCAGGCTCCATTCAAGCAGTTGCAGCGTGCTCGTCCATAATTTATATTGCTTTGACAGTTTTTCTGTTCAGGTAAGTCATAGAGATCCACCGAGACAGGCATATTTGTGCTGGATAATTGCCTATAGTTATCCAGGCTATAGCGTCTTCACTAATAGTTAAAAAATGAAAAAGGTCATAAAGTTTCTAGATCACTCATTTTGGAGAAGACTTAATTTTCTACCAAGTCTATTAATAAAAAAACGCGTTCTGAAGGCAAATTTTCAAGAAGGAACAAAATTTTCCCCAAAATGCAATAAATTACGGTATATTTTCAGTCGATTTTTAAAGATTACAATTGTAAAGCAAGAGACAAAGCAATTTTGGAAGAAAAAAAAATACTAAACCTTAATAATTTCCTTTAATTTACCAATAATTGACCAGTTTGGAATTTATTATTGATTTTAAAGGAATTTTTATCAGTTGAGATCGTTTTTTGGGGAATTTGGGAAAACAGGGATGTAGCACTTATTTGTCGACTGTATAACGTTGACTTTCGTGTTCAGCATGATTGATTACATCAGACCACATTCTCAAACCTTTTGCTGCCTGCTGATCACTCAAATCATTAAACATATTCATTTCTCTCATCCGGCTCCCTGACTACTTGTCAAGAAACAAAATTACACGCTGAGTATTTTGGTCAGTTGTAAGCTGTAAAACTTTTATGTAATTTAGAAATTTTTGTTTAGAAAGTTGCAGAATTTCAATTGGATTTTTGATATTTTTAAAGAATTTTAATAGACGAAGCATAAAGCAGAGGTTTACCCATCTGCATGCTGAATATAAATAGATACAAAGCCGTAGTACTAGCACAAAATATTTGGAACCAAATTAGTGTCGGTAAGAGGTCTTACAACCGAGCTCTCATATAAACACGTAGCTGCGTGAACACATAATTAGGAGATCAATACGGGATGAATTGCCTTACATTACAGAGGTTTCTACAAAAACGTAGCTTCAAAGCGAACGTTGCAGACTTGTAGATTGTAGAAGCGAACGTTGTAGACTTGGTGCAACAAAATTAGATTTCCAAAAGCATCAATAATTGCAAAATTAAATATAATGATAAGCTCTTGCTCCCTCGCTTCTACACTTCTGTAGCCCAAGCGTGACATCAAAATCAACGAAGAACACAAATTGTTTGTAAGCACTTTCCTTGCAGCTCAGGAATAAACATCATTATTTTTATTTATTAAAATAAAAAAAATTAAAAAATAATAAATTATAACAATAAACATCATTGTTTTAATTATTGCTCCGAAAATTCCAAGGGTGAAGGATCTTCTCACTAATCATATAGATATAATGATGTACCTTCATCTTTATTTACAGGTAAGGTTTTTGTTTTATAAAGTCACAAGAACATACCTACACGCGCAGCTACAAGTTCAGCCCTTTTAAGTTTTTCATCTTGAGTATGCGTAGATTCGATAAGCTTCTCAATTAAGCATACTAGAAGACTATCTGCACGGCCAACTGTTGTATACTTAGCCCTGCACATGGGGCAATCTCTTTGGCTTCGTTCCCACTGCAGGATACACGTTTGGCAGAAGGTATGTAGGCAGGGCAGTTTAACTGGCTAAAAAGAAAACATAGTACGAATAAATAGCATCACAAATTAAAGCATAGCATTTTCACTAATATTCTTGGCCTCTAAGCAGAAAAAAATAGTAAAAATAAATCACATCACAAATTAAAACATAGTATTTTCACTAAGTCTCAAAATTTTTTCTCTAAGACACCATTTGCAATCAAATAGGTCATACGTTTAAGTGGACTAACGGAAAAGGGACTATTTTCAGGGAGTTTTTTAGTACGGGGGAAAATTTTTTTCTCAGGTAAGATTTTTTTTTTTTTTTTAACATTTGACTAGCTCTTGTGATATTGAAATAGTACAATTTTCATCGTGTCAATGCAGCTAAAATAAGCTCGAGAGATGGGCAGTGCTGTGTTTCACTAAACATTTGTATTTAGCTCTTTCTCTTACTAAGTTATTTCAAATTTTACGTTTCGTAGAATTGAAAGATGAATAAAAAAGAAATGAAATTTTTGACAAAAGGTTATTCTAGCAGTCATTTCTCAGGCATGCTTAAAAATCGCGGTGCTATGATGTAGTTTAAACAAGAGCTAAGAACTCACATAGCACTTGTGACGAGGTCGGAAGAGCCAAGAGCTCATATGGTATGAGCTCTGGCAAAATTGTAAGAAACAACAGATTGCTTTAAAAGGAAAATCAGAGGCTTAATGCTCGTCGGGATTTAAAATAAGAGCTCCGCGAGGTCCTTCTAAATATCAAAATTCATTAAGATCCGATCACCAAGTTATAAATACCTCAATTTTTCCGATTTTTCCTCTACCTTCAGCCCCCCAGATGGTCGAATCAGGGAAAACGACTTTATCAAGTCAATTTGTGCAACTCCCTGACACGCCTACAAATTTTCATCGTCCTAGCAAGTCCAGAAGCACCAAAGTCACCAAAGCACTGAGCCCCACCCCCTAACTCCCCCGAAGAGAGCAGATCCTGTCTGGTTACGTCAATCACATATCTACGACATTTATAAGAACAACCCGCTAGAACATAAAAAAACTCATTCATTAATAGTTGCTGATACAAGGTGTTCTAAATTAAAAATGTACTTAAAACAAGAGCTAAGAGCTCATATGGCACTTGTGACGAGGTCAAAAGAGCCAAGAGCCAAAAGTTCATATGTATGAGCTCTAGCAAAATTCTAAGAATCAATAGATTGATTCAAAAGGAAAATCAGAGGCTTCATGCCGGTCGGGATTTAAATAAGAGCTCTGAGTCACGAGGTCCTTCTAAATATCAAAATTCATTAAGATCTGATTACCCACTCGCAAGTTATAAATACCTCATTTTTTCTAATTTTTCCTCTCCCTTTAGCCCCCCCCCGATGGTCGAATCGGGGAAAACGACTTTATCAAGTCAATTTGTGCAGCTCCCTGACACGCCTACCAATTTCCATCGTCCTACTACGTCCAGAAGCACCTAAGTCACCAAAGCAATGAAACCCACCCCTAACTCCCTCAAAGAGAGCGACTCCAGTACGGTTAGGTCAATCACATATCTACGACATTTGCTTATTCTACCCACCAAGCTTCATCCCGATTCCTCCACTCTAGGCGTTTTCCAAGATTTCCAATTTCCCCCTTCAGACCCCCCCCCCCTCCCCAATGTCAACGGATCTGGTCGGGATTTGAAATAAGAGGTCTGAGACATGAGTTCCTTCTAAACATCAAATTTCATTAAGATTCGGTCACCCGTTCTTAAGTTAAAAATACCTCAATTTTTCCAAATTAACACCCCCCAGCTCCTCCAAAGAGAACGGATCCGTTCCAATTATGTCAATCACGTATCTAGAACTTGTGATTATTCTTCCCATCAAGTTTCATCCCGATCTCTCCGCTCTAAGCGTTTTCCAAGATTTCTGTTTCCCCCCTCCAACCCCCTATGTCCCCGGATGCAATTCGAGTCAAAAATGGAGGATCTGATACACAAGATACTTCTATTAAGTTTCATCAAGATCCAATCACCTATTTTTAAGATAAAGATACCCCAATTTTCACGTTTTCCAAGAATTTTGGTTTCCCCTACAACCCTCCCCCCCCCAATGTCAGGAGATCTGGTCTGAATTTCAAACAAGAGCTCTAAAGCACAAGGATCCTTCTAAATATCAAATTTCATTAAGATTTGATCACCCGTTCGTAAGTTACAAATACCTCATTTTTTCCATTTTTTCAAATTTTTCCGAATTATGCCCCCCCCCCAACTCCACAGAGAGCAGATCCGATCCAGTTATGTCAGTCACGAATATTGGACTTCTTTTTATTCTTTCCACCCAGTTTCATCCTGATCCCTCTGCTTTATGTATTTTCTAAGATTTTCGGTCCCCCCCCCCAATGACATTAGATCCGGTCGGGATTTGAAATAAGAGATCTGAGTTACGAGGTCCTTCTAAATATGAAGTTTCATGAAGATCCAATCACTCCTTCGTAAGTTAAAAATGCGTCATTTTTTCTAATTTTTCAGAATCAAACCGCCCCCCCCAACTCCCCCAAATAGAGCGGATCCGTTCCGATTATGTCAATCACGTATCTAGGATTTTTCCCATCAAGTTTCATCCCGATACCTCCACTCTAAGCGTTTTCCAAGATTTTAGGTTCCCCCCAAACTCCGCCCAATGTCACCAAAACCAGTTGGGATTTAAAATGAGAGCTTTGAGACACGATATCCTTCTAAATATCAAATTTCATTGAGATCCGATCAACCGTTCATATGTTAAAAATACCTCATTTTTTCAAGTTTTTCAGAATTAACCCCCCCCCAACTACCCGAAATAAAACGGATCTATTCCGGTTATGTCACTCACGTATCTAGGACTTGTGCTTATTTTTCACACCAAGTTTCATCCCGATCCCTCCGCTCTAAGCGTTCTCCAAGATTTTAGGTTTCCCCCCCTCCAACGCCCCCCAATCTCATCGAATCTGGTCAGGATTTAAAATAACAGCTCTGAGACACGATATCCTTCCAAACATCAAATTTCATTAAGATCCCATCACCCGTTCGTAAGTTAAAAATACTTCATTTTTTCTATTTTTTTCCGAATTAGCCGACCCCAACTCCCCCCCAGATGGTCAAATCGGTAAAACGACTGTTTTTGATTTAATCTGGTCCGGTCCCCGATACGCCTGCCGAATTTCATCGTCCTAGCTCACCTGGAAGTGCCTAAAGTAGCAAAACCGGGACAGACCGACAGAATTTGCGATCGCTATGTCACTTGGTTAATACCAAGTGCCATAAGAAACCAGACCCATCAAAAACCCTATGGCTCAGAATTGGTTACAAGCAGAAGCAGTTTCGCAGGTAGGCACAATTTAGGTCTTAATCTGCATTTCTTGTGACCAGACTATATATTTCAAAATTCTTCATACCTGTTAATACAACCTTAGTCTGGTAATATATAGATGACTTTCATAACTGGAAAACATCCAAATTATCTGCTTATCCTAGAAATTAAATATAAAAAAACAAGTTTTCTGAAATGAAAGTAAGGAGCGACATTAAAACTTAAAACGAACAGAAATTACTCCGTATATGAAAGGGGCTTTTTTTCCTCGACACCCCGCTCCTTACGCTAAAGTTTTTTATTGTTTTAAAAAGTAGAGTTGCAAGAAAGAATCAAACTTTAGCGCAAGGAGCGGGGTGTCGAGGAAGAAAAGCTCCTTTCATATACGGAGTAATTTCTGTTCGTTTTAAGTTTTAGTGTCGCTCCTTACTTTCATTTCAGAAAACTTGTTTTTTTATATTTAATTTCTGAAAGTTTTTGAATTAATGCATGTCTGATTTTGGCTCTCCGTACATAAATTATTAAAATGAAATTTGTATATTAATTCTTTTTTTTTGGCTAAATGGCTTTCTCTTAGTTTTGATCAGACGATATTGAGAAATAAGGGGTGAAGAAGGAGGCCTAGTTGCCCTCCAGTTTTTCGGTTACTTAAAAAGGCAACTAGATCTTTTAATTTTTAACGAACGTTCTTATCAGTAAAAAATATACGTAACTTAAGAATTAACTTACGTAACAAACTTTTATATTCTTATATTTTTGGTTATATATATGAGGGAGTTGGTCCCCTCGTTAATACCTCGCTCTTCATACTAAATCTTGTTTTGTCCCAATTCTTTAAGAATGACCCCTGAATCAGAAAGGCCGTAGAATAAATATTTGAAATTACTTAAAATTTTTTTAGCATAAAGAGCGAAGTATTTATCTCCTCCTAAATACCTCGCTCTTTGTGCTAAAAATATTTTTAGAACCCCTCATATGCGTAATAATCTCTGTTCGTTTTAAGTCTTAATGCTTCTCCTTACTTTCAATCGAAAATTTTTTTCATATTGTCATTGTTGTTTTGTTTTTTTTAATAGTAATGCTAGAAAATCCTGCGCCCTTTTCATTGAATTTCTCTTCCCCCATGAAATATTCCTCCAAGGAAAGATCCTCCCATATAGCCCCCTCCCCTGAACCCTACACCCAAACCAAAAAAATTCCCCTGATAACGTCAGTACACTTCCCAGTAACCATTACTTTATGTAAACATTGGTCAAAGTTTGTAACTTGCAGCCCCTCCCCCAGGGACTCTGGGGGGTAAGTCATCCCCAAAGACATAGTTCTTATGGTTTTCGACTATGCGGAACAACATGGCTATCTCAAAATTTTGATCCGTTGACTTTGGGAAAAAATGAGCGTGGGAGGGGGCCTAGGTGCCCTCCAATTTTTTTGGTCACTTAAAAAGGGCACTAGAACTTTTCATTTCCGATAGAATGAGTCCTCTTGCAACATTCTAGGACCACTTGGTCGATACGATGACCCCTGGAAAAAAAACAACAACAAAAAAAAAAAAACAAATAAACACGCACCCGTGATTTGTCTTCTGACAAAAAATACGAAATTCCACATTTTTGTAGATTGAACCTTGAAATTTTTTCTATAGGGTTCTCTGATACGCTGAATGTGATGGCGTGATTTTCGTTAAGATCCTATGACTTTTAGGGGGTGTTGCCTCCTATTTTCCAAAATAAGGCAAATTTTCTCAGGCTCGTAACTTTTGATGACAAAGACTAAATTTGATGAAACTTATATATTTAAAATCAGCATAAAAATCCGATTCTTTTGATATATCTTTTAGCATCGAAATTCCCTCTTTTAGAGTTTCGTTTACTATTGAGCCGGGTCGCTCCTTACTACAGTTCGTTACCACGAACTGTTTGACTATTCATGGCACTGGGCTGCCTCTAGACTAGCTTTGTAAATATTACTCGTGTGAAAGATTGGAGTTTACTTCCATACTCACCTGGCATTTATAATTCAAAAATGTACACATAACTTCTAGCCAGGATGGCTGTTTTTGATTAACTTTTTTAAATATTTGTGAAGAAAAAGACTTATTTGTTTTCAGGAGGAAATAACAATCTGTAAGAAAAGGAGAAAGCACAAAAAAGAACATTTTTGATTTTCCAGAAGTTGTTCCTTTAGAAATGAGATTAAAACAGCTGAAAGAATTAAGATATAAACTGAACAAATGAATCACAGCAATCAATTCAGACAAGATTCAATCCAGACTCAACGAGGCAAAACAAGACAACTGTCCTACGGAAATACTTTCTTCTTCTTCTTCTACTTACTTCCTTTAAAAAAGATGTGGGACATGTAGTCGATTTAGGAAATATACTGACAAAGGAAACTAAATGAAAAGTAGAAAAGGATACATTAGTTGACATGACAGTAAAACCCCAATCAACTGGCAGAAACGAATATTTGTATTATTATTCCTTTATTACGCTTTCGGCACGGGGGGACGGATGGTATTAATCCTTACTATAAAGATTTCCTTTAGAAGTCTATAAAGATGATAGTCGGTCAAGTAAGCTGGGAATGAAATCTTACAATAATATCCAGAAAGTCAAGTTAATCAATTTAGCTTTCGAGGAGCCCACACTACAGAAACAAAAATAAATAACTATATCTAATGTCATTCAACTAAACGGTACAATACGACAAGATACAATATTGACATTCTTGCTTTGTCAGAGGTTCGATAGGCTGGGAGTAG
This sequence comes from Artemia franciscana, assembly GCF_032884065.1. Lineage (NCBI taxonomy): Eukaryota > Metazoa > Arthropoda > Branchiopoda > Anostraca > Artemiidae > Artemia > Artemia franciscana. Next base: position 20,658,780 of record NC_088879.1, on the reverse strand, counting down.
TAGACAGGGGTTACCTGGAGGGTCCACAATAAAGTACAGTAGGCCTGGAAAGAAACGAGAACACGGAGTAGCCATTGTTCTTTCTGAAAAAACTGTCCAAATACATCGTTAATTAGAAAGTCATCAATCCCAAATTGATATCTATAAGGCTAAATAGAGACCATGCAAAGATGACACTAATTGCTTGTTATGCACCCACAAATGATGCAGAAGATAAAATAAAGGAAGAATTCTACAACGACTTCAATGCCACAATCAAGGGAGCGCCATTGCATAATATCATATGTGTCATAAAAAATTGAAAAATTATAATAAAGATGCTAAACAAATCCTTGGTTTCAAGAAAAGACCAATGGGTGTCGGATGAGACGTGGGACTATATTGAAAAACGCAAGCAGGCAAAACTTCTTCTTCCTAACTGTAGTACGATAATCGTATGTTCAGCAACCTGATATAACAATATCATGACAAGATGGTCAAAAAGAGTGCTAGGAAGGGCAAACGTAACCAACTTGAGAAGAGAGCGGAACTAGCTGAAGAAGCTAAAAGAAGAGGGGACTCGAAGACAGTGTACTGTTTAACCAATGAAATCGTTGGGAAATGTCAGAGTATGAAAGGTCCTGTACGAGACCCGAATGGAGGTCTTGCAACAGATTCAGAAGATGTGAGCAAAGTCTGGGCATACCATTTTCAGACGCTTCTAAACCGTCCTCCCCCTTTAGAACTCCCAACGATCCCTGACATACCGTTACTAAGCCTCCCAATCAACGTAGACCCTCCAGATATCACAGAGATTTGTATGGCGGTAAAACGATTGAAAAATGGACAATCCCCAGGCGAAGACAAAAACACAGCAGAAATACTTAAGACTACTGTCATTCCTTGCATGACCTTGTAGATATAATTCTTCAAGACAATGTTGGAGTCGGAAAAGGTGCCTAAAGATTGGACTAGAAGCACCCTGGTAAAACTTACAAAAAAAGATGCCACAAATGGTGTGTGAATAATGCCGTGGTATCTGCTTACTTTCAATGCCACAAAAGTTTTTTGCTCTTATAATCCTCAACAGAATAAAACCACATCTTGACAAACACCTAAGAGAGCAGCAACACGGCTTCCGTCCAAAATACTCCTGTAATGACCTCACATGTGTCCTCAAACATACTGGAAGATCTGGAAATCTGCTGGAAGAAACCAATGAGGTGAGAAGGAAATTATACTTTGTTGACTTTGAAAAAGCTTTTGGGTCAGTAGATATAGCAAAACTCTAGAAAATGCTCTCACATTACGGTATACCGGGAAAAAATCATTAAACTTATCATCGCTTTCTGCAAAGATACAGAATGCTGTGTACAGACTGGACAAGGGAATACCAAATATTTTAAAATAATGATAGGAGTAAAGAGGGACATGTCCTCTCTCCCTACACATCCTAAGTAAATGCGAGGGATATGGGATTGATATTAGTGAACCAGCCAGACTTGGAGATCTCGATTTTACTAATGACAAAAGCCTTCTGAAAACCGTTAAAATAGTGTTAAAGATGCAGCAGCACAACTTGGACTAAAAATCGACTCAAATAAAACAAAAATCATGGCCACCAGTAGATCTCCTCTTGATATTAGGTACGGAAATGACCAAATAGAGCAGGTGGTTGAGTTTAGATACCTGGGTGGTACAGTCGAAAACACTGGCTCAAACACAAGAAAAGTCCAACTTAGGCTGGGACAAGCACTAGGGCGTCTCAAACAAGTTTGGAAATTTCAAAAACAATCTTTGGGGCTAAAGCTAGGATTGTTTTAAAGCAATGTTCTGTCAGTGCTGCTTTATGGATCTGAGACCTGGCATCTCAATCAGCAATAAGAGCAGAAAAAATACTATCATTCGAAAACACTTGCCTCAGAATAATCCTAAATATAAACCAGATTAACAGGATAAGAAATGACACCATCAGACAACAGGTCCAGATACCTTTAATAATAGACGTTATCCTTCAACACAGGTCGCGTTATCTTGGGCATATCATGAGAACGGGCAGAAATCGCTTACCAAAGACGTTCACACAGAAGAGACTTGTCAAATATACATGCATCCCTACAGCCCGAATAGGAAGACGTACTAGCTACAGCACACATCTGATATGACTAGAGACCTTTTGTGGATGTCCTAGGTGCCTCTGGCGGCACAGGAGGAACTACGGTTTAAGGTAAGGTAGCCAAGTATAATGTCAATCAAATAGAACTTTTTGCTTCTAAATGCGCAGACAGTTTTCAAACACAGTACTGCTAATATTGGCTTCAAAAGATTCTGTACCTGTGGTGAACTATTGTATTTTTAATTTATGCATTCCATCCAAGACAGTATCAAGGGGGAGGGTTATTGATCTGACCCCCCTCTCCCTTTCGAAATGTTTCTCCAAATCGTAAAAAAAGAATATAAAGACATTTTTATGCGTTTTTTGAAGCCCCAAAAAGCCCACCACCCCAGAAAATATTCCTGGATACAGCCCTGATTCCGTTACAAACAGAACAGGAAGGCAAAACAGATGTCCAAAAGGCCTATTCTGCCGTGTCAAAAAAAGGCCAGGTACTAGACGTTTCTATTAGATTAGACGTTCAAGACGTTTTAGGAATTCGCATTGATGGTGCTGACATCTGGTAGGACAGCTTTGACTTAACAATCAATTTATTCATAACATCAATTCACGCATATTTATCAATATCTATTAAATAATCATGATATTAAAACTGATAAATAATCACAAGAAGATCAGACAGTCTTCAAACCTGGGTACTACTAATATTAATTTCAAAAGATTCCCTACCTGTGATGGAGTACTCTATGTTTATGTTATATACTCTGTTACACAGACAACAGGTAGGTAATACAGAGGCCTATCCTGTAATGTAAAAAAAAAGTGGTTGGGAGAGGTGAGAGGGTTCCAGTTCCTGTCAGAGCCCTGTCCCTTCGAATCCCAATCAAGATACTTTTTAAGAAAATTTTCAAAACGGAGGTGTCTGTTACATCATAAGTAATGTTTCCTAAACGATGAAGGTGTCTGTTATGTCACGGTGAATGTTTTCTAAACAAAGCACGTATTGATTGCTCAATGATTTTTATTTTAAAAACCTTAAGGAGCCCACCCAATCCAGATTTCCTTGGATGTTACGTCATAAGGTTTTGGGTTACGTAATAGGGAATGTTAGAGTCCTCTAGTCCAGAGGGGGGGGGGAGGTTTATTAAGACATTTTTCTTCAAGATGTTTTTCAAGACGTTTCACGACATTTTTCTTCAAGACGTTTTAAGATATTTCAAGACGTTTTTAAGACACTTTTCTTCAAGACGATTTAAGATTTATATAGATCTTACGTAATAGGGAATGTTTACTTATGTTAAGGATGACGCGTTCACATGTGACTTTTTTCCACGGTCCAATGGGGAGTCCCCGCTTATAACTGAGGAAGATACATGTGGGATGTTTCTTCTAATCAGAATAGACTGGATAGTAACACTTTGAAGTTTTTAGAATGTCCGCTATCTCATGGATTATATCCTGTATGTCTTGTACCTTCCAGAATAACTGATACATCATATTCACTAATTGATAATATTTTTTCACCTGAAAGTGCTGTTAGTACATATGTCATTCCTAATGATTCGTCTGATCACTGCATACTTATGGCTGATTTTTTGCGATATTTCCCGTATAATGAAAAGAAGTCAACAAAGCGAAGAGACTTTGGGGAAAGAAATTTGTTAAAATTGAAAGAAGCACTCGGTGATGTAGGGTGGAGTTCAGTAATTGATGAAGTGGATCCGGATCAATCCTTAGATAACTTTTATAATATACTGACTGAGAAGCTTGATAAATTTTGCCCGTATAGAAATCTGAAAGGAAAGAGGCATACACCAAGAAAACCATGGGTAAATGCATCACTTTTGAGGTCTATTAATGAAAAAAATCGCTTATATAAAATTAAAATGAAGTATCCCACTGAAATAAATATAATACGTTTTAAAAATTATAAGAATCTGTTAGTAAGGATTCTTAGAGAAAATGAAAGAGTGTGTTATGAAAATTCATTTAAAAATTCTGATTCTCCTCGAAAAACTTGGAATTTAATTAAGGAGAAAATTGGAAAAAATAAAAAGCTATCACATCCTGAGGTATTAATTAATACAAATGGTGTAGAAGTTAGAGAACCGCAAGATGTTGCTAATATGTTTAGTGATTATTTTGCTGGTGTTGGTCAAGCGATTGTTTCAGCAGGAATAGCTTTGTCCCCTTACAGGTCGCATAAAGAATATTTACCCCCCAATGAATGTACGAGCATATTTCTGGTCCCTGTTAGTTTTGCTGAATTTCATAAGATTATCAAAAATATAAAAAACGGTAATTCAGTGGGACATGATGAATTATCAACAAATTTGTTAAAGAGTATTGCCGGAGTTATTTTGGAACCACTTATCCACATTTTCAATTTGAGTATCAATTCAGGTATATTTCCTAGTAGATGGAAAATTGCTCGAGTAATTCAGTTGTATAAACAAGGCGATAAATCTGATGTAAGTAATTATCGTCCAATTGCAATTTTATCGCCATTATCTAAAGTGTTTGAAAAAATTTTAAAAGAAAGGATTTCTAGCTATTTAGATAAAATAAATTTCTTTACCAAATATCAATTTGGATTTAGGGCAGACCGTTCGACAGAACCAGCAGTTGCAGCTCTTTTATTAGAAATAAATGATTGTTTAGATGATGATTTCCATGTGGCTACTGTTTTCTATGATATAAATAAAGCATTTGACACTTTAAATCATGAAATTCTTCTTGACAAAATGATAAATTCCGGCATAAGAGGGAAAGGATTGCAAATTATTAAATCATACCTATGCGGACGCAAAATCACAGTAAATGTCGGTGGAAAAATGACTAATTTAAAAAGTCTTATTGATATTGGTGTCCCCCAAGGCTCAGTATTAGGTCCACTTTTATTTTTGATCTATATTAATGATCTTCCCCGAGGTTTGCATGAGAATATTAGCCATGCAGTTCTATTTGCAGATGATACAGCTATAACAGTTAAAGCTAGGGATTCATTGACATTGATCGAAAATCTGACTATAAGTGTTACCTCAGTTAATGATGGTTTGTTTCTAATAAACTAGTACCGAATTTTAAGAAAACTAATTTTATGGTTTTCGGTCGTTCAAAACGTTCCACTCGAGAGATTTCTTGTGAGGAGCTACAGGTTGGTGATCAAAAATTTGTAGGGTCCAATCATATCGTTATTTAGGAGTTTTTTTTTATCCCCTTTTGTCATTTCATAATCATATTGAGTATTTAAGATTAAAACTTGCGCAAAATATTGGGTCGATGTACTGTGTGAAGAATATTTTTCCATTTACCATTTTAAAAATAATTTACCACTCTCTAATTACTTCTTATTTGAATTATTACTCAGTTGTATATCATAATATATTTTGGAAGCATATAAAACCCTTACAGATACTACAAAATAGGGCAATAAGAATACTTGGAAATTTCTTACATCGACCTTCAAAACTTGAAAATGTTTCGGAAACTAAAACATTATTCCTCTTCTTTAATTTGTTGGATTTAAATGATATACGAATATTAAATACTTTTATATGGCATTTTCAAATCAAAAATTCTAAAAATTATTTCTATGACAAATCTCTGTTAATCTTACTTCCTCGTTCGGATTGTCAGAGGTCTAGGATGTATCAAATTCCTTTTGTAAGCTCTGAAAGGTCAAGGTTTTCGATTAGATACCAAATACTCTTCATTGCTAACAATCATAAGCTGAATGATAAAATTCTGTTTGATCCATCCCAAAAATCTCAGCTAAATTTAAAAAAGCAAATATTAAAGATTGTTTGCTAAAATTTTGATTATTCACCATTGATGATGGAAATTTAAATTATTTGATCTTCTTATTTGTGTTTGTTTTTGTGTCCCTGTTTCTGGGACGGCCTCCCACGCCCCTCCTGCCTCATATTTATATATTTACTTATCTTTTATGAGTTTTTTTTCTATTTTTTGTGTCTTCTACCGTATTATATTTTGAAATCATTATTACGATGAGATGTTGATGTATTTTTCTTATGTTTTTGCACTGTCCCAGCCTTACGAGCTCTGCTCTCTGTTGGGGCATAATATTGTTTGTGTATTTTTTGAGTTGAATAAAGAAAAAGTTGAAAGTTGAAGTTGATGTTACGTAATGACGATGCTCACGTGGGGTATTATATAATACTTTTAGAGATGTTTTTTTCTTTAAAGGCGTTTTTCTTAGGGAACATTTATTATGTAAATATTTTTCGTCCATATTATAACATGGATTAAATTTACCTCTAATATCAACCTCTCTGGAAGTGGTTGCTAGGACCCTCGTCTTTCTTTAGTCCATGGTTCTTTTTGCTTATATTTTATCCTTTATAAGCTTTTTTATGTTTTGTTTTTCCTTCATTGTGCCTTAAATACTTTTTTCATATTTTTAATAATGCTTATAAATTTGTTTTCAACAAACGTACGAAAACAAGAAAGGAAAAAATAAATGAAGAGAGAAAAATCAAATAGGTGAAAAACGAGGTTTTTCTCAGCCAGTAGCCAAAATATGAACATGAAAATCAAGCAAATATTTCGACAAGGGCTTCCGCAAAGTCATACTCAGTGCTAAAAAAATATAAGAAAGAGGAATAAAACAACAACAAAAACAAAATCTAACCTTCTTAACCGAACTCTACGAGAGGAGAAAAGACACTGAATCAAAAGACAAAAACCAACTTGAGATCAATGAAAGAGAAGTTACCAATTGGATTGAATAAAATTCTTTGCCTTGCAATAGATTTTGCCTGTCTACAATTTTGGTTTTCATTAGATATGCGGACAGGCTGTCTTAAATTGAACTGGGCGAAAATATTAATAGTCTTTTAATATTAAGTTGTTATTAATTGGTCTTAAGGATATATCTCCCGTGTCTCTATCTATAGCCAAATTTCTGTTTATGTGTTTTTGTTTTTTTATCTCAATTTCCTCTTTTTAAAGATTGGGGTAGGCCATTTACGGTAGATATTAAAGTTGCCTCTTCAAAACAAACTAAATGGCCAGAATTCTTGTATATATGCTGGACCAGAGCTGAATCAAAGTTGTCATTTTTATTTCCAAATCTCAGGGACTTATCTATTGACATTTTGTGTTCGTGCAATCGTTCCCCTAGTTGTTCATAGTTCCTGACAATGAAAAATTTTCCACATGAACACGACACTCTGTAGACACCACTACCTATTATCTACACTACCTAGTATACTAGGATGTACAAAGTCTGTGTCTTTTAGATTTCTTATTTCAGGATTAAACCTTGATAGGTAGTTGTTTACACAATTTAAGCATCTTGTAGCCTCTCTCTCCTTTATTTCACCCCTGATAGCACATCCAACTTCCAACAGCGTAATAGACTCTATTACTATAAAATGCACTATGAGCAACCCACAACATTATCCGATATTGCTCTCTAAAAGCATTAATTAATACACAGAAGCATACCAGGCGTAACCAAATTTTATTAATCGATTTTATCCCTCTGCATGTAAATTATTGCAGGCATATGGGAACATGCAATTCATTCAATTATTCTAGTATGTGACCACAGGGAGTTCTCCTGGCATGCAGTTGGTTATCATGTAAAATGTGTTAACCGAGTCATAGTATTAGAAAGGCTTTCATGGTCCAAGTTTTTGGCGCTCCATTCTATTGAGAGGGAATATCCCTTTCAAATCCTAATGTGGACAAAAAATCTTAAGATAATAAACGTTCCCTGAAAAAACGCCTTGAAAGAAAAACAAAATTGCTTATAAAGTATTATGTAATACCCTGCAGGTGCATCGTCATTACGTAACATCCCACGTGTCTGTCCTCTTCAGTTACAAGCGGGGATTTCCCATGGGGCCTTGAAAAAAGTCACATGTGAATGCATCATCCTTAACATATGTAAGCATTCCCTATTACGTAAGAACTAAAGAAATCTTGAAAAGTTTTGCAGAAAAATATCTTAAAAACCGTCTTGAAGAAAAATGTCTTATAAAACGTCTTGGAATGTCTTGAAACATTTTGAAAAATATCTTGAAGAAAAATGTCTTAATAAGCCCCCCCCCCCCTGCTTGTTTTTGCGGACTCTAACATTCCCTTTTACATAACACCCCCAACCCTATGACGTAACATCCAAGGAAATCCTGATTGGGCAGGCTCCTGAAGGGTTTTTAAATAGAAACTACTAGCAATTAACAATTAACAAGCAACAATTAACTAGCAATTAACAAGTTTCGTTCAGGAAACATTTCCCTATGACGCAACAAACACCTGCATCGTTTAGAAAACATTCCCTATGATTTAAAAGACACCTGCATCTTGATAAGTTTCAAAAAGTGTCAAGATAGAGATTCGAAGGGATAGGGCTCCGACTGAAACTGGAACCCCTTCGCTAAAGCTTGATACTAAGTATGGCTTCAAGCTATTTGTGATGGTGGTTCTCATACAATGGAAGACAGCGTTGAAACGTTGACCAAACAATCAATTTATTCAAACGATCAATTCATGCTTATCCATCAATATTTATAATTGAGCATAGGATTAAAACTAGTAAGTAATTACAAGAAAGATCATAATTGTTTCATAAGTTATTTTTCGTTCTTTTGAATTTCTTTTGTAAAGAACAAATACTCTCAATAAATTACTTCCAACAAGTGACTTTGATGGATCATTTTTCGAAGAGAGTGATGACAAACAAGAACAAATGTCAAACCATTCGGTTACCAAAACATTTCTAAGTTTAACATCTGCAGTATATACCTCGTGTCTGGGCTTTGTACCAACCAGAACGTTAAAACGTTTTCTTTTCGATTTCGACAAAATCCTCGTTTTTCGAGAGCGATTAATTTTCGAAATCTTGTCACACAGGAACTTTTCGATCCTCTCACTGCTTTAAAATTGTACACAGAGAACCCAATCAGATTTTAGAAATCGGAGCAGTTCAAGTCTTTTCAAATATTAAAATGAATAGATAAGACTCTATTTAAATTGTACATAGAGAATCTATCTGATATGAGTGATATGTATGAGAAAGTAACCAAAATAACATGAAATAGAGTTAAAAGACTAAAGTACCTTAACAAATACTTCGCTGCAAATGCTGCAAGACAGTTCCAAATCTAAACACTCGATGATTCTCTTCATAGATGCTTCAAGCTTCTCTCGAGCCTCCTTTTCTTGGCGCAATTCCTCTAGAAGTTCAGCCTTACTTTTTTGCTGAGTAGATTGGGTGCCTGAAGTGTACATAACAGAATAGAATAGTAGTATAATAATATAGTATATTTAACATAATCTATATATATAAAAATAAGTTGTCTGTCTGTCTGTGGATCAGGTGACGTCATGTTTCTGTGTCGGCTGACGTCATGAAATTAGTTGTCGTCATTTTTGCTTTGACGGTGACGTCATTAACGGTATTTAAGACATTTGTTCACGGAAAAATGTTTAATTGTAAAATGACTGAAGAACCTACAAATTACAGACTGGGACACCCGGACACAAATCACGACCGGGACACAGGGAATATAAATGACGACCGGGACACAGGGACACAACCACAACGGGGACGCCGGGGCCACAGGCGGGATATATAAATGACGACCGGGACACAGAGATTGTTTGAATAGAAATTACAGACCGGGACACCGGGACACAAATGACGACCGGGACACCGGGACACATGGAATATAAATGACAACCGGGACACTCAAAGAGAAATTACAAACTGGGACACCGGGACACAAATGACGACCAGGACACAGGGAATATAAATGACGATCGGGACACAGGGACACATCATTAGAATAATGAGGTATAGATCTGAATACGGATTGTTTTTCCCATGGACAATTGTATGTTGCATGTTCAAGAGTCAGTAAACCTGACAATCTATTTATATGCACAATGGGACAGCGAAGAATGTTGTATATTCGCATGTTTTACGTAGTTAAAAACATATATTTATATCTATCTCTATTCACAGGTGGGACACAGGGACACAACTACAATGGCGCGTAACTAATATGGCGCGTAACAACTTACGCGCGCGGGGGGCTTGGGGGGACGCGAAGCGCCCCACCAACTAGGTGTTGGGGTGGCGCGAAGCGCCACCCCAACAGCTAGTATAGTATATATGACACAAGTAGTACAGTATCTTCTACAATGTATTTTTGTGCCATACAATATTTGACACAAAAAATCCCCAACAGAGCCATGGCCATCCAAGAGAGAAAAAAGGAAAAAAATATAAAAACAATTAAAATAATATCACTTAAACAATTATAAAAGTCATTACAACAATAAAAACGACATAGAGAAACACTAGTAACTGTTTTTTTTATGTTTATTTATTTTTTGAAATTTGAGCTAATATAAACACAATCATGTTAGAACACTCACATGATTGGTCATGCCTCCACGAAGAAACCGCACAAGATTCCTATTACTAATAAAACAAAAACACCCCTCCAATTTTCCAATCCACAACTCTTCCCCCTCATCCACTCCGTAAAATCCATTTGACGAATCGTCAAACTCTCCACACTCCCCATAAAATGCAAAAAAAAATTATACCTACTCTCCAAACACATACAAAAACTATAGGGACCACTCTTCGTTCTATTGCTTCCAATTTTTTTTTTTCTCTTTCTGCTTTGAAATCAGTTAAGAGCAGACATTAAAAAATAAAAAATAGGGCAAAACATACTTATATGCATTACATTTTTTTAATTGATTAGTTAAAATATTTGCAATTATTTATAAATGAAAAATTATAAACTTCAATACCATATCGTGTTACCAGTTCTTCCAATTAGCTTCAATTATTTATTTCTTTTTTGTGTTAAATAAATTATTATATTTATTAGCACATTTCTCATTTTATGTTAAATATGTTTATTTATATTTAGGAATCCTGTCAAACAATAAATTACAATAAAATTAAAGAAACAATGTGAACTTTTTATGTCAATTCCAGATGTAATCACTTATCCAATTTTTTCACGTATTTATGTTTATTCTTAATTTATTATCATGTGCGTGTATCATTCCCATTTTAGATTCATTTATTTATATTCACTAATCTTTAAAACATTAAATAAATAAATAAGATGTATTAACACATACTGTTAAAATAGACTTTACTGATTCATTATGTTTATTAGTTATTTATTATGTTGGGTCATCAAAAAAATTAGCGTAAGGTCACACACAAATGCCTCGCAAAATAAAGCAACATCCTCCCAAAAATCGAAGGGGCATAAAAAAAAATCTGAAGTCGTTTTCTTCTTCAAAAGCCAACGAAAACTACATTTGGAAGCACTTGAAGCGAAAAACATTAAGCACCTTTTAGGAACTTTTCAAAACTTCCTGGCTCATATAAAAAAAGTAAAATCAGTATGCAGTTTGAAAAATTTTCTGGATATGGTTCCTATGAGGGTATAGTCGGTGAAAACTTAGCTTAATATTGGCAATGTTCATAGTCCCAGGAATTGTTTGGATTGACTTGCTTGTATTTCCTAGCATTTCAAAAAATTATAATTGAAATTCAATCAGAGGATAAATTTGGAACAAGTGTTGGAGTTTGTTGTAATTTATTATTTTACATTAATAAAACAAAGTTTTAGGATTGCTATTTTATGCAACGGTATATTAGTATTTGGTGCAATGAAATATCTTATGTTTATAATATTAATCCAATTTCATAAGTTACTCATAATAATAAATTAAATAAATGAATCTGTCAAAATATTATCGGGTCATATTTAGTCACTAATTCTGTCAATTTGTTCTTCAACACGATTAGATTATCCTCAATTGGATAAAATGTGGATATAGTCTCATTATACAATAAAACTCAATTGTGATTCCCTATGGACTTCTCATAATCAACCTTGAACTTGAAAATATTTGGTTATTTGATTTCCCTACAGACTCTTATTGAAAATAGCTCCAGAATCGAAACTCGGATTATTTGACAGATAATTATCTGAGTATAAATTCACCTGGGATTGATGAATATTGATTTTGGACTTACTAATTAGTTGTATTACCAGTAAAACTGTGTACTGAATATGACACCAACCGGAGCTACTTATATCTGCCCTGGATGTAAGAGATTGTGATTGTGTGACGATTCAGTGCTTTAAATGTCATTTATGGTTCTATCCCTCCTCCCACCTGTGTTGGAGCCACACCAGAATTACGGCAAGAAAAACCCATCTGGAAATGCAGCTCATGTGTTATGGCTGTTGGCTTTCAAAAGACAATTTAATCCTGCAACTTGAAAAAACGCCCACAACATGGAGGTAAAACTTGAATCTCAAGCCTAATCCATGTCGATGAAGCAGACCGTAATCAACGCTCTGAATTTACAGCTATTCGAAAAAAGTTCTGTCGTTGTCGTGAAAATTGCTGAAGGACTAGGAATTACCGAAAGACAAGAAACTAAGAAAATGTTACTTTTTAAAGTCAACTGGTGCATGCACACTTCGTGAACAATGTCCGTTTATTCAAGAAAGCAAAAATGTTACTGATAAGAAGAAACAACCAAATCAACGAGAAAATCCTCGCGTAAACAAATTGCAAGTATTTTGAAGGAGGGTCCTGCAACAAAAAAGAGAACTGCAAGTTTCTATACATATGCCCAAAATAGAAACTGAAAAGTGCAAAGCAACAACTTGCAATTTCGAACGTGTCGATCTTTGCCCTATGATGGCTTGTGTCAAGAAATTGTACAGGTTTGCTCATAGTGCTAGTAATTTATAATGTCGGATTAGTCATTCATTGCCTTTTAAGTATTTTGACTGTTTGTCTCGTTTTAATGATTTTAACCGCGATCCAGTATTCGATTATAATTTGCCAAACCATAGCCAGATTGTTTATGGGAGCATTGCTTCAAGCAATAATCCCAGACCTGAGCCAGTGCCAAAAAACTTGTTGACACGAAGGGGCCAACGGCTGAGTCAAAGAAACCCCCTTTTCGGCCCCCCCCCCAAATACGCCCATGAAAACCCTTTTCATTACCGACATCGCATCCCGCGTTTCGACTACAAGCCACGCCGTCCCACTTAGTAACAGGTTTTCGCCATTAGAAGAAACTGATCTTGCAGAATTGTTGGAACACGAGGAAACGTTTACCCGCAGGTCTATCAATTTATCCCCAACTTCTAAAATTAAACCTCTTCCCCTCCCACTACGAAACCGGTTTAGTAGTCTCTCGCTCCCGGGTGGTGAAACTGAGCCTTACGACAAACCTTCCTACAACACCCCGAATGATATTATTTCACTTTTAGGTGATGTTCTCCCCACTACCAGCACTAACTTTAATACTTACACCCCGCCAAAGTTGCTCCAGAATAAAACTTTTTTTTTTATCTGTTGTTAAAGAGTTTGATAGAAAAAAGTTATCATTTCCCGTTTTCCTTTTTACGAACGCCGAAAGTTTGATTTTGAAAAGTTAGTTGAGTTAGAAGCAACAGCAAAATTGAACCATATTGACATAATAGCAATTACTGAAGTCCATGCACAAAATCCAGATCTCCTTAAATGACTGGTTTTCAGGATTTTACAAAGCTACCCCCGATTGACCATCCACTGCGGAAAAAGGGAGAAAGAGTAATGATTTTCGCAAAGGATTGCCTATCTCCTACCCTTGCCCATGTGCCAGGATTAGGTCATTCGCTCATGTTATTATTCACCCGGACAGAGTGCTTGTTCGCGCCGTAATTTTCATGATGCTCTGCGAGCCATTCTCGACTTTGCGACGACAAAGTATCTAAATGCCGGCATTCTTATAGCAGGAAGCGCAAACATTTTTACAAGGGAGGTAATGGTGCTCGTCCGGAGTTAGTTCCCATGCAAATTGGCGCATGAAGAGCGACCTCCATGTGCCTCTGGATATCTGGCGAGCCATCGGAAAACCGATTGTACTTGGAGAGAGTTGGGTTGACAGCCAGCTTCCAAAAACTCCTATTGCTACGAATGGAATCAGAAATTCAGCCTCGGATATATCATCTCAAGCCCCTTCTTGACCCCAGACCACCCAAGAACGATTATCTCTGAATATCGTTTACGAAGGTGGCATCAATGTGACCACCTAGAATGTTGTGATACTGAATTAACCCGGTTCAAAGCTTCTATTAGCCAAAAGTTAAAAAAAAATGATAAAATCGCTGAAACACATCTACCTGGTGACGATGAGGAGTACATTGGTGAAGGGCACACACTGCTCTGGTCTGGTGGTCACCACAAACGAGGAGGCGTGGGCCTAGTGCTGAAGCGTGCCGTACGCAAGGCCCTCTTGTCATTCACACCAGTAGCACCCAGCCTCATGAGACCAAAGCTCGATGGTAAACACGGAAAAATAACCATCATCACCTGTTACGCTCCCACAAACATAGCCAAGGAAGACGAAACGGATGACTTTTATACCCTTTTAAGTTCTGAGCTCTCGTCAGTACCTCCCCATGACTACCTCGTCCTTCTATGAGATGTGAATGCTAGCATTTCAAATGACTCTGGCATGTGATATTTCGCAGTTGGACCCGTAGCAGTACACAGCCTAAAGGACAATAGAGAGAGAATGCTGAACTACTGTCTCACCCACAATCTTACCATTGCAAACATATGGTTTCAGAGACCCAACATTACCAAGTACACCTGGTATAGCAATAATGAATCAACGAAAAAGAGGTTCAACTACATCATCATACGCCAGCGATGGCTGTCGTCTGTACAAAATTGTCACACCTACCGAGGTGCCAAGCTTCGGAACACCGACCATCTTCTTGTTGCAGCTAAAATCAGGCTTCGGCTAAAAGCTATAAAAACCCCTTAAAAATGGCAATCCATCAATGACCCTCTGGCTACAAGTGCTGTTTAATACTGTGTGGAGCTGTGAAATGATACCATCAGACTGGAAGACAGGGTTACTTGCGCCAGTCTACAAGAAGAAAGGAAGTAAAGCAGAATATAATAACTATCGTGGAACAAATCTGCTCTCGGTACCTGACAAACTCTTCTTCGTGCTGCTCCTCAAACGGGAAAAAAGTACCTCCATCCCCTTCGTTGACACCAGCAAGCTGGGTTTATGTTAGGTAGGTCCTTTACTGAGAAAGTCCGTACGATTAGAAAGCTGATAGAGAAAACTCTAAAATATAAAAGGGAGGCATACATTGCCCTGCTTTCGACACTGTCGACAGACAGTCACTGTGGCTGATCCTTTGGTGTACAAAAGAAAATTGTCAATCTGTTCAAAGAACTATACAATAAGAGGAAAAGAGTTTTTGTAAATGGCCAGCTCTAATCACATTTTCAAACTAGACATGGTGTTCAGCAAGGCTGCGCTGCTGCTCCCGATCACTTCCACTGTGTCATGGACCATATTCATAACAAAACACTGCTGGCGCATCCATTTGGCATCGATTTTGATGGAAGAATTCAGTCAGATGTTGACTTCGCTGACGATGTTGCATTGGTATACGAAAATCTCAATGCCCTGGAGACGCTAACATCTGCTGCGTCAATCTCACTGAGACATCAAAAGTGCCCTGGAGCCGCTAGCATCTGCTGCAGAAAATCTTGGTTTAAACGTAAACTGGACTAAGACCAAAATATTGCCAGTGGATAAGACACCCTGTCAATTATAGAAGTATGTGGCCAAGATATTGAGGTAGTCAAGCAGTTCACCTACCTTGCTTCAATTGTCTGGTCAAGCAGAAATCTAGGTGCAGAGATATCAGCAAGGGTGGCAAAGGCGAACGCCATTTTCGGCCGACTGCTGAGACCAATATTCTACAAACTTCAGATCATCCGTCTCACGCAAGCTCGTATCTAGTCTGCCTCGGTAGCGAGTGTTGTGTTGTACTCGTCAGAAACTTGGGCTTCGACTCAATCGCCGATGATGAAAGTAGATATTTTCCAGACAAAAAAAAACTCCGCAAAACCATACCCGTTAGGTGGCTGATTAGTGTGGAACACAGATATCCTCCGTTCCTTTAAATTACCAACCTTGTCCGAACAGCTTAATTCCCGCTCGCTTCGTTGGTAGGGTCATTTACTTCACCTACCCACTGCCCGACCTATATTCGACTTCGATCTAGCTACAAACGGCTGGAAAAATTATTTCATTCATTAATGAAAAAAAAAGGATTAATACATTTGAAACTAAAACTTTTTCACCTTGGAAAGAAATACGATGCCTTAACCCTCTGTAAATAAAGAAAGAAATACGTCGTGCTGCTTCTCGTTATGGTAAGAATAAATTAAATTGCTTAAAATAGAGCGAACGTCTGCAATGATTCGAAAAAGTGAGAGAAATAGGAGGTCACTCGTGCGATAACCATGATTTCCTTCCCGGATGAACCGCCTGAGCAGAAAGCCAATGAGCTAAATTAACACCTAGCAAGCATTGTGCAAACGTCCCCCCACCCCCTCTCGGAAAACCATCTAATCCCTGAAACTCCAAAAAATACATCCCGGAAATTTCAGCGAAGCAAATAATAGAAAAAATACAGAGACTGAAACAAAACTAGTATTTATCCCATCAATATTCTAATTGATTTAATAAAAGCATTCCCTGATAAACTATGAACACCACTTGTCAATATTTTTAATAGTACTAGTAATTCCGGATGTTGTCCGTCATGCTCAATCCAAAAGAAAGAAGATCTGAATGATTTTACTGGAGTACGACAAATTATTTTGAGCCCAGTTTTCTCAAAATGTGGGAGTATTTCTTAGCTAATTGGTAAAAGACAGAGATTATTTAACTTATTGACTTACAACAGTTTGGAAACCTAAAGGATGACATCTATTTCACACTACCTTGTTAGTCTTCTTGACACCATTCTTAAAAATCTTGAAAACCCTGATACTTGATTGAATCTGAAATTAATTTATCTCCAGAAAGCATTCGACCTAATTGACCAAATATCCTTGTAAACAAACTGCTGACGGAGTTTCAAGTGAATCTGTTTCTTGTTAAAATTGTCAACTGCTTTCTTAACAGCTTAAATATAAAAATGTTTATTCCGATCCCTTCCTATCTTTTATGGGGTCCCCCAGGAACCCTTATGGGTCCAATTTTATTCCTTATAATGGTTAATAGCCTCATGAATGACCACACAGATCAATGGAAGTCTGTGAACGATCTGTCTGCACTTTAGGTTGGTCGACAAAATACTGAAAGTTCAATTATAACATTACTTTATGATGTCACACAGGAAGCTTCTTTGTCGAAGATGAAAGTTAACGCTAATAAATCGTCACTATTGACAGTTAATTTTCTAAAATCATCCCCTTCTTTCACAAGCCCCATTCCTCCCAAAATGTCTGTCACATGCATTAAACTACTTGGAGTGGCAATTACTGCTGACTTGAAGCGGGATGCCTATGTTCAAAACATCCTCAAACTAGCTTCCCCTTCCGTTTCCCTTCTATAAAATTTGGTGAGATTTTTTTGTCCCCCCCCCCTCTAAGGATCTTCCCCAATTTTATTGATCTTTTATTCGGCCAATACTGGAGTTTGCTTACCCAGTGTGGTATTTTTGTCTTTCTTCAGAGCAGATCTATATGGTTGAAAATGTCCAAAAACGAGCACTTAGAATCATAAATGGTGAAGGGAAGGTTCCATTTCATTATCTACTAGGTAAGTTCAAGCTCACCATTTTGGCCGAGAGAAGGAACCTCCTGTGCCTTCGTTCCGGTACCAAGACCCTGTCTGTTCCACGAGTATGTTCTGTCATCCTCAAACCCTACCTTCCTGCCCGCAACATATAATACCGTATACAACTCCAAAAAGTCCCCAAACTGACTCCCATCCCCGCTAAACATGAAAAACATCCCAAAAGTCTTGTTCAGTTGTGTGATTGCCAGGAAAACTAGTCATTAATTTTATTGTTATCAATTTATTTTGAATCATCTTTTTTTACAGTACTTTGTTTGGAAATCAAATTCTATTCTCTTCTATTCTATTCACAAGCAACAAAAAAGGTGCGGTTCTTATTATTTGTCGTATTATAGTGCTATTTTCCTTGTGAATTACAGCTCCTAAACTCCACAAAATAGGCCTCTCAAAATAAGAGATACTTTTATCCTTCAGGCTCCAAATGAGACAAACAGCATCGCTAAATGCCATTACACAGATACATTGATTTTCCGCATTCAATATTCGGAAACAAATAAATTAGCACTTCGAAGCTGTTTTAGGTACAAAGTAACAATTATAAAAACATTTTCTGAAAAAAATGTTATCAAGAATAGAGCAAATAGCTATAAAAAAAAAGAAAAAAAAAAGGTACGAACACAGATAAAACGAACACTGTAAAAACAAAAATTTAAAAGAGCATAAATGATTATTCATACTAGATTTTAACAAACAGCACTATTTTAAAGGTCGGTACCGGCGAGTTTTAGATTTTAAAGTAAAATCTTTTTAATCTAAAAAAGTATTATCTTTGTAACTTTGAGTAAATTTTTTTCTAAAGTTTTTTTTTTTAGTGAAGTAAAGTTGTTAAGTGAGTAAAGCAATTTTTTTTTCTTTAAATCTTTCTAAAATTATGACGAACCAAATTTATTATTGGAATGGAGAATAGAATTGAAGCCCTTTTTTCAGCCTGTAATCCAAAGAAAATATTTTTCAGGCTTCTGGATTATCTGAATTCCACTAAAAATATTATTATCATGCACGGTTGTTTTTTCCCCAAAACTTCCTATGGTCTTCACAACCAAGCTCCCAATGCAGCTTGAATGTAGTCGAGAATACCTGAATCTAGTACATGATCTGAGGATAATAATTTCTTAGGCCAGCGAAATTGTTGAATAATTAGAATGACTATAATTACATATTTACCAGCTAAATATATAACTTGAAGAACTAATTGAGCCTACCCCCCCAAATAAGCTGGGAGATGGTGACAAATTTTCAACCCAAGCATTCCACCTTTACGAAAATCCCTCTCTTCTTATTCACTTTGACCGAGTTAAAAGATTAGCAGTTACCCAAACAATATAGGAAAAACAATTTAAAAAAGCCACTGAAACAATAAATTCCTTTGAATCTTAAGAGATGGGGGTAAGACAAAAGGGAATTTGGGAACCAGTATTGAATACACTAAAAACATCTACATTCCCTCCTATTCCTCCAGAAGAAACAAGTCGTTCCAAAAATAGCAACAGCCATCCTACCTTTAAATCGGCTTAGACAAAAAACCATAACCTTGATCCTTGATCCAAAATATTCCGCGTCATTCATGTTTGAGACAGCATCGTTGGCATTGGTTTCATCTTCATAATCAACAAAGGCATAACGGGTATGGGTTTGGGAAACCCAAACGTTCTTCAAAGCCCCATATTTGCTAAATTCATCTTCCAGATCTTCACGGCGGACACTGTCTGACAGATTTCTAACGCATAGTCCTGACATCATTATCTACAAGGAAACTACTCAGTTATATTTAGGTCATTCAAAACCTCAAGAATCATTTCACGGGTCCCAGCGTTGGCTGCTTGTCTTTATGACAAAGACATAACGAGGAACTTTGATGAGATTTTTGTAAAAATTGATATCTAGTCTGAATTGTGTCAATGATTCTAAAAACTAACAACAGTTACTTAAGAATCAAAAAAACATCTCTTACAGATTATTAGGCAAAGCCTTGTGAATTCAATATATATATATATATATATATATATATATATATATATATATATATATATATATATATATATATATATATATATATATATATATATATATATATATATATATATATATATATATATATATATATACGGCATAAATAATATGGTCCCTGGTCGGCACATGTTTCAATCAAGATAGATAGCACAAAAGGGAACTTCTAAAGCTGTCAAATTATTCAGATGATATTTGCTATGGGCTTATTTTTGGTGTCTTGGAAGTAGGTATCTAAAATACTTAGAGATGTTCTTCTTGAAACTTGACAAGAAAACTGCCTTGTTTAACCAAAGAAATAAATAAAATATAACCTGAATATCTATCTTCTCTGGAAGACAGGAGTAAAATGATTTTTTTCTAATTTCTTGGAAAATTTCAAAAAATCCTACTTTTTGCTGACTTTGCTTTTCTGTTCTTCATTCAGATCTTATCAAAACTGTACAAGTTGCTACAAACCGCCTGATTAATTTTGAACAGTTGAAGCTACAAAACGAAAAAATAATTGTGAATGACAAGATCAAGTGATCCTTTAAATACCATATATCCTCCTAAATGATTACAAAAAGGCAATTTGAAGGAGTGTAGATTAAAAAAGCATTTTGGAAAAACAAGACTTTCAAATTTTACTGGAATTCATGTATCCTTTTCTTCACATAAAAATTCACTGCAATAATGGTCAAGCTACATATTCAATGAAAGAAATGATATGCTTACCTTTTTTATTGATGAATTAGCATATGGATTTGAGACTCATTTTTTTTTTTTTTGGTAACTTTTTGGAAGAAGAGTTGATATATGTTCTAATTAAACTTCTGACATACCATTTACATATTAGACAAGAATCACCAGTGCTTGTGTATTATTCGGAACACATTAAATAAGTGAAGTTAAGTTCTTTTGTGAAACAAAATACAATACAGATACATTTTAATGGAATATTTTCAATATAGAGGTGGTTAGGAATTTGATATAATGCACCCCACCAATCGTTTACAAGAATATTTCTTTGTGCGATCCCGACAAATTTTTCGGAGGGGGGATTTCAAAAGCGATAAACCCCCTCACTACAGGTACCACCCTAATAGTCAGCATTGATGGTTACGATGAACATCTCAGAATTAATACTAAAACAAAACAATTCTTAAGGAGGAGCTCCCACATTTCAAAATGATGTTTGAAACGATTTCAATTCTGTTGAGTTTGTCACGAAAAGTACGGTTTGATTTAGCTGGATTCCACCAATGAAGTTCCACATCAGAAGAATACAGTCTATGATAATAGCACACTGTACTGGGAACACAATACATCATTGGCAAACACCAGAGTTAATATTCAACTATTCACTCAAATTCTCAGTATTAGTCAGAACAGCAAATAGACAACATGTGTGCGGAGTTTGTCAATGAAACATTTCAGATGCATTGGAGCCTGTCTGTTCAAATACTCTGTCAAACTGGCAAACTTTTTCGGTATAAATGGATATAAAAAGTATAAACTATTTTATTCCTTGGCTTAAAAGCATAAGCTACTTTATTCCTGGATTAAAAAAGTAAGCTATTTAAAGAATAGCCTGTTAAGTATTTCTAGTTAAATACTTTTAGCTTTAGTTAAAATACTTCCCATTAAGCACTAGTCAAACTTCTCGTTCAACTTCAAATTTCATCCGCAGCACCCAGCCATCCGAGGCCAACACAGCTACACACGCCTCACCTCCATCCCAATCTATTTATAACCTCCCTCTTTACACCCTCCCAGGAAGTCCCCATTTCCTTCAAATCTTTCTTTATGACATTCTCCCACCCCAACCGCGGACAACCTGTTTTCCGTTTAGCCCTAGACTGTTTGCCAAAAAGAGCAATCTTTGGCATTCCATCATCCTTCATCTGCAGAACATGCCCTAGCCATCTCAACCTTTCTGTCATTATAGCCTTAGAAAGCGGGATTGAACCACACTTTTCACACATCCTACTGTTTAAAACACGGTCAGTCAGCCGAATACCCAGAACAATTCGTTGGCAATTTCTCCGGAAAGCATCTAGCAAATCTTCATCTGCTTTTTGGAGCGTCCTTGCTTCAAAGCCATAATTGACAACTGTCATCACTGAAGCTTCCAATATTCTAATCTTGGTCTTTTCTCGAACTTCTACAAGAAAATTAGCATCTTCTAAACTTTTTGGTGTTTATTTTTTACCATTTTTGCCAATGGGAAGATAAAGGTGCATCTCTCACCTCTAGAGACTTCTTGAAAGAAATATCCAAGGAAGGGATTATTCCCAGATATTTTTATTTTCATATTTGTAAATGGGAGGGCAAATTATTTTTCTACGAGGAGATCTCCTTCCCTCCTCTGAAAAATGGCCCATTCTGATATACATCCCCTGGGGGATGAAATTGTGCGAACCTATGTGAATATTTCTTATTTGCCTTGTTTGCTTGACCTGACAGGCCAAGATTTGTTTTCCTATAGGATAATCAAAAACAGGGCACTTGTGCAAACGATGAAAACAAACTATATAATATAATAATTTTATACGAAGAAAATTTTCATCACTGGAATTTCTTTAAAGGTACCAGTTTTCACTGAATGACTAGATAAACTAAAAAACAAGAGAGAGGAAAAGTAAGAATGGCAAGGTCAACGAAAATAGTAGATGTTCACTTTTCTGAGCAAAAACAATAAAAGGGCAAAAAAAACACCAGCGTGGAGATCAAAATGAAACAAAAGCCCAAATTGGAAGAATTAAAACGATAACAACACGTAAGAAAATAAAAATTAGGCTAAGGCTAAAATAAAAATAAATGAATTAAAAACAACGACCCCAAATCAAAAAAGGCCAGCCAATCACCCAAAATCTAATGACAAACAATGTTCTCATTTAGAAGCTAGACAAGCGAGTCACTTGTCTTTTTGAACTATGTTCTCATTGTTGAAGAAGGGAAGATGCAGTCTTCTCGAAGCATCCATTTTGTTGCATCCAGTATTTTCTTTAGCTTTATAAAACCTCATTCTTGCTTTTCTTGTCTCTTATTTTTTTCTTCTAAAGGCAGGTCAAAGTGCCAATGTGGGTGCTAAACGTACTGTGAAGCAAACTTTGTACTATGGAACTTCCAAGAATTATTTTCTCAAGGTTCGCTTTAAGTAAGTTAATAAATTTACTGTATATAGTTGGTGAATTTTCGTTAAACCCAGCCAATCATAACCCTGAAAACAAGCATGTATTGTTAAACAACTGGGGAGCGAAACGAGTACTTCTTTAGAGTAGTTTTTCAGTTGCTCAACAATAGTATACGTTTTTTCTTTTATATGCCTGAAGCCTAGAGGTAAGCGAGTATATCTCATTCTAGAGATTACATACCGTCAGTAGGATTTGTGAAAAGGTGACGGATTCTCTACATATTTTGGTAAATATACACTGTATTGTCTCATGACTGATGCGGTCGAGTCGTAATTTACCGGGACGTTTTTTGGAGGGAGAGAGCAGACTTAGAGTTAAGTGCTAGAAGAAAGAGGAAAACTTTTTTCTCTGCTCCTAATAATGGAGTACAAAATTCGCTTTTTTTCTCATATACGCCTGTCATCCTACATGATTTTTGATTGGTTTTACATAATTTCCAAGTAAGGTGAGGTTGAAGTGCATTGAATCCGGGATGCCTCAAGTCAAAAATGAGATTTCAGGCAAGTAAATAGCGAATACTTCCCATATGTAAAAAAAAACAAGATTGCCTAGCCCAAATTCCATTGGTCTTCCATATTTTGCCATGTTTTTTCCAAAAATAATCTTTATGAAGTTGACTAAACCAGCTATGAGGATGAAGAAATTCCTATTTCCACCCTTTGGGCTGCACTGAGGAGGAGTTGGCTCAGGGGTCTGATCTTGGGTGCTTTCGACAAAGTGACTGCAATAGAGGTCCACTCTCAGGTTCACAAATTTGATATAATTTAAAATAATTTAAATTAATAAATAATTTTTTTATAAATAATTTATTTAAATTTTTTTATTAATTTAATAATAAATAATTAATTAATAAATAAATTATAATTTAAAGTAATTTAATAATTTTAATTGGGAAAACAATATTTAAGGGCTTTTCTTGGACATAGAAACCAATGTGGTTCAGAGATTTCCTACAAACATTTTTATTCTATTATACCCTCACTTTGGCTTAGTAGAAAACAAATCATAGACTATATGTACCAATGATTTGTTTCCGGTGTATTTGATGGTAAGATCAATTTGGTTCCACTGGTAAGACATGTAGGGGCCTTGTTTATTTTAAGATCCTTACAGATTAACAACTTCAGCATCTAATCGACGCAAGGAAAGAAAACCGTAGAGTTGTTCTCGCAACACTTTGCTCGGTGAAGCCGAATAAACGTTGCCGCAATACCTTACGTTGCCCATGCAATGTTGATCTAGTTTGTAATGAGAAGAAGCAGATTTATATATATATATATATATATATATATATATATATATATATATATATATATATATATATATATATATATATACATATATATATATATATATATATATATATATATATATATATATATATATATATATATATATATATATACATATATATATATATATATATATATATATATATATATATATATATATATATATATATATATATATATATATGTTTACGGCACCCAGTTTGCTTCGGAATTCCGTTAGCTTAAAAAAGATAATAAAAATGACGACAACAACAACAAATTTGTATCCCTGATTTCATTTGCAAAAATAGGCATACTTTCTATAACCCAGTAGTCCTTTTGACTTTGGGGGGGGGAAGCTATTATTATTTTTATGAATGAAATCTCTTTCTAGGTTTGGTCATAATTCTTCTGTAATTGAATTCACTTATCGACATATTTTTGATGATGAACTTTCCGATTTTAAATCTCAGATCACATATGAAAATTGGCTAGCTCTCATGGAAATCAATACATTAATGATAGAATTTATAATTTTAAAAGAAGATTCAAACGAATACACAGGCTTCTTCCATGAGATTGAAAAAAAATGTTCTAATAACAAACCGTACATTACCAGTCAAAGGCAACACTGTAGCGTTACCAATAATAAAGAGCCATAAAGCTTCAATGTAATCTTATTATTTTTCTCCCCAGAGTCACTTCATATTGAAGGGGCAGTTGTATAAATTTCGGAGTACAACTCATTTGATTTGAAATTGAAAGGGCTTTCTTTAAGAGTCAAAAGTGATTAGAGGGCAATTGGCACTCTCCCAAGCTCTTTTCCCCTAGGACATTCAACCAAAACTTTGAGAGACCCATTTTGTTCAAAATAGTCCAAAGGTCTAATAACTACCTCTGGAGTAGACAAAATCCCTCACAAATCCCGGGGCAAGGGCTGTAAGTTATGCAAGTTGTTCATTGATAACATATAAGGTTTTTAATTGAGAAAAAAGGGCAGTTTGATCCTGTGTCTCCACAAAGGGTCAGGGTATAAAGATAAAACCTAAGAAATGTTGAGAGGCATTTTGAACACAATCAAAACCTACTAAGTGGATACTTGTTGTCAAAAGGACGTATCAGCAATATATAAGGGATGACTGAGGGTATTAAGTTGAAATTTCTGGGTATCTTGAGGCGATGTTCAAGAGTTATTGGAGAGCAACCAGTCCCCTTGCTCCTTTTAAATGCATCTCCCCATTAACACTGATCAAAATATTGAAAAAGTCATTTCGTTCAAAATAGTCAAAAGGTCTAATAGCTATGTCACCAAGGATTCTGTACCCCCCATAGCCCTAAGGCAAGGATTAAAAATTATAAGTTATGCCCACTGTTTACATACAGGATTTATCATTAAGAAGAAGAAGAATCTTTAATTCTGGGTGTGTCCGAATAGGCTAAGGGTATTAATGCGTGGGATTTCAGGGAGTGTTTAAGGGTATGTCAAACTAAATCCAATTATGCTATCTCCATTAAATTTATCGAAAAAGAATGCCGGCAATATCTTAAGAGCACCTGAGAGTATCAAAATGAAACTTTCAGGGTATATTGAGGGGGGTGTTGAAAAGCAGTCGAAGGATAATCTATCCCTCTCCTGTGCTGTTTATGGCAGCCCTCTTCAGATATCCGATGGAAACTTTGAACTATTACCTTAAATAGTATAAACCTCTAAAAATACTTTTATGTTAGAGTCAAAGTAGAAAAAAAGTCATGAAACGAATACATTTGTCTTTATAGGTGAAGAAAATACATGTGCAAGGACACTTTGCCCCGTTAGAACTATGTGGAAACTACAAAGAGTCATGTGCTTTGCACCCCCATGCTACCCGATCGCCCAGTGTCTGCCTTGAAGACTATACCTTGTTTCCTGACATTACAAAGCCTTTTGATTCATTGGACATATAGGTTTTGAACTTTTCTTGTAGCTTTATTGGAATAAATTCAATAGAAGTTGACAGAGGGTATTAAACTTTGCGAAAAAAAGACTTTTTTCACAGCATTGATGTCATTATTTTCTGGACAAAAAAGGAGTTGACCAGAGTTTTGAATAGGTTTTGAAAAGAAAGAGTTAGACTTCTTTTACTTCATGACCTGCAGTTGTGCATGTCTTTAAAAAGAAAAAAATTATTGAAAAAAAAACTAAGACTAGTCGAAATAAATGTTCAAACTATCTAATTTCTCTGAAAAAAAAAAATCGAAGTTTGCCACAAATAAGTAATATGTTTTATTTTTTTGCTTATGCAAAGTTCATTTATTTATTTTGCAATTTATATTTTTGCAATTTTCGTTTATGACATTATTTGCAGCTGTGTATACCTTTAACAAAAACGAAAAAGCTGCTTTATGAACAAATTCTGACTATGGTTGAAAATGCATTTTTCAAATCAAAAAATTTCTTTTTTAAAAGTCGGAGTTTTATAGGTAATTTTGAATTTTACATTTTTTTTTTGAATTATTTTCTTATTATTTAATGACCTGCAGCACTGTACATCTCTAAAAACGAATAAAGTTTTAAAAAATAAATAAGAATATATTTGAAGTAGCCTACACATTCAAGCTATATAATTTAATTTTTAAAAATAAAAGTTTTCCTCAAAAAAGTAATTCTGAGTTTTTAATGTGTGCATAGTAATTTTCTTCTATATCATTACCTGCAACTGTGTAGATCTTTAAAAAGGGAAATAGTATATTATGAAAAAAAGAGATTTGAAAATGCATGAAAATATATATTTCAAAACAACAAAATTCCTTTGAAAAAAAAAAAAAATTCTCACATATGTAAATCAGGGTTTTTAATTTGCTTCGTGCAGTAGTTCCTTTTATTTCATGACATACAGCTGTGACTATCTTAAAAGAAGGAAAAAAATGTTTCTATATAATAGAATCCCAATAGATATGGAACGCATATTTCAAAACAAAAAAATCTTTGACAAACAAGAGCTAAGAGCTCATATGGCATTTGTGACGAGGTCAAAAGAGCCAAGAGCTCATATGGTATGAGCTCTAGCAAAATTCTAAGAATCAATAGATTGCTTTAAAAGGAAAATCAGAGGCTTAATGCCAATCGGAATTTAAAATAAGAGCTCCGAGTCACGAGGTCCTTCTAAATATAAAAATTCATTAAGATCTGATCACCCACTCGTAAGTTAAAAATACCTCAATTTTTCTAATTTTTCCTCTCCCTTCAGCCCCCCAGATGGTCGAATCGGGGAAAACGACTTTATCAAGTCAATTTGTGCAGCTCCCTGACACGCCTACCAATGTCAACCACGTATCTATGACATTTATAAGCGTTTTCCAAGATGTCCGGTTTCCTCCTCCAACTCCCCCCCAATGTCAACATATCTGGTCGGGATTTGAAATAAGAGCCCTGAGACATGAGTTCCATCTAAATATCAAATTTTATTAAGATCCGGTCACCCATTCTTAAGCTAAAATTAAATAAAAAAAACTATTTTTTTTAACTGAAAGTAAGGAGCGAAATTGAAACTTAAACGAACAGAAATTACTCCGTATATAAAATGGGTTGTCCACTCCTCAACGCCTCGCTCTTTACGCTAAAACTTTTAATTGTTTTAAAAAGTAGAATTGTGGCAGTGTCAAACTTTAGCGTAAAGAGCGAGGAATTGCGGAGGGGACAACCCATTTCATATACGGAGTAATTTCTGTTCGTTTTAAGTTTCAATTTCGCTCCTTACTTTCAGGTAAAAAAATAGTTTTTTTTTTATTTAATTTCTTAACGTTTTTGAATTAATACATGTTTGATTTTGGCTCTCCACACATAAATTATTAAAATTAAATAAGCATAACAATTCTTTTTTGGGCTAAATGGCTTTCTCTTAGTTTTGGTCAGACAATTTGAGGAATAAGAGGTGGGGAAGGAGGCCTAGTTGCCCTCCAATTTTTCGGTTACTTAAAAAGGTAACTAGAACTTTTAATTTTTAACGAACGTTTTTGTTAGTAAAAAATATACGTAACTTAAGAATTAACTTACGTAACAAACTTTTATATTCTTATGTCTTTATTATGTATATGAGGGGGTTTGTCCCCTCGTCCATACCTCGCTCTTTACACTAAATCTTAAGTTTTGTCCCAATTCTATAAGAATGACCCCTGAATCACAAAGGCCGTAGAATAAATAGTTGAAATTAGTAAAAATACTTTAGCATAAAGAGCGACGTATTTATCTCCTCCTAAATACGTCGCTCTTTATGCTAAAGTATTTTTAGAACCCCTCATATGCGTAATAATCTCTGTTCGTTTTAAGTTTCAATGCTACTCCTTACTTTCAATTGAAAAAACGTTTTCATGTTTATTTTTTCATTGTTTTTTATAGTAATTTTAGAAAATCCTCCGCCCTAATCATTGAATTTCTCTTCCCCCATGACATATTTTTCCAAGGAAAGATCCGCCCACATAGCCTCCTCCCCTCAACCCCGCCCCCAACCAAAAAAAAAATCCCCCTGAAAACGTCTGTACCCTTCTCAATAACCATTACTGTATGTAAACACTGGTCAAAGTTTGTAACTCACAGCCCCTCCCCCAGGGACTGTGGGAGAGTAAATCATCCCCAAAGACATAGTTATTATGGTTTTCGAATAGGTGGAACAAAATGGTTATCTCAAAATTTTGATCCGTTGACTTTGGGGAAAAAATGAGCGTGGGAGGGGGCCTAATTGCCCTCCAGTTTCTTCAGTCACTTAAAAGGGCACTAGAACTTTTTATTTCCGTTAGAATGAGCCCTCTTGCGACATCCAAAGACCACTTGATCGATACGATGACCCCTGGGGAAAAGAAAAGAAAAAGAAATAAACACGCACCTGTGATCGTCATAATTTTCATTATAGGGTTCTCTGATACGCTGAATGCGGTGGTGCAATTTTCGTTAAGATTCTATGAATTTTAGGGATGTTTCGCCCTATTTTCCAAAATAAGGCAAATTTTCTCAGGCTTGTAACTTTTGAAGACAAAGACTAAATTTGATGAAACTTATATATTTAAAATCAGCATGAAAATCTGATTCTTTTGATGTATGTTTTAGCATCAAAATTTTGTTTTTTAGAGTTTCGTTTACTATTGAGCCGGGTCGCTCCTTACTACAGTTTGTTACCACAAACTGTTTGAATACCCCAATTTTTCTAATTTTTCAAATTAACAACCCCCAGCTCCCCCAAAGAGAACGAATCAGGTCCAATTATGTTAATTGCGTATCTATAACTTGTGCTTATTTTTACCATCAAGTTTCAACCCGATCTCTCCACTCTAAGCATTTTCCAAGATTTCCAGTTTCCCCCTCCAGTTCCTCCCAATGTCACTGGATCTGGTCGGGATTTAAAATGAGAGTTTTAAAGCACAAGATCCTTCTAAATATCAAACTTCATTAAGATCTGAGCAACCGTTTGTAAGTTACATATACCTCATTTTTTTCAAATTTTTCCTAATTACTCCCCCCTCCCTAACTCCATAAAAAGAGCGGATCCAGTCCGGTTATGTCAGTCACTTATTTTGGACTTGTGCTTATTCTTTCCACCAAGTTTCATCCTGATCTCTCCACTTTAAGCGTTTTCCAAGGTTTCTGGTCCACCTGCCCAATGACATTGCATCCGGTCGGGATTGAATATAAGAGATCTAATTTACCAGGTCCTTCTAAATATGAAATTTCATTAAGATCTGATCACTTCTTCTAAAATTAAAAATACCTCATTTTTTTTTTTTTTTAATTAACCCTCCCCCCCCCCAACTCCCCCAAACAGAGCAATCCATTCCGGTCATGTCAATCACGTATCTAGGACTTGTGCTTATTTTTCCCACCAAATTTCATCCCAATCCCTCCACTCTAAGCGTTTTCCAAGATTTTAGGTTTCCCCACCCCAACTCCCCCCAATGTCACCTGATCCAGTCGGGATCTAAAATAAGATTTCTGAGACACGATATCCTTTTAAACATCAAATTTCATTAAGATCCAATCATCTGTTCGTAAGTAAAAATACCTCCTTTTTTCAAATTTTTCCATTTTAACCATCCCCCCACTCACCCCCAGATGGTCGAATCGAGGGAACGACTATTTCTAATTTGATCTGGTCTGGTTCCTGATACGCCTGCCAAATTTCGTTGTCCTAGCTTACCTGGAAGTGCCTAAAGTAGCAAAACCAGGACAGACAGACCAACCGACAGAATTTGTCATCGCTATATGTCACTTGGTAGATACCAAGTGCCATAAAAAAGAAAGTTTTTGCTCACATAAGTAATATTGTCTTTTTAATTTTCTTTGCACAGTAATTTTCTTTCATTTCGGGAAATGTGGCTGTGTATATCATTAAAAAAGAAAAAGGTATTTATAAAAAAAGAAAGCTGAATATATATAAAATAGATATTTCAAACCACAAAGCTTTTTTGAAAATAAAAGCATCAAAGTTTACTTGCATAAGAAATCTTGTGTTTATAGTAACACTTAGGTGGAAATATCTGCATTTTGTCAACAAAAGCATTTACTAAAAAATTGAAGACAAGAGCATTTCATTCATTTTTATGGAAATATTTAAGACTTAATTTTTCTTTGGTAACATGAAGTCATGAATAAATTCCAAGGCAGAATTAGCTAGACATAATGACTAAAACCAAGGAACAGACAAACCCCAAGACCAAAAAAACTTTCAGCCACTGAAATAAAGCAGACCTCAACAGGCAAGCCGGCTGATTTTATTTACTCACCCTTTCTTTTACTATTACAAGCCATCTGTTGATGAGAATTATTTACAAAAAATAAAATAAAAATCGCCACAATCAGCAAAATTTTGGATATATCTAGATGTGCACATTAACTTCAACTCTGATACGGGTATGACTTGAGGTCACTCAATGAAGCTTCGTCAAAAAACAAGCTCTACATGAGTTCATCATAATTTCTTCACAGTCTATTCGATGTCAGCATGGAACAGTTTCTCTAATGAGACTGTGTCTGCAGGCTCTATTGAGATATTCAAGATTTAGGTTGAAAGAGACTAGGTAATCAATTCATAATGCAGTTCAAGGAGTTATTGTAAGATATCTACAATCTCTTTAGCTTTTAAGCAGTGGAAGAGAGATTCTTAGATATTTCAGGTAAGAGGGGAGGGGACTTGGATGCAAACAAACGGGAATATCTTCTGAAAATCTCATCAAATTTATTTTTTAAATGTAAAGAAATAAAAATTATATTATCAGCCATGTATGTAGTGATTAGTTTAGAATAGATAAAAACTATAGGTAAAAGGGTATAGGTATAGAGTATAGGTAATAAGGGTATTTGGTATAGGTGCCAAACAGCTGTCTCACATTTTCATTGATTGATAAAATCAATGAAATTGATTTTATCATTTCATGATAAAATGCCTGATGGAAATGCAGCAATTAGAAACCAGGACTACCACTTCAAAAATTTCAGAAACCTATTACTAGAGTCCAAAAAACGAGAAAATATGAGATCCTAGAAAAGTCAAATACACGAGAATTTTATCAGAAGAAAAGGAAGAAAAGAAAAATGAAATCTTTGGTCATTAGAATGAACATTCTGTTCATTCTAATGACCAAAGATACAAATATTGCTACAACACTGAGTCTCAAAAAGTTTGGAAATACCTGTTGCAAAAATTGGCCTTAATAAATTTGTTTTGTGAAGGTTTGGGCCTTGTGACCATAAAACGCCTGATAGAAAATGCAGAAACAGAAACGAGCACCTCCACTTCAAAAGTTTCAGAAATATACTAATGAAGCCCAAAAACATTGTAACATATAGACCAGCCCCCTCCCCTCTATAAAAGTCAGGGCCAAATCCCTCATTCACACCCCCTTAGAAATCCTCAAATATAGAACCAAACCTCTCATCCATACTCTTCTAGAAACTCTTAAATTCAGGACTAAATTTCTTAGTCATACCCCTTTAGTAAATTTCAATTAGAAAAAGGTTTGAATAAAATCATTTAGAATTTAGCAGTTGCTAAATTTAACAGTCTGTGTAGTCCAACGCAGTTGGATTACGTGCATTTAGATAAGTTAAATGTTACTCAACAAGTTGAGTAACCAGTTATTCTGAACTAAGTTTTTTTTAACTCAAAACCAAAAGGGAAATCCTTGCCATAAAAACAACTTTTGGATGCAGGACTAGGCATATGATTGAATATTACCAATAGTAGCGGAGGTCAACTTCCACAGGTCACCAAGCCTGTCCAGCGAGTGTTTTTTAGAGAAATCGCACGTTGGATATAGGAGCCCAACGCAAGGGCGAATAGTTAGTTTTAAGGAAAGATTCGAATGGTCAAGAGAAATCGCTCATGTCCACCTTTTCATGCAATAAGTCATTGAAGCTATTTTGTCAAAAGTTGTATGTTGTAAGTAAATAAACCTTATTGTATTTAATCATCTTCTGTCTATGTATTAGGGCATCAGGTACAGTTCCTCTATTCTTCAGGTACGGTCCCAAGAGAATCTATATTTGTTTCAGGAGACCTCGAACATCATTGAGATGATTCTGTCTCCCAGGTTACTGGGGATTACATATAAAACTATTTTATTCCATTAATAATTTAGCTCCCATATCTCACATCCGCATTGAGCTACTAAGACTTAGAAAAGTCCCAGGCAACTCAAGGCAAACCCCCCGTAAGATAAAATCCCACCCCAAGCACCCTATACAACAAAACCACCCCGTAACACATGGCGCGGTCGGAAAAAGTAAGAAGCAAAAGGAACTGAAAGTACGTGCACAATGAATGCCTACTAACATAGACACATATGATTATTTACATTTTACTTTTTGATTTTTAAGTGCAGTGCAATTTTATCTCGCTTTTTGAATTTTTAGGTGCAGTGCAATTTTATTTCTATGTTTCCATTTTTTTTATATATAGGTATACCCCATTCCTTTAAAAACCTAAAAAAAAGGAAAATATAACAATAATAAAATTAGTTTTTTTTGGAGATTATTTTATACCGATAATTAAAAACAGACTACAATGGACCAAGAACAAGATGAAATATTAAAAGCAACAAATTATTGCAACCTCGGTAGAAATTGCAAAATCATTACCAGAATATGAAGGAGATACGGACGTTGATCAATTCAACATCCATTTAGGACAATTCGTAGAAATGACAAAAATTGACTTGAAAGTATTAAAAAGCATGTTACTTTTAAGACTAAAAGGACAGGCGCTAACTTTTCTAAAACAAATCGAAAATATAATAGGCACAGAAGCAACCTCAACAATTAACTCAATAGAAATATTGCAACAGGCCTTCCAAAAAAGATTCATTGACACAAGTTCATTGAATAAACTGAAACATGGCTTAGTTACATTCGAACAGACCCAAAACGTTCGTGAGTACTTGCATAAAATTAGAATCGCAACAGAAGCGCGATATGGTCCAGGAGAAGGGGAACTATATGAAAAAATAATACTCAATGCATTTAAACAGGGACTCAACCCAAAGTTATACCGCCTTTTGATAGCTAAAAATATTGATGACCTAGAACTAGCAGTTCAGGAAATAGAACGAGCGGTGGAAATTGATTCGATTGTCCTGCAGCATCAAAAACTGTCAATAAATGCTGTAGAAAGCAAAGCCCCTGTAAGGTCAAGGGATTCCTCTCCGCGATTTTTCTCCCGAGAATCATCACCAAAACCTGTTCGAAATCAAATTCGAACCACCACACCTCCAAGACAAGTACGTTTTGCCCCCAATAATCAATTGAGGGCACAAACTAATAATGAACCATTAAGGTGCTACACCTGTAACTGGTTAGGAGATATCGCAAGAAATTGTTTCGCAAACAATAATTATCGCCCAAATATTAGGGGAACGGGTAACCGTTTGTCCAGGGGGACAAACTATAGTGGGTACGCCCCTAGAGGCAATCGAGGGAACACCTTTGTAACAAGAAATAATTACCCCACCCAAAATCAAAATTTACAACGCAATACGTATCAATATCGAGGAGGGTACCGTGGAGGGACAAATCAACCCAGTAATAGTTGGAACAGAAATCCAAGAGGAAGTTACATCAGCCGACGGCAGCCATATAATAACTCCATCTCAAATAATAATCAAGGAACCCAAAACAGAACAAATGAAAGTTCTACATCTAACATCTGGGAATCCCAGGGAAACGATATAGGCCCCCAAAATTCGTAGGACCAAAATTTGGAGGCAAAATAATTTATAGGTCCCCTCCAGTAATAATACCATTTCTAAGTGCAAATAATAATAATATGTTACCAGTATTTGAAAATTTTAAGGCAGGAAATATTTATTTCTCAGCCCTTATAGATTCAGGAGCAACCGTAAATGTGATAAATACATCCGTATTTAATAAATTACCAATTTATATTAAACGACGAATGAGCAATATCTGTCCCAATTTATCAAGCGTAACCGGGCACGACTTGGATGTAAAAGGCACTGTGTACCTAGCCTTGCGCAAGGATAACAAAAATTTCTGTACTCAATTTATAGTTTGTAAGAATTTTCCATACGAGGCAATAATAGGCGCAAATTTTTTAAAATCAAATAAAATATTATTAGATGTAGCAAATTCAAAGTTTATCTAACCAACGGACACCATATCAATGATAAATAACATTCAAGCAAACAAAGTAAGGGAAAATATAGGCAACATGAAAGAGTATAGAAACAAACAAATTCAAGAAATTTCTTATTTATGGAAAAAACTTGAAAAAATAGAAACTCCAGGAAAAAAACCAGCGGAGAATATTCTAAATTCAATAAAAGAAGAAAATAACGAAAAATATTATGGATTTGAGGTGCAGAAAACTAAAATTCCCCCTAAATCAATGCAGAGGGTCCAAATATCACAAATGTTAGAACCTGTTAATGACAAAAATGAAATTTGGGTAGCATCGCCGTCGGAAGATATATTATCTTCTGACGAAGATATATATAAATTATATGCTATAATTTGGCATAATTTGTATGCTATTACGAAAAGTACATTTTTATCATTTTAAAATAAATGGCCTAGGGAACTTAATTCATGGTCGGTACATATTTCCCTCAACATTATTGATTCAACACCCCTTTCCTAAGTGCCTAAAACGAAATTCTCCTTAAAATTATAGCCCAAAAATTGTCTTTAGGAAACCTAAATGAAAAAATGCTATTATTTTAAACTATAGGCCATAATGAACAACATTTAAACTCGGTTTGGAAAGTGTGATTTATAACAAATATTTTTGGAAAGCAAAAGGAAAAAAGGGGGAAAAATGTAAAAAAAAAGAAAAAAAAAATTTGAAATTTTTTCTAATAATTTAACTCTTCTTAAATGATTATGATACAATCTCTTCTTAATTATGAGACAATATAAGCTTATGAATACAGAGCAAATAATAACCTACGACTTTTCAATTAAACTAGGCTAAAATTCGACCGAATTTAAATTAGTGGTTAAAAGTTTTTTTTTATTTTTACCAATTAGGCTACTTAATTTTCAGCGGAAAGGAGTTCAAGCATAAAACAACGCTAACATGTCGGAATTCAAACCCTTATACCTCAATATAACACCCTCAGCCAATTTGTGCCAGTTTGGCAGAGCTATAATTATCTCCCAAAGTGCATACCAGGAAAGCTGTGATCTATATCTTTGAGATATAGTTACTAGGCCTTATAATCTTATTATGTAATAACAAACCCACATTTTAAGCTTTAGACTATATTAAGACATCTATAATTGGATTTAAACTAAGTTCAAATTTAAACCATAAATCAAAAATTTTTGTAACAACATAGGCTAATAAATTCCTACTCCATAACAAATTAGTAACTTAAGCTTTAGGCCATAATAAACAAATAAATATTGCATACTTTTATCTGATGTTAAAAAAAAAGAAGAAAGAATACTACTTTTAACTAAAATACTAAATTATCAAGTAGTATAACCCTAATAGCATTTACCACTGACATACCCAATATTTTATAAAATAAAAAAATATATATAATAATTTTTTTATGAACTGATATGGTTACGTTTACTCGCTTTGCCCTAATTCCTTATATTAGCTAACAGATGGAAATGAAGAACTAACAGAAATAAAAGTTAATCCTCTACCAAACCTCAAAACGAAATTTCAACCAAGATCGCTAATAATTTGTTATCATTTAAGGTTTTATTTCATTTCTTTTGTTTAATAGTAATATGACCATTACGATTCTGAAAACTACATATCCCCAATTTAAACAAAAAAATTAAGGTTTATTGAACAACTAATTTTTTTTAGCCTAACACTATTCGCTGTAAAAAACACAAACTATTAAATTCTTTAATTATTTTTTGCTCAACTATGCATCTGAAAATTTTGCCTACCGCCCTGTAACCAACAAGGCTATATATATATATGAAAATAATAAAGGATTGGCACAAACTACTAAAGTATAAATTGACTCTATAAAAACATTACTTCCTTTCTCAGCTCCTATTTAGAATTATTGATATTTTTAAATTGATTTCTTTAATACTATATCTTAATGACAATAGCGTATTAGCCCCTTAAATCTATCCTTCAACAACTCCATTAATACTTAATAAATCTCAGCGTCACGTAATCCATTTTTTCTTTCATACTTTGTCAGAAATAATTTATTAAATGTTAATTACAGACAAGAATGATGATCTTAACATTTTTGATGACCATGTGTATAGGTGTCCATACACAAGATGTCGTAAAGCATGGGATAATATTCAAACACGAAAATTCACTTCCACCAAACTCATGGTATAATATTATAATCACTATATTCATGGTATTTCTTATTTCACTAACAATAAGAGCGCTACTAACAATTAACTATGGGAAACTACTGAAGAGAAAAAGGATAAATACTGATGCAATTGAAGCACAAGAGATGCATCAATTGAACCCTACTGCTCCTGATGATATTTAAGCCGTATTAACAGGGAGGATGTAATAATCCGGGAAAATTGAGAGGTCTTTCCCCGTACGTAACATCCTTTCCCTACTGTAGGAAATATTGTTGGTGTATAACAGCTAAAAGGCTATGATACAACATACTGTATTTCTTTTTGGCATATACATCAAAAATACTCTTGGCAGAAAATCTTTATGTAAATATAGACCTCTAACAAGCACGAAAAAATTCGTTCCTATCTTTTTATGTGCAAGAGATTTAAGAGGTCATCTCTTGTAATTTTGCTGATCTATTCCAAGACAAAAACGTTCCAAGGCGTGATAATTGAAAGGCTATGATGCAAAATGTATTACTTTTCGACTAATCACGTATTGGAGGTTAAAAATTTTTTTTTGGATTAAAATATAATCCAGAACATTAAGACCTCTATATAATCTTATATATATATATAACCCTCTTTAGTGCCGTGTTTTTATATTTACATGTAATCATAATAATAGAGTAATGGTGTAATACCAATAAAACTATTTTTAATTACTATATAACCAAATATACCTCACGTTACTTCGAATGTACCTGAAAATTATTAGAATTTAAAACTTCTTTTAAAAAATCGTACATTCAATTTCCCTTTGAATGTTTAAAAAAAAATAATATTACTGTTATGCAATTATGTGCTATTATTATGCAATTTCATATTACAATAATGCTTTATGTTATCGTATCACTAGTACCATTTTATATGTTAACAACATGATTCTGCTTGGAAATTTTTATTACAGAATTTGGCATACTACTAACATTGGCCAACAAACGTCATGGTCAAAGACTACAGAACACCTATCATGATTTATCAACCACCGAAGAATGCCCGAAACACATCTGATTCAACCGGACAACTATCACCCAAGGGACATCCCAAATTAAACCAACTACTTACTATCATCTTTCATTTCTGACTGAATAATGTAGACTAGAGAAGACGAAACATCCAGCCAGCGGGTGCAACCACAACATACCCACCACAAGAACACCATTAATGATAACCCAATTCAATATGGAAACCCTCACAGACCTAATGAAGACTTAGAACAGGAGATCCTAAATCCTAATTTTTTAACTTAGGAATCAACTACCAAGTAAGGTCTTAGATACTACTTCAGTCTATTGAATTAAATTAAGATAACGCCAAAGACAATTAAGATAACGCTTAAAATGCAGAAGAGAGCGGGAACAGGACGGAAGAACCGTAGTACCGGCCGTACCTTTGTACTTAAACTGCTGGGGATAGGTGATTCTGGGTCCCGCGCTTCCCATTTTGTAAAAGCGTAAAAACAAAAAATCTTTACTTTTGCTAAATGGTGATAAATTAGAAAATGACATTATATTTGTTCAATCAGTAAATAGGGCAAGGACACGAAAATTGTGATTGGTGTGAAATTAATAACCAGAACTAATAAGTGATGAACATTTAAAAAGTGCCAAATAGTGAATTATAAATTTAATTAAATAAAAGTGCCAGTGGAAATCTTTTTATATTACGTTGTGTATTTTTATTTTTATTGTTAAAATACCTGGGATCAATTAAAAATCAAATATAACAGTTAAAACTTCAAGTAAAAATGAACAATTGGAACCAGGTATTCGTGTGTAATAACAGTTAACGTCAAGTGTTGTGGTTAAATAATTTTTTTTTAGTGCCAGGTGCAGGACATATATATATAAGGTGAAGGAAAATATTTCTTAAATTTAAATCATCATTTACAAGGTTATGGAATTATAATACAATTTTTATAGACAATAAGGATTAAATGCAATATTTAAAGAAAGAGATTAGACTGATTGATGGGGACATCAATCTACAACGGGAAAGGGGATATGTAACATATAGACCAGCCCCCTCCCCTCTATAAAAGTCAGGGCCAAATCCCTCATTCACACCCCCTTAGAAATCCTCAAATATAGAACCAAACCTCTCATCCATACTCTTCTAGAAACTCTTAAATTCAGGACTAAATTTCTTAGTCATACCCCTTTAGTAAATTTCAATTAGAAAAAGGTTTGAATAAAATCATTTAGAATTTAGCAGTTGCTAAATTTAACAGTCTGTGTAGTCCAACGCAGTTGGATTACGTGCATTTAGATAAGTTAAATGTTACTCAACAAGTTAAGTAACCAGTTATTCTGAACTAAGTTTTTTTTAACTCAAAACCAAAAGGGAAATCCTTGCCATAAAAACAACTTTTGGATGCAGGACTAGTCACATGATTGAATATTACCAATAGTAGCGGAGGTCAACTTCCACAGGTCACCAAGCCTGTCCAGCGAGTCTTTTTTAAAGAAATCGCGCGTTGGATATAGGAGCCCAACGCAAGGGCGAATAGTTAGTTTTAAGGAAAGATTTGAATGGTCAAGAAAAATCGCTCATGTCCACCTTTTCATGCAATAGGTCATTGAAGGTATTTTGTCAAAAGTTGTATGTTGTAAGTAAATAAACCTTATTGTATTTAATCATCTTCTGTCTATGTATTAGGGCATCAGGTACAGTTCCTCTATTCTTCAGGTACGGTCCCAAGGGAATCTATATTTGTTTCAGGAGACCTCGAACATCATTGAGATGATTCTGTCTCCCAGGTTACTGGGGATTACATATAAAACTATTTTATTCCATTAATAATTTAGCTCCCATATCTCACATCCGCATTGAGCTACTAAGACTTAGAAAAGTCCCAAGCAACTCAAGGCAAACCCCCCGTAAGATAAAATCCCACCCCAAGCACCCTATACAACAAAACCACCCCGTAACAACATGAGATACTAGAAAACTCAAATACATGATATTTTTTTAGAAGAAAAAAGGTGAAGTAAATTTCCATGCACATACCTAGAAAGTTTAAGACACTGTGTTGCAAAATTCGGAAATACCTCTAAAAAATTTCAAATATTAAAATGAATAGATAAGACTCTATTTAAATTGTACATAGAGAATCTATCTGATATGAGTGATATGTATGAGAAAGTAACCAAAATAACATGAAATAGAGTTAAAAGACTAAAGTACCTTAACAAATACTTCGCTGCAAATGCTGCAAGACAGTTCCAAATTTAAACACTCGATGATTCTCTTCATAGATGCTTCAAGCTTCTCTCGAGCCTCCTTTTCTTGGCGCAATTCCTCTAGAAGTTCAGCCTTACTTTTTTGCTGAGTAGATTGGGTGCCTGAAGTGTACATAACAGAATAGAATAGTAGTATAATAATATAGTATATTTAACATAATCTATATATATAAAAATAAGTTGTCTGTCTGTCTGTGGATCAGGTGACGTCATGTTTCTGTGTCGGCTGACGTCATGAAATTAGTTGTCGTCATTTTTGCTTTGACGGTGACGTCATTAACGGTATTTAAGACATTTGTTCACGGAAAAATGTTTAATTGTAAAATGACTGAAGAACCTACAAATTACAGACTGGGACACCCGGACACAAATCACGACCGGGACACAGGGAATATAAATGACGACCGGGACACAGGGACACAACCACAACGGGGACGCCGGGGCCACAGGCGGGATATATAAATGACGACCGGGACACAGAGATTGTTCGAATAGAAATTACAGACCGGGACACCGGGACACAAATGACGACCGGGACACCGGGACACATGGAATATAAATGACAACCGGGACACTCAAAGAGAAATTACAAACTGGGACACCGGGACACAAATGACGACCAGGACACAGGGAATATAAATGACGATCGGGACACAGGGACACATCATTAGAATAATGAGGTATAGATCTGAATACGGATTGTTTTTCCCATGGACAATTGTATGTTGCATGTTCAAGAGTCAGTAAACCTGACAATCTATTTATATGCACAATGGGACAGCGAAGAATGTTGTATATTCGCATGTTTTACGTAGTTAAAAACATATATTTATATCTATCTCTATTCACAGGTGGGACACAGGGACACAACTACAATGGCGCGTAACTAATATGGCGCGTAACAACTTACGCGCGCGGGGGGCTTGGGGGGACGCGAAGCGCCCCACCAACTAGGTGTTGGGGTGGCGCGAAGCGCCACCCCAACAGCTAGTATAGTATATATGACACAAGTAGTACAGTATCTTCTACAATGTATTTTTGTGCCATACAATATTTGACACAAAAAATCCCCAACAGAGCCATGGCCATCCAAGAGAGAAAAAAGGAAAAAAATATAAAAACAATTAAAATAATATCACTTAAACAATTATAAAAGTCATTACAACAATAAAAACGACATAGAGAAACACTAGTAACTGTTTTTTTTTATGTTTATTTATTTTTTGAAATTTGAGCTAATATAAACACAATCATGTTAGAACACTCACATGATTGGTCATGCCTCCACGAAGAAACCGCACAAGATTCCTATTACTAATAAAACAAAAACACCCCTCCAATTTTCCAATCCACAACTCTTCCCCCTCATCCACTCCGTAAAATCCATTTGACGAATCGTCAAACTCTCCACACTCCCCATAAAATGCAAAAAAAAAATTATACCTACTCTCCAAACACATACAAAAACTATAGGGACCACTCTTCGTTCTATTGCTTCCAATTTTTTTTTTTCTCTTTCTGCTTTGAAATCAGTTAAGAGCAGACATTAAAAAATAAAAAATAGGGCAAAACATACTTATATGCATTACATTTTTTTAATTGATTAGTTAAAATATTTGCAATTATTTATAAATGAAAAATTATAAACTTCAATACCATATCGTGTTACCAGTTCTTCCAATTAGCTTCAATTATTTATTTCTTTTTTGTGTTAAATAAATTATTATATTTATTAGCACATTTCTCATTTTATGTTAAATATGTTTATTTATATTTAGGAATCCTGTCAAACAATAAATTACAATAAAATTAAAGAAACAATGTGAACTTTTTATGTCAATTCCAGATGTAATCACTTATCCAATTTTTTCACGTATTTATGTTTATTCTTAATTTATTATCATGTGCGTGTATCATTCCCATTTTAGATTCATTTATTTATATTCACTAATCTTTAAAACATTAAATAAATAAATAAGATGTATTAACACATACTGTTAAAATAGACTTTACTGATTCATTATGTTTATTAGTTATTTATTATGTTGGGTCATCAAAAAAATTAGCGTAAGGTCACACACAAATGCCTCGCAAAATAAAGCAACATCCTCCCAAAAATCGAAGGGGCATAAAAAAAAATCTGAAGTCGTTTTCTTCTTCAAAAGCCAACGAAAACTACATTTGGAAGCACTTGAAGCGAAAAACATTAAGCACCTTTTAGGAACTTTTCAAAACTTCCTGGCTCATATAAAAAAAGTAAAATCAGTATGCAGTTTGAAAAATTTTCTGGATATGGTTCCTATGAGGGTATAGTCGGTGAAAACTTAGCTTAATATTGGCAATGTTCATAGTCCCAGGAATTGTTTGGATTGACTTGCTTGTATTTCCTAGCATTTCAAAAAATTATAATTGAAATTCAATCAGAGGATAAATTTGGAACAAGTGTTGGAGTTTGTTGTAATTTATTATTTTACATTAATAAAACAAAGTTTTAGGATTGCTATTTTATGCAACGGTATATTAGTATTTGGTGCAATGAAATATCTTATGTTTATAATATTAATCCAATTTCATAAGTTACTCATAATAATAAATTAAATAAATGAATCTGTCAAAATATTATCGGGTCATATTTAGTCACTAATTCTGTCAATTTGTTCTTCAACACGATTAGATTATCCTCAATTGGATAAAATGTGGATATAGTCTCATTATACAATAAAACTCAATTGTGATTCCCTATGGACTTCTCATAATCAACCTTGAACTTGAAAATATTTGGTTATTTGATTTCCCTACAGACTCTTATTGAAAATAGCTCCAGAATCGAAACTCGGATTATTTGACAGATAATTATCTGAGTATAAATTCACCTGGGATTGATGAATATTGATTTTGGACTTACTAATTAGTTGTATTACCAGTAAAACTGTGTACTGAATATGACACCAACCGGAGCTACTTATATCTGCCCTGGATGTAAGAGATTGTGATTGTGTGACGATTCAGTGCTTTAAATGTCATTTATGGTTCTATCCCTCCTCCAACCTGTGTTGGAGCCACACCAGAATTACGGCAAGAAAAACCCATCTGGAAATGCAGCTCATGTGTTATGGCTGTTGGCTTTCAAAAGACAATTTAATCCTGCAACTTGAAAAAACGCCCACAACATGGAGGTAAAACTTGAATCTCAAGCCTAATCCATGTCGATGAAGCAGACCGTAATCAACGCTCTGAATTTACAGCTATTCGAAAAAAGTTCTGTCGTTGTCGTGAAAATTGCTGAAGGACTAGGAATTACCGAAAGACAAGAAACTAAGAAAATGTTACTTTTTAAAGTCAACTGGTGCATGCACACTTCGTGAACAATGTCCGTTTATTCAAGAAAGCAAAAATGTTACTGATAAGAAGAAACAACCAAATCAACGAGAAAATCCTCGCGTAAACAAATTGCAAGTATTTTGAAGGAGGGTCCTGCAACAAAAAAGAGAACTGCAAGTTTCTATACATATGCCCAAAATAGAAACTGAAAAGTGCAAAGCAACAACTTGCAATTTCGAACGTGTCGATCTTTGCCCTATGATGGCTTGTGTCAAGAAATTGTACAGGTTTGCTCATAGTGCTAGTAATTTATAATGTCGGATTAGTCATTCATTGCCTTTTAAGTATTTTGACTGTTTGTCTCGTTTTAATGATTTTAACCGCGATCCAGTATTCGATTATAATTTGCCAAACCATAGCCAGATTGTTTATGGGAGCATTGCTTCAAGCAATAATCCCAGACCTGAGCCAGTGCCAAAAAACTTGTTGACACGAAGGGGCCAACGGCTGAGTCAAAGAAACCCCCTTTTCGGTCCCCCCCCCCAAATACGCCCATGAAAACCCTTTTCATTACCGACATCGCATCCCGCGTTTCGACTACAAGCCACGCCGTCCCACTTAGTAACAGGTTTTCGCCATTAGAAGAAACTGATCTTGCAGAATTGTTGGAACACGAGGAAACGTTTACCCGCAGGTCTATCAATTTATCCCCAACTTCTAAAATTAAACCTCTTCCCCTCCCACTACGAAACCGGTTTAGTAGTCTCTCGCTCCCGGGTGGTGAAACTGAGCCTTACGACAAACCTTCCTACAACACCCCGAATGATATTATTTCACTTTTAGGTGATGTTCTCCCCACTACCAGCACTAACTTTAATACTTACACCCCGCCAAAGTTGCTCCAGAATAAAACTTTTTTTTTTATCTGTTGTTAAAGAGTTTGATAGAAAAAAGTTATCATTTCCCGTTTTCCTTTTTACGAACGCCGAAAGTTTGATTTTGAAAAGTTAGTTGAGTTAGAAGCAACAGCAAAATTGAACCATATTGACATAATAGCAATTACTGAAGTCCATGCACAAAATCCAGATCTCCTTAAATGACTGGTTTTCAGGATTTTACAAAGCTACCCCCGA
Organism: Artemia franciscana; assembly: GCF_032884065.1. NCBI lineage: Eukaryota > Metazoa > Arthropoda > Branchiopoda > Anostraca > Artemiidae > Artemia > Artemia franciscana. The sequence continues at coordinate 20,614,000 of NC_088879.1, read as the reverse complement.
TTGACCATCCACTGCGGAAAAAGGGAGAAAGAGTAATGATTTTCGCAAAGGATTGCCTATCTCCTACCCTTGCCCATGTGCCAGGATTAGGTCATTCGCTCATGTTATTATTCACCCGGACAGAGTGCTTGTTCGCGCCGTAATTTTCATGATGCTCTGCGAGCCATTCTCGACTTTGCGACGACAAAGTATCTAAATGCCGGCATTCTTATAGCAGGAAGCGCAAACATTTTTACAAGGGAGGTAATGGTGCTCGTCCGGAGTTAGTTCCCATGCAAATTGGCGCATGAAGAGCGACCTCCATGTGCCTCTGGATATCTGGCTAGCCATCGGAAAACCGATTGTACTTGGAGAGAGTTGGGTTGACAGCCAGCTTCCAAAAACTCCTATTGCTACGAATGGAATCAGAAATTCAGCCTCAGATATATCATCTCAAGCCCCTTCTTGACCCCAGACCACCCAAGAACGATTATCTCTGAATATCGTTTACGAAGGTGGCATCAATGTGACCACCTAGAATGTTGTGATACTGAATTAACCCGGTTCAAAGCTTCTATTAGCCAAAAGTTAAAAAAAAAATGATAAAATCGCTGAAACACATCTACCTGGTGACGATGAGGAGTACATTGGTGAAGGGCACACACTGCTCTGGTCTGGTGGTCACCACAAACGAGGAGGCGTGGGCCTAGTGCTGAAGCGTGCCGTACGCAAGGCCCTCTTGTCATTCACACCAGTAGCACCCAGCCTCATGAGACCAAAGCTCGATGGTAAACACGGAAAAATAACCATCATCACCTGTTACGCTCCCACAAACATAGCCAAGGAAGACGAAACGGATGACTTTTATACCCTTTTAAGTTCTGAGCTCTCGTCAGTACCTCCCCATGACTACCTCGTCCTTCTATGAGATGTGAATGCTAGCATTTCAAATGACTCTGGCATGTGATATTTCGCAGTTGGACCCGTAGCAGTACACAGCCTAAAGGACAATAGAGAGAGAATGCTGAACTACTGTCTCACCCACAATCTTACCATTGCAAACATATGGTTTCAGAGACCCAACATTACCAAGTACACCTGGTATAGCAATAATGAATCAACGAAAAAGAGGTTCAACTACATCATCATACGCCAGCGATGGCTGTCGTCTGTACAAAATTGTCACACCTACCGAGGTGCCAAGCTTCGGAACACCGACCATCTTCTTGTTGCAGCTAAAATCAGGCTTCGGCTAAAAGCTATAAAAACCCCTTAAAAATGGCAATCCATCAATGACCCTCTGGCTACAAGTGCTGTTTAATACTGTGTGGAGCTGTGAAATGATACCATCAGACTGGAAGACAGGGTTACTTGCGCCAGTCTACAAGAAGAAAGGAAGTAAAGCAGAATATAATAACTATCGTGGAACAAATCTGCTCTCGGTACCTGACAAACTCTTCTTCGTGCTGCTCCTCAAACGGGAAAAAAGTACCTCCATCCCCTTCGTTGACACCAGCAAGCTGGGTTTATGTTAGGTAGGTCCTTTACTGAGAAAGTCCGTACGATTAGAAAGCTGATAGAGAAAACTCTAAAATATAAAAGGGAGGCATACATTGCCCTGCTTTCGACACTGTCGACAGACAGTCACTGTGGCTGATCCTTTGGTGTACAAAAGAAAATTGTCAATCTGTTCAAAGAACTATACAATAAGAGGAAAAGAGTTTTTGTAAATGGCCAGCTCTAATCACATTTTCAAACTAGACATGGTGTTCAGCAAGGCTGCGCTGCTGCTCCCGATCACTTCCACTGTGTCATGGACCATATTCATAACAAAACACTGCTGGCGCATCCATTTGGCATCGATTTTGATGGAAGAATTCAGTCAGATGTTGACTTCGCTGACGATGTTGCATTGGTATACGAAAATCTCAATGCCCTGGAGACGCTAACATCTGCTGCGTCAATCTCACTGAGACATCAAAAGTGCCCTGGAGCCGCTAGCATCTGCTGCAGAAAATCTTGGTTTAAACGTAAACTGGACTAAGACCAAAATATTGCCAGTGGATAAGACACCCTGTCAATTATAGAAGTATGTGGCCAAGATATTGAGGTAGTCAAGCAGTTCACCTACCTTGCTTCAATTGTCTGGTCAAGCAGAAATCTAGGTGCAGAGATATCAGCAAGGGTGGCAAAGGCGAACGCCATTTTCGGCCGACTGCTGAGACCAATATTCTACAAACTTCAGATCATCCGTCTCACGCAAGCTCGTATCTAGTCTGCCTCGGTAGCGAGTGTTGTGTTGTACTCGTCAGAAACTTGGGCTTCGACTCAATCGCCGATGATGAAAGTAGATATTTTCCAGACAAAAAAAAACTCCGCAAAACCATACCCGTTAGGTGGCTGATTAGTGTGGAACACAGATATCCTCCGTTCCTTTAAATTACCAACCTTGTCCGAACAGCTTAATTCCCGCTCGCTTCGTTGGTAGGGTCATTTACTTCACCTACCCACTGCCCGACCTATATTCGACTTCGATCTAGCTACAAACGGCTGGAAAAATTATTTCATTCATTAATGAAAAAAAAAGGATTAATACATTTGAAACTAAAACTTTTTCACCTTGGAAAGAAATACGATGCCTTAACCCTCTGTAAATAAAGAAAGAAATACGTCGTGCTGCTTCTCGTTATGGTAAGAATAAATTAAATTGCTTAAAATAGAGCGAACGTCTGCAATGATTCGAAAAAGTGAGAGAAATAGGAGGTCACTCGTGCGATAACCATGATTTCCTTCCCGGATGAACCGCCTGAGCAGAAAGCCAATGAGCTAAATTAACACCTAGCAAGCATTGTGCAAACGTCCCCCCACCCCCTCTCGGAAAACCATCTAATCCCTGAAACTCCAAAAAATACATCCCGGAAATTTCAGCGAAGCAAATAATAGAAAAAATACAGAGACTGAAACAAAACTAGTATTTATCCCATCAATATTCTAATTGATTTAATAAAAGCATTCCCTGATAAACTATGAACACCACTTGTCAATATTTTTAATAGTACTAGTAATTCCGGATGTTGTCCGTCATGCTCAATCCAAAAGAAAGAAGATCTGAATGATTTTACTGGAGTACGACAAATTATTTTGAGCCCAGTTTTCTCAAAATGTGGGAGTATTTCTTAGCTAATTGGTAAAAGACAGAGATTATTTAACTTATTGACTTACAACAGTTTGGAAACCTAAAGGATGACATCTATTTCACACTACCTTGTTAGTCTTCTTGACACCATTCTTAAAAATCTTGAAAACCCTGATACTTGATTGAATCTGAAATTAATTTATCTCCAGAAAGCATTCGACCTAATTGACCAAATATCCTTGTAAACAAACTGCTGACGGAGTTTCAAGTGAATCTGTTTCTTGTTAAAATTGTCAACTGCTTTCTTAACAGCTTAAATATAAAAATGTTTATTCCGATCCCTTCCTATCTTTTATGGGGTCCCCCAGGAACCCTTATGGGTCCAATTTTATTCCTTATAATGGTTAATAGCCTCATGAATGACCACACAGATCAATGGAAGTCTGTGAACGATCTGTCTGCACTTTAGGTTGGTCGACAAAATACTGAAAGTTCAATTATAACATTACTTTATGATGTCACACAGGAAGCTTCTTTGTCGAAGATGAAAGTTAACGCTAATAAATCGTCACTATTGACAGTTAATTTTCTAAAATCATCCCCTTCTTTCACAAGCCCCATTCCTCCCAAAATGTCTGTCACATGCATTAAACTACTTGGAGTGGCAATTACTGCTGACTTGAAGCGGGATGCCTATGTTCAAAACATCCTCAAACTAGCTTCCCCTTCCGTTTCCCTTCTATAAAATTTGGTGAGATTTTTTTGTCCCCCCCCTCTAAGGATCTTCCCCAATTTTATTGATCTTTTATTCGGCCAATACTGGAGTTTGCTTACCCAGTGTGGTATTTTTGTCTTTCTTCAGAGCAGATCTATATGGTTGAAAATGTCCAAAAACGAGCACTTAGAATCATAAATGGTGAAGGGAAGGTTCCATTTCATTATCTACTAGGTAAGTTCAAGCTCACCATTTTGGCCGAGAGAAGGAACCTCCTGTGCCTTCGTTCCGGTACCAAGACCCTGTCTGTTCCACGAGTATGTTCTGTCATCCTCAAACCCTACCTTCCTGCCCGCAACATATAATACCGTATACAACTCCAAAAAGTCCCCAAACTGACTCCCATCCCCGCTAAACATGAAAAACATCCCAAAAGTCTTGTTCAGTTGTGTGATTGCCAGGAAAACTAGTCATTAATTTTATTGTTATCAATTTATTTTGAATCATCTTTTTTTACAGTACTTTGTTTGGAAATCAAATTCTATTCTCTTCTATTCTATTCACAAGCAACAAAAAAGGTGCGGTTCTTATTATTTGTCGTATTATAGTGCTATTTTCCTTGTGAATTACAGCTCCTAAACTCCACAAAACAGGCCTCTCAAAATAAGAGATACTTTTATCCTTCAGGTTCCAAATGAGACAAACAGCATCGCTAAATGCCATTACACAGATACATTGATTTTCCGCATTCAATATTCGGAAACAAATAAATTAGCACTTCGAAGCTGTTTTAGGTACAAAGTAACAATTATAAAAACATTTTCTGAAAAAAATGTTATCAAGAATAGAGCAAATAGCTATAAAAAAAAAGAAAAAAAAAAGGTACGAACACAGATAAAACGAACACTGTAAAAACAAAAATTTAAAAGAGCATAAATGATTATTCATACTAGATTTTAACAAACAGCACTATTTTAAAGGTCGGTACCGGCGAGTTTTAGATTTTAAAGTAAAATCTTTTTAATCTAAAAAAGTATTATCTTTGTAACTTTGAGTAAATTTTTTTCTAAAGTTTTTTTTTTAGTGAAGTAAAGTTGTTAAGTGAGTAAAGCAATTTTTTTTTCTTTAAATCTTTCTAAAATTATGACGAACCAAATTTATTATTGGAATGGAGAATAGAATTGAAGCCCTTTTTTCAGCCTGTAATCCAAAGAAAATATTTTTCAGGCTTCTGGATTATCTGAATTCCACTAAAAATATTATTATCATGCACGGTTGTTTTTTCCCCAAAACTTCCTATGGTCTTCACAACCAAGCTCCCCATGCAGCTTGAATGTAGTCGAGAATACCTGAATCTAGTACATGATCTGAGGATAATAATTTCTTAGGCCAGCGAAATTGTTGAATAATTAGAATGACTATAATTACATATTTACCAGCTAAATATATAACTTGAAGAACTAATTGAGCCTACCCCCCCAAATAAGCTGGGAGATGGTGACAAATTTTCAACCCAAGCATTCCACCTTTACGAAAATCCCTCTCTTCTTATTCACTTTGACCGAGTTAAAAGATTAGCAGTTACCCAAACAATATAGGAAAAACAATTTAAAAAAGCCACTGAAACAATAAATTCCTTTGAATCTTAAGAGATGGGGGTAAGACAAAAGGGAATTTGGGAACCAGTATTGAATACACTAAAAACATCTACATTCCCTCCTATTCCTCCAGAAGAAACAAGTCGTTCCAGAAATAGCAACAGCCATCCTACCTTTAAATCGGCTTAGACAAAAAACCATAACCTTGATCCTTGATCCAAAATATTCCGCGTCATTCATGTTTGAGACAGCATCGTTGGCATTGGTTTCATCTTCATATTCAACAAAGGCAAAACGAAGAATCTGGGAAACCCAAACGTTCTTCAAAGCCCCATATTTGCTAAATTCATCTTCCAGATCTTCACGGCGGACACTGTCTGACAGATTTCTAACGCATAGTGTTGACATCATTATCTACAAGGAAACTACTCAGTTATATTTAGGTCATTCAAAACCTCAAGAATCATTTCACGGGTCCCAGCGTTGGCTGCTTGTCTTTATGACAAAGACATAACGAGGAACTTTGATGAGATTTTTGTAAAAATTGATGTCTAGTCTGAATTGTGTCAATGATTCTAAAAACTAACAACAGTTACTTAAGAATCAAAAAAACATCTCTTACAGATTATTAGGCAAAGCCTTGTCAATTCAATATATATATATATATACGGCATAAATAATATGGTCCCTGGCCGGCACATGTTTCAATCAAGATAGATAGCACAAAAGGGAACTTCTAAAGCTGTCAAATTATTCAGATGATATTTGCTATGGGCTTATTTTTGGTGTCTTGGAAGTAGGTATCTAAAATACTTAGAGATGTTCTTCTTGAAACTTGACAAGAAAACTGCCTTGTTTAACCAAAGAAATAAATAAAATATAACCTGAATATCTATCTTCTCTGGAAGACAGGAGTAAAATGATTTTTTTCTAATTTCTTGGAAAATTTCAAAAAATCCTACTTTTTGCTGACTTTGCTTTTCTGTTCTTCATTCAGATCTTATCAAAACTGTACAAGTTGCTACAAACCGCCTGATTAATTTTGAACAGTTGAAGCTACAAAACGAAAAAATAATTGTGAATGACAAGATCAAGTGATCCTTTAAATACCATATATCCTCCTAAATGATTACAAAAAGGCAATTTGAAGGAGTGTAGATTAAAAAAGCATTTTGGAAAAACAAGACTTTCAAATTTTACTGGAATTCATGTATCCTTTTCTTCACATAAAAATTCACTGCAATAATGGTCAAGCTACATATTCAATGAAAGAAATGATATGCTTACCTTTTTTATTGATGAATTAGCATATGGATTTGAGACTCATTTTTTTTTTTTTTGGTAACTTTTTGGAAGAAGAGTTGATATATGTTCTAATTAAACTTCTGACATACCATTTACATATTAGACAAGAATCACCAGTGCTTGTGTATTATTCGGAACACATTAAATAAGTGAAGTTAAGTTCTTTTGTGAAACAAAATACAATACAGATACATTTTAATGGAATATTTTCAATATAGAGGTGGTTAGGAATTTGATATAATGCACCCCACCAATCGTTTACAAGAATATTTCTTTGTGCGATCCCGACAAATTTTTCGGAGGGGGGATTTCAAAAGCGATAAACCCCCTCACTACAGGTACCACCCTAATAGTCAGCATTGATGGTTACGATGAACATCTCAGAATTAATACTAAAACAAAACAATTCTTAAGGAGGAGCTCCCACATTTCAAAATGATGTTTGAAACGATTTCAATTCTGTTGAGTTTGTCACGAAAAGTACGGTTTGATTTAGCTGGATTCCACCAATGAAGTTCCACATCAGAAGAATACAGTCTATGATAATAGCACACTGTACTGGGAACACAATACATCATTGGCAAACACCAGAGTTAATATTCAACTATTCACTCAAATTCTCAGTATTAGTCAGAACAGCAAATAGACAACATGTGTGCGGAGTTTGTCAATGAAACATTTCAGATGCATTAGAGCCTGTCTGTTCAAATACTCTGTCAAACTGGCAAACTTTTTCGGTATAAATGGATATAAAAAGTATAAACTATTTTATTCCTTGGCTTAAAAGCATAAGCTACTTTATTCCTGGATTAAAAAAGTAAGCTATTTAAAGAATAGCCTGTTAAGTATTTCTAGTTAAATATTTTTAGCTTTAGTTAAAATACTTCCCATTAAGCACTAGTCAAACTTCAAATTTCATCCGCAGCACCCAGCCATCCGAGGCCAACACAGCTACACACGCCTCACCTCCATCCCAATCTATTTATAACCTCCCTCTTTACACCCTCCCAGGAAGTCCCCATTTCCTTCAAATCTTTCTTTATGACATTCTCCCACCCCAACCGCGGACAACCTGTTTTCCGTTTAGCCCTAGACTGTTTGCCAAAAAGAGCAATCTTTGGCATTCCATCATCCTTCATCTGCAGAACATGCCCTAGCCATCTCAACCTTTCTGTCATTATAGCCTTAGAAAGCGGGATTGAACCACACTTTTCACACATCCTACTGTTTAAAACACGGTCAGTCAGCCGAATACCCAGAACAATTCGTTGGCAATTTCTCCGGAAAGCATCTAGCAAATCTTCATCTGCTTTTTGGAGCGTCCTTGCTTCAAAGCCATAATTGACAACTGTCATCACTGAAGCTTCCAATATTCTAATCTTGGTCTTTTCTCGAACTTCTACAAGAAAATTAGCATCTTCTAAACTTTTTGGTGTTTATTTTTTACCATTTTTGCCAATGGGAAGATAAAGGTGCATCTCTCACCTCTAGAGACTTCTTGAAAGAAATATCCAAGGAAGGGATTATTCCCAGATATTTTTATTTTCATATTTGTAAATGGGAGGGCAAATTATTTTTCTACGAGGAGATCTCCTTCCCTCCTCTGAAAAATGGCCCATTCTGATATACATCCCCTGGGGGATGAAATTGTGCGAACCTATGTGAATATTTCTTATTTGCCTTGTTTGCTTGACCTGACAGGCCAAGATTTGTTTTCCTATAGGATAATCAAAAACAGGGCACTTGTGCAAACGATGAAAACAAACTATATAATATAATAATTTTATGCGAAGAAAATTTTCATCACTGGAATTTCTTTAAAGGTACCAGTTTTCACTGAATGACTAGATAAACTAAAAAACAAGAGAGAGGAAAAGTAAGAATGGCAAGGTCAACGAAAATAGTAGATGTTCACTTTTTCTGAGCAAAAACAATAAAAGGGCAAAAAAAACACCAGCGTGGAGATCAAAATGAAACAAAAGCCCAAATTGGAAGAATTAAAACGATAACAACACGTAAGAAAATAAAAATTAGGCTAAGGCTAAAATAAAAATAAATGAATTAAAAACAACGACCCCAAATCAAAAAAGGCCAGCCAATCACCCAAAATCTAATGACAAACAATGTTCTCATTTAGAAGCTAGACAAGCGAGTCACTTGTCTTTTTGAACTATGTTCTCATTGTTGAAGAAGGGAAGATGCAGTCTTCTCGAAGCATCCATTTTGTTGCATCCAGTATTTTCTTTAGCTTTATAAAACCTCATTCTTGCTTTTCTTGTCTCTTATTTTTTTCTTCTAAAGGCAGGTCAAAGTGCCAATGTGGGTGCTAAACGTACTGTGAAGCAAACTTTGTACTATGGAACTTCCAAGAATTATTTTCTCAAGGTTCGCTTTAAGTAAGTTAATAAATTTACTGTATATAGTTGGTGAATTTTCGTTAAACCCAGCCAATCATAACCCTGAAAACAAGCATGTATTGTTAAACAACTGGGGAGCGAAACGAGTACTTCTTTAGAGTAGTTTTTCAGTTGCTCAACAATAGTATACGTTTTTTCTTTTATATGCCTGAAGCCTAGAGGTAAGCGAGTATATCTCATTCTAGAGATTACATACCGTCAGTAGGATTTGTGAAAAGGTGACGGATTCTCTACATATTTTGGTAAATATACACTGTATTGTCTCATGACTGATGCGGTCGAGTCGTAATTTACCGGGACGTTTTTTGGAGGGAGAGAGCAGACTTAGAGTTAAGTGCTAGAAGAAAGAGGAAAACTTTTTTCTCTGCTCCTAATAATGGAGTACAAAATTCGCTTTTTTTCTCTTTTACGCCTGTCATCCTACATGATTTTTGATTGGTTTTACATAATTTCCAAGTAAGGTGAGGTTGAAGTGCATTGAATCCGGGATGCCTCAAGTCAAAAATGAGATTTCAGGCAAGTAAATAGCTAATACTTCCCATGTGTAAAAAAAACAAGATTGCCTAGCCCAAATTCCATTGGTCTTCTATATTTTGCCATGTTTTTTCCAAAAATAATCTTTATGAAGTTGACCAAACCAGCTATGAGGATGAAGAAATTCCTATTTCCACCCTTTGGGCTGCACTGAGGAGGAGTTGGCTCAGGGGTCTGATCTTGGGTGCTTTCGACAAAGTGACTGCAATAGAGGTTCACTCTCAGGTTCACAAAATTGATATAATTTAAAATAATTTAAATTAATAAATAATTTTTTAATAAATAATTTATTTAAATTTTTTTATTAATTTAATAATTTATTAATAAATAATTAATTAATAAATAAATTATAATTTAAAGTAATTTAATAATTTTAATTGGGAAAACAATATTTAAGGGCTTTTCTTGGACATAGAAACCAATGTGGTTCAGAGATTTCCTACAAACATTTTTATTCTATTATACCCTCACTTTGGCTTAGTAGAAAACAAATCATAGACTATATGTACCAATGATTTGTTTCCGGTGTATTTGATGGTAAGATCAATTTGGTTCCACTGGTAAGACATGTAGGGGCCTTGTTTATTTTAAGATCCTTACAGATTAACAACTTCAGCATCTAATCGACGCAAGGAAAGAAAACCGTAGAGTTGCTCTCGCAACACTTTGCTCGGTGAAGCCGAATAAACGTTGCCGCAATACCTCACGTTGCCCATGCAATGTTGATCTAGTTTGTAATGAGAAGAAGCAGATTTATATATATATATATATATATATATATATATATATATATATATATATATATATATATATATATATATATATATATATATACATATATATATATATATATATATATATATATATATATATATATATATATATATATATATATATATATATATATATATATATATATATATATGTTTACGGCACCCAGTTTGCTTCGGAATTCCGTTAGCTTAAAACAGATAATAAAAATGACGACAACAACAACAAATTTGTATCCCTGATTTCATTTGCAAAAATAGGCATACTTTCTATAACCCAGTAGTCCTTTTGACTTTGGGGGGGGGGGAAGCTATTATTTTTTTATGAATGAAATCTCTTTCTAGGTTTGGTCATAATTCTTCTGTAATTGAATTCACTTATCGACATATTTTTGATGATGAACTTTCCGATTTTAAATCTCAGATCACATATGAAAATTGGCTAGCTCTCATGGAAATCAATACATTAATGATAGAATTTATAATTTTAAAAGAAGATTCAAACGAATACACAGGCTTCTTCCATGAGATTGAAAAAAAATGTTCTAATAACAAACCGTACATTACCAGTCAAAGGCAACACTGTAGCGTTACCAATAATAAAGAGCCATAAAGCTTCAATGTAATCTTATTATTTTTCTCCCCAGAGTCACTTCATATTGAAGGGGCAGTTGTATAAATTTCGGAGTACAACTCATTTGATTTGAAATTGAAAGGGCTTTCTTTAAGAGTCAAAAGTGATTAGAGGGCAATTGGCACTCTCCCAAGCTCTTTTCCCCTAGGACATTCAACCAAAACTTTGAGAGACCCATTTTGTTCAAAATAGTCCAAAGGTCTAATAACTACCTCTGGAGTAGACAAAATCCCTCACAAACCCCGGGGCAAGGGCTGTAAGTTATGCAAGTTGTTCATTGATAACATATAAGGTTTTTAATTGAGAAAAAAGGGCAGTTTGATCCTGTGTCTCCACAAAGGGTCAGGGTATAAAGATAAACCTAAGAAATGTTGAGAGGCATTTTGAACACAATCAAAACCTACTAAGTGGATACTTGTTGTCAAAAGGACGTATCAGCAATATATAAGGGATGACTGAGGGTATTAAGTTGAAATTTCTGGGTATCTTGAGGCGATGTTCAAGAGTTATTGGAGAGCAACCAGTCCCCTTGCTCCTTTTAAATGCATCTCCCCATTAACACTGATCAAAATATTGAAAAAGTCATTTCGTTCAAAATAGTCAAAAGGTCTAATAGCTATGTCACCAAGGATTCTGTAGCCCCCATAGCCCTAAGGCAAGGATTAAAAATTATAAGTTATGCCCACTGTTTACATACAGGATTTATCATTAAGAAGAAGAAGAATCTTTAATTCTGGGTGTGTCCGAATAGGCTAAGGGTATTAATGCGTGAGATTTCAGGGAGTGTTTAAGGGTATGTCAAACTAAATCCAATTATGCTATCTCCATTAAATTTATCGAAAAAGAATGCCGGCAATATCTTAAGAGCACCTGAGAGCATCAAGTTGAAACTTTCAGGGTATATTGAGGGGGGTGTTGAAAAGCAGTCGAAGGATAATCTATCCCTCTCCTGTGCTGTTTATGGCAGCCCTCTTCAGATATCCGATGGAAACTTTGAACTATTACCTTAAATAGTATAAACCTCTAAAAATACTTTTATGTTAGAGTCAAAGTAGAAAAAAAGTCATGAAACGAATACATTTGTCTTTATAGGTGAAGAAAATACATGTGCAAGGACACTTTGCCCCGTTAGAACTATGTGGAAACTACAAAGATTCATGTGCTTTGCACCCCCATGCTACCCGATCGCCCAGTGTCTGCCTTGAAGACTATACCTTGTTTCCTGACATTACAAAGCCTTTTGATTCATTGGACATATAGGTTTTGAACTTTTCTTGTAGCTTTATTGGAATAAATTCAATAGAAGTTGACAGAGGGTATTAAACTTTGCGAAAAAAAGACTTTTTTCACAGCATTGATGTCATTATTTTCTGGACAAAAAAGGAGTTGACCAGAGTTTTGAATAGGTTTTGAAAAGAAAGAGTTAGACTTCTTTTACTTCATGACCTGCAGTTGTGCATGTCTTTAAAAAGAAAAAAATTATTGAAAAAAAAACTAAGACTAGTCGAAATAAATGTTCAAACTATCTAATTTCTCTGAAAAAAAAATCGAAGTTTGCCACAAATAAGTAATATGTTTTATTTTTTTGCTTATGCAAAGTTCATTTATTTATTTTGCAATTTATATTTTTGCAATTTTCGTTTATGACATTATTTGCAGCTGTGTATACCTTTAACAAAAACGAAAAAGCTGCTTTATGAACAAATTCTGACTATGGTTGAAAATGCATTTTTCAAATCAAAAAATTTCTTTTTTAAAAGTCGGAGTTTTATAGGTAATTTTGAATTTTACATTTTTTTTTTTTAATTATTTTCTTATTATTTAATGACCTGCAGCACTGTACATCTCTAAAAACGAATAAAGTTTTAAAAAATAAATAAGAATATATTTGAAGTAGCCTACACATTCAAGCTATATAATTTAATTTTTAAAAATCAAAGTTTTCCTCAAAAAAGTAATTCTCATTACCTGCAACTGTGTAGATCTTTAAAAAGGGAAATAGTATATTATGAAAAAAAGAGATTTGAAAATGCATGAAAATATATATTTCAAAACAACAAAATTCCTTTGAAAAAAAAAACATTCTCACATATGTAAATCAGGGTTTTTAATTTGCTTCGTGCAGTAGTTCCTTTTATTTCATGACATACAGCTGTGACTATCTTAAAAGAAGGAAAAAAATGTTTCTATATAATAGAATCTCAATAGATATGGAACGCATATTTCAAAACACAAAAATCTTTGACAAACAAGAGCTAAGAGCTCATATGGCATTTGTGACGAGGTCAAAAGAGCCAAGAGCTCATATGGTATGAGCTCTAGCAAAATTCTAAGAATCAATAGATTGCTTTAAAAGGAAAATCAGAGGCTTAATGCCAATCGGAATTTAAAATAAGAGCTCCGAGTCACGAGGTCCTTCTAAATATAAAAATTCATTAAGATCTGATCACCCACTCGTAAGTTAAAAATACCTCAATTTTTCTAATTTTTCCTCTCCCTTCAGCCCCCCAGATGGTCGAATCGGGGAAAACGACTTTATCAAGTCAATTTGTGCAGCTCCCTGACACGCCTACCAATGTCAACCACGTATCTATGACATTTATAAGCGTTTTCCAAGATGTCCGGTTTCCTCCTCCAACTCCAATGTCAACATATCTGGTCGGGATTTGAAATAAGAGCCCTGAGACATGAGTTCCTTCTAAATATCAAATTTTATTAAGATCCGGTCACCCATTCTTAAGCTAAAATTAAATAAAAAAAAAAAAACTATTTTTTTTAACTGAAAGTAAGGAGCGACATTGAAACTTAAACGAACAGAAATTACTCCGTATATAAAATGGGTTGTCCACTCCTCAACGCCTCGCTCTTTACGCTAAAACTTTTAATTGTTTTAAAAAGTAGAATTGTGGCAGTGTCAAACTTTAGCGTAAAGAGCGAGGAATTGCGGAGGGGACAACCCATTTCATATACGGAGTAATTTCTGTTCGTTTTAAGTTTCAATTTCGCTCCTTACTTTCAGGTAAAAAAATAGTTTTTTTTATTTAGTTTCTTAACGTTTTTGAATTAATACATGTTTGATTTTGGCTCTCCACACATAAATTATTAAAATTAAATAAGCATAACAATTCTTTTTTGGGCTAAATGGCTTTCTCTTAGTTTTGGTCAGACAATTTGAGGAATAAGAGGTGGGGAAGGAGGCCTAGTTGCCCTCCAATTTTTCGGTTACTTAAAAAGGTAACTAGAACTTTTAATTTTTAACGAACGTTTTTGTTAGTAAAAAATATACGTAACTTAAGAATTAACTTACGTAACAAACTTTTATATTCTTATATCTTTATTATGTATATGAGGGGGTTTGTCCCCTCGTCCATACCTCGCTCTTTACACTAAATCTTAAGTTTTGTCCCAATTCTATAAGAATGACCCCTGAATCACAAAGGCCGTAGAATAAATAGTTGAAATTAGTAAAAATACTTTAGCATACAGAGCGACGTATTTATCTCCTCCTAAATACGTCGCTCTTTATGCTAAAGTATTCTTAGAACCCCTCATATGCGTAATAATCTCTGTTCGTTTTAAGTTTCAATGCTACTCCTTACTTTCAATTGAAAAAACGTTTTCATGTTTATTTTTTCATTGTTTTTTATAGTAATTTTAGAAAATCCTCCGCCCTAATCATTGAATTTCTCTTCCCCCATGACATATTTTTCCAAGGAAAGATCCGCCCACATAGCCTCCTCCCCTCAACCCCGCCCCCCAACCAAAAAAAAAATCCCCCTGAAAACGTCTGTACCCTTCTCAATAACCATTGCTGTATGTAAACACTGGTCAAAGTTTGTAACTCATAGCCCCTCCCCCAGGGACTGTGGGAGAGTAAATCATCCCCAAAGACATAGTTATTATGGTTTTCGAATAGGTGGAACAAAATGGTTATCTCAAAATTTTGATCCGTTGACTTTGGGGAAAAAATGAGCGTGGGAGGGGGCCTAGGTGCCCTCCAGTTTCTTCAGTCACTTAAAAGGGCACTAGAACTTTTTATTTCCGTTAGAATGAGCCCTCTTGCGACATCCAAGGACCACTTGATCGATACGATGACCCCTGGGGAAAAGAAAAGAAAAAGAAATAAACACGCACCTGTGATCGTCATAATTTTCATTATAGGGTTCTCTGATACGCTGAATGCGGTGGTGCAATTTTTGTTAAGATTCTATGAATTTTAGGGGTGTTTCGCCCTATTTTCCAAAATAAGGCAAATTTTCTCAGGCTTGTAACTTTTGAAGACAAAGACTAAATTTGATGAAACTTATATATTTAAAATCAGCATGAAAATCCGATTCTTTTGATGTATGTTTTAGCATCAAAATTTTGTTTTTTAGAGTTTCGTTTACTATTGAGCCGGGTCGCTCCTTACTACAGTTTGTTACCACAAACTGTTTGAATACCCCAATTTTTCTAATTTTTCAAATTAACAACCCCCAGCTCCCCCAAAGAGAATGAATCAGGTCCAATTATGTTAATTGCGTATCTATAACTTGTGCTTATTTTTACCATCAAGTTTCAACCCGATCTCTCCACTTTAAGCATTTTCCAAGATTTCCAGTTTCCCCCTCCAGCTCCTCCCAATGTCACTGGATCTGGTCGGGATTTAAAATGAGAGTTTTAAAGCACAAGATCCTTCTAAATATCAAACTTCATTAAGATCTGAGCAACCGTTTGTAAGTTACATATACCTCATTTTTTCAAATTTTTCCTAATTACTCCCCCTCCCTAACTCCACTAAAAAGAGCGGATCCAGTCCGGTTATGTCAGTCACTTATTTTGGACTTGTGCTTATTCTTTCCACCAAGTTTCATCCTGATCTCTCCACTTTAAGCGTTTTCCAAGGTTTCTGGTCCACCTGCCCAATGACACTGCATCCGGTCGGGATTGAATATAAGAGATCTAATTTACCAGGTCCTTCTAAATATGAAATTTCATTAAGATCTGATCACTTCTTCTAAAATTAAAAATACCTCATTTTTTATTTTTTTTAATTAACCCTCCCCCCCCCAACTCCCCCAAACAGAGCAATCCATTCCGGTCATGTCAATCACGTATCTAGGACTTGTGCTTATTTTTCCCACCAAATTTCATCCCAATCCCTCCACTCTAAGCGTTTTCCAAGATTTTAGGTTTCCCCACCCCAACTCCCCCCAATGTCACCTGATCCAGTCGGGATCTAAAATAAGATTTCTGAGACACGATATTCTTTTAAACATCAAATTTCATTAAGATCCAATCATCTGTTCGTAAGTAAAAATACCTCCTTTTTTCAAATTTTTCCATTTTAACCATCCCCCAACTCACCCCCAGATGGTCGAATCGAGGGAACGACTATTTCTAATTTGATCTGGTCTGGTTCCTGATACGCCTGCCAAATTTCGTTGTCCTAGCTTACCTGGAAGTGCCTAAAGTAGCAAAACCAGGACAGACAGACCAACCGACAGAATTTGTCATCGCTATATGTCACTTGGTAGATACCAAGTGCCATAAAAAAGAAAGTTTTTGCTCACATAAGTAATATTGTCTTTTTAATTTTCTTTGCACAGTAATTTTCTTTCATTTCGGGAAATGTGGCTGTGTACATCATTAAAAAAGAAAAAGGTATTTATAAAAAAAGAAAGCTGAATATATACAAAATAGATATTTCAAACCACAAAGCTTTTTTGAAAATAAAAGCATCAAAGTTTACTTGCATAAGAAATCTTGTGTTTATAGTAACACTTAGGTGGAAATATCTGCATTTTGTCAACAAAAGCATTTACTAAAAAATTGAAGACAAGAGCATTTCATTCATTTTTATGGAAATATTTAAGACTTAATTTTTCTTTGGTAACATGAAGTAATGAATAAATTCCAAGGCAGAATTAGCTAGACATAATGACTAAAACCAAGGAACAGACAAACCCCAAGACCAAAAAAACTTTCAGCCACTGAAATAAAGCAGACCTCAACAGGCAAGCCGGCTGATTTTATTTACTCACCCTTTCTTTTACTATTACAAGCCATCTGTTGATGAGAATTATTTACAAAAAATAAAATAAAAATCGCCACAATCAGCAAAATTTTGGATATATCTAGATGTACACATTAACTTCAACTCTGATATGGGTATGACTTGAGGTCACTCAATGAAGCTTCGTCAAAAAACAAGCTCTACATGAGTTCATCATAATTTCTTCACAGTCTATTCGATGTCAGCATGGAACAGTATCTCTAATGAGACTGTGTCTGCAGGCTCTATTGAGATATTCAAGATTTAGGTTGAAAGAGACTAGGTAATCAATTCATAATGCAGTTCAAGGAGTTATTGTAAGATATCTACAATCTCTTTAGCTTTTAAGTAGTGGAAGAGAGATTCTTAGATATTTCAGGTAAGAGGGGAGGGGACTTGGATGCAAACAAATGGGAATATCTTCTGAAAATCTCATCAAATTTATTTTTTAAATGTAAAGAAATAAAAATTATATTATCAGCCATGCATGTAGTGATTAGTTTAGAATAGATAAAAACTATAGGTAAAAGGGTATAGGTATAGAGTATAGGTAATAAGGGCATTTGGTATAGGTGCCAAACAGCTGTCTCACATTTTCATTGATTGATAAAATCAATGAAATTGATTTTATCATTTCATGATAAAATGCCTGATGGAAATGCAGCAATTAGAAACCAGGACTACCACTTCAAAAATTTCAGAAACCTATTACTAGAGTCCAAAAAACGAGAAAATATGAGATCCTAGAAAAGTCAAATACACAAGAATTTTATCAGAAGAAAAGGAAGAAAAGAAAAATGAAATCTTTGGTCATTAGAATGAACATTCTGTTCATTCTAATGACCAAAGATACAAATATTGCTACAACACTGAGTCTCAAAAAGTTTGGAAATACCTGTTGCAAAAATTGGCCTTAATAAATTTGTTTTGTGAAGGTTTGGGCCTTGTGACCATAAAACGCCTGATAGAAAATGCAGAAACAGAAACGAGCACCTCCACTTCAAAAGTTTCAGAAATATACTAATGAAGCCCAAAAACATGAGATACTAGAAAACTCAAATACATGAGAATTTTTTCAGAAGAAAAAAGGTGAAGTAAATTTCCATGCACATACCTAGAAAGTTTAAGACACTGTGTTGCAAAATTCGGAAATACCTCTAAAAAATTTAGCACTAAAAGTTCACTTTGTGAGTGATCAGGCACCATTTCCACCCTCAAAAAAGATCTTCCAATCTTGCATTCTACCCATTTTGAACTAACAATAAATTTTGTAGTAATGCAATACTATATAGTATAACCTTCAGTAATACTGTATGCACATTCTATATAATAGCACTTCATTTTATATGGATTGAGTCAATGTTCAGGCAGTAGCAGAGCAATTAAACACAATATGGTAATATAGCTGCTGAAACTAGGAGGGAACTGTTTATATAGTTTGCCAAATAACTTTAAAGTGACTGGCTTTCTCAGAAGCTTGATAGGATTTGGCCCAGTTTGGGCCAGGGTTTCTATTTTGCAACACAAAATTACATTTGTCACTTTGCTGGTCAAAGGTCTGAAAAATTGAAGGTTATGTGTATACCTTTCCAATGACCAAACTTTAAACTGACAGCCCATCTCATATTTTTTCTCAGTAAAATTTTGCTGTTTAGGCCAAAAATCTTGATTTGCAGCACAAAATAGCAGAAATTAGGTCTTTTCTGTGATGCAGTATCTTTGATGTCCTCTCCTCTTAGTTGGACTGCTCCTCAACAGATGCTGCATGCATCTTTGGGGAAGGAATTCCCCAAAGATGAAAATATGTGGATGACTTGTCAATCCTTGAAGTATGTCATAGGAATATTAAAAGTGACCCCATTGAAATCCTAGCCCAATGTTCAGATGTTTCTAAGAATCTAAATATGACAGTAAATCCCACTGAATCACAAGATAATGATGATCAACTTCTTGAAATCTACTCCTTTTTTTTGCAACCTGATCACACACAAAATGCTAGGGAAACATTTTAAGCTTCTTGGTGTCACAATTTCTAATGATAATAAGTGGGACACACATGTTTCCAACATTGTTAAACAAGCAAATGTTTCACTATCCATTTTTAAGCTGCTAAACAAATTTAATTGTCCTAAGATACATTCCCTCCATGTTTACTTATCCTTTATCAGGCTGTTATTGGAATATGCATGTCCAATCTGGCATTTGTAACTTTCAAATGAACTTAGTGACAAAATCAAGTCAGTCCAAAAGCATTTGCTCGGGATCATTTACAAAGAAGGCAAAATTCTGTACTCCTTTCTCCTTAAAGCTGCACATTACCACCTTAAAAGAAAGGATGGAATTTTTTTTTTGCTAAATCAGTCATTTCCAATCCCCATACTGAGGATTTACTCCCTGATTTTCACAATCCCATTAGACTCTGACTCCCCCAGTCAGCCCCCTTAGCAATCCCAACTTACTCTCCAATCCATGCTGTTACAGAAAGGTTTCATAAAAGTTTTATCCCCTTTATTCTGGAACACCTTAATAATAATTTGTGATTATGTACTTGCCAAATTCCCCTTTTCCTCTATTGCCATTTGTATTTTTGATTTACTGCAATGTTTTTATAATTTAATTGTTAAGTTTACTTATTTGCCCTTTATCTTTGATGATTTTGCTTTTTTAATTTCTTTTTAATTTTAAGTGTTTGCTTAATGTACTAATTTGATTTTTTTTTTTTTTTTTTTTTTTAGTTTTTACTGATATATAAAGCAAATTTGGCTCTATAGAGCTTGTGATAGTCTTTTAAAAATAAATATTATCTTATCTTATTGTTAACAAATGGAATAAATGAATCTCTATCTAAAAACAGTGTCCTAGTTGCTGTATTCCTAGACTTTGAAGGGACATATGACAATATGAACTATCAGATCCTTTTAGTTAAACTTGCAAGTCTTGGATTACCCCCAAAGCTAGTATCCTTTATAAAATCTTTCATAGAAAATCAAAGTTTCATTGTTTGCATAGGTTCAACCTGCTCACCCAAAACTATAATAACCAAAGATCTTCCACAAGGTACAGTCCTGAGCTGCCACCATTTCTCCCTATTTCTCTTGGACATGAGCCTCACATACACCAATTGACAATATTCCAATGATCTGGTATTATGGGAAACTGGCAATACTTTTGAGATTGCACATTCAAAGTAGGGTAAAATTCTAGTTGATTGACTTTTAGCTATCTCAGATAGGGGTTAGGTTAGGAAAATGAAACTTTCAGG
Organism: Artemia franciscana; assembly: GCF_032884065.1. NCBI lineage: Eukaryota > Metazoa > Arthropoda > Branchiopoda > Anostraca > Artemiidae > Artemia > Artemia franciscana. The sequence continues at coordinate 20,593,616 of NC_088879.1, read as the reverse complement.
GATGGGTCTCAAGGTTAAAATATGTCCTGGAAAGGTATTTTGATGTACCCAGCTCTACTCCTTCTCCCTGTAGAGGGCCCTGAAATTTGCCTAGATGACAGGTCTATACCTATTGAAATTTTGACAAAACAACATTTTACCTTAATTTTCAGTTACCAGTTGCCTTTTCTCTGCCTTTAGTTCTGAAAATGGAATTCCTGTTATTTAAGCAGAATTCCAAGCCATACCAATGGTTTTTCTCAAAATTTAGGAAATGTATTTGCATATCTTTAAAACCTTATAAATTGGGATTGAGCAAAGTTGTGAAGCTGAAAACATTTTTTTGTACTTCATTCAAGCAGAAGATCTATTTTGCAAGGTTTAAATTTTATCATGTAAATATTTTTAAAGGTCATCAAAGGTCAGGGCAATCTAGAGGGAGAAGGAGTAGATGTGGGTACTTCAAAATACCTACCTGGGACATACTTTAGCCTCATTCCTAAAAGTTTCATTTTCCTAGCCTAAACCCTTTCCAAGATAGCCAAAAGTCAATCAACTAGAATTTTACCCAAAGTTGCAAATAGGCCTATCACTTTTTCAATTTGAAAAATTTTCTTAAAAATCTGACTTATACACAGTACCCACAAAACAATCTAATTCCATCATCAAAAAAATAATTTTAATGCAAAACTAACTCTAAGTGGAATAATAATTCCAAAGGAAAATCAAATAAATTAGCTAGGCAGGGTGAATTCATTTTGATGCTGCCACTTTGGTTGACATACAGGCTAAATGCATAAATTGGGGAAATATTTTAATTTTTTGAATCAATATTAAGATAATATATGTAAAAAAAAAACATTAACAAATTCTAAAAACACAAGGAAAAGAGACAGAATGTCTTAACAAGGATTCATCCTATAACTAGTAAGTGTGATTAAGCTAAGAAATCCAATAAAAACATAAGAGTCCAGAGAATTGGCTTTTCCGGACCTACAGTTTGAGAGATGTAGCCTAGTCTAAACAAGGTTTTCAACGTAGCCTAATTTAGGCTATATCTATTGCTAGCCTACCAGTTTTATTCATATAGCACAACTTCCGGAGTTAGAAATTAGCCATAAACTGCAATTCTACAAATTTTTCCGTTCTTTTTCTTTTTTACCTTTTTTTAGTGGAACACCACGTTTGAAGCAGTCCAACAGTTCAAAGTTTGATGAAGCTTTTTTAATTTTGAATTTATCCCGCTGTTAAAACATCATTGCCTAATTTAACCTTATCTACATTCGATTCAAAATCGGCTTAGACAAGATACCTCAACCTTGATCCTTGATCCAAAATATTCTGCGTCATTCATGTTTGAGACAGCATCGTTGGCATTGGTTTCATCTTCATATTCAACATAGGCAAAACGAACAAAACCAGGGTAATTCTGGGAAACCCAAACGTCCTTCAAAGCCCCATATTTGCTAAATTCATCTTCCAGATCTTCACGGTGGACACTGTGTAACAGATTGCTAAGGTATAGTCTTGACATCATTATCTACAAGGAAACTACTCAGTTATATTTAGGTCATTCAAAACCTCAAGAATCATTTCACGGGCCCCAGCGTTGGCTGCTTGTCTTTATGACAAAGACATAACGAGGAACTTTGATGAGATTTTTGTTAAAATTGATATCTAGTCTGAATTGTGTCAATGATTCTAAAAACTAACAACAGTTACTTAAGAATCAAAAAAACATCTCTTACAGATTATTAGGCAAAGCCTTGTCAATTCAATATATACATATATCTACGGCATAAATAATATGGTCCCTGGTCGGCACATGTTTCAATCAAGATAGATAGCACAAAAGGGAACTTCTAAAGCTGTCAAATTATTCAGATGATATTTGCTATGGGCTTATTTTTGATGTCTTGGAAGTAGGTATCTAAAATACTTAGAGATGTTCTTCTTAAAACTTGACAAGAAAACTGCCTTGTTTAACCAAATAAATAAATAAAATATAACCTGAATATCTATCTTCTCTGGAAGACAGGAGTAAAATGATTTTTTTCTAATTTCTTGGAAAATTTCAAAAAATCCTACTTTTTGCTGACTTTGCTTTTCTGTTCTTCATTCAGATCTTATCAAAACTGTACAAGTTGCTACAAACCACCTGATTAATTTTGAACACTTGAAGCTACAAAACGAAAAAATAATTGTGAATGACAAGATCAAGTGATCCTTTAAATAACATATATCTTCCTAAATGATTACAAAAAGGCAATTTGAAGGAGTGTAGATTAAGAAAAGCATTTTAGAAAAACAAGACTTTCAGATTTTACTGGAATTCATGTATCCTTTTCTTCACATAAAAATTCACTGCAATAATGGTCAAGCTACATATTCAATGAAAAAAATGATATGCTTACCTTTTTTATTGATGAATTAGCATATGGATTTGAGACTCATTTTTTTTTTTTTTTTGTAACTAGGAAAGATTGAAATTGGAAGAAGAGTTGATATATGTTCTAATTAAACTTCTGACATACCATTTACATATTAGACAAGAATCACCAGTGCTTGTGTATTATTCAGAACACATTAAATAAGTGAAGTTAAGTTCTTTTGTGAAACAAACTACAATGCAGATACATTTTAATGGAATATTTTCTATATAGAGGTGGTTAGGAATTTGATATAATGTACCCCACCAATCGTTTACAAGAATATTTCTTTGTGCGATCCCGACAAATTTTTCGGAGGGGGGATTTCAAAAGCGATAACCCCCCTCACTACAGGTACCACCCTAATAGTCAGCATTGATGGTTACGATGAACATCTCAGAATTAATACTAAAACAAAACTATTCTTAAGGAGGAGCTCCCACATTTCAAAATGATGTTTGAAACGATTTCAATTCTGTTGAGTTTGTCACGAAAAGTACGGTTTGATTTAGCTGGATTCCACCAATGAAGTTCCACATCAGAAGAATACAGTCTATGATAATAGCACACTGTACTGGGAACACAATACATCATTGGCAAACACCAGAGTTAATATTCAACTATTCACTCAAATTTTCAGTATTAGTCAGAACAGCAAATAAACAACATGTGTGCAGGGTTTGTCAATGAAACATTTCAGATGCATTGGAGCCTGTCTGTTCAAATACTCTGTCAAACTGGCAAACTTTTTCGGTATAAATGGATATAAAAAGTATAAACTATTTTATTCCTTGGCTTAAAAGCATAAGCTACTTTATTCCTGGATTAAAAAAGTAAGCTATTTAAAAAATAGCCTGTTAAGTATTTCTAGTTAAATATTTTTAGCTTTAGTTAAAATACTTCCCATTAAGCACTAGTCAAACTTCTCGTTCAACTTCAAATTTCATCCGCAGCACCCAGCCATCCGAGGCCTTCACAGCTACACACGCCTCACCTCCATCCCAATCTATTGATAACCTCCCTCTTTACACCCTCCCAGGAAGTCCCCATTTCCTTCAAATCTTTCTTTATGACATTCTCCCACCCCAACCGTGGACAACCTGTTTTCCGTTTAGCCCTAGACTGTTTGCCAAAAAGAACAATCTTTGGCATTCCATCATCCTTCATCTGCAGAACATGCCCTAGCCATCTCAACCTTTCTATCATTATAGCCTTAGAAAGCGGGATTGAACCACACTTTTCACACATCCTACTGTTTAAAACACGGTCAGTCAGCCGAATACCCAGAACAATTCGTTGGCAATTTCTCCGGAAAGCATCTAGCAAATCTTCATCTGCTTTTTGGAGCGTCCTTGCTTCAAAGCCATAATTGACAACTGTCATCACTGAAGCTTCCAATATTCTAATCTTGGTCTTTTCTCGAACTTCTACAAGAAAATTAGCATCTTCTAAACTTTTTGGTGTTTATTTTTTACCATTTTTGCCAATGGGAAGATAAAGGTGCATCTCTCACCTCTAGAGACTTCTTGAAAGAAATATCCAAGGAAGGGATTATTCCCAGATATTTTTATTTTCATATTTGTAAATGGGAGGGCAAATTATTTTTCTACGAGGAGATCTCCTTCCCTCCTCTGAAAAATGCCCCATTCTGATATACATCCCCTGGGGGATGAAATTGTGCGAACCTATGTGAATATTTCTTATTTGCCTTGTTTGCTCGACCTGACAGGCCAAGATTTGTTTTCCTATAGGATAATCAAAAACAGGGCATTTGTGCAAACGATGAAAACAAACTATATAATATAATAATTTTATGCGAAGAAAATTTTCATCACTGGAATTTCTTTAAAGGTACCAGTTTTCACTGATTGACTAGATAAACTAAAAAACAAGAGAGAGGAAAAGTAAGAATGGCAAGGTCAACGAAAATAGTAGATGTTCACTTTTTCTGAGCAAAAACAATAAAAAGGCAAAAAAAACACCAGCGTGGAGATCAAAATGAAACAAAAGCCCAAATTGGAAGAATTAAAACGATAACAACGCGTAAGAAAATAAAAATTAGGCTAAGGCTAAAATAAAAATAAATGAATTAAAAACAACGACCCCAAATCAAAAAAGGCCAGCCAATCACCCAAAATCTAATGACAAACAATGTTCTCATTTAGAAGCTAGACAAGCGAGTCACTTGTCTTTTTGAACTATGTTCTCATTGTTGAAGAAGGGAAGATGCAGTCTTCTCGAAGCATCCATTTTGTTGCATCCAGTATTTTCTTTAGCTTTATAAAACCTCATTCTTGCTTTTCTTGTCTTTTTTTTTTCTTCTAAAGGCAGGTCAAAGTGCCAATGTGGGTGCTAAACGTACTGTGAAGCAAACTTTGTACTATGGAACTTCCAAGAATTATTTTCTCAAGGTTCGCTTTAAGTAAGTTAATAAAATTACTGTATATAGTTGGTGAATTTTCGTTAAACCCAGCCAATCATAACCCTGAAAACAAGCATGTATTGTTAAACAACTGGGGAGCGAAACGAGTACTTCTTTAGAGTAGTTTTACAATCAAAGTCAGCCGCTTTCAGTTGCTCAACAATAGTATACATTTTTTCTTTTATATGCCTGAAGCCTAGAGGTAAGCGAGTATATCTCATTCTAGAGATTACATACCGTCAGTAGGATTTGTGAAAAGGTGACGGATTCTCTACATATTTTGGTAAATATACACTGTATTGTCTCATGACTGATGCGGTCGAGTCGTAATTTACCGGGACGTTTTTTGGAGGGAGAGAGCAGACTTAGAGTTAAGTGCTAGAAGAAAGAGGAAAACTTTTTTCTCTGCTCCTAATAATGGAGTACAAAATTCGCTTTTTTTCTCATATACGCCTGTCATCCTACATGATTTTTGATTGGTTTTACATAATTTCCAAGTAAGGTGAGGTTGAAGTGCATTGAATCCGGGATGCCTCAAGTCAAAAATGAGATTTCAGGCAAGTAAATAGCTAATACTTCCCATGTGTAAAAAAAAACAAAATTGCCTAGCCCAAATTCCATTGGTCTTCCATATTTTCCCATGTTTTTTCCAAAAATAATCTTTATGAAGTTGACCAAACCAGCTATGAGGATGAAGAAATTCCTATTTCCACCCTTTGGGATGCACTGAGGAGGAGTTGGCTCAGGGGTCTGATCTTGGGTGCTTTCGACAAAGTGACTGCAATAGAGGTCCACTCTCAGGTTCACAAAATTGATATAATTTAAAATAATTTAAATTAATAAATAATTTTTTTATAAATAATTTATTTAAATTTTTTTATTAATTTAATAATTTATTAATAAATAATTAATTAATAAATAAATTATAATTTAAAGTAATTTAATAATTTTAATTGGGAAAACAATATTTGAGGGCTTTTCTTGGACATAGAAACCAATGTGGTTCAGAGATTTCCTACAAACATTTTTATTCTATTATACCCTCACTTTGGCTTAGTAGAAAACAAATCATAGACTATATGTACCAATGATTTGTTTCCGGTGTATTTGATGGTAAGATCAATTTGGTTCCACTGGTAAGACATGTAGGGGCCTTGTTTATTTTAAGATCCTTACAGATTAACAACTTCAGCATCTAATCGACGCAAGGAAAGAAAACCGTAGAGTTGCTCTCGCAACACGTTGCTCGGTGAAGCCGAATAAACGTTGCCGCAATACCTTACGTTGCCCATGCAATGTTGATCTAGTTTGTAATGAGAAGAAGCAGATTTATATATATATATATATATATATATATATATATATATATATATATATATATATATATATATATATATATATATATATATATATTTATGTTTACGGCACCCAGTTTGCTTCGGAATTCCGTTAGCTTAAAACAGATAATAAAAATGACGACAACAACAACAAATTTGTATCCCTGATTTCATTTGCAAAAATAGACATACTTTCTATAACCCAGTAGTCCTTTTGACTTTGGGGGGGAAGCTATTATTTTTTTTATGAATGAAATCTCTTTCTAGGTTTGGTCATAATTCTTCTGTAATTGAATTCACTTATCGACATATTTTTGATGATGAACTTTCCGATTTTAAATCTCAGATCACATATGAAAATTGGCTAGCTCTCATGGAAATCAATACATTAATGATAGAATTTATAATTTTAAAAGAAGATTCAAACGAATACACAGGCTTCTTCCATGAGATTGAAAAAAAATGTTCTAATAACAAACCGTACATTACCAGTCAAAGGCAACACTGTAGCGTTACCAATAATAAAGAGCCATAAAGCTTCAATGTAATCTTATTATTTTTCTCCCCAGAGTCACTTCATATTGAAGGGGCAGTTGTATAAATTTCGGAGTACAACTCATTTGATTTGAAATTGAAAGGGCTTTCTTTAAGAGTCAAAAGTGATTAGAGGGCAATTGGCACTCTCCCAAGCTCTTTTCCCCCAGGACATTCAACCAAAACTTTGAGAGACCCATTTTGTTCAAAATAGTCCAAAGGTCTAATAACTACCTCTGGAGTAGACAAAATCCCTCACAAATCCCGGGGCAAGGGCTGTAAGTTATGCAAGTTGTTCATTGATAACATATAAGGTTTTTAATTGAGAAAAAAGGGCAGTTTGATCCTGTGTCTCCACAAAGGGTCAGGGTATAAAGATAAAACCTAAGAAATGTTGAGAGGCATTTTGAACACAATCAAAACCTACTAAGTGGATACTTGTTGTCAAAAGGACGTATCAGCAATATATAAGGGATGACTGAGGGTATTAAGTTGAAATTTCTGGGTATCTTGAGGCGATGTTCAAGAGTTATTGGAGAGCAACCAGTCCCCTTGCTCCTTTTAAATGCATCTCCCCATTAACACTGATCAAAATATTGAAAAAGTCATTTCGTTCAAAATAGTCAAAAGGTCTAATAGCTATGTCACCAAGGATTCTGTACCCCCCATAGCCCTAAGGCAAGGATTAAAAATTATAAGTTATGCCCACTGTTTACATACAGGATTTATCATTAAGAAGAAGAAGAATCTTTAATTCTGGGTGTGTCCGAATAGGCTAAGGGTATTAATGCGTGAGATTTCAGGGAGTGTTTAAGGGTATGTCAAACTAAATCCAATTATGCTATCTCCATTAAATTTATCGAAAAAGAATACCGGCAATATCTTAAGAGCACCTGAGAGTATCAAGTTGAAACTTTCAGGGTATATTGAGGGGGGTGTTGAAAAGCAGTCGAAGGATAATCTATTCCTCTCCTGTGCTGTTTATGGCAGCCCTCTTCAGATATCCGATGGAAACTTTGAACTATTACCTTAAATAGTATAAACCTCTAAAAATACTTTTATGTTAGAGTCAAAGTAGAAAAAAAGTCATGAAACGAATACATTTGTCTTTATAGGTGAAGAAAATACATGTGCAAGGACACTTTGCCCCGTTGGAACTATGTGGAAACTACAAAGAGTCATGTGCTTTGCACCCCCATGCTACCCGATCGCCCAGTGTCTGCCTTGAAGACTATACCTTGTTTCCTGACATTACAAAGCCTTTTGATTCATTGGGCATATAGGTTTTGAACTTTTCTTGTAGCTTTATTGGAATAAATTCAATAGAAGTTGACAGAGGGTATTAAACTTTGCGAAAAAAAGACTTTTTTCACAGCATTGATGTCATTATTTTCTGGACAAAAAAGGAGTTGACCAGAGTTTTGAATAGGTTTTGAAAAGAAAGAGTTAGACTTCTTTTACTTCATGACCTGCAGTTGTGCATGTCTTTAAAAAGAAAAAAATTATTGAAAAAAAAACTAAGACTAGTCGAAATAAATGTTCAAACTATCTAATTTCTCTGAAAAAAAAATCGAAGTTTGCCACAAATAAGTAATATGTTTTATTTTTTTTCTTATGCAAAGTTCATTTATTTATTTTGAAATTTATATTTTTGCCATTTTCGTTTATGACATTATTTGCAGCTGTGTATACCTTTAACAAAAAGGAAAAAGCTGCTTTATGAAAAAATTCTGACTATGGTTGAAAATACATTTTTCAAATCAAAAAATTTCTTTTTTAAAAGTCGGAGTTTTATAAGTAATTTTGAATTTTACATTTTTTCTTTGAATTAATTTCTTATTATTTAATGACCTGCAGCACTGTACATCTCTAAAAACGAATAAAGTTTTAAAAAATAAATAAGAATATATTTGAAGTAGCCTACACATTCAAGCTAAATAATTTAATTTTTTAAAATCAAAGTTTTCCTCAAAAAAGTAATTCTGAGTTTTTATTGTGTGCATAGTAATTTTCTTCTATATCATTACCTGCAACTTTGTAGATCTTTAAAAAGGGAAATAGTATATTATGAAAAAAAGAGATTTGAAAATGCATGAAACTATATATTTCAAAACAACAAAATTCCTTTGAAAAAAAAAAACATTCTCACATATGTAAATCAGGGTTTTTAATTTGCTTCGTGCAGTAGTTCCTTTTATTTCATGACATACAGCTGTGACTATCTTAAAAGAAGGAAAAAAATGTTTCTATATAATAGAATCCCAATAGATATGGAACGCATATTTCAAAACACAAAAATCTTTGACAAACAAGAGCTAAGAGCTCATATGGCATTTGTGACGAGGTCAAAAGAGCCAAGAGCTCATATGGTATGAGCTCTAGCAAAATTCTAAGAATAAATAGATTGCTTTAAAAGGAAAATCAGAGGCTTAATGCCAATCGGAATTTAAAATAAGAGCTCCGAGTCACGAGGTCCTTCTAAATATAAAAATTCATTAAGATCTGATCACCCACTCGTAAGTTAAAAATACCTCAATTTTTCTAATTTTTCCTCTCCTTTCAGCCCCCCAGATGGTCGAATCGGGGAAAACGACTTTATCAAGTCAATTTGTGCAGCTCTCTGACACGCCTACCAATGTCAACCACATATCTATGATATTTATAAGCGTTTTCCAAGATGTCCGGTTTCCTCCTCCAACTCCCCCCCAATGTCAACATATCTGGTCGGGATTTGAAATAAGAGCCCTGAGACATGAGTTCCTTCTAAATATCAAATTTTATTAAGATCCGGTCACCCATTCTTAAGCTAAAATTAAATAAAAAAAACTATTTTTTTTAACTGAAAGTAAGGAGCGACATTGAAACTTAAACGAACAGAAATTGCTCCGTATATGAAATGGGTTGTCCACTCCTCAACGCCTCGCTCTTTACGCTAAAACTTTTAATTGTTTTAAAAAGTAGAATTGTGGCAGTGTCAAACTTTAGCGTAAAGAGCGAGGAATTGCGGAGGGGACAACCCATTTCATATACGGAGTAATTTCTGTTCGTTTTAAGTTTTAATTTCGCTCCTTACTTTCAAGTAAAAAAATAGTTTTTTTTATTTAATTTCTTAACGTTTTTGAATTAATACATGTTTGATTTTGGCTCTCCACACATAAATTATTAAAATTAAATAAGCATAACAATTCTTTTTTGGGCTAAATGGCTTTCTCTTAGTTTTGGTCAGACAATTTGAGGAATAAGAGGTGGGGAAGGAGGCCTAGTTGCCCTCCAATTTTTCGGTTACTTAAAAAGGTAACTAGAACTTTTAATTTTTAACGAACGTTTTTGTTAGTAAAAAATATACGTAACTTAAGAATTAACTTACGTAACAAACTTTTATATTCTTATATCTTTATTATGTATATGAGGGGGTTTGTCCCCTCGTCCATACCTCGCTCTTTACACTAAATCTTAAGTTTTGTCCCAATTCTATAAGAATGACCCCTGAATCACAAAGGCCGTAGAATAAATAGTTGAAATTAGTAAAAATACTTTAGCATAAAGAGCGACGTATTTATCTCCTCCTAAATACGTCGCTCTTTATGCTAAAGTATTTTTAGAACCCCTCATATGCGTAATAATCTCTGTTCGTTTTAAGTTTCAATGCTACTCCTTACTTTCAATTGAAAAAACGTTTTCATGTTTATTTTTTCATTGTTTTTTATAGTAATTTTAGAAAATCCTCCGCCCTAATCATTGAATTTCTCTTCCCCCATGACATATTTTTCCAAGGAAAGATCCGCCCACATAGCCTCCTCCCCTCAACCCCGCCCCCAACCAAAACTAACCAACTAACCATTACTGTATGTAAACACTGGTCAAAGTTTGTAACTCACAGCCCCTCCCCCAGGGACTGTGGGAGAGTAAATCATCCCCAAAGACATAGTTATTATGGTTTTCGAATATGTGGAACAAAATGGTTATCTCAAAATATTGATCCGTTGACTTTGGGGAAAAAATGAGCGTGGGAGGGGGCCTAGGTGCCCTCCAATTTTTTCAGTCACTTAAAAGGGCACTAGAACTTTTTATTTCCGTTAGAATGAGCCCTCTTGCGACATCCAAGGACCACTTGATCGATACGATGACCCCTGGGGAAAAGAAAAGAAAAAGAAATAAACACGCACCTGTGATCGTCATAATTTTCGTTATAGGGTTCTCTGATACGCTGAATGCGGTGGTGCAATTTTCGTTAAGATTCTATGAATTTTAGGGGTGTTTCGCCCTATTTTCCAAAATAAGGCAAATTTTCTCAGGTTTGTAACTTTCGAAGACAAATTTGGGATTTAAAATGAGAGTTTTAAAGCACAAGATCCTTCTAAATATCAAACTTCATTAAGATCTGAGCTACCGTTTGTAAGTTACATATACCTCATTTTTTCAAATTTTTCCTAATTACTCCCCCTCCCTAACTCCACCAAAAAGAGCGGATCCAGTCCGGTTATGTCAGTCACTTATTTTGGACTTGTGCTTATTCTTTCCACCAAGTTTCATCCTGATCTCTCCACTTTAAGCGTTTTCCAAGGTTTCTGGTCCACCTGCCCAATGACACTGCATCCGGTCGGGATTGAATATAAGAGATCTAATTTACCAGGTTCTTCTAAATATGAAATTTCATTAAGATCTGATCACTTCTTCTAAAATTAAAAATACCTCTTTTTTTTAATTAACCCCCCCCCCAACTCGCCCAAACAGAGCAATCCATTCCGGTCATGTCAATCACGTATCTAGGACTTGTGTTTATTTTTCCCACCAAATTTCATCCCAATCCCTCCACTCTAAGCGTTTTCCAAGATTTTAGGTTTCCCCACCCCAACTCCCCCCAATGTCACCTGATCCAGTCGGGATCTAAAATAAGATTTCTGAGACAAGGTATCCTTTTAAACATCAAATTTCATTAAGATCTAATCATCTGTTCGTAAGTAAAAATACCTCCTTTTTTCAATTTTTTCCATTTTAACCATCCCCCCACTCACCCCCAGATGGTCGAATCGAGGGAACGACTATTTCTAGTTTGATCTGGTCTGGTTCCTGATACGCCTGCCAAACTTCGTTGTCCTAGCTTACCTGGAAGTGCCTAAAGTAGCAAAACCAGGACAGACAGACCAACAGACCAACCGACAGAATTTGTCATCGCTATATGTCACTTGGTAGATATCAAGTGCCATAAAAAAGAAAGTTTTTGCTCACATAAGTAATATTGTCTTTTTAATTTTCTTTGCACAGTAATTTTCTTTCATTTCGGGAAATGTGGCTGTGTATATCATTAAAAAAGAAAAAGGTATTTATAAAAAAAGAAAGCTGAATATATATAAAATAGATATTTCAAACCACAAAGCTTTTTTGAAAATAAAAGCATCAAAGTTTACTTGCATAAGAAATCTTGTGTTTATAGTAACACTTAGGTGGAAATATCTGCATTTTGTCAACAAAAGCATTTACTAAAAAATTGAAGACAAGAGCATTTCATTCATTTTTATGGAAATATTTAAGACTTAATTTTTCTTTGGTAACATGAAGTAATGAATAAATTCCAAGGCAGAACTAGCTAGACATAATGACTAAAACCAAGGAACAGACAAACCCCAAGACCAAAAAAACTTTCAGCCACTGAAATAAAGCAGACCTCAACAGGCAAGCCGGCTGATTTTATTTACTCACCCTTTCTTTTACTATTACAAGCCATCTGTTGATGAGAACTATTTACAAAAAATAAAATAAAAATCGCCACAATCAGCAAAATTTTGGATATATCTAGATGTACACATTAACTTCAACTCTGATACGGGTATGACTTGAGGTCACTCAATGAAGCTTCGTTATGTGATGACTACAGGAAGCTAATAGTTTTATTCTAGATTCAATTCAAATTTGAAACTATTAGTGCTAACGTCTGAGCAGACTGAGCTAATGGCTACTTAAGGTTATCTAAAATCTTCCTGATCTAGGAATGGCATATAGAGTGTCAAAGATGCTTCAGTGGCAGGTGTTTTCCACCTGAAGGTAATCCCTCGGGTTCCACAGTGTTGTTTCCAACTTTTTATTTAACGGACTTGGGGCCGTCATGCTCCCCCGACCTCTGTGAGGCAAAGTTCCATACCTGGTTCAGTTACATGAGATTGATAATGGCTAATGTAATGAAACACTGTTCTGGTCTGACCAATCATACATCCTTTTACATTATTACCTTAGGGAGGTGAACTGTGTTAAACTTAAATCCTCCGACGCCTAGTGACATATACCCAAGTGACATAATCTAACTTCAGGAGTGTCATTGGATCTACAAGCGTATAATCACTTTCAGATTTTGATCCCGTGCACACTCCTCTGTAGCCTTGATAATTTATGACCGAGGAGAACCAACGCTGATGGATCAATGCATGGTCAATTTGGCCAATTTTGGCTGTGGAGCCATTATTTGATTGCCAAGTCATCTTTTGAAAGGGTTTGTGATAGAACATAGTGTTTATAATGGAAAATTATGGGATCTCGCGAACTGGATTAATCTATCCACATTGAAGCACCGCTCTCCGTAATTGAACTGACCAACAATAATGTGGTTGGGGTCTGTTGGGCCAACATGGGATATCCAATCACAGGCTAAAATCAAGAAGTCTCATTTGGGACATTTTTGAATTAAAATCTTCAGATCAGTGAAGAAAGAGTCTTTATCGATATTTGTTGCCATTTCTGCTCAAACGGGATACCCTCCATAAAATTCCGACTGTTTTCAACCACAAAGGAGACAAATGATTATGGATGGACACGTAAATTTAATAATTTCTACAGCCCCTTGGTTACACCTTTCGTTTTAAATGATTCCACCAATTGATTTGCTAATGATGAAGCTAAGAAAAATCTGGCAAATACTTTGAATTTTCAGAACGCTAGATTTGAGATTAATACAATACGAGATTCGGTTCTTTTATAAAAACCACGACTAGTTTCTGTAACAGTTAATTCGTTTCCTGGCAAAAAATGTCTAGACCTGAACATCAAGCACCACCAGAGATTGTAAGACAACATGTTCTATCTTAGAGTACTAAACTCAATTCAACTTTTGATTTTAAACCAGGCTACACTAACTCTTAAATCTCACGTATGCTGTTATTTAGCCTAGTAGCTGTTTACTATTTCGGAAAGATGAGACGATTTACTTAAGTAATCCTTCATTCATAAGGAAATACTTTAAAATTCTAGAATCTAGGCCTAGCCTACTTTCAAACAGTTACTTAAATCATTCCTAAATACTATGGAGCATCACAGTTCTTGCAACTAATTCGCTCCGAAGTGCGAATTAAGGTAAGGTAATTAAGGTAAATGTAGATAATTAAATTTATCCCCACCTCCAATGGACAAACATATTGCCCAAATGGTAAATTTATTGCAGTTCATATAACTGGCTTGCCAATAAATTGAATACACCACTTGATGCCTTTTTTATATTCTTTATGAATATAATAATTGCTTCTACTATAATTTCAAATTTAAGCACTTTTTACCCTAACTTTATACTTTAAGAACTTTTTAAGATTTTAAAGATATGCAAATGTATTTCCTAAATTTAGTAAATTCTAGTTGAGTGACTTCTTGCTATCTCAGAAAGGGGTTAGGATAGGAAAAGGAAACTTTCAGGGATGGGTCTACAGGCTAAAGTATATCTCAGGAAGATATTTTAAAGTGCCCACCTCCACTCCTCCCTCTAGAGAGCCCTGAAATTCACCTACATGACAGGTCTATGCCTGTGAATATACCTGTTGAAATTGTTGAATGATTCTGTACCTGTTGAAATTTTGACAAAACATTGTTTTACCTTAACTTTCAGTTGCCAGTTACTTTTTCTCTGTCTTTAGTTCTGAAAATGCAATTCTTGTTATTTGAGTAGAATTCTGAGCAATATCAATGTTGTTTTTTTTTTGAAATTTAGAAAATTTATTTGCATATCTTTAAAACCTCTGGGATTGAGCAAAGTTGTGTTGATGAAAACAATTTTGTTGTACTTCATTCAAGCAGAAGATCTATTTTGCAAGGTTTCACTTTTATAACACACATATTTATGAAAGTCATCAAAGGTCAGGGCCTTCTAGAGAGAGAAGGAGTGAAGGTAGGTACTTCAAAATACCTTCCTGGAACATACTTTAGCCTGTAGACCAATCCCTGAAAGTTTCATTTTCTTTACCTAACCCCTTTCTGAGATATCAAGAAGCCAATCAACTAGAATTTTACCCTAAGCTACCTTATTATAAATAATTTTAGCACTGAGAAAATGTAGCATATTTTTTTTTTGGAAATGATAGAAAAAGATGGTGATGAGAAAATTTAGTATTATTTTGTGTAAAACAACTGATAACTCATACTTTAATTGAAAATTTGTCATTTTAAGAGCTCAAAAAGTACTTCAATTTGAATTTGCAGTATAAGTGAATATTATATTCATAAAGAACATAAAAAAGGCATTGAGTGATGTTCACTTTATCACTTTTATCACTTATCATTTTTAAGAGGTCAAAAAGTGCTTAAATTTGAATTTACAGTAGAAGCAATTATATTCATAAAGAACATAAAAAAAGGCATTGAGTGGTACATTCACTTTATTGGTAAGCCAGTTATATGAATTACTATAATTTTACCACCAAAATTACATATACCCAATGAATTTCAGTAGCACAACTCTTTTCTTCCTACAAAAGTAGGCTCAGTTCCCAGAACTCTATAGCCTAGTGTTTCCCTATAGTGAGTAGGAGTACTAAAGTAACAGGTAAAGTTCTGTATTAGGGACTATTGAGAAAAAAAACATGTTAAGAAAACAATTCTTACTTTACAACAATCAAAGAGTTATAAGAATTGTTTCTGTTGCATGTTTAACCTACTGCTTGCTATTAAGTCATTCTACTGAAAATCAGTTTAGTACACCTTCAGGCTATATATTTGCCCATTAGTAGGGTTGGGGTAGAGGAAAGATAGAGGTATGTCAAGTAGGCTATCTGGAATTTTTAAGTAGACCCAGTTCTTGGAACTTTATAGCCTAGTGTTTTCCTGTAGAGAGTAGGAGTACTAAATTAATAGTTAAAGGTCTACATTAGAGGCTATTGATAAGGAAGCATATTAAGGAAACTTTCACTTTTCACTTTCATTTTTGACACATTCTGACAACTGTTGCTGGTAATTTTTGCTGCTGATTATTGTTTAACTGCACATTTCTTTGTTCTCATTGTTGCATATCTTCTACAATAGTTTTCTCTGTTCTTCATTTTCATTTTGATTTGTTCTGATCCTCATTGTTGCATGTATTGTAACTGCATATTTTTTTTTTGTTCTTCAATTTTGTTTTTGAGTTGTTATGATTCTTGCTGCCACTTATCTTTTAACTGCACTTTTCTATGTTGATCAATTTTGTTTTTGACTTGTTCTAAGCATTGGTTTCACTAATATTCTATTTCTTTGATCTTTATTTTTGTTTATCATTCCTTCGAACATTTTTCTGGTTCCTTTTCCCTCAGCTGCTTGGATTTGTCTTATCCCTTTTGATAGTCTTGGTTGTTCAGTATCACCCATATATTTATATTTCTCAGGTCATTCTCTTGATCTTGTCTCATTTGGTGGTCTTGTTTGTTAGGTTTAACTTACGTTTCTGTCCTCCTTAGTTCTTTTTTGTACTCATTTTGTGCTTATCAGTTTACATTTGTATCTCCTATATATTATGAAACTGCTTAAAATATCCTTTGAATTTTATGTCAAAAATATGGGGACATGAACTTACATATTTCTGAATTTTTGTTCTGCAACTGCTTCTAAAACGTTTTTAATTCCATTTTCCTTTTGTCTTCACTTTCAATTAGCATAATTGCTAAAGCATTTAGTTCATCTTTATTTAATGTTGATATCAGATATTTTTCTTATTGGTTTTAGCCTGGAAAATGATCTTTCTGCAGAGGAAATGCTTACTGGAATTATTAATAACATTCCAAAATTTCCAGAATCAGCTGTTCATTTTGATGGCAGTGCAGGGCCCAAATGTGCCCAATCATTCCAATCATACTTTTCCAGCCCTGAATGTCAGTCCAGTGACTTTTGACCTGCTCCTTCAACAAGTCTGCATAGTTTTAATTCTTATTTCCATGTCCCAGCATGCACAGTGAGATTGCCTTGCTGAACTTTTATTTAGCTTTTAATGTGCACTTATGTGTATCCATTCTTTGTTTTAACCATTGAATACAAGCAATAAATTAATAATTTAGCCAAAAACAGGATTAAACCTTTCACAAAAAGCTAAACAATAAATATCTAAATTCTTTCATGAAAAAAAGATTTAAAAAGTACTCCAGTGACAAACCATTCATCAATCCATCCATAAAAGTGCTAATTAGAAAAAAATTGAATCTTTTCAGAAAGGGTAAATTGGATGAAGCTAATAAACTTTGAAAAGCAATTAAAAAAGAAATATGTAAATCTGACCAATCCTACAACAAAAATAAGGCCAAAGAATTGTTTACCAATAAACCAAAAAATTGGAATTTCCAGGTATAAAAGTTGTGTGGTAGGAGTCTAGACCAGCTTGATTCTGACTTACCTGAATCCCCAGAAGTTACTTCTAATAACATTAACAATTTCCTTGCTTGTATCATCCAGAGCCTTCCAGCATTGTCTTATCAATTTTCTACTGACATTCTCTCATCTGCTTTTCCCTCCATATTTCCATCTCAGATCAAAAGAAAAATTGGAAAGCTACAAAAAACAAGTGTCTGCCCTTTAGATATCCTGTTTCCTCTTATTAGTGCTTTCAGTGACTTTCTCTCAAAGCCCTTGTCTGTTATTTTCAATGAAATTACTGAGTTTGGCCAATACATGCAAATTTGGAAACAGGGTTTCATAACCCCCTTGAAAAAGAAAAACAGAAAACCCAGTTTTGAAGGTGTTCATCCTATTTCATTCACTCCTATATTCTCTGAACTGTATGAAGGATTCTTTGCAGACTGGCTAAAGGAGAAAATCCTACCTTTTACTGACCTGAGACAATGTGGGAACAGTAAATCCACTTCTAGTTCCCATTACCTTGTTTTTCTTATTGACTCATTTGGAAAAATCCTTGAAAAACTAATTGCTGGCTAAATTTAATTTCCATTGATCTTCAAAAAGCATTTGACATTGTTAATTACAATATTTGGTTGAGAAACTT
The DNA here is from genome assembly GCF_032884065.1 of Artemia franciscana. NCBI lineage: Eukaryota > Metazoa > Arthropoda > Branchiopoda > Anostraca > Artemiidae > Artemia > Artemia franciscana. The sequence continues at coordinate 20,575,700 of NC_088879.1, read as the reverse complement.
TTAATTGAAATCAATATTGGTCCTTTCCTGGTTAAATTGGTTGCCTCCTTTTTATCAAATAGATCACAGGTAGTCAAATATCAGATTCATTATTCCAATTCCCTCCCTGTCTACAATGGAGACAGATTTCTTGACAGATGGAAATTTGTGGATGACCTAACGGTTGTTGAAACCTGCTACCAAAGTTTAGTAAGGAACACTATGAGTATCCTCAGTGATGTTGCAGATGACACAGCAATCTTGGACATGAGAGTAAATCCCTCTAAATCTATGATAATGCCAATATGTTTCCTTAAAACCTCACCCCTTTTCCTTAACCCTATCCCCCCAGATATTTCCCTGTCTTCCTTTAAATTACTTGGGGCTTCAGTTTCCTCTAATTTAAAGTGGGATATCCCTGTTAAAGATAATGTCCATAAAGCTAATGCATCCACGTTTCTCCTAATGTTCTTGAATAAATTTAACGCCCCCCCCCATCCCATTCTTTATGGATCCATACTTCCATTGTCAGCCCACATCTTAAATATGCATGCCCTGTTTGGTATCCTGGTATCTCCCATGATGAATCATGAAAAATTGAATCCAATAAGAAAACAGCCCCAAGAATGATTTTAAAGAAGCCAAGGTACCATACTCACTCATTCTAAAAAATGCCAAGCTGGTAACTGTTGAGCACAGAAGAGGAACATTGTGCCCCCTTTTCACAAAAAATGCAATGATAAACCTTTGTACAGAAAACATTTTCCCCAAAAGACACTCCCTATTCAGACTCTGTCTACCACTTACTGTTTCTGAACCCGTTCCTATCTTGTCCCCCTTCTGTTGCTTAACCTCCAAGTATGAAAAAACCCTTTCCCCTTTATTATCAATAAAATGAACTGCTAGTTTACTTTTTTTCTTTGATACTGGTGATACCCAAGCTTTATGTTCATGTGATTCTTTGTTCCCTCCCTATTGTCTATATATTCTCTTTTAAAAGTTTTCAACACTAATTTTATCTCAGTCTTTTTTTTTTGTTTTAGTTTTTACCCTTTTAAATTTCCAACATTCAGAAAGGCCCTTTTTTTTTACTAATGAATGGCTTTTATGGTTTTGTGACTCAAAATGCGAATTCAGTCCTTCAGGGCTTGTGATAGTCATTTTTGAAATTAAATATCTTATTTAAAAATAGGGCTAAATTTTGGCTATTAACTTGCTAAATATGCTCTCAGCCAAAAGATGAGGCCCTCAGGATAAAGGGAGATGTTATTATGTTATATTGATTGACCAAAATGGGGATATCCACCTTTGGTTTATTCAACATTTAAAAAATTACATATAACTTTGTATATGATCAGGTGTCAACTTTTTATCCATGAATAGGTCCTGTGAGCAAACAAAAATTTGACATTTTTGGCCAAATTATATCCATATTTTTTCTATGCTATTTTCATTATATATTCATCTTGAAATCTCAGTAACTAGTTTTTATATTTTTTTAAGACTTGTAAACCTCTTTCAAAGTAACCAGTTAAAATCAAATATAGTGAAACGCAAAAAGATATCATGTAATACATCAACACGGAATGATCTAGCATGAAAGCACAATACTCTTAAAAACATCTTAGCAGTAAAAAAAACTACCTGTGGGAGCTTAAGACTCATCCTCCAACAATAATTCCTCTGGACACACATAGTCAGCATAAGGGTCAGTATTTTCACTTCCGTTTGCAGCTTTTTCCCAATCAGACTACTTCTTGCATATATCACAAGGTACAATCCAGGAGGCAAGTGACGTTGGAGATAGCCAGATAAGCTAGTTTACCTCTGATCACTTTTTACTCTGAAAAGAGCACTTGAATTTACAGTTTCCAATTGAATGAGCTGCTTTCGAAGTTTCTATAATAACTCCTTCTATACGAAGTGCCTTGGTCACATAAAATCAAGAAAAAAAAAAGTAATACATTTTACCCATCCCAACCTTACTTCCGTGGGGCTATTGTACTGCCTATGATTTCTGGTCGTTCTGAGTTTTAAGTATTTTCGAAATTTATGTCTGCTGAATTTATTCCTTGGTAGCTTTGTGTTCTTTGAACTACTTTGAACAAAATACCTGTCTCACAATTTCAAATAGGTTTTTAGAGCTTTCCATTCTTATCTTTAAATCAATCATCATTACATCTATAACTTGCTTTATGGAGATAAATAGACTTTCCTCAGGAGACAATGCAACATGATTCATCATCTGTAATTCCTCTTGGGAATATTTTTGGTTTAGATACCCTATGGGATGGCAAAATTGGCTCTAGACTGATGTGTTCTGCAATTTCTGTTGCAGTTTCTAACCACAGATTTGGTGTATTCCTGAAGTGTTCCATTGTATTCATCAAACCTTTGATCATATGTAATGACTTTCTTTATTTTCTCTTAACGCTCTTTAATATGAATTTATGCCTTATCTTAGTTTTGAAAAGATTTTCGAAGAAACTAAATATCGGCTGAAGAGGGCCAACAAGCTTGGCGAATGTTCACGGAAATAGTAGAACCAGCCAGGGGTATCAATTGGGTGTCCCCCCTTGATTTTGGACAATACTTTTTAGGCTTGGTATTTCATTGAAAACTGCTGTATTTTGGTATTTCCTTTAACTTTTTTTCTAGAAAACAGCAGCTAAATAGCCCCCTTGATTCTTCAAAACACATTTTGCCCTCCACCTCATTATTTATCTTAACGCTCTTAACGCTCGTAAATTTCTCTTAACAATTCAGACCATGCTGCCAGATACAAAAGGAAACAATGACAAGATCAGCATCCAAGAGACTTCCTACTTCTAACTTTGTCTCTAGTGCCCTCTGCCCCTCTTAAAGCATTTATATAGTCTCTATATAATAATTATTATTTTATTTTTCTATAATTATTTTTCTATAAGTACATGGGCAGCTTCAAACTTAGCTGACCATCTAGCTGATCATCTAGCTGATCATCAAGCTGATCATCTAGTCTGACTTGTTCCTTTTGGATTAGTTTTAGTGTAGATTTCTATTATTTCCCACTTTTGAGGTGAGGATTCAAAAAGTATATATTCTTTGAACATCTCTAAACACTTGTAGAAGTTTCAGCCAAAACAGACAATATATTCACCTCAACTAAATTAAGTTAAGAGCTATGCACAAAAAAAATAACACCTTTGTCAATTTTTTGAAATCTTCATTGCACTCTCTTGTACACAGCAGGCATATTTGCCCAGCTGTCATGTGACTGGCTGTTGCAAAAATTAATATTATATTGCAAAAATTAATAATATATAATATTAAAAAATCAGTTTTTTGTTTTATGATAGCCGTATTGAAATGTTCATGTGTTTTTCTAACCATTTTTACAAAATCAATAAAACTTTCTTTAACTTAGTATTAAGCTTGCTTATTTTGTGTAACATATCAGACGACTTGGCTCATTTTTTTTGTAATGGGATACAAAATTTTGTCTGGGGTACAATCAAATATTATGATATAGAACTTAGCTTTCACAGTGTTACCAAGTAATTTTGCACTAACACAGTTACTCATCATTTAAATAAGTTCTTTCCACAGTGTCTTTGAGAGGTGTTTAATCACTGATAATCCATGTTTAGTCTAGGAAAAATATATAGTTGAAGAATAATTTAGAAAAACTTACTGTTCTTTCCAAAAGTCACAATAATATTAAAAATTCATAAGGAAAAACCTAATATGGTAACCCCTTGGGTGGTTCTTTCCTGTGAAATCTGAACCAGCCCACAACTTCACTAAGTGAAGTGAATCCTTAAGTATAACAATATAGATTCTTTTTATATTTAGTTAGTCCTTTTTTCAGGATTATTTTTTAATTTTGCTTTTCAATTATTTAAAAATTCAATTATTTTAAATAATTAATTTAATTAATTATTTTAATTCTAATTATTTAATTAATTTAATTAATAATTGAATTAATTTTATAAATTAATCTAATTATTTTGCTATTGATTAGATCCAGCTCTGTTTGGAGGGTATTTCTAAGATACTGCCATTTTGTGATTGCTTGGGCTTAGAAGATTGGATACATAGCAGGTTTACACCTATCTGAATTCTACCAATTAATATTTTACCTTAATTTTAAGTTTTCAATCTCTTTTTCTTTGGTTTTACTTCTGAAAATGTATATCAACAGCTTCTCATAAATTGGAGGGATAAATTTACAGATCTTTTTAAACAAATAATTGGGATAAATTAAAGGTATTACTAAGGGGGTACTACTGAGGGGATGGGGAAGAGGGGGATTGAAAAAAATGTAAAAAGTATGTATTTCAAGATAAGGTGGTTTGAAATATAAAGTAGAGTATTTTCAGACCACTTTTGTTTATTTAGTGACAATTTTGTATACCAATAGAAAGTATTCTTTTTTTATTGGCTGATTTGTGTTTTCTGTCTTCAGTTTGTTGTTTTTAGATCTTTTTGGTCTGCATAAGGTTTTTTTTTAATTTCAGTTCTATAATGAAGATGAAGCAAGGAAATACAGTCACAAGTAAGTTTGATTGTTTATTTTTGTTTAAGTTGTGATGTCCAGTTATGTCTTAGTATTAACTTGTTAAAATACCATTAGAAAGTGGAGACTTTATGGAAGCTTTTGGCAGTAGGCTCCTTACCCTCTAGACTAGAGGGTCCTCAGGGTATGGTCCTACGTATATGGTCAGGGTACGTGGTCTTATCTATTGAGCAGTAAATCTAATAGGGAATGCAGAAGTACAATATGAAGAATAAAACAATCAAGGCTGAGCACAATAAAACAACAGTTGTCTCTCAGGAATTCATTTTGTTTTTTGTTAACCAGTATCATGGTTTCCTCTTTGGTCTTTTCTTTTTTGTTTTTCTTATTTTTTGTATTTTTTTTTTTTTTTTTTTATTTGTATTGTGTTCATTTATGTTTTCTTTACTATCCAAGAGACCAATTTAAACCATCAAAGCTAAGCACAAAATAACAACACTTGTCTCTCAGGAATTCATTTTGTTTTTTGTTAACCAGTATCTTGGTTTCCTCTTTGGTCTTTTCTTTTTTGTTTTTGTTGCTTTTTTTGCTATTGTTTTTATTTGTATTGTGTTCATTTATATTTTCTTTACTGTCTGCATAAGACATAGATAATTTACTGTGTAGACATGGACTCCTTGGACAAGCTCAACTGTCTAGAGTCTATGGCATGTTGCATTTTTATGGCACTTGGTATTAACCAAGTGACATATAGCAATTGCAAATTCTGTTGGTCTGTCAGTCTGTTGGTCTGTCGGTCCTGGTTTTGCTACTTTAGGCACTTCCAGGTAAGCAAGGACGATGAAATTTGGCAAGCGTATCAGGGACCGGACCAGATTAAATTAGAAATAGTCTTTTTCCCGATTTGACCATTTGGGGGGGGGGACTGGGGGGCCAGTTAATTCGGAAAAAATAGAAAAAATGAAGTATTTTTAACTTATGAGCGGGTGATGGGATCTTAATGAAATTTGATGTTTGGAATGATATTGTGTATCAGAGCTCTTATTTTAAATTCTGACCAGATCTGGTGACATTGGAGGGAGTTGGAGGGGGGAAACATAAAATCTTGGAAAACACTTAGAGTGGAGGGATCGGGATGAAACTTGATGGGAAAAATAAGCACAAGTCCCAGATACATGATGGACATAATCGGAACGGATCTGCTCTCTATGGGGTAGCTAGGGGGGGGGGGGTAATTCTGAAAAATTAGAAAAAATGAGGTATTTTTAACTTACGAACAGGTGATCGGATCTCAATTAAACTTGATATTTAGAAGGATATCGTGTCTCAGAGCTCTTATTTTAAATCCCGACCGGATCTGGTGACAGTGGAGGGGAGTTGGAAGGGGGGAACCTAAAACTTGGAAAACACTTAGAGTGGAGGGATTGGGATGAAACTTGGTGGGAAAGATAAGCACAAGTCCTAGATACATGATTGACATAACTGGAACGGATCCGCTCTCTTTGGGGTAGTTGGGGGAGGGGTTAATTCTGAAAAATTAGAAAAAATTAGGTATTGAGTTGATTTAAGATCGAATAGGTATGGGCATCAAGCCATGGCTAATTGTAGAAAAAGCCAAGATAGATAGTCCATTTGAGTGAGAGGCAAATCTGGCTTTAACCCCCTTATTAGAATTGCACAAACATGATGTTCATTTGTTAATAGATGAGTCTATCTATTATCCGATTATGCGTCATTCCTAGGGCAGAAGAACTAAGGTAATAGAGCTAAGATAGTCAATGAACCTATAGTTTTCCAAGTGTTTGGTTAAATGGCACGGGTAAACGGCGGGAGTAAGTATGCCTCTCTTGTTGGAACAGCACTTGTTTGTTTGTTATCTTTTAGCAAGGCATGCCCACCTAGTCTCAGGCAGGTTGACCAATAATTCAAAATTGACATAGGACCATTAGATTGCCTGGATTGAGAGGTAAACAAGGCACACCTACATCGTCTGATCAAGCAATAAGAGATACATCTGAATTTGAATGAACTCTCTCTTTATTAACTACTAAATTACAAAAACTATAAATACACACAACTGCCCGGGGGAAGGCTCAAACAGCCTGATGTTGGACGGCTGCAATCCTCTGATTCTCAACCTAATTTAATAATAATAAAAAAAAAATTAAAGGAGGACAAAAACACTCAATCAAATAACTCTTTAAAACCAGAATATACATAAATAAAGGCTAACACTAATTAAAAAAAAAAAAAATTATCTGGTCACTCCCAATAAATGTTTTTTTAATTTTACTTTAAACGACCCAATATGTTCCGCCTCCCTGATGCCAGCTGGGATATCATTCCAAATAGCCTGAGCTAAATACGTAATTCCGAAAGCTGCACATATGGTGTCTCGGTACTCATTAATCAAACTATCTGCCTCTCTAGTCTCATACCCATGGAGTGAGCGAAAATTTTCATTAGAATGCCTTGATTGAGAGGTAAACAAGGCACCGTTATAACCATAACCGTTGGGACTGTGGGTTCAGAATACAGGTATTAAACGTGATTGGGGATGTAAGGGCACCTTGTCTTACACCATGGCAAACAGATATGACTATCTCTGGAATCATTTTGTCAGGCGGATTAATTGTAACATTAAGTGAGTATGCATATCATACAAAGAAAGAATAATACAAGTACTGACCCTATGTTTGTACATTTCAATAAGGATATGCGCGTGAATTACCGATTCAAAAACACGACTGACATCATGGCTCCCTAGAACAAGTGACTCTCCTGATTTACCAGCATCAGTCAATGCTAATGACAATGCCGTCAGTGCATGAGCGCACCCTATTCCTTTCTGGAACCCAAATTGGCGTGGGGGTATGTAAGATTTATCAACCAATTCAGGCATTATCAATTTCTCACAAATTTTACAAAAAATAGTTTCTACCGCTATTGGCCAGTATGAAGAATATTCATTTAAGGGTTTGTTCTTTTTAGGAACAGGAGTAAGACGACCAGTTGAAAACGAAAAAGGAACTATTCCTTTTCTGAACACTATTCGGAAAAGTAGAGCAAGGCAGGAAAGAAGTGAAGAGGTTCCACGCAGAAGGTGTATAGCACAAACGTGATTTTACCTCTCGAGAGAGGCTTCTTGATTTTACAGATTATATTATAAAGGTAAAAAAAAGATACTGTAGGTTTAGATTTGACCTCTTTCAAAACTATCTGTTCAAGTGGGACCTTGAAAGATTTTCTATTAGTGGGTCTGGTTTTGAAAACTTTCTCGAGAAGTGTTGTTCTCATAATTTGGGAGGGATGTGAGATGACTGATTGGGCTTTGTTTGTTGTTATTTTTTCAAAAAAAGTCCTGGGTTGTTAATATGTCCCCTATGTGGAGTTTTCATCAGTACAAACATTTTAAGCTCCTTCCGTTTTCTTAAGAATAGTTAAAGTTTGGCAAGAAGCAAGAATTGAAAAGCTAAAATAAATATTTAAGTGTTTATAGTTTTATTAACTTTCATCTATTCTCCGAGTAGAATCAGCTGAGTACTAGGTATGCACCGCACTCGTGAACTTTGACAGCAAAGTTTCTTGTTTGCAACATTTGGATGTAAGCAGATATTTCACTTTTCAAAGACCAATAAGGTGTTAGGAATCTTATTTGCAGCTGGATGTAGGTATGATGGTGCTCTAATCATTGAATATAAGGGATCCCTCTGTATGTCCAGCTGTCTTTTCCAAAAGGCCAATTTCTTTTGTTTTAGCCAATATGATATTTTTAGGATTCAATAGAATTTTATGCATAAAAACCACGTGTATTTGGCAGCTTTTATAATTTGTCAAAGTAATTATTGAAGGGAATTAACTGATTTCATCATAGACACTGTCACTTTATGGATGTTGCACCATTCAAAACACTGTTGCTTTATGTAGTTTTTGGTCCGCCCTTTTCGTTTTCTGCAAGATCTCACATGGTTTTAAACGAAAACTTGTAGAGTCCTCCAAAACTTGGGGATTCGCTTCTGAAAAGCTTTTGAATCTTATAGTGCGATGTATATCTTATTCATGGCTGGTGCAACAGTTCAGCTCTTATGATTAAATTGGAATATGTATCCAACTTTTTTATTGACTTACTTATGTTTAAACTAATAGATATGCAAGGAACAGAAAGGTAGGATTTTGAGGAACAGAAAGGTAGGATTTAAGATTTTTATTCGCAAGTCAATACTTCCTTACCAGGTTGAATAGAGTAACCTATCATTTTAAATGTTTTTTGTGTGTGTGCTGAATGTAAAATTGAACGAATCAAAGCGCTGCAGAACTTTTCAATTTCGATTCTATGATCGAAGTCTAGAACCAAAATGTAACCAATACCGACAGAAGGGGCAAAAAATCACAGTTTTCTTGATTTAGGAGATTTTGAGACACGATATCCGACCTTATTGAACGAATAACTTTAGTAAGGGAGATAAAACAGAATGTTGTCTCTTTAGACAGAGTCGAAGAAGCCAGACATGAAAAAGACAGTAAAAAGAAAAAAATCGAAGTATTTTTCTTCTCTCTTGTTGCTTGAGGAGTAAGAAATATAATATTTCTTCAAAAAATAAAGACCAATAATCAAAGCTTGAAATGAACAGAAATAAAGATGTATAATAAATCAAGCTTAAAACGAAGATACACTACTATGCAGGGATAGATTTAACCTGAATTAAACGTTCCAATTGACTTGGAAAATGATACATTTTACTGTAGTTGACTAGATAATTTTAAAGCAAACTGAATTTAAAAGGGATCAGCAAGTTCGACTTAAAACGAACAAAAAAGCCAAAAATTAAGAGTAGTACAACCACCACCACCCCAAACCCACTGAAAGACTTGAGTATTGTTTGGTCTTACTGCTCTATTTTAAAAAGTGTGTTTGAAGAGAAGATGATATTAATATTTAAACGGTTTCAGCTGGTGATAGCTCCAAAATTATTTGTGGTAATTTCTGTTCATTTTAAGTTTGAACCGACTTCATTTTAGTGTCTGTTTGTCTTAGGTTTAATTTATTCGTCTATATTGGGACCTTACCTCAGTTCCTTTATTTATCTGATTTTTTATGGCACTTGGTATTAACCAAGTGACATATAGCTCACAAATTCTGTCGGTCTGTCTGTCTGTCCTGGTTTTGCTACTTTTGGCACTTCCAGGTAAGCTAGGACGATGCAATTTGGCAGGCGTATCAGGGACCGAACCAGATTAAGTTGGAAATAGTCGTTTTCCCGATTTGACCATATGGAGGGGAGTGGGGGGCCGGTTAATTCGGAAAAAATGAAGTATTTTTAACTTACGAACGGGTTATGGGATCTTAATGACATTTGATGTTTGGAAGAATATCGTCTCTCAGAGCTCTAATTTTAAATCCTGACCGGATCCAGCGTCATTGGGGGGAAGCAGTTGGGGGGGGGGACGGAAATCTTGGAAAATACTTAAACCGGAGAGATCAGAATGAAACTGGGTGGGAAGAATAAAAACAAGCCCAAGATACGTGACTGACATAACCGAACCGGATCCGCTCTCTCTGGTGGAGTTGGGGGGAGGGGAATTATTCGGAAAAATTAGAGAAAATGAGGCATTTGTAACTTACGAATGGGTGATCAGCTCTTTATTAAATTTTGTATTTAGAAGGATCTTATGCTTCAGAGCTTCTATTTTAAATTCCGACCAGATCCTGTGACATTGGGGGGAGTTGGAGGGGGAAACCGGAATTCTTGGTAATCTTGAAAATTGGGGTATCTTTATCTTACGAATTGGAGATCGGATCTTTGATATATAGAAGGATCTTATGTCTTATATGATCCTCAAACTCTTGACAAATACAAAGGTGTGACAATCAGTCCAGCACTATCAATAACAGACCTTGATTACGCTGATGATGTGGATATCTTGGCTGACTCGATAATAGAAGCACAGCTCATGATAGACGACATTGCTGCTAGATCCCTTGCTACTGGACTAAAGATCAGCCAATCGAAAACAAAATCGATGCGCACCTCTGGGCTAGATGAAACTCCAATCACATTGAATGGCATCCCAATCGAGGACGTCCAGAATTTCAAATATCTAGGCTCCCTAATAAATCCCAAGGGCGAAGCTCTAAGCGAAATACAAAGCCGCATCTCCGCAGCCTGGGCATAATTCATCCAGCTTCGGAAGTGCCTCTGGCTACGAAATGAAATTTCCCTTCGAACAAAGCTCCGGATATATAACGCTTTGGTCCTCTCTGTGCTTCTTTATGGTTGCGAAACGTGGCCCCTCAGAGCTGGGGAAGCTAATAACCTGAATGTCTTCCACCACAAGTGTCTTCGCTGTATTCTTGGCCTGCGTCTCTCTGACCGCGTCCGTAACGATGTCATCAGAAGAAGATGTGGTGGTATACCACTTGTCTCTGATGTTGTCAAAGCGAGACGTCTACGATGGTTCGGGCATACACTGCGCCGACCGGATGACTCGTTCAGCAAACAGTGCTTGAAATGCCAACCCCTTGCGCACTGGAAAAGGAAGCCTGGAGGACAAAAAAAGACATGGTTATCAACAGTTAGAGCCGACCTCGAGCCAATGGGAGGTTTCAAGAAGCACGGGTACCGATGGAATAGACAATGGATCCAGTTGATCGAGCCAATCGCACTTGAAAGAGAGCAATGGAGAGAGGCATGTCGACAAATTCTGGATGCCACGATGGGCCTGGACAAGGCTCGAACGTGACCCAAGTACAAGTACAAGTAAGTACAAATCGGATCCGGGGACGTATGGGGTTGGAAGGGGGAAACAGAAATCTTGGAAAACGCTTTAGAGTGAAGAGATCGAAATGAAACTTGATGGGAAGAATAAGCACAAGTTCTAGATACGTGATTGACATAATTGGAACGGATCCGTTCTCTTTGGAGGAGCTGGGGGGTGTTGATTTGAAAAAATTAGAAAAATCAAGGTATTTTTAACTTAAGAACGGGTGACCGGATCTTAATGAAATTTGATATTTAGAAGGAAGTCATGTGTTAGACCCCTTATTTCAAATCCCGACCAGATCTGTTGACATTGGGGGGAGTTGGAGGGGGAAATCGGAAATCTTGGAAAACGCTTAGAGTGGAGGAATTGGGATGAAGCTTGGTGGGTAGAATAAGCAAATGTTGTAGATATGTGATTAACGTCACCGTACTGGATTCGCTCTCTTTGGGGGAGTTAGGCTGGGGTTTAGTGCTTTGGCGAGTTTGGTGCTTCTGGACGTGCTAGGACGATGAAAATTGGTAGGCGCGTCAGAGAGCTGCAGAAATTGACCCTGGTTCGATCATCTAGGGGGCTGAAGGGAGAGGAAAATTCGAGAAAATGAGTTATTTATAACATACAAGTGGGTGATCGGATCTTAATGAATTTTGATATTTGGAAGGACATCGTGACTCAGCTCTAATTTTAAATCCCGACCGACATTAAGCCTCTGATTTTCCTTTTAAGTCAATCTATTGGTTCTTAGAATTTTTTTAGAGCTCATACCATATGAGCTCTTGGCTCTTTCGACCTCGTCACAAGTGCCCAGGGCTTCCACTTTTAGGGAGATTACCCTATTTTAGGGAAAAATCACTTCTTTTAGGGATACTTATTTTGAATATAGGGACAAAATGAAATATGGGGTAAAGTAAGGATTTTCAGGGTAATCTGGGATAAAGTGAGGATTTTCAGTGCAAGTTTGATTTTTTTCAAACAAAAGGCTAAAAAATTCATCATTGTAATATTTGTTAGTGAGAAAGATCTAAAACTGCATGTTGAAGTATTGGACATGGCTAAGTGTAGGGATGGATCAGCTGAGGGTCTGACTAACTGCATCAAACAAGTCATTAAAATAAACTCGATTCCCTGGCAAAATATTGTTGGATTTTGTGCAGATACTACTAACGTCATGTTTGGAGCCAATAAATCTGCTTCAATGCATATGAAAGCCATGATGCCTCACATCTTCAACGTGAAATTCTCCTGCTATCTTATTCACTTATGTTCATCCTATGCATATTTGTCACTTCCCAAGACACTAGAAGACTTGGCACGAACTATTTATGCCCACTTTTCCAGAAGTGATTCCAGGCGAGGTAAGTATGCCAAATTTCAGAAGTTCTTTGAATGCAAAGCACTCCCAATTCTTGCACCAGGACAGACCCGTTGGTTGTCCCTTCAGGCCTGCATAAAGAGGCTTATTGATCACCAGGTTGCTCTTACTCATTACTTCATATAAATCACGTTTGAAGAGCCAAATATAACCACTGACCTTATCTTGTCAACCTTACAAAGCAAGTTGACAAAGCCATATCTTGAATTTATGGACTACTCTCTTGGCCTCTCTAATGAATTCAATACAGTTTCTCAATCTGAACTTCCACTTCTTCATTCCCTAAAGGCAAGTGTCAGCAAACTTGTGAATGATGTTGCATCTAACGTCATGGAACTGACTATATTCGCAGCGTTGGTTTGTTTACCAAACTGAATCCTAATTAAGCAGATTCAAGACTGTTTCAAGTTTGAAGACGAAATTCATGACATTTGGGCATTTGTTGAACCAAGGAATGAAGGAAACTTGAAGCCAAAATATTTAAGGCCACTATTTGCAAGTGGAGATCTTAGGCAATGACTGATGTCACTGAGCTTCATTTGGGAAATGCCCAAGATGAAGACCTGTCAGTTGAGCAGTACTGGATGAAGATTCTTAGTCTAAAGACTTGCAGTGGTGAAATCAAGTACCCAGAATTGCGGAAGTGCATATCACTGATCTTTTCGTTACCCTTTAGTAATGTACCAGATGAGCGTTTGTTTAGTCTCCTGAAATTAATCAAAACAAACATCCGAAATAGTTTCGAGAACGTCACACTAGTCTCACTTATTCGAGTCAAATACTGGTTGAAAAACGAAGATAAATCTTCATCAACTGTCAGCATACCGAAAGCTGTTCCGGCTTCAAGACGAAAGCAAACGCTACGAGTGATGAAGCGCTGGAGATGACGCTTACTTGAACTTTTTTATGTGTTCTCGATTGTGTAAAAGATTTTATGTATACCACTATCTGAAGTAAGAAATAACGCTTTGATTTTCGTGTAGATTGTATGGAAATCTAAGGCAAAATATATCTTTTTTCTAGGGAGAAAAATAAGGAGAAATCAGATCTAAAGACAAGGAATTTTAGAGAAAATTGATATAAAAAAAGGGAAAATCGAAACTGAAAAGTGTAAGTCCTGCAAGTGCCATATGAGCTCTTAGCTCTTGTTTTTTTTTTTTTGGGGGGGGGGGGCGCAGAAGATATTAGGCTGCCTGAGAACGGACCAAAAAACTTTTTGTCCCAGACTGGTTTTAAACTTAAACACCTACGGCCCTGGGTGAAGGGTACTGTAGCTTACAAAAAAAAACTTCTAGGCTAGAGGTGTCAGATTCACAAGAAACGGGGCCCCAAAAGGGCCAAAAATATTTTTCACGGATTATTTAAAAACTGCATCGTTAAGTCTGCGGCCTAAGGGGCATCTAGTGCAGAAAAATAGTTATAAAATGAAAAACTATGGGTTAGACCGATATATATATATATATATATATATATATATATATATATATATATATATATATATATATATATATATATATATATATATATATATATATAATATATATATATATATATATATATATATATATATATATATATATATATATATATATATATATATATATATATATATATATATATATATATATATATGTATATGTATACATATATATATGTATATATATATCCCATAACCTTTTAGGATCTGGGTTCATACAGGTTTAACAACCCTACCTTTCAGGTAAAAGTTTGCAATGTGGTGGGATTTTATTAGGAGCCGCTGGTCCATATTAGTTCTACGATATAAAAATTACTGAGTTTCTGTGCTTGTTTCGAACTCAAGCATGGTGCAATATGCCTATTTTTATGATGCCCAGCGTACAATTCGCTACTTGGACTTAGCTTGTTTACGCGCTAATTCACTACTTAATCGTTTTTGCACTTCGTAACCGAAATTTTGCTACTTAGAATTAGACTGTTTTACACCAAATAAAGACTTATCTTATTTTGTATCGAGTCAGCTTAATTTGTACCTTTTGACGCTTTTGTACCAAGCCATGACTTAGCTTGTTTATGCTCTGAGTCGGTATTGACTCGTTTCTGCTCTGAATGAGAACTTGTTTTATCTTGTTTTTCTCTAGGTAAGGGCCTAACTTGGTCTTGCTGCGTGTCATCTTCGTTCTGAAGTTTACACTTAGCCCTTGTTAGTACCCTGGCAAAACTTACCTCGTATTGACACCAAGTCATCCTCTTCCCTTCCCCTTCTTGGCTGGTCTAGTTTTTCGAGTGAGTCAGAACCTAGAACCTAGCTATCGTTTTTTTTTTTTGCCGATTCATTCTGCAACATGAAACTAGCTCATTGATGCACCATGCCGAGACTTGGCTCATTTCAAATTGAGTCAGGACCCCTTTTTTTTACTTTTGGACCAAGTTAGCATCTTGTTGGGGTTTTTTTCACACTGAATAAAGACATATTCTGTTTATGCATCGTGCCAGGCCTCAGTGTGTTTTTTGTCGAATCCGCCCTAAAATTTGCTTAATCCTTCCCTGAGTTGGGACTTAAGAGTCTCTTTCTTCTTCGAGTCAAGACTTCGCTGGTTTTTGCAGCAAGTCAGTTTGCAACCTCGAGTTGCCTTGTTTTTACATCGAGTAAGGACTTCGCTCATTTTCGCGATTCTTTTTGCACCAGTTCACGGATTAGCTTATTTTGACACCGGGTTTATCTGCAGTTGGGACTTAGCTCCTTTTCAAACTTGGTCTGTCTGCAGCATAGGCTTATTTCGCTTTGGCACTACGTCATCAACATTATGCAGCTGGTACTTACCTTGTGTTTTGAACTGGGTTGGGACTTATCTTGGTTTTGGGGTGATTGTACCCTCAGCTTGAGTTTAGACTATTTTTGCACTGAGAATGAGAATCTGCATGATTTCGCTTTATTTAAATTAGAAAATGCTAAACCTTTATGTCAATGAGCTGAAAATGTAAAGAAGAGTCTGGGGGGGGGGTTTAACGAGGTAACGATTTTGAAACCATTTTATTGGGGAGTTCTGAGCTGAAAAGGGGGCACCAGAGCGGGTTTGGTTACTCTCAGTATCTTTTGGTTAAAAAGCAATTATCTCTGAAAAAAGCAATTAAACTTTAAAATTTTGATCAGATAAGCCCGTCTCTCTGGAGTGATGTGGGAACCTTTTAGTCGATTTTGCAATTAGTAATGTCATTTTCAGTTGCAGATAAGTGCCAATAGAATAGTATAACATTATAGCAAAAGAATATTAGTGGCACTATTTTTCCTTCTCTATTGGATCTTTGTAAAAATATACAACAGTATTTCTATTTCTGCAGCTATGGTCGTAGCAGTAGCTGCACCCTAGTAAAGAGCGAACCCAGGCTCGTAGCAGCAGAAATTTAAAAAACGGGTGTCTAGCTTTATACTAAAAAAGGTTCCCCATGCAACCGTTTTGCAACGGTAATTTTCATTTAGGTGTAATTGAGAAGGCCAATTTTCATTCAACTCCTAAAATGCTGGCTCTTGGGCTTTATTCATTATCTCTAAAAGTGTCTCAAATTTCAGTTCCATAGGAATGTGACATATTCCATGGTGATCCTTACCATTTTCTGCGAGGAAAACATGGAATTACTGATCAACATGGCCAAAATATGCTTCGTACTCAACGAAGATTAAAACCTTCCCTGTCTCTAGTCCAAGTGCAACTGACAAAAAGAATACCATAGATGCATTAGTGCATTTAAAAATCAAGCAATCTTTGATTTCATTGATATGTGCGAATACCCTCCAGTTTTAAATTCAGACTGTAAACATTCTTGGTCATATAGTTGATGAAATGAGTTATACGTTGTGACAGAGCTAGTCCTAGGGCCGTGTTGAAGGTGTTGTGTTTTATATAGTAAAAGATAGCAAGAGCCGGCTTTAGGAATTCATGTCTTATATGTGTTTTGATTCTCCTTAGATCTTATCTCATTAGGGACTTGGCTTTTTACGGTGCAGAAATTGTCCATTGGCAATGTCGTTTGTTTGTTATTTTTACGTGAGAAAAGGGATTTTCATCTGGCATTTATGTTGTTTATCTTGTATCTGTTATGTTTATTTTTTGTTTCTTGTTCTTGTTATTTTTTCCTCTACATTCGTTTCTAAATGTGTTTGGATTAATAGATGTTTCTAAAATAGATTTTTCCAAATTTGGCTGGTACATTTTACTTAAACTGGGTTTGCTTGCTTCCAGAGTGGCTGCTGACTGCTCTGTTTACAAAGAAAATGGAATATTTGTTTTTTTTTTTATGTTCTTCACACAAGAAACGTAATAAAAATATAGATCAATTGCAGGTGACATACTCGGGATTTGGATTTGGGAAGGAGGGGCCAAACCTGGAGTATGAGTTTTTGTCTCTTGGTTACATAATAATCGGGAAAGTACCCATTTTCCATGAAATCATCAGTTTTGAAGTAGACTTAAACCCAGACCGTCAACCTCCTCCATTGTTTTTGGTGGGATCTATTCAATTCCTCTCGAAATGGAATCTCTGCTCCCATCTAATATTATTAAATTGTAGACTTATTTTGGCCCACTAGATGCCACATAAACTGTCAGTTATTTCTTGGAATATATTTTTGATTTTACTTGTGTTTTTTCCTTTAAGATCTGCTTCGTTAGATTTTCTTTATTGCGAACTTTAACTAGTACTTACTGGTCATGAAAAGGGAAGGAAAGGTTTTGTCTCGCCATTTTTTTAAGGATATTTACAGAAGTTTATGTGTCTCTTTAAAAGAGAGAAATCGTTCCAGTTGTGCTTTTTCTTAGCATCATTAGCAAGCCTAAGGGTATCAAATAGTTAAGCAACAATTTTTTTTCCTCTTATGTTGCTAATTCTAGTATGTTGCAAGACAGTTATAACTCCAGGGTTTCACAGAAATTATAGATCTCTAACCAGATTTGTGGATATAGTATTACGATTTGAATAGCTGTGTATAATTTTTGCTTGGAGCAAGAAGGAATTTCTCCTTGAGCCTAGTTCATAGTGTTAGAGTTGAAGTGAAGGCTTGAAGTTTGTATCATAAATTCTATCTGAATTTGCACTTCCAAGCTTTTTTGCATTTGGGCTAGGTTTCTGTTCTCGGGTTGAAAGCTCTGTTTAAGTAGACAACAGTTTCAAACTGAAATGAATCTAAAATTTAGAAGTATATAAGACATGCGACAATATTCTGGCTCGAACACACGCGTATTTCAATCAATCAATTTATTAATACTAAAAGAAAAACTATTACAAAAGTAAAGCAGTTACTAGGCCCAAGAAGTTTTGCTTGTAATGGACCACAGAGAACAAGAATATAACACTTTTATAAAATATATACAAAAAAAAGCCACTGGAACAAGACAAGGACATTTAAAAGATATGATATTTAACAGATAGAAGAATTAGAAGGAAATTTAACAGATAGTTGTGATATAGCTGTGATAATAGTGATAATTATAAAATTTTATAAATCCAAAAAAGGAGCATTTTCTTACGAGTCCTAAAGTGTTGCTCTGCATTTCTGTTTGTGATTTCAGTTGAGTTTGTAATATAATTTTCTGTGTTTGAGATTGAAATTGAAGAACGTAGCTTTAATAGTTCAATCTTGATGAAGAAATGTGAGGTTTTCCTTTGCCCTTTCTTAGTGGCGATGTTTGGAAATTGGCCCTTGGTAATAAAATCTACTTTTGACCTAGAAGGGATACAATTTTCTTTGCAATGCTGGTGAATACTCCTTGAAGAGCTGACAAACATATTTTGTAAAAGTTATTTGAACACGAAATTCTTCTTGAGGTATTGTTTGAAAATTTCAATGGGCTCGGAACTTCTTTATTGCAGAACAATTCAAAAAAGCAAGAAATAGGTAATGAATCTACTCAAAAAAGAAGTTAAGAGCTAATTTGTTGCAAATATAAGCCGGAGTATCCAGCAATGCTCCCCGACAGCTTTTCAGTCACAAGGTAAGCTTTGCATCTTGTTTTAAATAAAATCATAATATGATTTTTAAATCACAGTGATTGGAGATAAAATGCGGGGCTACAAACCCTCCAATAGCTCTCCCTATCCTTGCCAACTTTTTATAGAAAGACAGGCATGTTGCACCTTGATTTAAGTGAATTAACATTTTATTTCTATTAGTTGATACAAGTAGACCCATGGCCTATCCGATGTTTCACTGCAAACTTTGTAGCCGAAGGGTAGGCGTGTTGCATCTTGATTAAACTGGAGTAAGAGAAGAATTTTTATCAGTATAGTTAGAGAAGCAAAATAGGCCATTGGCCCCTCCAGTACCACCGCCAGTAGTTTTTTTTTGTGAGTACAAGAGAAAATCTCTACAAAACGTATCAATTATCATCTTGTGTGTAAAAATATGGGGAGATGAGTTCAATCCCAGTACTTCACACCTTCCCCTACCAATTCCTTATCATTTTTCTGGCCCTGTTAATGACTACCAAAGACGGACTAACCAATTATCCTAGTATATTTGCTAAGACTAGGGTGAGGAGGAGAGGGAGAGGTATTAATAAATAATTCACCAAAATTGTATGAGAGATGACCGAAATGTAATAATAGAAAATTAAAAGTGGAAATTAAAGAATAGAAGAATAAATAGGTCATGGTTTCTATAGCCTTATGATGCACATTCTCAGAAATCATACTCCCCACAACGGGTAGAAAATTTCACATATTGAAGTTGGCAGCTAATTCAGGAAGTCTGAATTCATCTACTCAGCCTAGGAATAGGTAATACTGTGGTAGTTTAATAAAGCAGCATAAATGTGCCCATAAGAGAGTGAAAATGTCAGCCAGGAATGACAAGAGAGAATTTGCTAAGAACATAGCAGCTGAGGCAGAAAGAGCAGCCAGTTGGGGTGATATTTTAACCGTCTATATGCTTTCCGGCGTGCAAAGAAACCCTTGCCACTTCATAGAGGATAAAAGTGGACAGCTGCATACCAATCAGGTAGATGGCCAGGACTTTGGAGTGAATATTTCTTGGATGTTTTGTACCAACCGATACCCTATTAGTCACTCGTCGGTCCCTGACGTGCCCCTATTTCACTTAGATATCTATTCGGGCCCCATTCTCTTTCAGGAAGTTGTAACAGCCCTGAAGTCGCTAAGAAATTGGAAACCAGCTGGATGTGATGGAGTCCCCCCGGAGCTGTTGAAATATAGGAAAAAAAAACTCTTGCTGACCCTCTATTTAAGCTGCTTGGTAAGGTAGTGGACGACAAGGCTGTCCCTCCTGACTGGACTAAAGGCATTATCGTGAAAATCTTCAAGAAATGTCGAAAGACATCCTGCGATAACTGGAGAGGTATCACGCTCCATACAGCCGGATGTAAAGTTCTATGTCAGATTATACTTAGTAGAATTCAGACTCAAGAAAGTGATGAGCAACATGGCTCCCGCCCAAATCGTTCTTTGTGCGACCTGATATTTAGCTTACGTGTTCTGCTGGAGGAATCAAGCGAATGACAAGTGCAGATTATTTTAGTGTTTATTGACTTCTTGAAATCATTTGACTCTGTGCGCTGAGAGGCAGTGTGAAAAATTCTCCTAGCATATGAAATGCCTGTGAAAATTGTGAATATGATTAAAGCCCTGTATGCTGCACACGTTTGTGCAGTCCAGACGAAGGATGGGCTGTCAGATTGGTTCCCTGTCGAGTCCAGTGTACGTCAAGGATGTTTACTATCTCCAATATCTTATAGGTTTTGTGCTTTGAGCTTGCCACTTTAGAAGAGGCATAAAGCAATTCCCTGAGCGTCGAGTACACAACTGCGATTTGGCTGACGACATTGTTCTCGTGGCTCACTGTCAAGAGGATATTCAACATAATCTGGATGAACTATAAGCGAAAGCTGCCTCTATGGTCCTGAAGAGTAATGTTGATAAAGCAAAAAGTATGGCAAACGCAGTTCTGACGACCATTGCAGCTGGGATACAATACGAAGGCACTGATATTGAAAAGGTCTGAGAATCTAAGTACCTCGGTAGTAAAATCGCCCAAGATGGGAATTCGGATAGTCTTGCTACGCATAGCGTATGCAGGTGTAGCATTTTCTCAACCTAAGAATATTTTGAGACGTATGTACTACTCTCAGAAGTTGAAATTGCGATTGTTTAGGAGTAATGTACTCGCTGTACTTTTATATGGATGCGAGTCCTGGAGCCATGAAAAGAATTCTGAGAAAATACTAGTTGGCTTCGAGAATAATTGCCTGCTTAGAATCCTTGCAGTACATTGGACCGATAGAGTAACGGATGCTCAAATAAGGACTGATACCGAATAACCACTGGTGACCAACGAGATCAGAGTGAGAAGATGGAATTATTGGGGGCATACGGCCCGCTAGTGCGAAGGGCACCTCCCACATGATTTGTGGTGATGGACCTCACACGGCATTCGAAGGAGTGGAAGACAACGCAGTACACTTGGTCTATCCCTGGAGAAAGAGGCGACGAGTCTCCGAACCATTCTGAACGAACTTTGGTCTTTGGCACAGGATCGGTCAATTTGGAGGTCAACCGTTGCTGCCCTATGCGCCCCCAGGCGTAGGAGGATCTAAATAAGTAAGTAAGTAAAATCAAACACAATCAGAATCAAACATTCCCCCTTTTCCGAACAAAAACTCCTGCAATCAAAAAAGGGTAAATTGTATATGTTCAATTATTGCCTTGGGGGTTTTGGGGGACATTGCATGCCCGGAGGCATAGTTAATAGGTCTTTCACTTGTTTCGATAGATATTTTCACTTGTTTAAGATTTTAATTAGTTTTTAGAGGAGTGTTACATGATATTTGTTATATTGTTATATGATATTTGAACCATTTTATACAAAATGGCTATCTTAAGAGTTCAATCGGATGAATTTAGGAAAAAGAGGGCGGGGGGCTAGTTGCCCTACGATCACGTTTGGCTCTCAAAAGAGCACTAGAACTTTCAATTTCAAACGAATGAGCCCTCTACGATATTTATACGAGCACATCTTCCACCTGGATTTGATTGAGTGTTTGACCCACCCTGTGAGTGTCAAGGTTTATGTGACCAAACATTGCATGAAAACTTTTGCATGTCCCCAGGGTATAGCTTACAAACCTTGCCCGAGGATTCCGGTACGTTATTTCAACTCCAGAGGCATAACTATATGATCTTTGGACTATTTTGAACAAAATTATTATTCAAAGACTTAAATCGAATGCATTTGGGAGAAAGAGAGAACTCTTAGAAAGAGACCTAGAACCTCCGATTTTCAATCGAATGAACCCCCTCTAAAGTGTATATGACCAACCCTTCTATAAAAATGTTATACATCCCCATGGTATAGCTTTTAACACTTGCCCTCGGGCTCTGGAGGGTTTTGTCGATCCCGGCGATTTTATATTTGATCTTGGACTAATTTGAACAAAATGGCTATCTCAAAATTTCGATTGGATGAATTTAGGAAAAGAGGGTGTGGGGGGCTTTCCCCCCAGTCACTTTTAAATCCTAAAAATAGCACTAGAACTTCCGATCTCCAATCGAATGAGCCCCCTCTTCTCCTTCGAAGTTTATACGACTACCCTTTTCATATGAAGTGCCACTGGGGAAAAAATAATAATAAATATTGAAGCCTAATGGCCTTTACTTTAAGCAACGCTATAGCATTGCCTTTGATATCGACATGAGACCGATATAAATAAAAACCAAAAACTTTAAACCTTTTTTTACGTTATCTGCATATATCCATGTAAATGATATATGCCAATGGAAAATTACTTAAGTAAAAATTTGTTTTTCAGTTAACTCGTAGACGCTTAAAACGAAAATATTTTAAAGCAAGAACTATAGAATCTTGTTCCGAACCTCAAAAAATAAAATAAAGTTTGATTCCTCGCAGATGAGTTTTACCCGTAAGCAAAAATTCTGGTAGAACTCGAACATTATCTGTGAAGCCAGGACTTAGCCTGCTTTCATTTACAGGACATCTAATCATGCTGCGATCCCAACTTAATCATGAAGGATAATTAATAATTTGTTTATACTTTCAATCTAAAGTAATAAATATCAAGAAATTTACCACCTAAACGCTTATAAAATTTTGCAAACCACATAAAAGTGGCTAACATTGTAGTTTGATCTTTCCTTCCTTTAGCAGAAATTCCTTGTATTGTTTTATTATCTGGTGTCTTGCTCTTCTTTTTCCCTGAAGTTAAAGTCTTCAGGATGTTTCAGCCCTTCAAGACTCCTTTCTTTGGCGCGCAAATTTTACTAAAGCTGGGTATCGAATTACCCAAAAGTTTCAATGATTTCTTCAGAGCTTCTCTGCTATATACAGATAGAGGTCACAATTTGATACCGATTGAATTTACCATTTACTTGGTTTTTGCTTCTTTAGAGAGTTCGTAAGGCGTTTTCTTTTTGTGAACAGACATGTACAATCAAACAAGAGCATAAATCTAAGAACTGAAGGACATGTTTTATTATAAAGTGGCCCCTTTTTAAAACCACAAAATGGCATACAAATCGGAAATGCAATGTTAGATAAATCCTAATTTTGAATGAGATTCATTTGGATACCTTTATTGAGGAAAGGAGAAACTTGTGCAAGATATTAAAACATGGCGACTTGGGTACAAAAAAGCTATGACTTACCTTGAGGTGCCTTATCCACTATATGATTCTCACCGATGCTAACGGTGCTTATCTACTATCTGAAGATCGATAAAATCATATTAAAGTTTAAAATAGATTCGACTTACGAATGTTTTATTAAGGATTATTCAGCTCTAGACAATAGCACACAGACAAAATTATACGATACAAATGTCTGTGTTCTATATCCTACAATTAAAAAAGAGTTGGGTTTCCGAATGCCTTTACTAGGCTATATATGAGATGACGCGTTTGCGTGAAGATAGACAAGTCCAACCACCAAATTGACTGGTACCATAAAATTATTTCAGCTAGACGTCTGTATTACATACATTTAGTCTGTGGAACAGCAAAAGATTTGTGTCATAAAATAGGTGGCAGTTAAATATAATAATTTGATTTATTCACAGCATGGACGTAGAAAGTTTGGGAGGTTAAATCTATAAGCCATAAATAAATATAGCCCATTCGCTTTGTTTTGATGAAAAATTCATTAGTATTTAGTCTTATCTTAAGAATGTTTATGAAAGCTGCAGTTCAGGGGCTGTTGGACAAGAGCTCCTCTCCTGAGGGAACCACTAGGCTATGGAATGAGAAGAGTAGCAGTCTACCATTTGATTCTTTGTTTTATCCTACTGTTACAATACAACAGTAGTGTTTGTGATAGTTTACCATTTGAATTTACCTATAGGAAGTAGATATCATTTTTGCTATTACTTAGCTAGTGGGCTATAATTTAGAAAATGAGTATATAACTTGTTGTCTTTCTTTATGTTCTTCTATTGGCCTATTTGTAAGAATAAAACATTATATAAAAAGAATATACCACTTGATGCCTTTTTTTATGCTCTTTACAAATATAATAGTTGCTTCTACCTTAAATTCAGGTTTAAGCACGTTTTAACCTAAACTAGCCTAATTATAAATAATTTTAGCACTGAGAAAATGTAGTATTATTTTGTTGAAAATAGTGCAGAGAAAACAGTATTATTTTGTTGGAAACCATGAATAACTCATACTTTAATTGAAAATTTGTCATTTAAGGCTTAAAAAGTGCTTAAATTTGAATTTGTGGTAGAAGCAATTGTTATATTCATAAAGAACACCAAAAAGGCATCAAGTGCTATGTTTGCTTTATTAGTAAGTCAGTTATATGAACAGTCATAATTTTTTGAAAATTTTTCATTTTAAGGGCTAAAAATGTGCTTAAATCTGAATTTAGTGAAGAACCAATTATTATATTTGCAAAGATATTCACTTTATACAAAAGCCAGTTACATGGTTTGCTATAAATTTGCCAATATGTGTTGACTGCTATTATTCTGCATGTAAGTTCTAGGCCTATACAAAAAAAGGAAAAAGGGGATACATCAATGGTACACATACAAAAATGTGATTCTCCTTGTTATTCAAGGGGGGGGATTAAGTCTCCTATTTAGGGCTTTCAACAAAGATGATTATACAATGTTTTTGTTTTTTGGTTTTTGTTTTTCATTATGCTGTGATGCCATTTTTGATGAGTTTCATGCCCTTTTCAAAAAGTCCTGCAAATTTATTCTTAAAATAATATTATACTGTTAAAATAATCATTACCATTCCTGTATCAAACACAAATTGCATTTTATTTTTCACTTAGGCAATTTTTTTGGAGATGTATTTTTAAGTTTGTGGTTGCTGTGAGCTGTTTAGAGCCCCTTTAAGGACTAAAAGAAAATGCCCAAGAACTGATTATTATATTTCAAAAGACAATAAAAAAGGCATCAAGGTATTTATTCAATTTCTTCTAGCTATTTTATGTGGAAAGGTATAGGCTGTATTTACACCCATAGAATATATACAAAAGTAAATGAAAATATTAAAGCAGAAATTCTTACTTTATGCTATAATATTTATTTCTACTATTTAGATTATCATACTTGTTTCCATATTTATAAACATTTTAAAGTATAATAAATAAAACAATAAGTTGTTTCAGCTCAAAGTAAGGATTAGCATTAACCCAAGAGTATAGTAACAAGTCATGGAAGTCACAGTAGAACCAACCATTATTATCCAGCAGGGTCTATTAGGTGCCACCTTTCCCTTTTAGCCCTAAATAATGCCTGGCTGGCAATACGTCTACCGACACCCAACAATGAAACCAAACTGTCCAGTATGTATGTAAATAGTGCTAATTTACACATGAATTATGACAAGAAAAATGAGCCAATGTTACCTGACAACATATATGGATTCTTCAACTATAATTTCTAGAAGATGCAATTTAAGGTGAATTGAAATTTAAACAAGCAGAAATTATTCCATGAATGAGCAGGGCTATAGAAAAATGACAAAGCACTAAAATCCTCACTCCTAAAACCCTCACTTGCTATAGTAATTTTTCTTAGTGCTTTATAACATTCTTATTCCAGTTCAAGGCCCCTTGTGTTTCAGAAGTTAAACCATTGGGATGAAAGTCAAACTTCATCATAAAGAGAAGGGAGTTGAGGAATGGACAGGTCCCATTGTATGCAGGTTAATTTCTGTTTGTTTCAAGTTTTAATGTTGCTCCTTACTTTAAGTTGAAAAATCATTTTTTAAACATACCCAATTCTAACCAAAACATAATGTGAGCTACTGGTCCTATAAGCCACCAATTTCTATTTGTTAAATCATATATAGGCTATCAATAATTCTAAATTGATATGCAATGTCCCACTTCTTTAGTTCTTCTATTAAAAAATTAAAATGATGAATGAAAGTAAAAAATATTGACAAAATTTGAGTATTTAGTCCAAATTTTTTGGGGCAGTTAATGTTACTGACCTTTGTATTAGGTAAACATACCACTCAGTGCCTTTTTTAGTGACACCAGTATTGACACCTTTTCTCATATTTTAGATACCACTTATATGCTGCTGTTTACATCACTCTGGTTTAAACTGGTTTACCTGTAAATTGAATCTGCTGTGACAAAAACAAAATAAAAAAAAAAAACATGGGAAATATATAGTTTTGGCTATATATTTGCACATGAGGGGGGGGGGGTATAAAGTATAGTGGAGCTGCAGTTGAAATGTGTTAACTACAATTATTCTGTATATAATGAAATGAAAATTGTTGTTCTCAAACCTTTTATATAGCCAAAAACAAAAGAAAAAGGTATAATCTTTGAGAATCTGTAATGGGACAAAAATTGAATTTCTGAATAAAGCAATTATTATAGGCCTAGTTGGAAAGAGCATGATATTAGGGTTATCATATTGTATATATATATGTTTCATTACATTGTGAAACTAAATAAATTGTAAAAGAAAAATATTACCATTTGAAATTATTGGATACAAAGCTCCTGGTAGAACTTGATAACCCCAAAGAAATCTCCTGGCAAAGCTCAGGATACCTAACCTTCTTCAGTATTTCCATCTCTGAGTCAGTAAGCATAGGAACATGATTTTTTTTACAACATCGAAAAAGATTGGTGCATTAGGAGAGGTACTTTTGCTCCCTCTCTAGCACCAATAATAAAGGTATAAGCTAAAAATAGTCCAAGGAATCAAAAGCAATTAGATATCTTTTTCCTAATCTTGGCCCTCCCCTCCTCTTCCCCAAAACACATTCTTCATTTATTGCAAGGCTCAATTAGGGTTAGGATATTCGAGACACTCAATCAACTTGTTTGAATCATGCACTAAGATAAATATCCATATTAACCATTTATTTTGTTGGACTAGATGACTTTTAAGAATCAAATTTGTCACCATGTGACATTATTTCTTCTGTAATTCGAAAACTCAATATACAGTTTTTAGATACTTTTATATCAATGCACTACCTCAGAATTTTCAATCAATAGTAAAATAGTCCTTTTTGGGGAAAATTGTAGTTTGATGTGACAAAATGGCCAAGAATGCCACTTTCCTGTGGCACAATCTTTTTGCTCACATTAAAAGGCAGTATAATTTTTATTAACATTTGAATGAGCTTTCTTCCAATCTTCTATGACAATTAGTTTGAAATGATCACCCATGGGAAAAAAATAAATACTTCTTTGATCCTTCTTTTGGGAAAAAAACGTATTAGGCCTATTCCACAGTTTTATTGATAGGAGCTTGATACTTCTAGAGTTTGGTTGTGTGATATGCTGAAGCTAAATGGTGTGCTTTTCATCAAAATTTCTTGCCTTCATAGGGGTGTTTTTCCCTTTAAAAATTAGACAAATTTTCTGAGGCATGTAGCTTTAAACACACACTATTAAACTTAATGATTTTCATATACTTGGGATCAGCATACAAAGCTAATTCTTTTGAGGGATTTAATGTTGTCAAAATTCTTATATTTAGAGTTTTGGTTGCCATTGTTTTGAGGGGCTACTTAATTTCAATTTGCTACCGCAAACTTTGATATTAGGCTATCCATCAAATTTGTTGAAAGCACTGAGACAGAGTGGTTTTCACAGATTGAGAATACAGCAAACCCATTTTATCAAAGGACACATGGTACACCCTGAGATGATAAAATGAAGAGATATATTATTTGGCATGATCATGCAGCATCACAAACAGCCATAAAATTAAATATAAAACAAACTTTTTCAACTGGAAGTAAGGAGTAATATGAAAACCGGACGTGGCTGTGGAAACTCGAATTGCCAGCAAAGACACCAAGGTCCCTTTCTTCTTCTCTATTCTTTACTTGCTCCCTTATTTTAGTGACGGGGTTGAAAATTGAGTAGGTAGCCATTGGCAGGTGGGTCCAAGGTGCAAAATACAGTATTTGGTTGTATTGAATTGGAGTAGCCAGTCTTGAGTTCAATCCTGTTACCTGTCTATTTTGTGTTATACTCTATGGGTTTGCAACACCAAAAAGTTTGGTATCATCAGTGAACAAGTGGGTATTATTATCCACATGATTGAAGATGTCATTGATGTATATCAGGAAAAGGGTTTGGCCTAGTACAGTTCCCTGTGGTGCCTCACTCATTACTGTGGCCTCATCAGAGTAGATTGGCTACAAACAAGAGTTAGTTTTATGTTTCTAAATGAAACTAGTTTCTCTTGTTGTTTTTAAGCTAAGGGAATCAAATTTCCATCCAAATTCTACAATTTTCAAACAAAATCAGCTCTTCAATTCCAGATAATATGCCAACCAACAGGAGAAGCTTTAAGAAAAAATACTTCATTTAAAAACAAAAGTACGTTGTTTTAATGCACCTCAGTAACGCTGATATCGCTGGCAAATGAATAAAATAGTACAAATGGCTTAGAAGTATCTTTGTGCATAGGCTACTGGTTGCTGTAGCTGTAAGTGCTTTTTGCTTTTCCAGATGCTTTTTTCTATGCAGGAGATTTCGATAGTTTGCCTAGTGTTTTTTTTTCTAAGACTTTAGGTGCCCTGCTTGTATATTACTGTATTACCTTTGGTAATACAGATGAACACAATCCATCATTTTAATGGAATTTATATATATATATATATATATATATATATGTAAGAAACTTCTAGTGCCTCGGCTTGAATAACGAGGAAAATACATTGGCTTGAAAAACAAGATATGTAGATTAAACTATTATATTCTGCATTGACGGCATTTTTTTTCGTTTATTCTCTTTAGCTAGCAGGGCACTGGAAAATCACAGAGAGCTGTTTAATGGCTCATTTGAAAGGAAATTAATGTATTTAAAACCTCTGTATTTAACAAAAACAATTTTAAAAATAATATTAATTTTTTTTTACAGAAAACTGCATTTTTCTATAACACTGTAGTTTTATATCAATATTGCACCAGCGGTGCAGTATATTAATACTGCACCGCTGCACCATTGGAGACTTCTGGTATTTAAATTTCACATAAGACAAGAAAATTAATTCGTTGATACAGTAAATGTTTTAGCAAAAAAAAAAAAAAAATCATAGTTAAATCTAGCCTGTGGTAATGAAAATATAAAAATAAATATGAATAGGGAATCAACGTAGTTTAATATAAATGGGGATTATGTAAATTTCATTGGATATGGTGGAAACCCAGTAAAGAACAAACCATGGCACATATTGGACTTAGTAAGCTGCCTGATTCCCTGAAGTTCGTTTCTTACTATTCCAAATAAGAAAACCCATAGACCTTTTCCCGTTTGTGACTTTTTTATTAATCCAGGTTGCAGCAGTATTATTAGCCAAGACAGTGGTCTACTAAGCTTCGAACTTTTGGTTTTCTTTTTTAAGGTTTTTGAATTTTTGTAATTACCAGTTTCATTCGGAATTTAATGTCTTTTCATACTGGTGTCGTTTCAAATTACATCAAAGAACGAACTATAGCCGATAGTGCTTAAAGAAATTAAATAAATACTATATACTTGTTTTTCTATTTTAGTCTTTTAGCAGTATCACGGCTGCAGCTGCAGCTGGAATCATTTTATATAAAGAATTGGTATAGTTGATTGTAAATTTATAGTAAAGATCATCACTCTCAAACTCCAATTTCTTATGTCTGCTGTTATGTAATATATCTGTTTGTCAAAGAAGACAATGCATTTTTTAACACAAATCATTTGAATTCATTTAATATTTGTTTCCTCTTTTACAGCTACCATAAAAGAACAACTTTTACACAAGTTTGGGAATTTGGCCTTGGATTTCAGCCATGATTGCCGGAAGTACACAACAACGAATTCAAGCTACAAGGGACTGAAGATCCTAAAAGTTTCAGTATGTTTGTTCAAGTGCTTGAAAATAGACACATTAAAAACAATTGAAAAATAGCAACAATTGTATTTCAAGCTAATTATAAAATTACTTGTTTGGGCATAACACATTTAAGCTACTTTGCTCTTTACTAAGTTAACGCTAGTGCTTTGACTTTGACGATTCCTTTTTCATGCTCTGTTATTGAAACTTATTGAAATTGTTATTGAAATTGAATTGTTGTTGAATTATTATTTGTATTGACATTTTCAAATGGTAAAAACTTCAAAGGAATTGTAATTGAAAAGCTTTAGTCAAAGCTGCCTTTTTCTAGATTTACTAGGAGTTTCAGACACTCATAACCCAAGGGTAGGAAGCATGAAATTAGGCGACATAGAATTTGTTTACTCAGGTAGGAAGGATGGGGCACATAGAATGGGAGTAGGGCTCATGATGAATAAGGAAGATACTAAGTCTTGTTTAGGCTGGGAAGGTATTAATAATAGAATACTAATTGCTCATTAGACTAAAAAGTTCAGGGTATCAGTTATAGTAGTATATGCCCCTGTTGAACCAACTGTCGACTAAACAAATAGACTAGTCCCACTTAAAGACAGGAATGGGGCCACAATTAGTGATAAGGAAAGAGTTAAAGAAAGATGGGCGGAACATTTTGAGAATGTGCTAAACCGAGATGCAGTTGCAGGAAACGATATAGATGAAAATGAAAAAGTTTGTGCTACCTTTGATGTGAAGGAAGATTTGTTTGTTGAGGAAGAATTAGCGACAGTACTAAAAGGATTAAAAAATAAAAAGGCTCCAGGTGGAAATAGTGTTATAAATGAATTTCTTAAATATGGTGGCTCTGAGATTAGAAATAAGCTACTGAAGATTATAAATATGATTTTTGAAAAATGGGAAGTACCTAACGATTTTAGGAAAGCTTTAATTAAGCCACTGTATAAGAAAGGTGACAAAAGTGAGTGTCGTAATTATCGAGGCATTAGTCTGTTCTCTGTAGGTAGCAAATCACTTAGTAATATGATACTTTTTAGACTGAGAGATAGACAAAGTTTTAAGGGAAGAACAATGCGGTTTTAGAAAAGGTAGAGGATGTGTCGAAGAAGTTTTCCCTCTCAGGTTAATAATTGAGAAGTCCCTTCGTTGTCAAACACCTTTGGTCCTCAGTTTTATCAATTATGAGCAAGTTTTTGATTCTGTTGATAGAAGAGCATTAGCAAAGGTCTTATCCTTATATGATATACCAGACAAATACATTAAAGTGATTTGTGCTATGTACGAGAATAATACTGCTGCGGTTAAGCTAGGAAATGAGGTTGGCAACTGGTTTTGTATTAAATCAGGAGTTAAGCAAGGCTGTGTTCTATCCCCCTTTATATGGATCATTTTGATGGACTTCTTCTTAAGGAGCACAGGAAAGGCAATTGGAGACCACGGAATCAAATGGGGAGGAAATACGCTCCTGGACTTAGACTATGCTGATGATTTAAGCATAATAGATGAAAGTGTGAGCAAAATGAATGAAATTATAGAAGTTTTGCTAGTTCAGGGTGCTAGAATAGGTTTGAAAATTAATGTTAAGAAGACCAAGTCACTAAGGCTAGGAATAAATGAAGATGAAAAGGTAACGCTGGGTAACAAAAAGATAGATCAGGTGGACAGCTTCACTTACCTTGGTAGTATTATTAGTAAAGATGGTGGGAGCAGTGAAGATGTTAAAAGTAGAATAGCTAAGGGTCAGGGTGTTTTTTCATAGTTAAAAAAAGTTTGGAAGAATAGGAAGATAAGTCTGCAAACCAAGATTAGAATATTGGAAGCTACAATGATGACAGTGGTTAAATATGGCTTTGAAGCATGGGCGCTCCAAAAAGCGACGAAAATTTACTAGATGTTTTTCAGAGGAATTTTCTACAGATCGTTCTGGGTACCCGGCTGACTGACTGTATTTCAAACAGTAGGCTGTACGAAAAATGTGGTTTACTCCCGCTTTCTGGGGCTATAGTGAAAGAAAGGTTGAGATGGCTAGGCCACGTTCTGCGGATGAAAGATGACAGATTGCCGAAAATTGTCCTTTTTGGCCCACCATCTTCGGCTACACGGAGAGCAGGTTGTCCTTGTCTGGGTTGGGAGGATGTCATAAATAAAGATTTAAAGGAAATGGGAACTTCCTGGGAGGGTGTAAAGAGGGAATCCTTGAGTAGATTAGGTTGTAGGATGAGGGTGCGTAGCTGCATTGGCCTCAGGCGACTCAGGGCTGCAGTGAGTTATTATTATTGTTAGTAGTAGTAGTAGTAATAATTCCGTTTATCTTTCGTATCCGTATTGCTATGACAGAGGTATGGGTAATTATTCTAAGTTTGAACCTAAGCTGTATTAGCATTTTTGTTTCTGTGTAGCAGAAACAAAAATGATAAGTGATTGCTTTTCATTGTGTAACATAAATAAAGATAATACCAAAAGTAACTACGTAGAAAAAAGTAAATAATTTAGGTGTGATTAGTTGAGTTGCGGTTTTCCACATTGCTGGCAATGAAATATTAAATGTAGTAGTGAGGTTTGTATTCTTGTAATAATACAATATTACAGGATAAATGGCTGCATATGAGAAAAAATGTTAGCTGATTTTGTTCTCTGCTCATTAGCTGTCGAAGACAAATCTGGGAGGTATACTGCCTTAATGAGAAGTAGTAACATCAAAGAAACTAATTCAATAAGCTCCCTCCGAAGTTTATACGATCACTTTTCTATATAAATCTTATATGCCCCCAGGGAATAACTTACAACCCTTGTCTTGACGGCTGTAGGAGGGTTGTCATTCTCAAATATATAATGTCCTTATATTTCAACTATGTTGAATAAAATGGCTATCTTAAATTGTGATTGGATGTGGCCATCTCATAATCTCGGAAAATACGAGGATTTGGTGGGGGGGGGGGGTATCCACCCTTCGATCATTCTTAATCTTAGAGAAGGACACTAGAACTTCTGACTACCTATCTAATGAGCCCCCCTCCGAAGTTTATACGATCGTCTCTCTATATAAACCTTATATGTTCCGAGGGTAAAACTTACAACATTGACCTAAGGGCTAAGGAGGGGGGGGGTCATCCTAAAAGACCTAATTTATGGATCTTTTGATTACGTTGAACAAAATGACAATCTCAAAATTTTTATTGGCTGTGCTTGGGGAAATAGTGGGCATGGAATAGTGGTTAGTTGCTCTCCAAACACTTTCGACTTTCAGAAAAGGCCTTTCAATTTCCAATCGAATGAGCTCTTTTCGAAGTTTCTACGAAAACAAATGGTCATCTCAAAATTTCTGTCAGATACATTTCGGGAAAATGGGAGGTGTGGGCGGGTATCCACTCTGAATCTTAAAAGGGCATTCGGACGTCTGATAACCAATCCAATGAGCCCCTCCGAAGTTTATATACAATCACCCTTTCTATATATACCTTACATGCCCCTAGGGCATGACTTACAACCCTTGCCCTGAGGGATCTGGGGTTTGTCATCCTCAAAGACATAACTTCCGGAGCTTTCAATATGTTGAACAAAATGGATATCTCGAAGTTTTGATTGGATGTGTTTGGGGAAATGGTGGGTGTGGGAGGGGGATTAGCTGCCCTCCAATTACTTTTGGCTATTAAAGGGAACTTTTCCTTTCAATTTCCAACTCCTTCACATCAAGAGGTACTAATATAAATGAATAAACAAATCTCAAAACGAGTGTAACTCATATTGAATATGCAAATCAAGTTAAAAACGAACAAAAATTACTACAAACAAAAGTTTGGCTACTGTCCCCTTCCCTAACTGTAAAAGTGCAATAGATAAATCTGATTACCAAAATTAGAAAGTTGGAAGCTATAATGGTAATAGTGGTCTAGCACTATTCTGAAGCGTGGGCACTTTCAAAGACAGATTGCTAGATGTTTTCTAATAAAATAGTCTACGAATTGTTTTGGTTACCCAACTGACTGACCGTATCAGAAACAGTAAGATGTATGAAAAATACGGTTCATTCCCGCTTTCTAGGGATATATAGTGAGAGTTAGGCTGAGGTGGCTAGGACACATATTTTATTGGTAAAGTACATTTTAAAACTAATACTTGTTCGTTATTTCAATATTTATTTCAGTATTTAGATAAAGAATATGTTTTTGACTCAGTTTTCAAACATTAATGAACTATTGCTCATAAAAATGCATTAAATTCTCATTTAAATAATCGTAAAGGTATTTTGTATATACTGTCCCTCCCCTTATCTAAAGATTGGAGATGGTTGCACTTTCGCTCCTTTTTTCTTTTCCTGAGATTCCTTGCTATTTAAGATTGGTCATATAGTTTTTTTTTTTCATTACCCAGTTTTTTTTTATTGTAATTTTAATTGCAGGATCCAAGGCAAGAATGCAGTGATTTGCTTCTATTGGCACATACAGATCACGAAATATCTCATAAAATTATGCTGGTATTCACAAGTCTTTGTATGGAGATGTCAAAGTTGACCAGAACATTACAAAATAATTATTTGTGTGAAGTACTTCTTTTTGGTGAAGGTATTACTACTGTTTGTCTTTATTGTACGTATGATCACCGATCGTGAATATATAT
Organism: Artemia franciscana; assembly: GCF_032884065.1. Lineage (NCBI taxonomy): Eukaryota > Metazoa > Arthropoda > Branchiopoda > Anostraca > Artemiidae > Artemia > Artemia franciscana. The sequence continues at coordinate 20,541,147 of NC_088879.1, read as the reverse complement.
TCGAATAGCAGAAAGACCATGCTTTTTTCTAATGAATTTTGGGAATTAGTACCTATGCCACACCTTTTGTCTTCTTTTTATTATTATTTTTGGTTGAGGTTCGTTTTTTACTAGGTTGCAGCTGTCGCTGTGTGACAGGTAAAATTTAGCTTTTAGCGAAGGTTAGCTTTTAGATATTATCTAAGCTTTTGAGACAGTTGATCATTCTGTACTTATTGAAAAGTTGCGAAGATACGGAGTTAATTGAAGATGTTTTAATTTGTTTATTAGTTTCTTTTCTGGTAGTTCCAAAAAATAATAAAACATAAAATCACCAAGAAAAGAAGAAAACGAGGATAATAAACAGCCAGTGATTATTTTCTTCATTTTCTTCCTTTCTTTGCGATTTTGTGTTTTATCATGATTTGTCAGTGTAGTCTCAGTAATTATTTACACAAATAATAAAAATATCCGACTCAATATCTAGACATTGCATATTATATGTGGGGTACCACAGGGTCTTTTTTAGGCCCTCTATTGTTTTTGATATACTTCAATTGCCGTCCTTCCTTCTTTTCGGCCACTTGTCAATAAGGTTTCAGATTTTACGGTAAAAGAAATAATTTTTTCTCTCTCGACGTTTGCTGATGATACAGCTCTAATTGTGCATACGAAATGATTAAATTCTTGGGTACTTCATTGTCTAATACTATTCAGAGGATATCCGTCTGGATCAGGTGGAACAAGATTCTTATTCATTATTTAAGTCTAGTTTTGGAGTTTTTGGATGGTCTGCCACTTGTTGTCCATGAGTGTCTTCAGTTTTTAGCTGGGGGCCTTTTGGTATGGAGGATGTCACGTATTCATTACCTTGGTGTTTATCGTGGATGAATCGCTCTCATTTAATATTCATATTGAGGAAGTTTCAAATGCTTTTGTTAGAAATGTTGGTATAATTCGATTGCTTCCCGAAGGACATAATCTGTGTATTATACCTCAGTTTAATCCTCCAATGTATATTTTATTATAGTCCAATATGGCTGGGGACTTTCTCTTCAATCATTCACATAGTCCAAGTTTTTCAAATTATTGTTATTAGAGTAATTGCTAATTTAAGCCCTCTGAATCGTGTAGGGAGGCTTACGTTAAGTTGAAAATAGTAATAGTGGCTGCTCTTCGTAATTTTTGCATTACGGTGTTTTCATGTATATTTGCGTCAAAGATAAGTTTGCTGCTTTTTTAAGTGTGTTCATACCTGTTAATGAGGCTCCTTACCGTGGCACAAAGTCAAGGAATAAAATTTATGTTAGCATTTTGGTTATGTTTAGGTGGGGGTCATCTCTGGTTTTTAGAGGGACTAAGTTATGGTAATCGTTAAATGGTGGTATTAAAGGTAATTGTGATCCAAGGGAATTTAAGAGGCTGTTGGAAAATGGATTGTTTTTAAGTATGATTTTAATGATTATATTAAATCATCAATATTAGTATTTTTCATTTTGATTGATGTGTGTTAAGGAAGGAGTTGAGTATTGAGTGCTAAGTTAGTGGTAGCAGGCTACATGATTTTGTATTTGATGATTCATGATGTTGCTTTGTTTTGTTTCTAAACTTCTCCTTTGGTTAATGTAATTTTTTCTTTTTATTTGTGGATTTATTCGACTATTTCTCCTCCATATCATGCCGCGGTGTTTTGAGGGGATGTAGCTGTGTTATGTTTTTTTTTTTAACAATTGATATAAAATAAATTAGACTATAATTTTCGAAGATACAGAAATCTCACTAAATTGTAATGATCTTAGAAAAGCAACTGTATATTTTTGCAATCTTGAAAAATATTTCACCTGTGAAAAATAACTGAGATAAATAATAAATTGAGATATTGAGCTCCTAAAGGTAGTTTCGAAGTAAGACTAAATTTTACCCTGAAGTTGAACTGGTGGTGGACGGCTAAATATATGATAAGTGTAAGATTTTTTAAATAGTTGCAAGTTCAAAATTGTTACGTTATGGACTTAGTTATTTCAAACTCATGGACTTTGTCTTTTCTGGGTCATTTCAGCTAACTACATACACATGCATTTTTGTGGAGGAGGGTGAAAATTGGTTTAAAAAGTATTAAGTGAATTATTGAAAATTGTTGATGAATAAAAAAAATTAAATAAGGAGATGGGGGTAGGAGTACAGATGTGAATTATAGGTTCTATCATGTGTCCACTCCTCATTCCAATCATCTTATTCATCGAAATCGAGCGGAAATCTTCGTAATTTTCAGTTCTTTTTTAGGGGTTGCAGCAGATTGCCCTGATGAAGATTTGATTGAATGCGTGTCCTTGTTCATTCCACAGCTTTTAGAGATTCAGTCGTTCATTAATAGATGTCACATTGTCATTGAACAAGTTGAAAGACAAATTGAGGCTTTTTATACTGCACCAAACCTTGGATTTGAAACGAAAGGTGTTCACTTAAAGGTAGATGTCTGTAATTTGGCAATTAAATTTTCGTTTGTGTTGATTTTTAGCTTAGAATTTCTTATTAAACCTTTATTAATTATTTTGAAATTAAAATTCGGCCATGAATTTCAGAAGTCAAACTGCTTTATCAAATATTGATCTTTGCCAACTTGTCTGAAAAAAAAAAAAAACAAAAAACTTGAAAATGATTTGTCCACTTAATATAAAAATGTTTTAATTGAAAAAATGAAGAGGATTAAAGTGAATTTAAAAAAAACAAATATGAAGAAATAAAGATCGAGAATGAGTTTTTTAAGGCCAACAAAAGTACTGGACAATTAAAGTTAATATTTCGGGAGGACAAGCACCTCCCCACTTCCGTGCTTTGAGAGCAATTAGAATAAAATGCCCGAAAATGTGGACGAAACTACTCAAATAAAAGTGAACTTATAAAACCAAACCCTGCAGAAAGCCAATAAATAAAACCAGCGAATATAAGCCAAAATTGGAAGAATTAAAAATATATAAACACTAAACAACGCAGAAAATCTAGAGAAAGGACAAAGAAATAAAATCGAAAAGTTGCAAAATTTAAATTTTTAAAGTCAAGAAACATTTTCCAGGAGCGATCCACTCACCAATATCTACGATTAGAAAAATTCAAAACTCTCGTTCGGCACTAGTGAATGACTGACTGGTGAAATATTTTTCCTTTGCCAATGAAGCAAACGGAAATAGTTACCGGGGGAAGCTGCGTCAAATATCCTCCAATTTTAATCATTGCTTCTTATGCGCAAGCTCTTGTGAATCTGAGGGGTTGGGGGTACATGTCGTTTTGTGGATGCGAATGAAATACAGGATTTATCATTGGGATGGTCAGTGGCGTGACTATCTTTGGGAAGGGGGTCAGGGGCGTGACTCTCTTAGCTCTGTCAGAGTTGACTCAGCTCCAAATTGGTACCTGGAGAAGTCTGGGAAAGGTAAACAGGAAGGGTGTGCGAAAGCAAAGAATGGTTGCCCCCCCCATTGTACTTCCTGGCTGAAGGGCCAAGAAACGGAGATCAGCAGTGCTGGTAGGGACTGTAAAGTCCAATGCTATATTCTTTACCTTTTTTTTCTTTGCCCTTATCTTAGGGATGAATAGATTATCAGCTTCTCGTTTGAGAAACATGGATACGAATCACTTATTATTATGTCATCATGAGCTTTGTTGCTGATCAAAGCTAGACTTTTGGTATTTAAATATCTCAAGCGTCACTTTGTAATGCTGAACCACACATTTTTCACGGGAAGTATAAACAAAATATGAAAACAAAATACGTTTGAAATTTTTTACCTTTCTTACTTTCATAAATAAAAAAATATCAAAACCTTAAGGAAGAAATGTCAGCATTTGTCAATTAAACTGACAATCCATGGTCATTTGTTTTGTTTTTTTTCAGTAAGCCCAAACCGTGTTCTGGTTTTGAGAAGGCATGAGGATTGTCAGCCCTAATTATGTTAATTTTTGCTCGTTTTGAATTTGACTAGGTTATATATTGTATGGTTTAAATAAACAAAATACGTTTGAAATGTTTTCATCTTTCTTACTTTCATAAATAAACCATTATCAAAACCTCAAAGAAGAAATGTCAGCATTTGTCGATTAACCTGACAACCCATGGTCATATGCTTTTTTTTCAATAAAGTGTACTACTACCCGTTTTCTCTTAAGTTTTTTTTCTCTTTACTATCTCATATAAAGGCAGCTAATGTTCTAATAGAAGATGTTCCTCTTTACGATATGTATTTGTATAAACAAGTTCCTTTACTTGTAGTGATAAAAGTAGCACCAATAATTTAGAGATAGTATTGTAGTCGTGAACGTGAGTTTTTCAATCCTAAAAGATTCGGAGTTTATGAAATAAAAAACTTCATTGGTAAAAATTTTCCTGAAAAAAAGAGCTAGTTAAGCTCTTTTTTGATATTCAAGTGTATAATCATAAGAAATTCCTGGTTTCTCTCCTCTCAAAATGATCCTGTTTTCTGAACTTCTTTTTTTTAGAGCTAATGAGGCGAAAAGGATTGGATTCATATTGTTATTATCGTTTATCTTATTTATCACGACTGTTGTTATAATTTGATGGTCGATAGGTCTTGTACACAGTGAAGTGAAATAGTATAGCTTCATTGAATAATAATATTTATTGAGTTAAATTATGTAGCTTCATTGCATATAAGCTATACCAAATTAGCTCTGTTTATCTAAAAAAAAAGAGAGTGCGAGAACTCAAAAGTGGAGGCGGATCAAGCGGATCAAATAGAAAGTGCACCATTGGGATGACCATGGTCAAAAACCCTGAGCCGGATGTTTTTTGCCCCCATTTTGAAAACCCCGGGAAGATTATATTTTAGCCTGTTTATCACTTATGTGCCTCTTTTTTTTACTCTGTTCTTAGCGTGGTACTGGAACATCTTAGAGAGCTATTTAGGATTCATTTGGAAGCTAATGCTTATATCTACGTATTTTATAGATTCGTCTTGATTATATATATATATATATATATATATATATATATATATATATATATATATATATATATATATATATATATATATATATATATATATATATATATATATATATATATATATCGAGTCACTGTAATCCATTTTTCGTATTCCTCCTCCGATAGCCTCTTACCACCTGCTAATAAAGAGGAAAAACTAATTTGAACATTTAATCGAAACATTTTTTGCTTAACTTTATTTCTAAATTCTGCAAACCTTTTTTTTTTTCTTAATTTTATTGCCAATACTATTCCATAGTTTTTTCCTATAATGTTTAATCCGGTATATAATGTTCCACATAATCTGCCCTTATTTTGACGTTTGTCTCACTCCTAAGTACGTGCCCTCCTCTAGGCAAAAATTTGGTCTACATACCTAGTTTTGTTTTTATTTATATCGAAGAAAATTCACATCCGGATTGAGAACAATCAATTCTGCAAAGAAGATGCTATTGCAAACCTGAATGCAGAAATTCTATTCACATATGTGATTGACTGAGCTTCTTTAATTAAGCAAAAAACAAAACTTACTTTACAAAGGACACAGTTCCAACTTCCATTAAGTTGTCTTCTAAATGTCAAAGTTGTAAATGAACTTTCATAAGGATTTTATTAATAAAAATAAAGACAAAAAACAAAATACAGATTAATCAATGACGATTAAATTGAAATCTTCCATAACAAAGCGGCTCTATATGGAACCTTCTAATTAGGTAGTACAACTTTATGCAAATTGGTTTGTACAACTTCATCAACCTAGTCTCCGTCAAGTTTGAGGAGCACATTTTCGGTCAAGCATGGTCTCAGAGACAAAGCAAAGGATAGTTTAGTTTTTTTGGCTTTCGGTAAAGTTTTCACCGAAATATCCGTTTTGCTATAATTAGCTCCATGAATAATCTAATTCGCTTGAGTTTATGCGCTCTATCATAAAAATCGCTATTTTTCAAAAAAGAACACTAACCACAAAAAATCACCTGGCAATGAAAAATCACATGGAATCACTTGAATATTAATTGCGAAATAAACAGGTCGTATTATTTTGGAGAATTTTACAAAGAAAAATTTGCTCACTTACAAAGAAAGTATATATATACTAGCTGGGACCAGGCGGCTTCGCTGTCTGGCCCCATCTAGTGGCACGCGGCAGGCTTCTATATATGGATTCTCACATGTGTATAGAACGAATATGTGCTAATTTTTAACTGCGTAAAACTTGTGGATATACAACATCCTTCGCTGTTCCATTGTCTGTGCATATAAATAGATTGTCCGGTTTACCGACTCTTGAGCATGCAATATATACTTTTCCATGGGAAAAGTAATCCGTATTAAGATAAATATATAATATATATATATATATATATATATATATATATATATATATATATATATATATATATATATATATATATATATATATATAAATGTTCATTATTTTTTTTCATTTCAGCCAGTTTTCGAAATTCTGAGTGAACTTCTCAGGAATCTGTTGGTTTTGAGCATAGCCTTCCAAAAAAATGAGTTTCTACAGGAAGGGTTTAGCGCTTTTGAAAAGGCCTTAAAAACTTCTATCCACGATCCAGAAAGGTTTGGAGTCTCAATTGAAGAACATCAGAGGCTTGTAAGAGTCATCGCTTCATTGAAGAGGGACCTCTTGACAGGCAAATTATTTGAGGTTTGATATGATTAGATGTTTACTGACTTGGCTCGAAATCAAGAATAAGTTTAAAGAGATCTAAATATATTCATGCATGAATTAATGTCCGTTCTAATGTAAGGGTATGTTTTGTAAAACATTCAAGTCTTACTGTTATGTTTATTGTGATATCAGTAAAGGAAATAGTTTGTTTTGTCTGCAAGATTCATTATGTGCTATTACAATCTCTTTCTATGAGTATACTCTATTTTGTCTGTAATGCTGGAATTTTTTTTTTTACACTTTTTGGAAAATATATCTACAAAGCGAGCTCAAGTAAACTGACTCAACATATTTATCTGTAATAGTAAAATTCTGAAAACTTGCTGCTTTACTGAAAACACAAAATAAAACACCAAAAAACAGAATGTTCTCTTAATTGTAGAAGTCCTTGATTAGCCTGCAGAAAACAAAAGACTAATTCATAAGGCTCTCAATGCCTTTCACCAGCTGTGATATCGGTAGCTCCTACTATACAAAAGCTGAGTAAAAAACTCAAGCAAGCACAGTTGTCAGTAAAGTGCTAGTTTTTTTTAGAATTCTACAAATATAAAGAAACATCTGGAGTCAGTTGATTTGAGGTAGTACTGCAGATTTATGTTGTATAAACTGCGAAGAAATCATTTTGTTTCTAGTTTAAATTTCAATCTTTATTAAATCAGAAAAATATTGTTTAAGAAAAATTAATTTTCGTTCATTTTCGATTTTTTAAATATACATAATAAAAAATTTAACAGAGGCGATAAAACTAAAAATATCAACATGAATTTCAGTCAAGGTAGGGCATTAAATAGTTTGTATTCCTACTTCTCTGAAAATGTCGTAGGATACATGTAAAACTTTCTCACATAGACAGGAGCCCCGAAGTGTATATTATCACTACTATCTTTGAGAATTTCAACATAAAAATTTTAATCATCTATGAAGTAATGTCCTTGTACTGAGGCAATCCTGTATCAGACATTTATACTGGGACAGGGGGGGGGGGTAGGGAATCTGAAAGTTGCTAAGAGCAGGCCTAGTTTATCAACACAGCAAAACAAAATCCTAAACGTACTGTGTCTCTTATTTAATCAATAAATATCAGACAAAGTTTCTGCCACATTTTAAAGAAAGAACTAAAGCCAGGTGAACTTTTGAAATTAGCTCAGATATCAATTCCTGAGAAAATGAAAGTTTCATTCACTAGCTCTAACTGCTTTTTTTAAAATGTTAAAAAATAATTTGTCCGGAAATTAGTTTGCTTACTCTAGGCACCTAAAAAAGGATTTATTTAAGCAACGATTTTTATTTATTTCGTCAGAGAATGAATTTTTTGTCAGACACATTTGACGATCTTGGTGGCAAAAATGATTATTATATTCAGATATAGCATCGAGTGGCAAATCACACGGACCGTTATTTCCTGGCTGTTTTTTTTCGTGAAACTTTACCATCCCCTACCCCCTCTCCTCCAAGAATTTATTGTAAAAATGTGGTTAATACAAAATAAACAGAAATTGTGATTCTCGAAAAAAAAAAACACGAATATTGTCTGAGCTCACCAAAGTTCAGAGGCCTCTGAAGTGGAAAGACAAGAGCCGTCTTGTGATTATGCACGGCATTTTCATTTTGTTTTATCATTACTTACAGCCCTTTCCTCGGGGGCTCTGGGAAACCATGTCATCCCCAGAGGCATTGTTATTGAAACTTTTAAATATACTGAATCTAGTGGTTATCTCAAAGTATTGATCGGATGGCTTTGAAGAAAAAGAGGTGTGGAAGGGGGCTAGTTACCCTCCAGTCTTTTTGTCCCTTAAAAATGGCACAAAAACTTTCCATTTTCTTTCGAATGAGCCCTATCTCGATATTCCTTGGGCCATTAGTTCTAACACGATCATTCCTAAAAACAAAACACATCCGTGATCTTTGCTCTGTCCAGAATTACAAAATTTTACTTTGTTGTGAGAGAAATTAAAACCTTTCTAGTAGACTTCTTTGATATGCTGAGTCTGACGATTTTGAGCCTTATTGAGTCGATATTGAGTCTTTTGATATTTGCCGACCTAGGAAAAGTAAAAGAAGAATCACAGCAGTTACACACTTAATTCTAAATTTTTATACAGTCCTAATAAGGCGGGGGGGGGATTAATGCCAGAATCGTCTCTCACTCAATTGGACTATCTGTCTTGGTTTATTCTACAATTAGCCATGACTTGATGCCCACAACTGTCCCATTTTAATTCAAAAATCAACGGATAACAAATAAATATTGGTCCAATAAGAGAGGCACACTTACTCCCGCCGTTTACCCGTGCCATTTAAACAAACACTGTGAAAACTGTAGGTTTTATCACTATGGTAGCTCTATGACTCTCGACCTTCGTTCTACTGCCAGAGGAATGATGCATGGACGGATAATAGATGTTGGCTTGGTACAGCAGAAGAACATATGGTCGGTATCATTCTTTATGAAAGTGGTCGACAAAGTTTTAGCCCAACTGACCGTAGTTTGTACAACTTAGACATCAGCATCATCCTGAGCATGTAGAACTGGACATCCTGAGCTCACCAGCCTCTCAGTTAGTGGGTCGATGAAGCGTTGTTTATCTTTGGGACTTCTCAAAAATTCCTTACTTTTGAAGATCTTCATATTAGGAGAAAATTCAATCGTTGGACACGACTTTCCTTTGCTTCTCTTCGGCTCTGTGCAATTTTTCAGCATTGCTGTATTAGTGTAAGAGTAAAAAGCCACCACTGCCTTGCCGAATGTCTTTTGACATATTCAACGTAAGATTTTCACACCTTAGAGTATGTGGATCTGGCTGTCCACGGTATTTTGTGGAATAGCCAGTCACCGTCAAAACTCTTTTGGAGATTGGCAATGCCACTTGACCATCGATCCCCTCAATTTTCATCCATGAATTTGTTAGAGAGGCTTTGTCGGCTGTCATCATCACCTCGAACGAACTAAAGAGCGATTGTAGAAAAGCAAAGAGCTCGAATGACATACCTTCGCTTAAGTCAGAACCACTGCGGCTAGACGTTGGAAGGTTAGAGCTGGTTCGACGATTTCTCTCTCGCTGTATTGTCATCACAAATTACTTCTCTGCCATAGTTGCAGCTTTCTTTTTTCTCCTGAAAACATATTTGTCAATTTTTTTGCTTCAATTTCCTTCAAAACCTTTTCGCCCACAGATTTGGCATCGTCTACGTTTAAAGATGATAAAGCGTGGACACCTGTAACCATGTCCAACAGCTATGAATCCTGCCTGAAAGGTTTTAGGGAATCAACGAATTAAATTATCTTTTCTATGTCCACCAGATCCCTTCCGTTTCTTTGGTGGAGGCAAGTACTGTGGTAGATGGCTCCAGTGGTCAGATAAATTAAAGAATGGAACTGCAAAGTGGAGGGGGAGGGGATTCTAGAACACTGGTTTGAAATTAAATTGTTTAAGACTCATATTCTAAGGCGCCATTCTTAGGCTGTTAGGAAATGGTGAATCGACCAGAAATGATCAAAATAACTAGTTCATATAGGTCAATTTTCATAACTGTTATAGGTAAGATAAGGTACTTTACTACGTAAAGTCAAGTTTTTAACTTTATTTTCGAGTTCGCCACAATTTACTTCATAGGAAATGATAAAAAAATATGACAGCCTCTTAATTTCAAGTTTTAACCCCCCCTCTCCGTCCCTTTAGGGTGGAAATGGGCATAGGGGTGCCAAAAAATAGAAACCTGATATCAGATTGGGGTCAGCGCGCTTGATTTGATATGAAACGACTATTTAAACTATAAAGTATGTATCAACACAAAAACCGGCTTTTCCCCTCATTTCCCCTTCAAGGGCAAATTTGGGGCACTTGTGCAAGAGGGATTTTGGTGGATTTTTTGTGTGTGATTCAGCTGATTTTTCTAAACATTTTGATGCAAAAAAAAAAATTCTGTTGCAAGTTCTCTGGGGTTTGACCATTTTTTCCCGTATCTTTATGCTCCTAAATGATTGGATGATGTGGTTCTCATGATTGAATATTTAGTAAAGTTGCATTTTACGGATTTTTAAAGTCACTATACAAACTGAAAACCAAGTACGATCTTCACGATCGTACATCTTTGGTGGCTGATTTGGAGTTCAACATACTATTTGGGCATCCAATTTTTTTTTTATTATGACAGGCTGCATTTTACCGTATTTATACTCATACCAGCTCCGGAGAGGGGGAATATTGAGATGGCGAATCTCTTCCCTTGGAGTTGGTCCAAAGATTTTTGTAGAAAAAATTAAAATAGAAGCACAAAATGCAGTTTTATTTTCCAGTTTCGCAATTTGGCAGTGGTTGCCTCATACTGGTCATTAGTGACTACTAAAACCCTTAAATACCTACTGAGTGAAAATCAAAGCACAGTTGGAAAACATATGATCATAATTTTTATTTTGTATTTTGCTTCTAGATCTCCATACTCACCGTGTAATACATTGCCCTCGCCCACGGAAAGATCCACTGACAGACAAATAGCTGGTGTGCAACTAAGTATTGTTTTACCACTGTAACTACAACTGCATAAATGATCTATAATAACTCTTCGTTTTGGGTGGCCTAAATACATGTTTTAGAAATAAGCCACCATGCGGGAGCAGGACTTATGAAAATATGAGCCTATTTGAATACCTGTTCGATAGTCCTAGACCAACCGACTGTCTCATAATCTTTGGTTGATATTGTTTGGGCCCTTGTCGGTCTTTTATAGCAAAAAATCGTGCTTTGCTGTGATACGGCATCATTTTCAGGCTTAAAAAATCATTAAAACATTGAGTTTGGCTTGAATGATTCCAGCCCTGTTGTTTTATGACCACTGGTTTCGTACCACCACCAAGAAAAAGGCAAACAACAACAAGAAATAAGCACGCTTCCCTGATTATTCTTTTTGGAGAAAACACAATTTTGTAATTTTGTCAAACTAAATTTTGTATTTTTGAAACACTAAACTTCCGGTTTAGTATTTCACGGTTCCTATTACCGCCACTGTTTTACCATGGATGGCCAATTTAGGCTCATTGTAGATTTTTACTCCTGTCTGAGCTTGGGACTCTTGAGTTTAAAATAAACCCAGATTAAGTTTTTTAACAAAAAGAAGAAGAAAGACAAAAAGACTATGTCCGAATCTAAATCCTTATCTGCCGGACGGGCATTTTAACACTTAATTTTGGCTGTTTTGACATCTGAAGTGTAAATGTGTTTATGAGAGATCCTTGTGAAAAGGCAGCATCTTACTTAAGATCTGGGCAATGCTAAAGTTTAGACATTGCAAAAACCCTTTCCCCGAAAGAAAGAATTCAAACTCCTTACCAAACTATTCAAAAGTTAAGAATATTTCAAATTTTTTCTTTAGTTATTAAAAAATTGTGAAAACATCAAGAATACTTACTAACATTTTAGAAAGTCACTGACTCGTTAGTATTAGTTATATATGTGGCGAATTTTGAGGTTAGAATTAGGACAAATTATTTTTTTTTTAAACTCCGAGTTGAATCTTTTTTCTTCGCTAGTGGTTTTAAGTCTGAATCGAATCGAACTTTTCCACCAAATAGTTGATATCTGAACCAAGAGTCGGCAAGGAACTTTAGAAGGTTAACCTAGCCGTACTTATTATTAAAAGTTTTTTTTTTAACAAGATTGATTTTAGTTTCAACATAAGCTGTTCAGTTTATTTCATTTAATCTGACTTGATTTGACTTGATTTGATTTGACTTCTGAACGGTTTGCATGATCGGATTGTCCATAAAGGAAATTTTTTTTTGCTTTGAATGTTTGCCGATTTAACCGGAAAAGGAAGAAAACGAATGTCTTGGCTGAAAAATTTGTTAGAGCTTGTAAAAATTATTGCTGCTTATACCTGCAGACCTCTGACAGATTGCTCATACTTAAATTTTGCAGACGAAAAACATTGTCAAAATTGTCAGTCTAGTCTGACTGGTCGAGTCTATCTAGTCGAGTCGAAAATAATTAAAATAAAGTAGTTGGGGACATCAAGCCGTGGCTAATTGTGGAAAAAGCCAAGACAGATAATTTAGGTGAGAGATAAATTTTTCATAAGCCCTTTTTAGGATTGAATAAAAATGATATGATTTCCACTTGTTGAGAAGTCTATCATCAATCCGGCCATACACCATTTCTAGGGCAGAACTAAGGTAGATAGTCATAGAACTAAGGGAGAAAAGATCGGGTTGATTTTGGGTTGTGTAGTTTGAAAGCGCGATATCGCATCTTTACTAAATTATTTGTCTGTTCTATTACTGGGTCCATAGCCAATCGCCATTAGGAAAACGATACTATGATAATTCGTCAAAAGACGCCAAGTACAAACGAAGAATTTTCAGAAATAGGTAAAATTTATTTGTAGTGAAGAAACTAAACGGCCTGTTTTTAATAGTAAAAAATTCTCGTTGTAAATCGTGAAAAGTTTGTAGCATATCCTAATGTAACCGTTATTACTATGTAGTTCGAATCCTTTAGCGAGAATCTAACTTGTTTTAACCATTCTTTTTTAGGTTGTGATTAGTAATTCCTTCCAGTCCAAAGTGGTTGTATCTGAGATCATAACAAACGTCAAAGGAAGATTATCTAGTGTGGAAAATGGTAATTACCAAGATCCAGGACTCGATGGAGAAGAACTAATGAAAATTTTATGTCTTTATACTGTTTCTTTTCATTTGGGAGGCATTATGGATAAGAAATTGACAACTCAGCTTTGGGATGTTAGAAAAAAAGTGAGTACTTCTACTCTACTTTCTCCTTTATTGGAGAAGTTGTATTTATACAGCTTGTTGGTATTGTTTCGAGCCCATCGCCTGTATTGCTTTCATAAGAATGGCTATGGAATTGATCATACTAAAAAACATTCATGAGTATATAGTTAATTAAAATTGCCCTCAGAGAGGATACAACCATTATACATTTTGTTTACCAAGCGCATCACTGAGTTTGCATCACCAAGTGCATCACTAAACACTCATAGTGCACTTTTCAAGCCTTCGAAAGAGGAGTATCTACCAACAGGTGGCAACTCCTAATCATGGTCGTTCAAAGTCCTCTGCGCTGCTTCAAGAACTTTTAGACCTTGCAATTATGCCATTTAGCTGAAAGTAGATTCTCTATCAGCCCCTGTAGAACACTTCGAATTTTATGAATGTCAATCTATTGCAAAAATAGTAACTCTTCATAAACTAAGTTGGACTTATTAGTTGTGATGTGGTTATCAGTTTGAATCGGGAAAACTCGGCAATGAGGTTTGTTGAGACCTCAGAAAAGAGTCAAGCTATCCAAAAATGTGAAGAAACTCGGAAGAAACTATTTTCTAAGGACTGGGCTTGGAAGAACTTCCTTCATATGTACATATGTACAAAAATGTGAAAATGACATATAAATGGACCCATTAATCTCTTCACTTAGAATATTCTTAGAAGCTTCACTTAGAAGTTTATTATCACAGTTTTTAGGATGAATTATCTTAAACACGCATGAACCCTGCTTTTCTTTATATTAAATCGTGGATTCAAAATTATGTATAGTGGCTAACTTGACTTTTTGTAAGATTAGAACGCCACTGGTTGTCTATAGCTACGTTATATTCTCATGTAAGCTGCTATCGATAGTCACTCTTAGGCATTGTTTGTCAAACTGGTTGTTTTGACTCCCAGGTGGTTTGTGATCCCATATGCAAGGGGCAGTAATTAGTCATAAAGTTATTTGTAGGAGGAGTATTTTGTTTACTCATTAATAAGTTTTAGGAAAATGAAGAAGCAGGAATCAGTCAGTAGCTCACGTGAAAATTAAATTGTTCAGATGAAACAAATCTTTGTTTCGAACTATTATTTTATGTAAGGGAGCTGTGAGGTAAAAAACTGAATTTTACGTGGTTGTAACATAAAAAATTTCGGAGAACGTTTTTGGCTACTGAGCGTTCTGTCTCACTTTTAAATTCTGTCTCTGAAAATTTTCATGCAATGTTTTCTGTTGATTTTTCTTCAATTCTTTTGAGTGCTTTTATTTTGTTGTCAGATTTCGTTCAGTTTCTTAGTTTTGTGTTTTTGACTGTTTTTCAATTTTCTTCTCTTTTTTTGTTCTGCTTTTCAATCTCTGTTTCTTTCCACTTTTTTGGCCCTTTTCTCCTTTTTTCTCCAATTTCTCTTCCGTATCCCAGTTCCTTTTCCCCTTAATTTAATTTTTTTTTGGTTGGTAGTATAGATAAAAAAGATACATATTTCAAAGAATTGCTATCACAAGCCCCCAAGGCCTGTTTTGAATTTTGGGGTCAATAAATAAAAACAGAACAAACATTATACATAACAAGAAACAAAAAAACAGACCGGTAAAAAAAATTCTAAAATCAAAACAAAATTCAGAATGAAAATACTTACATTATGCATTATTCAAACAGTGATTAGTAATAACATGGTAAAAAATAAAAATAGGTAAAATTCAATAAAACAAAAAAAAGTAAATAAAACCAAAAAAAATAAAAGGGACAATAAGAAAAAAGAGCGGAAAAAAGTAGACGAGTCCAAAACATGCTCAGTGCCTCTACCAAATAATAAAAAAAGGAAACTTGCTGGATGTATCGTTTATTTTATCTGTAATGTAGGGGACAAAGGTTTTTTTTTCATATCTGGAGGTACGTCAGTTAACAGGTGACAAGGTAGGAACAGGCTGGGAAACGGCTGGAGGAGGGTGGTATCTGGGCTGGGAGAGGCTTGGCTTTTTTGAAAAATCTGTTCCGTGAGAAGGCTTGTCAATGCAATCAAAAAAAAAAAAAAAAAATGGAGGCTCAACATACCTCTTCTACAAATGAGCATAAATGAGCTAAATGAGCAAAAAATGAGCATAACTGTTTTTTTTAGACCACACTGCTTTTCTATTTACGAAAAATTAAGAGCAAGAAAAAACGGGTTTTAATTTCAGAAAAGCAGTGAAGAGAAAATAAAAACAAAACAACACTTTTATTAAAATATTCCCAATAATTCGGCCCCACGTCCGCGAGCCTTTTTCAACGGAAAAAAGAGAAAAGAACCAAAAAAACAAACAAAAGAAAAATGTTTAAAAAAACAACACACACACACAAAAAACACGACAACTAAACACGCGAAAAAAAAAAAAAAACAGCTCACATTATAAGCAAACTTCCAGCACTGATATTACAACATAAGAAGAAAAAAAAAACACATATGAGGCACTAAACATGAAATTAGAATTGGCATCAAATACGAGGAAAGTATTTGTGTCGTCTGATAAGTACTTACCACCTTCGCAAAGAAAACATTTAGCCTGAATCCAAAGTTGTTAATACTTATCTGAAAAAAAGATATTCAGATGAGGGTCATAAGGAGAAAAAAGGGATATGAGGAAGGGTTGTAAACAAAAGTATAACACTAGAGAACAGAAATATGCACAAATATAGAACTAAGAAAGTGTAGCAAAACTTTTTACAGCTATATGCTATTAAGATGTATAACATAGTGCGTTGTGTTGGTTTTGCCCTCCTGCTACTGAAACATGGCACCCATTTACCTTTCTTTTTAAATGTGAATTTTTTCTTGCGCCTAGCTACCTGCTGCCTCTCTTCTTGTCGGTGTGAATGATGCTGATTCTATTTCCTACGTAATACTACTTGGCAGTAGTTGAAAATATATCCTTTTTAGATTCCAGCTGTGTGTCTGCCTTATAATAATCTATGGATGGTTACAAAACATGTTCTCGAATACTTGCCTGGAAGTGAGAAGATCTTTGATTTCAAACAAGTTAAGTCTGCTGACACTGATACACTTTCATTTATTCAAAAGAAGGATAGTGAAATTTTAAAAGAAGTTGGAAACTGGGAAGCTATGGTTTGATTTGTTTGTCTTTATTTCTCACTCTTATTTAGCCTTCTTCCCCTTTTATCTTTCCTTTCAAATATTTGGAACTGAAATATTTGAAACTTGAAACCAGCCTACTTTTTTTTAAGGAAAATAATTAAACTTAGCCATTGTCTTGTCACTCTATCTGTTTAATTTAATTGTTTTTATGTTTTCAAGCAGAGCAAGATGGACTTGTGATATTCAGTTTATGGGTCTTCCGTACGAGGTTAAAATTTTCAGGATTTTATTAAAGGCAGTAAAAAACATTTAACGAATTAAAGATTTGAAGCCGAAAACTGACGAATCATGACAAAAAAGAAAAAAGAATTCCAGCAATGAAATGGGTCCAAGATTAGTGAAAAGACGAGAAAAGATTTGTCATTCTTTGTTCTTGTAGTCAATTTTAAATTGATTGGTATCAATTTATTTAGCACTACATAAAGTTTCAAAATTAAAAAACCTTTTCAATACTGTTGATTCTGCTTCTACTGAGCATGTTTTAAACCATCTAAATCGTTTTTTACAGCTTGAAAACGCTTCAGTTATATCTAACACTAGGGGTTCTACCAAAAACAAAGGTTAGTCGTAAAAAAAAAAAAATTCACAAATTGGCAGATTCAACTTGGGACAATATTATAATAAATGAAACTATTATTAGAACATGTATTTCGGTCACGCAAAATCCACAGGTGAATCAATTAAAATTAATACCTAAATAAAAAGCTGCAATGGATGCCCATAAGGTGATTATTTCTCCACAAAATTAATAACCACATTTAAGTTAGTATAGTCTTTTCGTGAATTTCTTTTTCATTTTAATTACTTTTATTGGTGTGACAGGTAAATCATATTTCGTATTTTGTTACAATCCAGATTTGTGCATTGGAAGGACTAACTATTGTGCGTTCGGTTTCTTTAGTTTTATTCAATTTTTTTTCAGTTTCCTGGCTATTATCTTTTTGTTTTCATTTTTTCTACCTTTTTTGTGGGTCTTTCTGTATCGTCTACAATCGGAATATTTGTGTTATTTTTTCTTTTTGTTAGACTTTTTCCTTGTGTTTTCAACACAAAAAAAAACATACAACTAGTAAAAATAATAAATCTTAAAGCGAGTAATGCTTGAATTGAATATACAAATCAAGCTTAAAACGAAAAAAAAATATTTTGCTATTGAAGTATAAATGAAACCCAAAACGAACAGAAATTAAATAAACAATAAATGCAAACAATCGTGCAAAAGATACTAATATAAATGTATAAATAAATCTTAAAACGAGTGAAACTTGTATTGAATGTGCGAATCAAGCTTAAAACGAACAAAAATCACTGCAAACAAGAGTTTGGGTATCGCCTTCTTCTCTCACTGTAAAAGTCTAAAACCTACTGCGTCATTGGCTCTTTACTGAAAACTATATATGTCTTTAATAGTCTTGGAAAGTATAAACAAAATCAAACTGAATATTTGATACATAATGATATTAATTGTTGAAAGATCCATCAGTTCAAGATTTTATTTCACTGTAATTTTATTTTCATTTTCAGTGCTGTAAGAACTGGACATATTTGGTGTATAATGATGTTAATACTTGAAAGCTCATCAGTTCAAAATTTACTGTAATTTAATCTTTAATTTCAGTATTAAGTACAAAAGATTTGTAATATAATTCGTTTTCAGTAAAGCGCCAATATTAATATATAATTCAATATTAATATAATCCAATATTAATATTAATATAATTCAGTAAAGCGTGTTTAGCTCCAGGGCATAACTTGCAACGCCTGCCCCAGGGCCCTGGGGGGGTTGACCCCGAAGTTTTTTTAAATGATCTTTGAACGATTTATAACAAAATGGCTACCTCAAAATTTTTATTGGATGTAAGTGAGGAGAAAGGGCGTGGAGGGCCAGCTGCACTAAGATCACTTTTAATTCCTAAAATTTGAACCATAACTTTCTATTTCTAATCAAATTAGCCCTCTCTGAAGCGTATACGAGCATCCCTTCCATAAGAACCTTATTTACCCCCAGGGTATAACTTACAACGCCTGCCCCCTGGCCCTGGGGGCTCATCGACACTGGAGTTTTTGTTATCTGACCTTTGGACTATTTTTAACAAAATTTTTATCTGATGCATTTGAGCAAAGAAAACGTAAGGGGGGCTAGTTAACCTCCAATCACTTTTTACTCTGAAAAATCAAACAAGCGCTCTCTAAATTTTATACCTGCATCCCTTCCATAAGAACCACATATGCCCTCAGGGAATAATTTACAACGCCTCCCCCGGGCCCTGGGGGGTTGTGTTAACACCGGAATTTTTATTACCTAATAAAAACTGGCTATTAAAAAAATGGTTATTTAAAAATTTTTATTGGATGGGTTTGGGGAAAAGGGGTATGGGGGGCTAGTGGCCCTTGGATCTGTTTTGACTCTTAAAAAGTGAATTAGGACTTTCAATTCCCAATCAAACGAGCATCTCTCTGATGTTTATACGAACATCCCTTCCATAAGAACCATATATGCCTCCAGAGCATAAGTTACAACAACTGCCCCAAGGCCCTGGGAGGCTGAGTTTTTGTTATCTGACCTTTTAACTATTTTTAAGTAAATATTCAGCCATAAAAATGTTTTTGGGCCATAAAAATGTCCTTCGAAATTTGATGGAGTACCTTTTTTCTTCTAATAGCTGGTGGAATAGTCCTATCTAAGAAAATACCAAATGCCTGTTAAGAACTGTTTTTCGTAAAATTCTTACTGAATTTTCACAAAACTGAAGGATATCAAAAGAATTGTATCAAACAGTTCGTGGTAACGAACTGTAAGTAATGGGAGACCCGGCTCAATAGTAATCGAATATCTAAAAAACGGAATTTTCATACTAACAGATATATCAAAAGAATTGGAGCTTTATGCTTATTTTAAATATGTAAGTTTCATTAGGTTTAATCTTACGTATCAAAGGTTACGAACCTGAGAAAACTTTGCATTTTTTTTTTTTTTTATAAACGGAGAGGTAAATTTATAGCAAACAGTATAACTGGCTTTTGTATAAAGTGAATATACCACTTGATGCTTTTTTTATGCTCTTTACGAATATAATAATCGCTTCTATCGGAAATTTAAATTTACCCACTTTTTAACCTAGCCTAACCTAAACTAACCTTGTTATAAATAATTTTAGCACTGAGAAAATGTAGCATTATTTTTTCAATGGAAAAGATGGCGCTGAGAAAACGTAGTATTATTTTGCGGAAAATGAGCAATAAGTCATACTCTAATTGAAAATTCGCCATTTTGAAGAGCTCAAAAAGTGCTTAAATTTGAATTTGCGATTGAAGCGATTATTATATTCATAAAGAACATGAAAAAAGGCATCAAGAGGTATGTTCACTTTATTGGTAAGTCAGTTATATGAACTGTCATAATTTTTTGAAAATTTGTCATTTTTAAGAGCTAAAAATTGCTTAAATCTGAATTTCTGGTTGAAGCGATTATTATAATCGTAAAGAGCATAAAAAAGGCATCAAATGGTATATTCACATTATACGAAAGCCAGTTATACTGTTTGCTATAAATTTACCAACGGGTAAACATCCCCTAAAGGTCATATAATCTTAATGAAAATCAAACAATCAGATCCAGCGTATCAGAGAACTCTACTGAAGGGGTTTCAAGTGCCTATCTAAAAAATGTAGAATTTGGTATTTTTTACCATGAGAACGATCACGATCATAAGAACGATCATGTGTGTTTATTTGTTTTATTTGTTTGGTTTTGTTTTTTTCCCCATTGGTGATCGAATCGACCCGGAGGCCCTAGAATACCGTGAGAGGGTTCATTCGAAAAGAAATTAAAATTCTAGTGTCCTTTTTAAGTGACTGCAAAAATTGGAGGACAACTAGGCCCCTCCTACGCCCCTTTTACCTCAAAATTGTCCGATCAGAATTTTGAGATAGCCATTTTGTTCATCATAGTTGAAAGGCCGAATAAGTCTGCCTTTGGGGATATCATCACCCTCCCACAGCCCCTAGGGAAAGGTCTTACGTTACAAAGTTCGCCCATTGTTTACGTATAGTATTTGTTATTGGGAAGTATGCATACATTTTTCAGAGGATATGGAATTATCTGCTGGTAAGATTTCCCACGTGAATAATTTTTTATGGTAGGGGAGTTTTTAAGGAAAATTTGTATACTGGGGGAATTTGCCTGATTTCCTATGCGAAATTCTTCTTATGTCTTGCTTTTTTAGTTGCCGACTAAATTTTACGCTTGGAGATATTAATGGTAATTGTTCCCGGTAAATTTTTACTAGTATTGAATTGCCTGAAGAATAAATCCTAGGGGAGGATGGATTTTTCCATGGAGGAGTCGGCAAATTTCCCGGAATTGTTTAAAAACGATCAGAAATTAAATAAATTTTTTTTCAACCGAAAGTAAGGAGCAACATTAAAACTCAAAACGAACAAAAATTATTACGTATATGAGGGGGGCTACTCCTCCAAACCACCTCGGTCTTTACGTTAAACTCTGAATTCTGTCCCAATTCTTTAAGAACGACTCGTGAAATGCTATGCTCGTTTAATTAGAACAATAAGAAGCTTTTCTTATATATATAAGGTAATGCTTGTTGTCATTATTGCTGTAAATATTCTACCAAGAAACTTGAAGTACCTAATTACCTAAAACTTCTCATTAGAAAGCATTTATGACTCATGAAGTTAACCATCACGATTCTTTACATTACATTTCCAATTTTGGGTTACGTGAAAGTCTGGTATAAAACTTGGAATCTTTGTCCAAGGCATGTTTTCAGACAGAGGGAGAGCGTATGACCCGCCATTAAAAATGAGTTCTATGACAATCTTCAATCATCGACTTGGTCCCTCTCGACGACGTCACCTGTATTGCAGGGGACTTCGAGTAGATCCACCAACGGCCTTGCTTGCATAGTTTGCTGTATCTTCATTATTAAGCTTTAATATGACATAGTAAAAGAATTTTCAGATGCCAAAACAAATGATTTTAGTCATGTGTACTTTTAGGATTTTCTTTTTGGAGAAAGGGAGGGGTTAATTTTTTTTTATTCTTAACATTCAGTTCCCGTTTCAGCTGTCTTGGCATAATTAGCTTTACTTTCTAAAAAATCATCCTAAGAAAAAGGAAGCGGCTAGATTTAATTTAGCTGCGAGTCCGTATTCATGCCGACCTCATAGTTTCTCTTTGAAAAAAAAAAATGGATAAAACTCTGGAGCTGAAATATCAATGCGAAGCTCCAAATTTCCTAATCAAATGTCATCAGGTTGTGGCCTTGTTCAAATAAAGCATATTTTTACCTTGATTGTCTTTATAAATTTATGTTTTGTTTTTCTTTCCTTTCTCAAAGTAACGTCATTATTATTACAGCTATACCAAATATTTTCCTTTTCTTTTTTATCTTTTCAACATGTTGCATTCTTCCTTATCCTCTAGACGCTCGATTCCTCCTATTTCTTTTCCTGTTCTCCAGACTGTGAATACTGATGCCACACGTGTGCCTACCTATGAAATAATCTAATGCTTATATTTCTCTTTGTTTGTTTGTCCTCAGGAAGGGCAGCATCGCGGTGCGGCTTTGTTAAATGGTTGATATAGGGAATGGCCCTACTGTTTATATCTCTCTCCAGTGGTATATAGTTAATTTTAAGCTGGAATTTAGAAGGGTAACAATCTTTCGGGAAATTATGAGGTTGGTAGATTCCAGGGTGAAAATTTGAAGGAAATTTTTAAGGAACAGTTGAAGGCTAAACTGGAGAGTTAAAAATTTGACAGCCTAGATGGTGTACGGATTAATTTTAAGAAAATAGTTTGTGAAGTCGCTGATGGTGTCTTATTTTAAATTTGTTAAACCGGGATTGAGTTACAGAAAAAGATATAGAGTAAAATGAAAAAATTGTCGAACCTTGCATGTGAAGGAAGATTTATTTTGGAAAATAGAATTAGTGACAGTATTTAAAAGATTAGAAAATAATAAAGCCCCTGATGCTGATATTGTGGTAAATGATTTTTTTTTTTTTAATATGAGGGTTTTTAGGTTAGAGATAAGCAACTGAAGATTGTGAATATGATTTTTGGAAAAGGGGAAAGACCTAGCCATTCTATAAAAACTCTAACTAAAACCTTCCATAAGAAAGGTGATAAGAATGAGTGAGGTAATTATAGAGGCATTTGCCTGATATCTCTATGAATTAAATTACTTAGTATGATAATACTTTTTTATACTTAGAGATGCTGTAGATATAGTTTTAAGAGAAGAAAAGTTTGGTTTTAGGAAGGGCATAAGGTGTGACAACTAAATTTTCACTCTTGGATTAATAATTGAGAAGTCATTGAACACCTTTAGTCCTTAGTTTTATAGATTATGAGTAAGTGTTAGATTACTCATAGTTGATGGAAGAGCTTTATCGAAGGTTCTGTCCTTGTATGGTATACCAGTTAAACACATTAAAGTGATTAGTGCTATATACGAGAATATCATCGCTGCGGCTAAGGTAGGAAAGGAGCTGGTACCGTATTAAATCAGGAATTAACTAAGGAGCACAAAAAAGATAATGAGAAAGCACGGAATAAAATGGGGAAGAAGTATAACTATCCTATACTCTGACTATGCTTATGATTTAATCGTCCTAGATCAAAATGTTAGAAAAATGAATGAACTTTCAGAGGTTTTGTGGTGCAAGAATAGGCTTGAAAATGATGTCAAGAAGGCTAATTCACTAAGAGTAGGAATAGTTGAAGGTGAAGAGGTGGAGTTGGGTAATGAGAAATTCAATCAAGTGGAAAGTTTCACTTACCTAGATAGTATTATTGGTAAATACGGTGAGAGATAATTTGAGAGAAACCTTTAAGGAACAGTTGAAGGCTAAACTGGAGAGTTAAAAATTTGACAGCCTAGATGATGAATGGATTAATTTTAAGAAAATAGTTTGTGAAGTCGCTGATGGCGTCTTAGGGAAGAAGGTTAGAAGCGCAGCTAAAAATATTGGTGAAAATGTTTTATGTTGAATAGAGAGGAGAAGGGGCCTGTGCAAGATTTTTTTTAGGGATTTATTTGAAAATAAGAGGAAAGTAAAAAATTGGAGAAAGTATTACAGTGTGACGTGTAGGCAATGGATAAAATTGCTTGGGATATGGAAGATGCCGCTAAATGGCATAATAGTAAAATATTCTATTTACATGCTAATAAATTGAGAGGGAGTAGTCAGTGGGGACTTGTTCCAGCTAATAATAGGAATGGGACCACAATTAATGATAAGGAAAGAATTAAAGAGAGGCGGGCAGTAAATTTTGAGAATTTGTTAAACCGGATTAGAGTTACAGAAAGTCAAGAAGACTTTCTAGAGTCAAGAAGGCTAATTCACTTAGAGTAGGAATAGTTGAAGGTGAAGAGGTGATGTTGGGTAATGAGAAATTCAATCAAGTGGACAGTTTCACGTACCTAGATAGTATTATTGGTAAGTACGGTGGGTGCGGTGAGAATATTTAAAGTAGAATAGACAACGCAGAGGGTGTTTTTTCACAGTTGAAAAACGTTTGGAAGAAAAGGTAGATAAGTCTGTGAACCAAGATTAGGATATTGGAAGCTACAGTGATGACAGTGTTCAGGAAGTGTTCTGAAGCTTTGGTGCTCCAAAAAATTGAGGAGGGCATGCTAGATGTTTTCTAGAGAAATTACCGATGGATTGTTTTGGGTACCCAATCGACTGCCCATATTTCAAACAGTAGCCTTTACAAAAAAAATGATTTAGTCCCACTTTCTAGGGCTATAATGATAATGATTCTAGGGCCTTTGGTTCATAATGTTAAAGATTGAAACGGTTAGGACACGTTCTCTAGATGAAGAATGACAGATTGCCCAAGATATTTCTTGTCGGCCCACTATCTAGGGTCAAACAAAAAGAAGGTCATTCCCGGATTAAATGGGTGAATGTAGTAAGGAAAGATTTAAGAGAAATGGAAACTTCTTGGGAGGATGGAAAGAGGGAGGCTTTGATTGGGAATGGGATGGGGTATACGTAGCTGTGTTGCCCTCGGGTGGCTTAGTGCTGCAATGAGTTGTTGTTAGTAGCTGTTGTAGTAGTAGTAATCAATCTGATCTATTGACAGAAAATCAATCAGAATCATTCATAGAAGATGACTTAGCAATCAAAATCAGAGGTAATAAATAAAGACAGTTAAAAATCAATGAAGTCGTCTAATGTTTAGTATAATCTTTAGTATAGACACAGGTAAAACTTATACTTCCATTAAAGCATTTTTTTTCTTTAGGTTTCTTCATGGATTGCAAAAATTGACGAAGTGGTAACAATATTGAACCCGAACTCAGACGATTTACAAGTAGTCATTGACACTATAGCTAAGGTGAAAATTTTAGCTCAGTTACTTCTTTTAGAACTAAATTAATGCACTCTATTGAAGTATCAGAACGAACTTTTGCCTTTCTAATATTTATCCCTTGTGATTAATGTGCCTAATACAGAGTAAAAGGGCACTGCATTAGTTTTCTGCAATAAATGGCAGCGATATTGCAATATCAATTCTATCCTCCGGGACTGGTATTCATTGCAAAAGATTCTTGGGCCCGTCTTGTATGAAATCAGTATTATATCAGAAACAGAAGTGATAAGTTAATTCATGTAATAGCAATTCAGGTTTGACCGTAATTGAATATTAGGTCAAGAAGTTATATAGTTAATTAGTATCCTTCGGTTCCTATGCATGACGCTTTTATTAAAATTAGCCTTAATTTTATTTTTAACTGTTTCTGCTTTCAAATAGTTAACAGCTCTTCTCTAAAAGGGTAAACGGTATTTTTGGCTCAGAGCCGAATATTACACAGAAACTAGCAACATCTAAACAGGGGTGTCAATTCACAAAAATTTAAGGGGGGTGTGGGGAGAAATTTCTGTTTCAAAATCTAGGAGGGAGTTTGTTGTGTTTTATTTTTCAATGAAAATACCCAAAATAGGATTTTCCATGAAAACACCATAAACAAGTATTTTCAGAATCAACGGGGGGGGGGATCAACGGGTGTTTATCGTTTCTCCCTTCGTAAAACTAATTCATCCACCATCAAATTATGACAATTTTATTATTGTCTAATATCAATTCTGGTGGGCTGCATTTTTTTTGGCTCTCAATCCTCATCAACTTTTGGTTCATAATGTTAATTTGTAAAATTCAACAGATTTAAAAAAGTCTCCAGAAGTTTTCCAAGTTTATGTTCTTATCATCTACAAGATTAGAAGCTAGTGTACTAATTTAATGTTAAATTTTCAGACTGTTCCTGGAAATCTTCTCTATATTCTCAGAGGCTTGATACTTTTTGCGTTTTTTTCCTACATGTTTCCAAGCTCCTAAATTGTCAGTAAATTCCAATTTCACAGCACTTCGTTCCAGCGTAAAGAAACTTTCAGAAAGAGATCTGCAGCTCAAATAGTTAACTGGAAAACTTTTTAACTTCATGCTTCTAATTCTTGTCTACTAGTGCGATTTGAGTGAATTTAGGACATTGATCCTTACTTTCAACATACTGTTTTGTTAAGGCATTTGAGCCCATGGGACTCTGAAGCCAAACTTGAAAATATACTTGTACATTTTAAGATAACTCACTAGTCTTGGTCACTAGCTTAGACAATTTTATGCTCTGTTCAGAAAGTTTCAACTGTTCAGGGTTTTTGATGGCTTGGTTCTGTGACTTTGGGAGGCACGTTTACTTTGATGGGTTATTTGTTGGTTTTTGGTAGCTAGGTTCTATGACTTTTCGAGGCACGTTTACTTTGATTGGCTATTTGTTTCATTTTTTGATTCGTTATTTGAACTAAGAAAGAAAAAGAAGCGCAGCATATACTCTTTCAAGAGGGATGAAGAAAAAACTATTCTGCCCTTTTCCCCAAAAATCAAAGCACCCTATTCTCTCTCTCCCTAAAGAAAAAGGCTTGTTTGGAAAGTCTTCATTTGACCTCTAGCTGTGAGGCATAACAGTGACCACTACTAACTTAAACCATCTGATCTGTTCAGATGATCTGTTCAGACTGGGAACTTTTCAAGTTATGTTGACTTGGCGTTTCAGTATCGGATCTTTTACTAATCTCAGACCGTTTGGTTATTAATAGTGCTCCCTTTGCAAATGCTAAACAGGAATGGAAGTGAATTTTAAATATGACGGGAAGGTAATCGACGGGGACGCATGTAAAGTGGAATTCGATGCCATACTCGACAAAGTTGATTTCCTTTCCTGCAACCCCTGCAACAATCCTCAGAGCTTACGAACAACAGGAAAAACAGATTCTCAGCTTACGGGTTTAACTGAGTGCGGGTTAACTTAACTACTAGCGGTTCAGCAGTGTCGGGTTCGCTTCCTGTGTAAGCTGAATAAGTTGAATAGCCTCTATCCAGCTACGTGTCAATAGATAATTTGTATGTTATGCTATTTGCCAAAAAAAAATCATTTCTGTATGTATTATTATACTTTCTTTTACTTCATTTTAAACCCTTGTTTGTTCTTTTGGATAATAGAAATATTGGCTATATATATATATATATATATATATATATATATATATATATATATATATATATATATATATATATATATATATATATATATATATATATATATATATATATATATATATATATATATATGTATATATATATATATATATATATATATATATATATATATATATATATATATATATATATATATGTATATATATACATTTATATATTCTTATATATTTATATATGTATATTTATGCCCGTGAAAAAAAACTTGGTTAAACGTGGTATTTGTTAAACAATACTTTTTGTGTTATATCTTTAATACCAACCTGAGCCAGGTATTAGTATTGATTGTGTCCTTTCATGATGTTATCTCGGAAATTTTTTTTTTTTCAGAGTTTAAACATGGCTTCCACTTTACAGAATACGATTGACATCATCCTTAGTCTTCACTCTAATTATGTACCAGCTATGAGCAAAGGAGTAGTATTAGCTATTACAAGATATATTGAGCTGGCCGATTGTATTTTTACTGCCCTTAAACAAAAATGGCTTTCTATTTTGAAGATAATAACAATGGGTTTGGAGCATTTAAGTTTTACAATTGTTTCATCCCTTCAAAGGATTTTAGTAAGTTTTTTTCTAATTGTAATCTAGAATATTTCTTGTCCTTCTGAATAGTTGTTCTCTTGGTGCGATAGTGGCCCATACATGCATATGTAATAGCCCATTGCTGACGAAAGACTTAGGACTACTTTAATAAACTCTTGTGTTGCTATTATAAAAGTTAAAGTGTTCTTTCATTTTTTGTTTTATTTGAGAATACAAAAAGAATGTTTTTGTTTTATTGATCATCTCAGCAAACAGTACTAGGAAAGGACTCTCCCTTTTTAAATCCTATTCTCTGTGGGAGTAGGACTCTGTGGGAGGTTCTTGTTACGTTTCATATACTGAAGAAGAAACAATCTTGTCACTTTTTATGCCTTGGGTCAGGAGCTTAGACATCTATTTTTTCAGATTAAATTTTGAATAACTTGACGATCCTTAACTAATGAAAAATCATCTTCTTGAACTGTTTTACATAACAAAATACACAATTTTATGGTAGAATCCGATTCATATTCTTGTTGAAAGTTCAGTTTATGCATTCATTATTTCTTGCAAAATCGGCTTGTGTTTTAAGCTACTGGGTTTTGAAATTGAGTTTTCAATCTTGTTGTTGGTGTCAAGGAGAAGTTTTGAAACAATGCAATAGATTTTTTAGGTTTAAGTTACCACAACCTACATAAATATTACCAGAATAAGAATGAAATTAATATCAGTTGTGTGACCTTCTCTTTTTTTTGTTTTCTATACCAATTGACTGACTATAGAGTAAGGTTTCTGGGAAGCCCGCGACCCCCCTTCTATTGGAGCTCAATTTGGAGTTGAATTCTATTATTACGTCTGGTAGACAAGTTTTTCTTTAAACTAAATATAATGAAACGTTGACATACACCGACAACGAACCAAATATCAAGGAAAGTTTCAAAAGTTTTACTATATTGTCACCAATTAATTGCTAATGTATGATAGATAAGATAAGTGTGTATTTTAAAGTCAAATATATGGCCAAGAATAAAGCAAAATAACATAAACAAAAGGCAAAAATAAAATAAACTTTGATCAGCGATCATCATAAAACGCTTAAATGAAACACTACATTAACCTACTAGTACTTAATATTTGAAAACACGATCATTAAATAGAACTGTGAAAAGAACTTTATACTGGGATTTATTTGTTTATTTATTTTTTTTATTTAGCAAAATGTATGTTCAACGTGAAAGGTTAAATTCGGAATGGTGAAGCTTTAACCCTTTCGTTATTCAAAACCTGGCTGTAATAAAAAATTAATACATTTAGTCGATTTTTAAATTTTTTTTAAGGGGCCTGTTCAATTTTCCCCTAGTGTTGCAGAAAATTCAAGTTTTATTGGGAACAAGACAACTCAAAATTTTCCTATCGCAGGTATTTTTTCGAAGACCATACTGCCTTCCTGTGACAAACAATTAAAAGTTCAAGTAGGGACAAGTTCTTTTGTTAGACAGTGAAAAACAGATACAGAAAGCTCTGGATAGTTTGACAACATACATCAGTGATCGCCATCAGCAGTTAAACTAAAGTATCATAATTAAAACAAACTATATTTATTTAGAATAAAATAATATTTTGGGGTCATAGTTTCCGGTTCACTGGCCGAGAGGGTCATTAAAAGGCTTCATTATAAGGATTATAATCACCTATTTATTGATTTTCTCAGCAAATAGTTTCCAGTTTTCTGGCTGAGAGGGTCATTAACGAAGCAACGTAGTAAAGAGTAAACCGTAGCCCATACTAACTGACATTTTAAAAATACATTTGCAAAGAAACTATTTAGTGAAAACAATACCAAAAGACACTGATTTTGAAAAAGAATTATACATATTGATTCGACATATCAGCGCAGTTTAATTGTGAAGGCATATATTCTAAAGAATTTCGACAAGAGTCTGAAACTCCTTGATTATGACATCATGCCACATCGAAATGAACAGCACATCATTTGGACTGCCATTGTCATATACACATTGGCTAGAGGTTTACTCTGTACTATCTTAAAAAACAAAGACGAAAACCATTAAAATCACCATTGATGCAAAACTTTAATTGAAGGTTTACAGTCACCTATTGATTCATCTTCTCGGCAAATAGTTTCCAGTTCACTGGCTGAGAGGATCATTAACATGGTTCATTCTAAGTCTTGAGTTCTTTAATATTGCCTACATGTAATTTGAATTTTAATGAAGGTGGCACTAACTTCTTCTTCCAATTGCACACAATGTTGCTGAATTTACAGTTATACACTTCCTTGTACTAGTTTATAATTGACATTTGGCAGCATGTGCTTTGGCTTTTTATTTTCTCTGGCTTTTTCTAACATGTTTGAACCAGGTAAGACTTGCTATATTGGTTGAGTTATGATTTACCTCTGATTGCGGTCGTTACGTAGCTGGTTATCTGCTCATCCATTATAAATCTGCTGTAGACACTTAAATTTGGATGCTTGCTGAGAGCTAAAGATTCTATTCTTTTCTGTTTACCACTTTTGCGAACCTATACTATAAACGGTTGTAAACTTGTACAGCTCAGATTTTCTGGGGAAATACAAAAGTGTAAAATGATATATTTGTTATTGCATGTCTATTTAAACTAAACGTCCATTTGGATAGTATAGTATATTCGGTTTTAGAAACGAGTGAAAGAAGAAAGAAAATACATTGGAAAACAAGAAGTTTTTTCTGCTCTTTTAAATCTGGCTTCTCGCTGTCTAAATGGGCCAATCACGGAGGAAAGACGTCTTCTTGCTAGATTATCGTTGGCATGTTCTTGCCCATCATCTTTGTCTTGTCTTACAGCAGAAGAACGGTCACATATTGGAGATCTGTTAAAGAAATTGGAATTCTTATCAACTTTTCAGGTATGAATGTTTGTGTTTAGTCAATACCTTTTTTTCTTTTTTGCTCTTTTTTACTTTTTTTGCTCTCTTTTCTGTTTTTGCTTCTTTTCTGGCAATTTGTCCTCAGCTAACGTGCTGTCTGGTTGAAGGGTTTTTATTGCTACGCCTGTAGTTTCGCTCCTGCGTATCATCTTAATATTTAAATTCCCTACCATCCTAAATGCCATCGTAGTCCTTTGAATGCCATGATAGTCCTTTGAAAGACATGACAAAATGTCATGATAGTCTTTTGAATTTGAAGTTAAATTTGCCCAATTGGCTGCTGTTTTTCTAGCAAGAACTAGTAAGAAAACAAAATGCATCGTGTATTTCAAAGCTGAAAGTAGTTAAACAACAAAGGCGTAGGACCAGCTACAATTCTCCATCATTTCTAAATTATTCAGTTTTTGGGTCTTTTGTATTATCGAGTAGGGCTCATAAAATTCGGGCTGTCCATTTCCTTAGCAAACTGTCCTGACATTGTTTTTTCCATTATTTCATCTTTCATTGGATGTCAATAAGATGTGAATAAGGATATATGTAAATAGGAAAGAGTTTATGTAAATATTTTGATGTATGGTTTATGATGCCGATGGGGGGGGGGTGACCTGGAGTAATTATGTTGTTTTATTATTTAAGCATATTTTTGCCGCTTTTTCGCTGACAAGTTAGCTCTCGGATTGTCATGAGCGATAAATCGAACTGTTGTAACGAGCTAAGCTATTAGTACAGAACCGTCATGAATGGATAAATGAAACCTTAGATGATTAGAAAAAATATGTTTCCTAACGATAAGAAGTGCTGATATAAAAACATTTTTGACTTTTAATTTAGTTCTGCCTCTTTGAAAATACCGCTATTTTTTTCTCTCTTGCCTTCCTATTGAATTTATGTACGATGTTTGATTGTAATTCTACTTCAAAGAAGGAGCGCCAGCGTAGCTAAGAGTTCAACTGAGATACACGCGTGCAATCGCCTCGATTGACCAAAACCAGTATTTTAAAGTCATTGTAGTATGCGGTGGTTAAGCTCATGATGAAACGCTGAGAGTTGAACGGAAAGGGAAATTGGGAGGGCAGGTGAATTCTCAGCTACGCTGGCACTCCTTCTTTGGAGTAGAATTACAATTAAACTTCAAACTTGGTAAGTTTTCGTTTAATTTATCAATTCTACTCCAAAAGGAGCGCCTATAGCTTCGCCTCTAGTTAAACTGAGATTTTAAAGTTGAGCATGAGCTAAACCAACACTAATGACCAATAATAGCCCTATTAGAGAGAGAGAGAGAGAGATTGGTATATTTAAAAACTATCGTAGCATAGCTAAATTCAGTTTTTTCACAAAAATCATACATTTAAACAAAAATCACACACTACAACTCAGCTTTAAAAACTGATGTGAAGAAAGGCACAAATGAGTTGGCGTATCGATTGGTTCGTACTTTAGGGGGTACAAGTTTATTTTGTAACCGAGTTCGGCTATTAGGAGGGGCTGGCTCGGGTAGTTGTGATCGGTGGCTCTTATTGGCTAGGATGAATTTTCCAAATTGGTGAATAAGGTGTTCAAGCCGGACTTTAAGTGGAGATAAATTTAATTTAGCGAGGGCTTTATCATAGGGTATGCCACGGTTTCGGAGTATAATCCTTGTTGCTCTTTTCTGGACGCACTCTATGTCGCGTAATAGGTACGCTGTGCGGATAGCAGATGGACCCCACACCGGGCACGCGTACTCGAGCAACGGGCGAACATAACACATGTAGGCATGAAGAAGACTTTCAGTATCACACCCAAAACGCCTCATTTTGGTAAGTGTCTGAAGGCTTGCATTAGCCTTGTGGACGGTTAAATTAATAATGGCACTGATACTACAGTCATTAGTGAAAGTTACTCCTAAGATTTTTATTTCGTTCACAATCGGGAAAGGAACTAGAGGCATATCTATATTCCGCTTCAGAGGGTTGAAACGAATTATCTTCGACTTGGCTACGTTAATGGTAAGATCATGACTTGAGCATGCGGTCTTTAGCTGATCAAATAACTGGTCTGAAAACTGCTTTGTTATGATAGTGTTTTCGACCAGGTAAGCGAGCACTATGGAACAGATCATCTACAAACTTGTAACGGTCATCGTGATGGTTAAGCAGAGAATTAATTACAGCCAGGAAAATTATTCCAACTAATTTTGTGCCTTGTGGGGCCCCGCAAGGAGTATCTGACCATGATGAATCTGAATCGTTTTTGTGGAGTGCAAAGACTTTTTGTTTTCGGCCAGTTAAGAAGTCAAGTACAAGGCCAAGGGTGCCTCGTTTGGCCCCCATTTCCTGGAGATTCATGCCTGCAGTCCGGTGGCGGATTAGGTCAAAGGCCTTTCGGAAATCAACTGCGCAAATGTCGACGAAGCAGCTACCTTTTTCAAGCCATTGGAGGACGTAGTCAAACATCCGTACTAGGTAGATTGTAGTACTACACTTGGGGAGTCTACCGTACTGGAATTTATCAATACGCCCATGAATTTGTTTCAGAAGAAACTTGAGTATAAAGGCCTCAGTTACTTTCGCCAAACAAGGTGTAAGTGAGATCGGGTGGAGATCGTCGCATGCACTAGGGGCGCGCTTTTTTGGAATAATTCTAATATAGGCCCTTTTCCACTGTGACGGGAAATAGCCAGAAGCAAAACACTCGTTAATGATGCTGGACAGTGGTAATGCTATGAAGGCTGCATATTCACGTAGCAGTTTGGCAGGTAATTCACCAGGGTATGAAGATGTATTCGGTTTGATCTTCCGTAATTCCGTGTAAACATCAAACTCACTGACTATTATGTTGTTCTCAGGCTCACATTTTTCAAGTATGGTGGAATTTTCATGAGCCGTAATAGTTGGATAGGTAGTACAGATCTTGGTTTAGAATTCACTCACTTCTTCTGCACTGATTAAGGACCCACCGTTATTGCTGATCTTTACACTGCTGTCAAAAGCTTGGCCGGCCACTTTTTTCACAGCGTTGTGCCACTTTTTGGGGTCTGAAGTAAGTAATTGGGAGGGCATGGTTTCACGACCATACCGAGCTTTGGCTTTCTTTACCAAAGAGACTATTTGATTTCGCAATTTCTTGCCGTTGATTATATCACCACGGGAGTAGAGGCGAGACCTCTCTTTTATTAGGGATTTAATAGCTGGAGATATCCATGGTTTGTCGTATTCACTAACAACAAATGATTTTGTTGTAAAGATCTTTAGGTATTGACTGTATAATGTGGCATTGAAATCGGATATTCATAACAAGAGGCTGCTGTACAAAAATTCATTTATAGTAAGATATTTCAAATATAACAAAATGCAATGAGTAATTTCAAAAGACAGATAACTGTTGTCCACTTTCAATTGGTTTATTATAGAACCTTGCAAACGTTTTGGCATTTGTCCAGTCTATATATCTTACGATTTGGTCCACATCAACTCCTTTTGCTTTAAGGTGGGACGTTGAGGCAGTCCGTGTGCTATGAGCACCATAAACACTGATATCTATACCTGCAAGAAATAATACTTCTTTTATCCATTTAGAGATAAATGACGTGGACGCAGCGGTATGAGGCTTAAAATATGTAAGAAAAGTGCGTCGTCTCTATTCAGATATGACGTCATTCTAATATACTTGGTGCGTCACCAGACAAAGGGCCCACTCTTGAAAAGGCAGAAATTCAACTACGGATTTGTGTTACCCGGTTTCGTTGTTATGGCACTTTGTATTTACCAAGTGACATATAGCGATCGCAAATTCTGTTGGTCAGTCTGTCCGTCTGTCTGTCTGTCCTGGTTTTGCTAGTTTAGGTACTTCCAGATAAGCTAGGACGCTGAAATTTGACAGGCGTATCAGGAACCGGATCAGAGTAAATTAGAAATACTCGTTTCACCAATTTGACCATCTGGGGGGGGGGAGGGTTAATTCTGAAAAATCGGAAAAAAAATGAGGCATTTTTAACTTACGAAGGAGTGATCGGATCATAATGAAATTTGATTTTCGAAAAGATATCGTGTTTTAGAGCTTTTATTTTAAATCCCGGGTAGATGTGGTGACATTGGAGGGAGTTGGGGGGGGGGGGCGTAAAATATTGGAAAACGCTTAGAGTGGAGGGATCGGGATGAAACTTGGTGGGAAAAATAAGCACAAGTCCTATATACGTGAAAATAACCGGACCGGATCTGTTCTCTTTGGTGCAGTTGGAGGGTGAGAGTAATTCAGAAAAATTAGAAAAAGTGAGGATAAACAACAAAGAGAGATAAAACTCCACGAAAAAAAACCTCAAGACAGGAAAAAAACAGGGTACCAGGTAGAAATATGGTGTTTTTGCTAGGAGATTTTAATGCCCAGGTTGGTAGAAATAGGGATAGATGGTATCCTAGCCTAGGTAAATTTGGTGTAGGAAAAGAAAACAGTAATGGCTATAGGCTTTTGCAATTTTGTAGGTATAACAACCTAGTTATAGCCAATACGGTGTTTGGTCACAAAATGGCTCATAAGTTGACATGGTATTCACGTGATGGTAAGACAGCAAACCTTATTGATTATATTATTGTAAACAGAAGACTAGCAGGATCAATACAAGATACTAGGGTGTATAGGAGTGCTGTTATTGATGTTAAAAGTAAAGATCACCATCTAGTAGTGTCTAAGGTTAATTTAAAGCTGAAATTTCGGAAGAGTAACTCCCTCCCGGAAAGTTATGATGTTGGTAGACTTCAGGATGAAAATTTGAGAAAAAAATTCCAGGAACAGTTGAGTACTAAACTTGAGGGTTTAAAATTTGACAATGTGGAAGATGGATGGAATAATTTCAGAAAAACAATTTGTGAAGTTGCTGATGGCGTCCTAGGGAAGAGTGCTAAGACAGCAACTAGGAATATTAGTGAAAAAGCTTTAGGTTTAATAGAGAGTAGAAGGGGTTTGTATAAGAATTATCTGAGCGATAGGTCGTATGAAAACAAAAGGAATGTAAAGAAAGTGGAGAAAGCATTAAAATATGAACTAAGGAGATGTGAAATGGAGGCGATGGATAAAATTGCTGAGGATCTGGAAGATGCGGCTAGACGGCATAATAGTAAAATATTATACTGGCATGTTAATAAATTGAAAGGGAGTAGCCGATCCGGACTAGTCCCAGTTAAAGATAGAAATGGGGCCACAATTAGTGATAAGGAAAAAGTTAAAGAAAGATGGGTGGAACATTTTGAGAATGTGCTAAACCGAGATACAGTTGCAGGAAAAGATATAGATGAAAATGAAAAAGTTTGTGATACCTTGGATGTGAAGGAAGATTTGTTTAGTGAGGAAGAATTAGCGACAGTACTAGAAGGATTAAAAAATAATAAGGCCCCAGGTGCTGATAGTATGATTAATGAGTTCCTTAAATATGGTGGCTCTGAGGTTAGGAATAAGCTAATGAAGATTATGAACATGATTTTTGAAAAAAGGGGAAGTACCTAATGATTTTAGGAAAACCTTAATTAAACCACTGTATAAGAAAGGTGACAAGAGTGAATGTCGTAATTATCGAGGCATTAGTCTAGTCTCTGTAGGTAGCAAATTACTGAGTAATATGATACTTTTTAGACTGAGACATGCTGTAGACAAAGTTTTAAGGGAAGAACAATGCGGTTTTAGAGAAGGTAGAGGATGTGTCGACCATGTTTTCACTCTTAGGTTAATAATTGAGTAAGTCCCTTCGTTGTCAAACACCTTTGGTCCTTAGTTTTATCGATTATGAGCAAGCTTTCGATTCTGTTGATAGAACAGCGTTAACAAAGGTCTTATCGTTATATGGTATACCAGAAAAATACATTAAAGTGATTTGCGCTATGTACGTGAATAATACTGCTGCGGTTAAGGTGGGAAATGAGGTTAGCAACTGGTTTTGTATTAAATCAGGAGTTAAGCAGGGTTGTGTTCTATCCCCCTTTATATGGATCATTTTGATGGACTTCGTCTTAAGGAGCACAGGAAAGGCAATTGGAGACCATGGAATCAAATGGGGAGGAAGAACGCTCCTGGACTTAGATTATGCTGATGATTTAAGCATATTAGATGAAAGTGTGAGCAAAATGAATGACTTTTTAGAGGTTTTACGAGTTCAGGGTGCTAAAATAGGCTTGAAAATTAATGTTAAGAAGACTAAGTCACTAAGGCTAGGAATAAGTGAAGATGAACAGGTGACCTTAGGTAACGAAAAGATTGATCAGGTTGGGAGCTTCAGTTACCTTGGTAGTATTATTAGTAAAGATGGTGGGAGCAGTGAAGATGTTAAAAGTAGAATAGCTAAAGCTCAGGGTGTTTTTTCACAGTTAAAAAAAGTTTGGAAGAATAGAAAGATAAGCCTACAAACCAAGATTAGAATATTGGAAGCTACAGTGATGACAGTGGTCAAATATGGCTCTGAAGCATGGACACTCCGAAAAGCAGATGAAAATTTACTAGATGTTTTCCAGAGAAATTGCCTACGGATTGTTCTGGGTACCCGGCTGACTGACCGTATTTCAAACAGTAGGTTGTACGAAAAGTGTGGTTCAATCCCGCTTTCTGGGGCTATAATGAAAGAAAGGTTGAGATGGCTAGGCCACGTTCTACGGATGAAGGATGACAGATTACCGAAGATTGTCCTTTTTGGCCAACCGTCTGGGGCTACACGGAAAGCAGGTCGTCCTTGTCTGGGTTGGGAGGATGTCATAAATAAGGATTTAAAGGAAATGGGAACTTCCTGGGAGGGTGTAAAGAGGGAGGCTTTAAATAGATTAGGTTGGAGGAGGAGCGTGCGTAGCTGTGTTGGCCTCAGGCGGCTTGGTGCGCAGTGAGTTATTAGTAGTATTAGTAGTAAAAAAAACCTCAAACGAGACTACGGCCAGTAGTGAGGAAAGCCTAAAGCAACGCGGATATTTCGCCTTTATCCAAACTAGGCGTCCTCAGCACAAGATAAAAAGAAAAAACAACAAAACAACTTTCATTCGAAAAAGCGAGGTATTTGTAACTTACGAAAGGGTGATCAGATCTTAATGAAAATTGATATCTAGAAAGAACTTGTGCTTTAGAACTCTTATTTTAAATTTCGACTACATCCGGTAACATTTGGAGAAGTTGGAGGGGGAAACCGGAATGGAAAACGTAAAAATCGAGTTATCTTACGAATGGGTGATCGAAAGAACCGCAGACTGAACACTTTCCATTTTAAAATGGTAATATTTAATGCTTTCGTTTTGTTTTTAAGATTCAGATTAAACCGAGAAGACCCATATTTCTTTGGGACCGTAAAAATGGGAGGAACACAAAATATTTCTTTTATTCTGAACTCTGGCACTTTAATAATAACCCCTTTATGCAATAAAATATCTGCTTCTTTTCTTATAGCCTGTATTTCTTCAAACGTAAAGGTTTTGTTTTTTGTTTTCAAAGCTTTTAAGGGTGTTTTCTCAAATTCAATCTTGTAGCCTAAAGCTACAATATTCAAAATATTCTAATCACTGGTTATTGACTGCCATTCTGAGATAAACTTACTAATTCTTCGTGCTTTAAAATTATCAGCCAAATGTTGTGACTGCCTATTAAATTTCACAACAAAATCATAAAAATCAAGGCCAGGGTATGTTAAATGGTACATACCTGCTATTTGCAATCCTTTTTCTGAAAATTCTGGAATTTCGGCCGCTCTTGACGGTCCTGGCCCTACTTTCTGCGATAAATTGGACGGGGAGCCTTGTTTTGCCCTCGGCGACAGCGGTAGCGCCCCCCTTGCACGTTTTTTGGTCTTCCAAATAATTTATTCAAATTCGCCACGGATTTGGCTTTAGACGTTGTTTTGGCAACATCTTTGCCAAAAAGAAACTCCGTGACTTTGACTTCAGGAGCGCATAAGGCCAATGCTACCATGGGATCTGGGCTCACCTCGAATTCCATCGCATGGGTTTCACTTGAAACTGATATCTTTAATGTCATTGGCCCATGAAAACCTCAATCACAAGAAAAAAAAAACAAAAGAAAATCTGACACCCTCGGAGATGGAGCTAGAAAGAACTGAAAATCCTCTTTTAGCTGTGACTCAGGCCTCCTAAACATGGGACTCAACTCAAAAACTTGTTTTTGTGATAGTCCCAAGACTTTCAAGAATTATACCCTGGGTGAAGAGGACAGCTGTTAAGGAGTGTGGAAATGGGCTAAAAAACTTCTTATCCCTACTTGATGAGTTTTAATTTATAGTCGTGAATTACTGGGCCAAAACGAGCCTAATGGAAAACAAAAAAATCTTTTGGGGTGTTTTGGACCTCAGCTGAAACGCCGCCTCAAGGCTCATCTTCTGAACAATTAGTAATGCTGAGTATTTTAGACCGAGAGAAGGGTATCTACCCTTCCTCATTTCGTTAAAATGATCATGTAGTTAATTTGTATTTTATTTATATTATTTATTTATTTTTTAATGACAAGGGAAATATTTTAAAGAAATAGATCGTATTAGATGTCAGCTATGCTTACAGGCCATTGTGGCCTATTTTTTTTTAGCTGATGAATGAAAGTTTATAGTATTGCTTTTGAATAAAGTCACCTACCTACCTACCTACCGACAACAACTTGTTTTTAGGAAAGATGTGAAACAGCTAATGACTTCTCCTTCCTTTACTGGCACAGAACGATGCTTTCTGTTTGGCTTTCGGATTTCTACTCAAGAAAAAGTGAGCTCTCAAGTCTAAATGTAAGTGGAATAAATATGTTTTATTTTAATTCAAGTATAAACAATATGGGCTCAAATGAGTTTTGCGGGGCCAAACTTCGCAAGGATTGGATTTTGCACGGATCGAATATTGTTTTCATTTAGTTTTGCTGGGTTTAATTTTATGTGGAGTGATTTTTTGCTGTTGGATTTTCTGGTGTTTGGGTGCTATTGCGTTCAATTTTGGGTCGCAGTCGGTAAAATTTCGGTCGGATGGATTTTTGGCGGTTGAATCCTAAAAGCTGAATCTTGTGGTTTTAGTGTTGTGATGGCCGACTTTATGTACACTGTCAAGCAATGTTTTGAAATATTCTTAGTCCAAAATGCTGTAGAAAATATACCAAGTGTATTGAAAGCTATTACCTAATGGCAATAGGAGAAACTCCTTTGAGCGACGGCATATCAAATGAAAAACTAAAACATCTAGTTCCGAACTGTCCTACAATGATCAAACCAACGAAATACATCATGAAACCAACCCAGTAGGACGCGAAAGATGAAAAAAAATCTAACGTTCGTTTTGCTTGTATCACAACAAGGCGTCCTCAGATTAAATTTTTTTAAACGAACTATCTTAAATCAAAGAGAATAAAATGAAAAAAAATCAATTCAACATGTACAATAACCAGTCTAAGTAAGAACTAAGGAAGTTGGACATGCAATGAATGAGCTATTCCCATCATAACACAGTAGCAACTTACATTAGGATAATAAATGCAGTTGACAAAGAATTTAATTAGTCTGTTGAGCAATAGTTCATTTATGCAGCTTTCTGTTCGTGTTTATATTTAATTCAATCCCTTGCTTATGGTTATTTTATGGTTGCCAAAAAGTGCATTCCGCTTGCCTATTGACTTTCCACGAAGTCCCTAATAGTGTATCTACTCACTCTTCCCGAGTAACCTCGGTTCCGAGTGAGATTAGCTGAAAAGTGCCGCACCATAAGTTGCGAAGTTTGCAGCTTCTGAAATTTATCATAGAGAAATGAGAAAATATGTCTCAAATTCAGTAATGGAACCATTTTTCAATGACGTTGCAGATGTAGCCTCCAACTCCAAGGAATGAAAACCAAAGTGATGAGGCTCAATCCATTAAAGTGATCCAAAGCCGATCCAAAGCCGTGGTATCCAACTGCCTTTATTTCTGTGATCCAGTGCGTTTTTTCTGACTCCTTGTCTAGCGCCTTGTTTAGCGCTTCGACCACATCGTTTAGTGTTCCGACTGATCCCCGACACCGCGTTTTACGCTCTTGGCGCCATTCGGCTGAAAATGGACAATAGTGTAGTCTCAAGGCCGTATCCAGGGTGGATGGTAGGGGTTTGGCCCCCACCCTCCCTAAATATTTTTCCGCTTCGTAAAAACGTAACAAAAATGAATATAAACAAATTTTTTATGCGTTTTTTAGGTCTTTTTATTTAAACCTCTCTAAAAATCCTATTGTGAAATCACCTGAAAAAAAAATCATGGATATGGCACTGTGCAGTATGCCCACTTATTAGTTTGCGGCGGTTCAGTTTTTCTGAATGTCCTTTATAAAAATATTTTTGAACATGTTTATACATCCTATCTTAGAATATACGTGTCCTGTGTGGGGCCTACGGATGCATAGTACGGATAATTTGAACGAAGATTTAGAGCCGGTTTGAAATGAACAATCGAGATTTTATTGAGCCAGAACTATACCGCTTAGATAAGATATTTATTTTAAAATAATCGCTATCACAAGCCCCCAAAAGGCTGAGTTTGGACTTCGGACTCGACAAATCATATAGTTTCTGTGAGTCGTAAAAAGTCAATGAAAAACTTAAACAAATACAAGTCAGAAAAAATTAAAATGGATATTAAAAAAACAGGTGGGAGGGGGCAAAATAAACGAATAAATGCAAAAAACGACATATAAATGTCGATAAAAACTAAAAGGTACACTAAAAAGTCTTTAATTTAATTTAACTGCATAAAGTAAAAAAAAAAGCTAAGAAGATAAAAATTGGTCAAAAAAGGAGAAGGGGACAAAAATAAGTTAATAAACACAAAAAGGAGAAAGAAATATAAAATATATAAAAATGAAAAGTGACATTAAAAAAAGAGTGGGGGGGGGGGCTGAACAAAAGAATAAGTGCAAGAACCTTGGTGGCACCATTAGCCAATAAAGAAAGAGCGAAAAAGGGAGAAATTGATGGGTCAATTTATTCATTTTCTCTGTGATGAAGAGCACTAAAGTTTTATCATATCTGGAAGGAACGCAGCGAATGGGGGACAAAATAGGGACGGGCTCAGAAAGAGCTCGAGGTGGCCATAATCTGGATGGGGAGTGACGCTTGGGGAAAATACTTGCCTTCCAAGGGTTTGTTAATGCATTTTTTTGCAAAAAGGAGGCATAAAAAAAACCCTCCTGCGCTCAAGGGTTTCCAAACTAGCTTTTTTTGGAGCAGAGAATATCACACCTTGCCTTCTTTGAAAATTATTTGCAAGACTCTTTTGGATTGATTAAATTTTTCATTGAATCAATTTTACAATTGAATCTCGTCGTGAAACACGACTGGTACCACCCAAATAAAGAGCAAGCTGGTATTGGAATTCGATCATGCATTTTATTCTAAGTGTTCCGAACAATACTGACCAATATGTTTTTTTTTTACCAGTAGAAAAACAATGACATTTAGTCTGACTTCAACCATGACTGTGATTGCTGTTTTCTTAATAGAACGCTCCGATTTTGCATGACTGAGTCACCATAAATTATTTTTCAACTAACTGTATCTCTGTTATTTGACAAATCACGAGAATATGTGTTTTATTTCCATGGCTTCTTTAACTCTTTGAGTAACGTCTTCTACTTTAGAAAAAGCGGTTGCTTCCTCAAACTGTACCAAACGATCAGTATAAATAGAAATATGTTCTGACAAAGTAGAAAAAGGGCAGGGGCTTTCTAAAGTTGAGAGGTTTATCTATGGAAGTGGGGTCAATTTATGATATTATTTTCAAAGTTTTGACGTATTGGCAAAGATTTAACTCTATTGGGCGAAATCACCAAGGGATTAAGTTAACTAAAAAACCCAAGCAAAAAGCTGCATTGGTTGCTAATAAAATGATTATTTCTCAGTTGAATTATTAAGTTTCTTTGTCAGGTGTTTTTATAACCTTAATGTCAGTTGCTTCTTTACTTTGATAAGAGTAGCTAATTGATTTTAGGATCCACCATCTCGGTTTTTACATGAAGCCTTTACAGTACATACGGTTTCATTTTTTCTTTTGATTTTAAATTGTTCCCTCTTTTAAATTGATTTGGTTTAAATTATTTCCTGTTTGTCAACATTGTTCGTTTGATTGTTCTTCTTTTTCTTACTTCCTACTGGCGATATACCTCCTGTTATCAAAATTTACTGTTTTAGTTTTCCTAAACGATAATTTGTGTAATAGCTTTGTTTGATTCCACTGTCTTGTTACATAGTGAAGGCAAGCGGTTAGAATGGTTGAGTTACTGATGATATATTGACCACATTGTTCCATGTGGTAATAGTGACTGATTTGGAGGAAGTAGAAACTTCATTCGAAGATATGAATAGTGAAGCTCGGGTAGGGTAGGACGGTAAAGGAGCTTTGGTTTCAGGTAGTTTCG
The DNA here is from genome assembly GCF_032884065.1 of Artemia franciscana. Classification (NCBI taxonomy): domain Eukaryota; kingdom Metazoa; phylum Arthropoda; class Branchiopoda; order Anostraca; family Artemiidae; genus Artemia; species Artemia franciscana. Next base: position 20,498,177 of record NC_088879.1, on the reverse strand, counting down.
TGCTGCCATGAGTTGCTTGTAGGTGCAGTAGTTAATGCTGTGTGGTATTAACTAATGTTTCTTCACGGTCGTTGCTTTACTTTTTTCTTCACCAAAACATCATAGAAAAAAAATATTGCTCTTTTTAGGAGTTTTGGCTTAAGCTGAATTTCTTTTAAGAATTCCAATTTTTATAAAAAATATGCGGAAAGACACGACTTATGGAGTTGTCAAACATGCTGTTATGAGGTGAACTCAGAAAGAGATTGGCTTCACGGAGGTGAAACGACTATTTTTGACAAAAGTTTTGTAATGATTAGGTGCACACAGAATGGAGGTTGAAGGGAGGGGGTGTCTTAATACAAAGAGTTCAGGGTTTGAAAGCAGCGTGGTATTAACAAGAAGGAAAAAAGGAAATATCCCCTAGAGCTATTCGTGGCACATGGGGTGACGACAGCCTATTTTTGATGTTTCAGTTTCTCAGCCTTTTTGCAGGGGAGGGAGCAACCCTGTTGCCTCAATCCATTCCCGACCCCCATCTTGCCCATTCCCGACCCCCATCAGTGCATTTTTGCTACAGCTGAAAAATGTTTTTATTGATAAAAGAGTAGGAAACTAGAACTATGAGTTCCGACTTTGACGAGATTAATATTAATATTGGGTCTTTAAGATTGTACTTCATGTTTTTTATCAGTAGCTATGTAAAAATTTGACGTTTTGGCACCCTCTAAAGGAGAATTTGAATTTTTGATTATAATTTTCTTGTTCTTTAGGGGGGGGGGGTTGTCTTTCAACAAACATTTGGAAAATATTTCCATTTTAATCCTTTGTGCTGAGAGATGACTAATATGATAGTTCTGAAGAAATTGTTTTATATTGTCCATTCTAGCGACTAATTATCCTATTAACCTAACAAAAACTAGTCGTAAATTACAAAAGCGATTACCCATCAAATAACATAAACAAATTCATTTGTAAAATAAATTTTTCTGCCTCCAAAGAACATAGATTATCTAGAAAAGGAGAATATTAATCCAATATCTTCTAAATAAAATGCAGCTGAAGTATACAAAATTGATTTTCTTTAAATATAACATATTTAAATATACTGTAAAATAAAACGTCGTCTTTGATTCATTCAAATGCTCTCTGAATCGATCTGAGTGTTTGGCTTTTTTACAGGTAAAAAATATATACTATAATTACAAGATGATTTGTTACGTTTACTGTTAGCTCGTTACGTTTACTGTTAGCTCTAGTATTTTAGGAAAAATTCAATTTTCAGTATAATTAGCGCATTAGCCACTATTTAAGACGATTACTATTTTGATTTCTGATGGAATTGGGATTGTTCTGGCTAATATTATCTATTTTTGGTGAAATATTATGTATTGTCTTATTAGGGTTTCTATATTCTTTGTGTGTATATTTTAAAATAATTCATTGATTTTGTTTTATCTTGTGTAAAATCTCTTTTTTTTTCAGATTGTAGTAAACAGATACTGTGATATATTCAAACATCTTCGTAATCTCAAAAATGGTGCTAAGGTTCAAGAATGTGTTGTCGAAGAAATCACGCGAAATCTCGTATCACTGGTAAGATGTACTAAATAGTATCGAATTTGTAAAAAAAAAAAAAAAAAAAAAAAAAAAAAAAAAAAAAAAAATAGGACATTGGTCCTGTCCCTGCATACTTTAATAGCCTGTTGAAATTAAATACTTGTTACTTGGCTCAAATGTGCTCAAAGATGGAAGAGTTGTGTGCCAGAATGCTGTGTATTCTTTTTTTCAAATGCATCATAAGTCATAGTCATATTAATTGTCATAGTCAGCGCAACACCGTTGACTTAGTAAAGATAGATGTTTAGTCTATTTTTTCTTCTCATCATATCAAAAGCAAAGTTAATTGAATAGAGATCAAGAGTGATGTTTTTAAGGCAAACGAAAATACTGGATGAGTAAAACTAATATTTCGGACGAACAACAGCCATCTTTCTTCAGAACTATTAGAAAAGTTAGAAGGACTCCCATGTCTTAGAAAATTGATGGCGTACCTATTCAATCAGTAGTGACGCCATAAGGCTTTTTTCGATAGCCAAAGGGGTATACTAACGGAGTTACCAATCCCTCACGACGCTATTATGCGAATCTGGGTCTTTCGTAGTACTATAGCGTACCTGTAATGGTAAAGTACACCTGTATGCTACGTAATAGGGTTTATTTACTTTTAGTTGTTACATAATTGGGTTTGTTTTCTTTGGATATTACGTAATAGGGTTTGTTTACTTTTGATTGTTAAGTAATAGGTTTTGTATACTTCGGGATTTTTTTTGGTTATTACGTAATTGCGGTTTTTTTTATGCAAGTGGATGCCGGTAGCTGTTACGTAATAGGAATTGTTAATTTATGTTGAGGGCGATGCAATCTCGCATCACTTGATAGATTTATTGGGAGTAATGTAATCTTGCGGTGCTTGGTAGATTTATTGGAAATGAGGTGATCTCGCGTGACATGCTAGACTTCAGGGGCCTGTGGGGAATCCTCTCTCCTTATACCTTACATTTACCTCATTCTTTTATCTTATCGGTCATCTTGCCAGCTCCGTTGTTCTCAAAATATTCAAACTCCGTACACTCCAACAAGGAGATCTGTTTTCAATCCCTTAATTCCCTCTTATATATGGAAGACCTTCCTGATTGTGCTCGACAATGGGGCATTAAAATCAAGAATTAAAATCAAGTTACCATCAAGCCATCGCTAATTGGAGATAAAGCCAAGACAGGTAGTCTGAGCGAGAGGCAAAGCTGGTATAATCTTTTTCAGAATTGTATAAAAATTATGCCATTTGAGTTGTTGATAGATAGTCTATCATACATCCATCCTTCCTAGGGTAGAACTAAGGCAAACACCTTCGGTAGAGACCATTGGGCACCTTCAAAAACTTGCAAAAAAATTATCGTCTGAATTATTTTTCACCGTTGGTTCTCGGTCTATTTTTTGCTGAGTAGTCAAGGCAAATTCTTGAAAACTGCTTAAATCTCTCCTCTCTCCCTCCCTTTTTCTCTCCCTCTCTATCTCTCTCCCTCTCTTTCTCTCTCCCTCTCTCTTTCTGTCTTCCTCTCTCTCCCTTGCTTTCTCTTTATCCCTAGCTGTTGTTTTTTTTGTTTATTGTTCATTATTTATTAAAATTTGTATTTACTGTTATGACTTATTCTTTGAATAGTATTTGAATTCCGCTTCGCCCCTCCTTTACAGGCTATTTATGTGGGTTAGTATGTTATATTTGTTTATCGATTTGTTGTTGTTGTTGCTTAAAATACATCATATCCCATCTGTTTCTAGATGAAAATAGGCTCATGTACAAAACCAGGCTTATAAACTGTGTCATCAGGCGGCCCAAAAGGGACCCCTTGGGCCTGTGTCCCTTCCAACATCTCGCACCCTACTACCAATTTCCTGTGTTATTAAAAATCATTCACTGCCGTGAGTCTAAACACAAAAATTAAATACCTTGCAAATGGCGGATGATTTCCATCAAAGTTGACATTCAAGGGTTTTAGGTGTTGCACCACCTGAACCGGACGAGCCTCCTGGTGTTACACCTTGTTACACCAGTTGTTTTGCTCTTGGGTTATTGTCCGTCGCAACATCTGCTTCTCTATTCCAAAGTTTGTCATCCCTCTGCCCTTCTCCCCAAAATTGTTTTAGCAAAGTGGTACATATTTGCAATTTATTTGAAGTGGATTCAAACCAGGATTTTTATCATTATTGAGGGAACCAAATATAGGGCCGTAAGATCGTTCTGAACTCCACCCCCCCCCCCCCCCCGCATCTTAACTTTTCCTCAGAACGGGGCTCATGTTGCACCTTGCTTGAATTGGGAGCTATTTCAAATCTGTATGACTAGACAACTAAAGTTGGATAGTTACCCCTCCTACCCCAACCCCCATCCTTTCCATCTAAGACTTTTAATTGGGAAAATAGGCACATTGCACTTTGTTTAGATAACAAATGTGCAATGATTAATCTATACGATTTGAGGAACAAAGTGAGCCAGTATCCCCCCAAAACCCATGTACCTTTCACTGCCAGATTTTTAGATCAACTCCAGATTTTTTTTTTAAGAGAAATTACTTAAGAATCTTATGCAGTTATGATTAGAAGGACAAAGTTGGCTCCCTGCAAGTCAAACACCTAACGGGTTGTCCCCCCAAAACCCGTATACCTTTCACTGCCAGATTTTTAGAACAACTCCAGATTTTTTTTTAATAGAAATTACTTAAGAATCTTATGCAGTTATGATTAGAAGAACAAAGTTGGCTCCCCGCAAGTCAAACACCTAATTAGCTAAGGGGCAAATATGTGAGCCAGTGTCCCCCCAAAACCCGTATACCTTTCACTGCCAGATTTTTAGAACAACTCCAGATTTTTTTTTTTTTTTTTAAGAGAAATTACTTAAGAATCTTATCAGTTATGATTAGAAGAACAAAGTTGGCTCCCCGCAAGTTCAACTCCTAATTAGCTAAGGGGCAAAGGTGTGAGCCAGTGTCCCCCCAAAACCCGTATACCTTTCACTGCCAGATTTTTAGAACAACTCCAGATTTATTTTTTTTTAAGAGAAATTACTTAAGAATCTTATGCAGTTATGATTAGAAGAACAAAGTTGGCTCCCTGCAAATTCAACTCCTAATTAGCTAAGGGGCAAAGGTGCCATGGGCCTATGATAAATAAGAAAGATGATTTTATTGGCATATTCCTCTCTTTTGACCTCCAATTCCAGTTGACAATTATGAGTCAAGTTTCTTTGGGTCAAGGGAGTCTGACTCGTCCGTGCTAAAGTGCTCAAAATAAATGGAAATTTAGTAGGAGGGTATGTGCAGCTAATGATATGTCAATCGAGAAATTCCTGACCGTTGGACCATACAACCCAAGTGCTTGCAGGCTCCATGTTTTTATTGTTCGGATTATTCCCTTATTGAAAGGAGGGACTTGAAAGTAACGATCTTAAGGTTTGCTCATGGTCAATGATGAGCGGGCCCTTATTTGTACTAATTGGTTCATCTCTTATCCATCTTTGATACATTCAAGGTAGGGAAACTATCTTCCTGCAAGTAGCTACGCAATTCCTATAAAGAATAGTAATCCAACGCAATAATGTAGTTTTTCAACTGTTATTTAAGTCTTTATGTGAAAGATAAAACTTACAACGAACATAAACTAATCCGTACATGAGGGAGACTGCCACCTCCTCAATCCCTCGCTCTTTACTCTAAAGTCTTTAAGTTCTGTAAAAATACTTTTCATTCAAATTCAACGGCCCTAGTGTTTGAGCAGTCCTTCTTGCAGAAAAATAACAACAAGTCGAACTTTAGTGTAGAGAGTGATGGATGGAGGAGGGGGCAGCCCCCCATCGTATATGGAATAATTTCTGTTCATTCTAAGTTTTGCTGTTGCTCCTCATTTTCAGTTTAAAACTTTTCTTTTTTATTTAAATTTTAATCGTATTTCAAATCATGCCAGGAAATCCCATTCCCTCCTGTATCACATTTCCCCTGGAAAAAATTCTTGTGGAAGGTTTCCTCCCCACAGGGAATTATCCCTGTATAAATAACCTCGAAGACTCCCCCCCTCCAAAAAAATAAATAAATGTGTATGTTTCTCAATAGCCAATAGTATTTATGAACAATGGCCAAATTGTGTAACTTAACGCCCTTTCTCCAGGGATTACTGGGGTTCGTGTCATCTCCAAAGGCATAGTTACTGGATTTTTCAAATATGCTGAATTAAATGGCTATATCAAAATTTAGATACGATCTCTTTGGGGGAAAAGAGGACGTGGGAAGGGAGCTAATTATTATCCAATCTTTTTGGTAACTTAAAAGGGCACCAGAACTTCGGATTTCTGTTTGAATGAGCCCTCTCCCGATCTTTTAGGATCATTAGCTCGGTTATGATCTCAATAAGATTGCTTGATTTTTGATTGTAGCAACCTTAGGTCAACCTCACCGATGAAGCTTTTGCAGCAGCAACACTCTGATTTTGTTCCATTGCCAATAATTCAATTCAACAGTTGCCAACTCCTCGAAATTTTAAAATTGGTTTATTTCTCGACGCCCAGTAAAAGTTTTTAGTTTCAAAATGAACCATTCCTACAAGCTAATGTTATATTACTTTATTGTTACTTTTGTTACTAACATATTAGCTAACTGTTATATTACTGTATTGGCTGTTATATTTTTAGACACGTAATATGACATTAGCTTGTAGACATGGTGCATTTTAAAACTAAAAACATTAATTGGACGTCGAGAAATACGGAATGAAAGTTGGTTATATGAGCTTAGCATATATTAAAACCGTCTTTTAGAATGATGTCATCTTTTTTTTTTTTTGAATAGAAAAATCTTCTTGAGACAAACCAATTTAAAAATTTGGATTAGTTGGCAACTGTGGAGTTTTTTTTTCAGTAACAAAGGAACAAAATCAGAGTATTGCTGCTGTAAATCCTTCGTCGGTGAGGTTGACCTAAGGTTGCTACAACACTTAACTTTAACATAGCAACGTCATTTTTATAGTTGTTTTCGACTAGCAAAAATCATAAAATCACTTTTCTTATTACAAACATGACAATTTTCTGGTTAAGGCAGGGAACAATAAACAAAACAAAGCCAGTTGGACAGTATTCGGAGTTCAAATGAAAGGGAATCAGATGTATTTAAGGCCCTCTATCAATTGTTAAAATATCTTGGTAAATGCATACGAGAATTTATTTCATGAGCACAGTGAAAGTTGTATTTTAGTTATGGTGGCATATGAAACTTTGAAACTCAAGAGCGAGCTTACTTTATCCGCTTTAACACTGAACCTTCTAAATAACTAAAAATATATTCAAGGAAGACTGTTGAACTATCAGAAACTCTATATAAAAGGGTATCGGGTGAAAAATACTGATGGTCAAATGCCTCTATTATTTATTTATCTGTCCACTCGCAGTAGGCCCTGTCGAATGACGGACATAAAAATAAAAATAAAATAGTGTATATTGTACTCTTTTGTGAGAAATGGAGAAATAATGTTGCGTGGTTGTTTTCATAGTTGAAGATTAATGATCGGCTTGGAGTCACCGTATCAGATACTTCCATTATCTTATCAGATACTACCGATTATATAGGTAGTTCTTCGCTCATTTAATGATGTTATTATTTATTTTTACTAGATTCTTGACCCGTTGTGCCGCGATATTGAGCTGGAATTGAGACTAGCAACCCATAGTCATCTAAGCGGCACAGAGAAAGCAATTTTCAAGAATGGAATTCCTAATTACAATGGCTTACTAACGGAAGAACCCCTTAGAATAGGAGATAAAGCCATGCACGTTTCGGGTTAGATTTTCAATTCTTCTTTTTCTTTTTTCTTTTTTTTATTTTTTGCTTATTTCCAGCTTCATTGTTTGTCTGCGAGACTTTCATTTTTATTTAGTTTGGTCTTTTCCTTGGAAAAGTGTTTCGTTTAAAAAATAACGCCGTCCCGTCCCTAGATATTCAGGAGAGAGAAGGATTTATTCATTAAACATATAATAAACAAAAAATGGTTACTACCTCTCCTAAGAAGCAAAGCTTGTCCGAGAGGGAGATAGAGAAAACAAAATACATAAAATCAAAGAACACTAGGCCACCGAAACCACTAATACCACCACACTCAACTATAAATATGAAAAAAAACAACATCATTACTTTACTTTTCCTTTGGGAACTGCATATCACCATAACCCCCACAATAAATAAAATAAACGAATGAATCAAAACTCATTATCTAAAAAAAGAAGTTCTTTAATGGTTTTTTCGAAATATAACAGGGTCTCCAATGCTCCTTATATTACGCGTCAAACTATTCCATTTCCGTGTACCTCTATATAAGACGGAAAAACATGAACGGGAAGAAATGTCTCTAGGTACACTTAAATCAACACTACCCCATGTATCGTGTGAATGAACAAAAGACCTAACGCATAATAAATCACTAAAACAGCGTGGTTGAATATCCTGCAGTAATCCGAAAATAAACCACAATACATAAAATTCATGGAGGCTCGCAGCTGGTGAAATTTTCAAGGTTGGATAAAATTCCCGAACAGATTGACGAGGTGGAATCCCTGCTAAAAGCCTAACTGCGTGATTTTGTATAACTCTTATTGGTTTAAGGATAGATGGAAAAGTGGAGAGCCAGATACTTGAACAATAAAGTATATAGGGGTGTATAAGAGAAAAATAAAGATGGCCGAGAACAGATTTAGGAAAAAAAAATGTTTGAGTTTCTTGATTATACCTAGATTTCTTGCCAGAATTTTACTAGTTAAAGTTACATGCTGCTTAAAAGATAAAGTTTCATCAATTACAATCCCAAGGTATTTAAAAGAAACAGTATACTTTCAGTTCGTATAATTTTTTATTATAATTTAATATTATATTAAATTATAATTTTATATTTTTTATAAAATATTTTATATTTTATAAAAAATAAAATAGAATTTCATATTTTCCCTTCTATAATTTTTTATGGAAAATTCCTCCTGGAAATTTTCCTCTCCAAAGAAAATTCTTCCCATGATAATCTTCTCACTCTGCAGGAGATTTGCCCCGAAAAATGTCTGTACGTTTCCCAACAACGGTGCTTAGCTTACAGCGACCGTCCTTTGCCCAACCCTAATGCAACTATTCTAATTAAATGGCTATCTTAAGTTTTTGATCGGATATATGTTGAAAAAAGGGACCTGAGAGAGGGGCCAGTTGCCCTCCAATCTTTGGTCGCTAAAAAAGGCTCTAGAACTTTTCATTTTTCTTTAAACAATCTTCTTCCAATCTTCTCGAACCATTGGTTTGATGCGATCACTCCTGGGAAAAACAACATTAAATAAAGACCCATCAATGACCATTCTACTGGCAAAACATTCTAAGTTCCTTTTCTTTGTAAATAGGAGCTCGAAACCTCCGCAACAGGGTTCTCTTATATACTAAATCTTATGGTGTGATTTTCATTAAGATTGCTTGACTTTATGGGGGTATCTTGCCACTTTTTTGAATATCAGGCACATTTTCTCAGGGACATTATCGTAATTTTTGATGGATAACTGTAAACTTAATGAATTATATATATTTGGTATTAGCATGAAAAACTAATTTTTTTTATGTATTTGTTTTTATCAGCATTCTTTTTTTTTTTATAGTTATGGTCACTATTTGGCTGAGCCGAGTCGATCGTTCCTCACAGTTCGTTACTGCGAACTGTTTGAAACATAAAATTGCACTAGGTTAAGAGGTACATGCTGAGTTAGTTTTTTATTAAATTAATATCGATATGGCAAAAATTACGATAAAGCTAGTTTTTTTTTAAAGTTTGATAGGGTAAGTGTACAACAATAGATATGCGCCATGCACGGTGGGAGCCGAGATTGCACTGATAAGCATCCATCGCCGGCCGGGCGCAAAATCGGGAATTTTATGTTTATTTGATATGGGTGTGCCGTTTATTATTTATTGTGTAATGCTTCTAAAATTAACCATGAAGTCTCTCCTAAAGAGTAACTTTTCTTCACTACCACTTGAACAGAAAATGAGCTGTTGAAGACTTAGGGTAGGCCCACACGACCTTTGTTTTTTTTAGTGTTTGCTGTTCGCTATCCAGTATAAATTAATTTCTCAAAACATGTTTTCTGGCAGCTATAAAAACACATTTAGGCGTGTATTTTTCAAAAATTTTCCGGGTGAGGGCCTCTTTCTTCTTTAGAGTATCCCCTACCCCAAAATATACACCCCCTCAGTCGAAATACTGAAATTACGCCCATGAGTGTGCTTCTCTTCTTTACAATTTTTTTGTATAAATTTAAAATTTTGCTTTAATTGAAGTGTAATTAGTCCGGACCTGCTTCCCAGTAAGTGAGATATCTAGCTTGTTGAGATGTCTGTCTGAGATGTCTGTCTGTTGAGATATCTAGCTTGTTGAGATGTTGTGTCTAGATGTCTAGATACCTATATATCTAGTACAAAGCGCATGCTTAAATGACAACCTAGTGAATTTAGCCATTAAAGTATTGCAAGGAGTAAAATTTTCATGCAAAGATCAACTTTATGAAACATTAGATTTTTTGTCAATCATAAGATTCCTTCGCATTTAAGCTTTTTGCAGATGGAAGATTTGCTTCGGCAAAGAGAAGACACAGAGGAATTCTAACAGGGGTTTAAATTAAAAATCAAGTAGTTGTAGGCTTCAAGCCATGGCTAGCTGTAGAAAAAGCCAAGGCAGATAGTTCGATTGAGTTAGAGGCAAATCTGGGATTAGGCCAAATTAGGGCTGCATAAAAATGATGTCAGTTCATTTGTTAATAGATAAGCCTATCTGTCATCCGTTCATACGTTACATAAAAATGATGCCAGTTCATTTGTTAATAGATAAGTCTATCTGTCATCCGTTCTTGCGTCATTCCTAGAGCAGAACTAAGGTAGATAGTCAAAGAACTAAGATAGTTATAGAACCTATAGTTTTCCAAGTGTGTGGTTAAATGGCATGATTAATGGGCGGGAGTAAGTATGGCTCTCTTATTTGACCAATATTTGTTTGTTAGCTTTTAGAAAGGCACGCCTGCCTAGAGTCTCAGGCAGGTGGACCAAGAATTTAAGATTGACAAAGGACCATTGGATTGCTTAGAATGAGAGGGTAAACAAGATACGCCTACTTATGGTCTTAGGCAGATTGTCCAAGAATTTGGAATTGACACAGGACCGCGGATTTGGGTGGAATGACAGGGAAACAAGCTTCCAATGCCAAATTGGGTCTATCCGCAATGAGTGTCAGGCAAGCCGATGGATTCAATCAATAAACTTAAACATTTTTCTAATTAAAACTAAATTCAATGTCAGCTTACCAACAAGTTTTTTTTGATTAGTGGTTGCAATGCCTTCAATTAGAGAGAACTGAAGGACTGAACGTCTGAACTTAACGTCCTGTTGAACTGGTATTGAATCAGAAAACCCATGGTTTCAAAAGAGAAATGACATCAAAACCCAACAACTATACCAATGGCAAATACCCCGGGATTCAAAAGCAAATAAGGGACGTTTGAATAGACCACATTATGGAAAGCAGATCTTACGTCTACAATTAAAACTAACAGAATTTGGTGACTAACACCTGCAGTATTCATGACCTTACTTTGCATAAAAGAGACCTATTATAGCTTCTAGTTTTTCAGAAATACTTTTAAATTGATATTTCCTTTTACCTAATGGTCTTACTTAACTTACTTAAAGCTCTTGCTCGGCAGCGACTTCAGCGCAGAGGGAACCAGACCTCAGTGCTATTAGTCGTCTCCAGAGTGGCCTGTTTTTGGTGAGTGTGGGAGATTCGTTGGGGTCAATGCTCCACGCAGTGAATGGATCGCGGATGATATCTGCCCATTATGTACGTGGTCTAACTTTGGGGTGTTTCCAGCCGATTACAGTTGGATCGAAGTCGAATATAAGTCTGGCAGGTGTTTCAGTAGGTAGGCTCAATCTGTTTGGACAGGGGTGGTAATTAAAAGAGCGGAGGATATACATGTCCCCTACCCTGTCGAGCCAGCTAACGTGCTTGATTTTTTGGAGGTGTTTTGTCTGGACAGCATATTACCTAATGGTCGGTCGCGAATATTTAGGGTTTGTTGAATAAATGATTATAGCAAATGACTTTTCAATAAAGTCGAAATGACTTATTTTTGACAGTATTGCAGAGAAAAAAATAGCGTCTGCTATAATGGATAAATGGATAATATAAGCTAAATTTCATTTGTAACTTAGCTTAGTAATTTGACAGATTAGGTTTTCATTTAATTTAATTTTAATATCAATTACTAACAGAAAACTTAACATAAACACATCGCATCCAAATGCCACATCATGATGTGGAGGAGGTATAATCAAACAAATTCACAAAAAGAAAGAAAGTAATAATTTTGATTAACCTCAGAAGGGGTTTAAAAACATAGCTACCGTATCATGTACCCCGCTACCACTAACTTAATACTCTACTTCTTTTTTAATACGCATCAATAAAAATAAAAAAGTTCATCACTTTAAGGTTTTCTTGGAGTAAATTTACTCCGAAATGAGCAGTTTTTTTCTTCCTCGAAAGAATGCTTGTAAGATCTTTACTTGGAGTAGGCTATTGATGGAGAGTTATAGACTATTAATTGTACCTTGTATATAAATTCTGCTGAACTAGTCAGCGTACCAGGCTTGCTAAGAAGTAACCTAATAAAACAGCTTGAAAGTATTAGCAACTGAAAAATAGTTTACCATGATCATGTTATACCATGGCTGAACTGAAAGTAGCTTCACTCTCTCTCTCTCTCTCTCTCTCTCTCTCTCTCTCTCTCTCTCTCTCTCTCTCTCTCTCTCTCTCTCTCTCTCTCTTCCCTCTCTCTCTTTCTCTCTCCCTCTCTCTGTATCGCTCTCATTCTCTCTCTTCCTCTCCGATGGGTTTAAAAAAGACAGTTAGTACAGCCGGAAAAAGAAAAGGAAAAGAATATATCAGTGTTTATGAACGGACTGTACTCCTTTTCTCCGCTCTAAATCATTATATTATGTTCAGATTGAAACTCCGCTAATATCTTTTAGAGTATGTGACCAATTACTTGGACAGAACATTCTACAATTTAACATCAGTAGCATCTCATGATTGGAAAACTTACATGGAAATGAGAGCACTTGCTAGACGCAGATTCAACCTTTACACACTTGATGATCGTCTTCCTCTTGAACGCCTTGAGCAGGTTAGTACATTTAATAAATCTTTAATAAGGCTATTCTAATTTTGTTACTTAAGATCCATATTTAACTTTAAAGAATTTGACCGTGTTGCAATTAATTAATTTCTCATTTTTAAAATAGTCTTGATACAAAACGTTAAAAATCTTCTTGAGAAATGCTTGAATTTGTGCATATTGGAGTTTTGTCTTAGGTCCTATTGTGTTAGGCCAGAAGTTTTAATGATATACTATTCTTGGTTTTTTTAAGAAAATTCTTATGTTTATTCATACTCGAATAAAAAAAGTTTATGGATAATTGTAAACTTAAATTTTTCTCTCTGTCTTTCCGCCTGTGTGTTGAGTTAATTAATTTAATTTAAGAATTAACGACGCTTCTTGACTACTAAGGTCCCTGCGTCGGCCCTGCAGTGCATTCCTGCAGCGTGATTCGATCTCTGGGTCCTGTATTACCAAGCTAAGGTCAAATCCACTGCGCCACCACAGGACTCATGTGTTGAGTTCAAGCTCAAAACGTGAAATCTGAAAAAGAAAGTTCCTTGTAGCATGGCCATCTTTACAGTGCTTTCAGTTTTGATTTTGAAAAGTCGGGGCTAAATGCTTTTTTTTTTTTTTTTTTTGGAAATCAAATAGAATTTTTTATTTTTTGGTGAAAGAAAAACCAAGGATGGACAATTAGAGGTATTCTTAACCAGGGTTGGCAGAAGCGATTTAATTTAGAGGGAACAAGTCGGGTCAACAATTTCATGTAGGTTTTAGCAAGATCTTCCAAAAATACGTAGATAATATTAATATATTGTATGGGGCATACCTGCACACACGGAGAAAGGTTATTATTCTTTTGAAAAAATCACAAAGTACTACTACTACCACTAACAATTCACTGCAGCATCAAGCCGCCTTGGGCCAACACTGCTGTGCACGTTCCTTTTCCTCCCTAATATTTGGGCAGTTTCACTTTTACCCCCTCTCAAGGAGTTCCAATTTACTTTAAATCATTCCTAATGACCTTTTTAGGGGCAACCTGCTTTTCGTTTGGCCAAACGAACACCCAAAACTAACCGTTGACTATTCCTCTCATAAATATGTGATAAATATTCCCGTGTCTTCTGAAGCGCGCCCACGTTTCAGAATCATACTTGAGCACTGTCATTAACGCAGCTTTCAATATATTAGCCTTGGTTTCTAGACATATATTTCTATTCTTCCAAACTTTTGTCAACCATAAGAAAACATCCAGGACCTTGGCCATTCTAATTCCTACATCTTTATTGCACCTACCATCTTTAATAATAACACTGCCCTTGCAAGTGAAGCTATCCACTTGATCCATCTTTTCCTTTTACACCACTCACCTTATCAAGCGACATAGTCTTCATGACATTAATTTTCAAACCTACTCTTGCATCCTGAACTCCCAAAACCTCCAAAAGCTCATTCATTTTGCTAACATTTTTATCCAGGACACTTAAATCATCTGCAAACTGTAGGTGTGTTACAGTTTTATCTTCCCTTTTGATTCCATGCTCTCCAGTAGGCTTTGCCATTATCCTTTGGACAAATTCCACTAAAATTGTCCATGTAAATGGTGATAGAACACAACCCTGCGTAACTCCTGATTCGATACCTAATCAGCTGCTAACCTACTAACCTTATCCGTTGCAATATCAATTTCGTACACTGCACTAGTCGCTTTATGGTGTTTATCTGGTATACCAAACAAGGGTTAGACCTTCTATCCTGTCATACCTATTTCGTATTTTAATCTACTTATCTGGTATACCATACAAGGATACGAACTTTCTCTAAAGCTCTAGTATCTGATGACTCAAACTTCAATTCTTATCAAACAGTTCGTGGTAACGAACTGTTGTAAGGAGCGACCCGGCTCAATAGTAACCAAAACTCTAAAAAATGGAATTTTGATACAAATACCTACATCAAAAGAATCGCATTTTAATGCTGATTTTAAATATATAAGTTTCATCAAGTTTAGTTTTACCCATCAAAAGTTACGAGCCTGAGAAAATTTGTGTTATTTTAGAAAATAGGGGGAAACGCCCCCTAGGAGTCATAGAATCTTAACGAAAATCACACCATCAGATTCAGCGTATCAGAGAACCCTACTGAAGAAGTTTCAAGCTCCTATCTACAAAAATGTGGAATTTTGTATTTTTTGCCAGAAGGCAGATCACGGATGCGTGTTTATTTGTTTATTTGTTTTTTTCCCCAGGGGTGATCGTATCGACCCAGTTGTCCTATAATGTTGCAAGAGGGCTCATTCTAACGGAAATGAAAAGTTCTAGTGCCCTTTTTAAGTGACCAAAAAAATTGGAGGGCACCTAGGCCCCCTCCCACGCTAATTATTTTACCAAAGTCAACGGATCAAAATTCTGAGATAGCAATTTTATTCAGCGTAGTCGAAAAACCTTATAACTATGTCTTTGGGGACGACTTACTCCCCCACAGTCTCCATGGGAGGGGCAACAAGTTACAAACTTTGACCAATGCTTACATACAGTAATGGTTATTGGGAAGTGTACAGGCGTTCTCAGGAGGATTTTTTGGTTTGGGGAGGGGTTAAGAAGAGGGGGATATGCTAGGGGTACATTCCATCGATAATTTGTCATGGGAGAAGAAAATCTCCATGAAGGGAGCGCAGGATTTACTAGCATTATTTAAAAAAAAAACAATGAAAAAATAAATATGAAAAAGTTCTTTCAGCTGGAAGTAAGGAAAAGCATTAAAACTTAAAACAAACAGAAATTATTACCCATTTGAGGGGCTCACCTCCTCTTAATACCCCGCTCTTTACGCTAAAGTATTTTTAGTAATTTCAACTATTTATTCTACGGCTTTTTTGATTCTGGGGTCATTCTTAATGAATTTGGACAAAATTTAAGCTTTAGTGTAAAGAGCGAGGATCTGACAAGGGGGCGAACCCCCTCATATATGTAATAAAAATATGAGAATACAAAAGTTCTTTACGTAAGCTAATTTATAAGTTACGTAAATCTTTTACTAATAAAAATATTCGTAAAAAATTAAAAGTTCTAGTTGCCTTTTTAATTAACCAAAAAATCGGAGGGCAACTAGGCTTCCTCCCCCGCTCTTTTTTTTCTCAGAATCATTCGATCAAAATTATGAGAAAGCCATTTAGCCAAAAAAAAATAAAAAAAATTCAAATTTCGTTTTAATTATTCCTCTGCGGAGAGCCAAAATAAAAACATGCATTGATTCAAAAACGTTCAGAAATTAAATAAAAAAAAAACAAGTTTTTTTAACTGAAAGTAAGGAGCGACATTAAAACTTAAAACGAACAGAAATTACTTCGTATATGAAAGAGGCTGCTTCCTCATCAACGCCCCGCTCTTTACGCTAAAGGTTTTCACTGTTTTAAAAAGAAGAATTGAGAGACAGAGTCAAACTTTAGCGTAAAGAGCGGGGCGTTGATGAGGAAGCAGCCTCTTTCATATACGAAGTAATTTCTGTTCGTTTTAAGTTTTAATGTCGCTCCTTACTTTCAGTTAAAAAAACTTTTTTTCTTTATTTAATTAATCTATAAGACCAAGGACTAAAGGAGTTTGAGGATTCAGCCCCCAATCGATTATTAATCTAAAAGTGAAGATTTGGTTGAAATATTCTCATCCCTTTCTAAGACCACACTGTTCTTCTCTAAAAAACTTATCTACAGAATCTCTAAGTCTAAAAAGTATACTCATACTAAGTAATTTTCTTCCTACAGAAACCAAGCTGATGCCTCTATTACTACACTCACTCTTATTATGTTTCTTATAAAAGGGTTTAATTAGAGTTTTCCTAAAATCGTAAGCTTCCTTCCCCTTTTTCAAAAATCTTGAATAATTTTTTGCACCCACCATATTTCGGAAACTGATTTACCACACTATCAGTAACTGAGGCCTTATTGTCTTTCCTTCCCTTTAGTATTGTGTCTAACACCGCTTTGCAAAACAAATCTTTCTTCAATGCTAAATTGTCGCAAGTTTTTCCATTCTTTTATATAATCCCTATTTAGAATGAACTCTACCGGTCCTTCGTATTTCCTCTTTACTATAAAACTGAGAGCTGAAATAAAATTGATTTATTTTGAAATTTTTAGGATTTTTTCTAGTTTAAACTCAAAAGGGAGATAATCCTACAAACATTATTACATTTTACATAACTATCTTTGTCCAAAATTGCATTTTGATTTAATAGTTCAGTTACTATGGGCTTTGGGCTATGGAGTTCGTTCTTTACTATAATTAGACATAGAAAAGCCTATGGCTCTTTCTTTTTTGGAATAGTAAAAGCCAAACCACAGGGAATCAGACAGCAAGGTCAATAAAGTATGGCACCATGCCCCAGGAAAGCAACTTTTCAAAAGATATTTGTGTCATACTATTTTGCCGAAAGAGCCCTGTAGTGGCATAGTGGGTTTGACCGTAGCTCGATAATACGGGACCCAGATATTGAACCTTACTTTAGCTACACACTGCAGGGCCGACGCAGGGACTCTTGTAGTCGAGAATCGTTGTTAATCCAATTACTTACTTATTCTATTCAAAAGATAACTGTGTGTTACATCATCATGCATGCAATGATTTATTTTAATACTTCAGTTACTATGGGCTAGAGTTCGTTCTCTTCTATAATCTATACAACAATGAAACAGATGAACCTTACCAAATCCCCGTTTATAATGAGCTATACCGATCCTTTATTTAACTCTGCCGATACCGCTGCAACCCTGATGTTTTCTTGTCAGAAGGTAAGTGTTTGTTGCACCATCATGTATCTAGGCATTTATTTTGAAATTTCAGTTACAATTGGCTATTGTTCTTCCTTTAATATAACTATATCAATCGTTTGTGTAACCTTTTAGAATGAACTATCTTGATCCTTTATGTAATCACTTACGAAGGCTTTAGAACACATATTTTCAAAGATGATTAAAAACGGGAAAATGCCTTTGGCTTTTTCTTAGTTGTAATAGTAAGAGACGAATTTAAGTGAATTAGGCAGCTAAGTAAGTCAAATATGACACAATACTCCAGAAAAGTAACTTTTCAAAAGATGCTGAAGATGAACAGGTAACATTAGGTAACGAAAAGATTGATCAGGTTGGGAGCTTCAGTTACCTTGGTAGTATTATTAGTAAAGATGGTGGGAGCAGTGAAGATGTTAAAAGTAGAATAGCTAAGGCTCAGGGTGTTCTTTCACAGTTAAAAAAAGTTTGGAAGAATAGAAAGATAAGTCTGCAAACCAAGATTAGAATATTGGAAGCTACAGTGATGACAGTGGTCAAATATGGTTCTGAAGCATGGGCGCTCCGAAAAGCAGATGAAAATTTACTAGATGTTTTCCAGAGAAATTGCCTACGGATTGTTCTGGGTACCCGGCTGACTGACCGTATTTCAAACAGTAGGCTGTACGAAAAATGTGGTTCAATCCCGCTTTCTAGGACTATAATGAAAGAAAGGTTGAGATGGCTAGGCCACGTTCTACGGATGAAGGATGACAGATTACCGAAGATTGTCCTTTTTGGCCAACCGTCTTGGGCTATACGGAAGGCAGGTCGTCCTTGTCTGGGTTGGGAGGATGTCATAAATAAAGATTTAAAGGAAATGGGAACTTCCTGGGAGGGTGTAAAGAGGGAGGCTTTAAATAGCTTAGGTTGGAGGAGGAGCGTACGTAGCTGTGTTGGCCTCAGGCGGCTTGGTGCTGCAGTGAGTTATTAGTAGTAGTAGTAGTATGCCGATCCTTTATGTAAAATTGTTGCTAATTACGAAAGGCGCTAGATACACCGATTTTCTTTAAAATGAGCCAATAGCTCTCTATGATGTTTCAGTGCCCCGCTAGCTGCGGAGAAAAAACAACAGCAAAAAGATGCCCTCGATCCAGAATATCATGATTGTAGCCCATTTTTTTGTTTTTCAAGCCAAATGGATTGTCCTTGTTGTTCAAGCCAAGGGACTGTAAGTTTCCTTAATAGGGGTTTCGGAAAAGGCGGTTTTTAATAATGTACTTTTTGTTCCGATCTGACACTATTTAAAGAATTAGGGGTTATTGTGTTTTTACTATCGGACCTGGTCGTCTCTTACGAGGCTGCTAACTACCACTGCAACCCTGATATTTAGCTGGGACAACTTTTATAAGGCTGAAAGTTCTCCCCAAAGAACTATGAGAGGTTGTGCGCATGGTGTAAAAACCAATAACATTAAAAAAAAACTCTCTGATCCTGAAAGTGGATGAAATACAGTACATCATCTTAAAATCCTATTTATCACTATTCGAAATTATCCAAATCACCATGAAGTTTTGTTACCCTTAGTTTCTGTGAACAGGAAAGTCACATGACATTGCAATTTTTAATTCTATTTAAGTAAGTTAAGCTTAGTGTTTCTGTAGCGTGCTGATGTAGCGTTTTTGAATGTTGTATTCAGCAGTTCAGTTTAAATATATTTTTCAAAATTTTTGCAATTTTTGATGATAAAAG
This sequence comes from Artemia franciscana, assembly GCF_032884065.1. Classification (NCBI taxonomy): domain Eukaryota; kingdom Metazoa; phylum Arthropoda; class Branchiopoda; order Anostraca; family Artemiidae; genus Artemia; species Artemia franciscana. The sequence goes on along the minus strand of NC_088879.1, from coordinate 20,478,903 downwards.
TAATTCTGTCAGCTGGATAGCAGCAATGATTAACAGAAAATCAAGTAAAAGGACTGATCACTGCTGTAAATTTAAATTTTTTCCTAGAAACTTTTCACCATTAATCTTTTTTAATCTTTTTTTTCTCTATGGATTTTTCTATTTTTGTTTATTTTTTTTCTTTTATTTATTTATTTATTTTTTTTATTTATTTTTTTTTTATTTATTTTTTTCTTTTTATTTTTTTAATTCATCGTTTCTGATTGCTCATGATGTCATTCTCTGTGCACGTTTGTTTGATTGTTTTGTTATTTTTATTTTGTCTTTCTGCTTTGTGTGGTGGGCCGGGGACTTGGGTATTGGATCTCCAATTAATATTGTTTATGTTATAAATGTTGATGGGGTCACCACAATCACGAGCTCTGTCTCTCCGTGGTGACCCAGTGTATTTTATTTGTTATGCGTATTATATTAATAAATTGAATTGAATTGTGAAATATCATAGTTCACTTTATGAAAAATAAGACATTTTAACTATGTTCTGACACTCAAGACCAAAAATTGAAATTTGTTTGCTCTAAAACTTTTGCTGAAAACACTAGTTGGAACAAAAATGGAATACGAATCGCAAGTTGCTAAAGAGCTTAGGGTAAAAGTTTTATGTGAAAAAACCGAAGTTTTTTTTTCAGGGGTTAGATGTGCTCGAGATCATTCGGAATATAAACATATTCGCCACCCACTATGTCTATGATTTGTTCAGTCAATGTTTCATAGAGCGACAAAGTGAGAGCAGATTCTTAACGACAATAGGTATTCGACATATTGCTAATTCGATCCGGACACATGGAAGTGGAATCATCAACTCTGCCGTAAGTAATCGTTTAATCTGTTCTGTTCTGGCGTGTTCTGTTCTGTTCTGTTCTGTTCATTTAATTATTCTGTTCTGGCGTGAGAATAAGCATAAACGTAACGGAAAACATTGGTAAAAACTGCTGCAACTACCTTTTAGGGGTGGGATGGTGGTAATGTCATGTTATCCTAAATACCATAAGTGAATGTCCAGGGTCCTTTCAAAAATTTTCCAAAGGAGTATTCTGTGACAAATCTTATTTTTAGGGAAATTCTCTCCTACATCTTTAATGATAAATGCACATTTTGAGACTTCTTACCCTTCCCCACAATGAGTTGTAGAGTTTGTGAGCTACTTTTCTTGTCTTTTGTTGTCTTGAAAGCTACTTTTCTTGACTTCTTTCACTTTGTGGAAAAACATTTGATAGGTGACCGGTTTTACTAATATTGAAAGGTAGAATTGTTCTGCTCAGATTTTGAAAGTTTTTGAAAATTGGACGGAAACCTCGTTCCTCTATACTAGTGAATATTCTGAATTTTGAAAGGTAGAAAACTCTAAGGGGTAATGTGATTAGATGTGTCTATCTTTATTTTTGATATTATGCTGATTGACTGTTGTTTTTTCTCAGACTCCTTTCATTATCTTTGTATTATATTTTGTTCATTCACCTTTATTTTTCCAGGTTATTTTATGACCGTATTGTACCATTCAGGCCTGATTCATAAAGGAGGTATATAAAGAGGATTTGCTTGGGGCTAAGAGGTCAAAAGAAAAAATTGGTTCTATAGGACAAAATTTCATAGATTATTTGCTAAGATAAGTTAATGAGACAAGGAAAAGACGCAGTTCTGTTAATTAAATTCATTGAATGAAAATCATTAAGTACCAAGGACGGTAATAATGAAAGATTATTTTTTTAGTTGCCTATGTGGAAACTTACACAACCACATGTGCCTTAATTTTTTTTTTTTTTAAACCCGGAACTGAATTTTTGGTGAAAAAGATTTCCATGCAATGCCGTTTTAACACTTGGCGGGTACCAAATTTGCAACAAGGAACGCGTGCGAAAAATCAGGAGAAAATAGTCATGTACCTCTAGAAAGCGTAAGTCTCCTGATTGCTGTACAAAAGTAAAACACTGCCAATAATTTGTAATAAGACCATTAAAATTATGCTAGAATATAGCCTTAACATCTTGCTATTAAATAGAAATTGAAAATGTGTATTTCATTGATTAGTTAACAATCTAAGCAGTGCATTAATATTTTTATAATTAAGAGTAGTTATTATTTAATACTTCAAGTTATTAGTTAATTGAATTACCTACAAGAGCATCTTTTTAAAAACATCAATTACCCTGTTTTGTTATATTCATCCCTTTAATATTTCCACTATATTTCACATATTAATAGAATTTTTATCTTTGCTTCTGATTCCGAAAATATGCCTTTTGTAACTAAATTTTCATCATGTGAAGCACACATAATAAATTAAATTTATTCTTTCGGACCCCAAGAGAAAAAGCCGGATCAGATGTGATGTATTCAAATGTTATTGTCTATTGAAAGACCACCTGATTGTATGGGTGAACCAACCCATTGAGCGCTAGACTAGCTTACAATATGCAGACAAGAAAAGCATTTTCAAATTACCGAATTAGTTTTCTCTTAATTTTTACCGTTTCATTGTGCGAACATGGTAAAACTTTGCTCAAGACGAAAAGTTGCCATAATTTAATAACTACTAAAAGAAGAATCGTTGAAATTTCGGTTTCCTGCTATGAATAGACTTAAGATGGTGCCAAGAGACAAAACATGTTTTCATTTGATGACCTTGGTACTTTCGGGGTGACCTCAGTCTGACTACTGTTAAAAATAGCCTTGTCCTACAGAAAATTAGCAAGCGAAATTTACCATCAAAAGCTAAAAGAATTAATAGAAAACATAGTCTATCTTTGCACATGTTGTTAAAATTTGGTATTTATCGTAGATCAGTTTCACTCTTAACAAGTAATTAAATTTGAAAAAAACAAACTATTTTTTCAATTGAAAGTAAGGAGCAACATTGGAACTTAAAATGAACAGAAATTACTATTTATATGACGGGGTTACTCTTCCACAACACCCATCTCTTTGCGCTAAAGGTTTTTAGCACTTAAAAAAAAGCTTCTTATTGTTCTAGTTAAACGAACTTCTTCTAGTTATTGTTCTAGTTCAGGAGTCCTTCTTAAAAGTTTGGGACATATTTCAGATTTTAGTGTAAAGAGCGAGGTATTGTGGAGGAATAACCCCCTCATATACGTAATTATTTCTGTCCGTTTGAAGTTTTAATATTGCTCCTTACTTCAGTTGAAAAAAACTTGTTTTCTATTTAATTTCTGATCGTTTTTTTAAATAATGCAAGGAAATCTGACTACGACTCCAGGGAAAAATTCCTCCTCCCTAAGGACTTATTCTCTAGAAAATTCAATCCTGGTGAAAACTTACCCGGACAATTACTCTTAACATCTCCAAGCGTAAAATTGAGACGGAAAAGTGAAAGCAAGACATAAGAAGAATTTCATATAGTAATTCTGACAAATTCCCCCAGTATAAAATTTTACCTGAAAAATTCGCCCCCTGGAAACTTCCCTGTCCATGGAAAATTATCCCGGAGGAAAATTCCCCCCCCCAGGAGAACCCCCCCCCCCCCCTGAAAAATGTATGCATTTTATATTTTATTTATTTGTATTCAATAGCAAATACTATACCTAAACAATAGGCAAATTTCGTAACTTAAAGACATATCCCAAGGGGCCCCTGGAAGGTCATGATATCCGCAGAGGCATAGTTATTCGGCCTTTCAAGTATATTGAACAAAAATGGCTATCCAAAAGTTTTGATCGGACGATTTTGAGAAAAAAGGGCTGGGGAGGAAGCCTGGTTTCCCTCCAATTTTTGGTCCCTTAAAAAGGGCACATTATAACTTCCGTTCGAATAAGCCCTTTCGTGATATTCTAGGACCATTTGGTCCACCCCTGGAAAAAAAAACAACAAATGAACACGCATCCGTGACCTTTCTTCTGGCAGAAAAGTTTACATTTTTTCAGATAGGCGCTTTAAACTTCCTCAAAATGGTGAATCTGATGGTGTGAATTTCATTAAGATTCTGTGACTTTTAGAGGGTGTTTCCCCCTTTTTCAAAAATCTGGAAATTTTTTCTCCGGCTCGTAATCTTTGATGGGTAAGATTAAATTTATTGAATCTTGTATATTTGAAACAAGCATAAAACCCAAATTCTCATGTTATATCTATTGGTATCAAAATTCCGCTTTTAGATTTTCGGTTAGTATTGAGCCGGGTCGCTCCTTATTTACATTTCGTTACTACGAACTGTTTGATCAGCTGAGAAAACATGCGAAATTTTTTCCAAAAATGAAGAAATTCTTAATTAGAGGGTAAGATCTAGACAAAAAGCAATATCAAATATTGTATCTCGTCTGAAAACTGATATTTGATGTTATTTCCAGTTAAGATACATAGAAAAATGTTTGATTTATTTCAATTGTATAGTTGTGTTATAGTAGCCGATAGAAAAGGTTGCCTGTGTTAATTTAATAAAGTAAATAACTAGTTTATTAAACTAAGGGTTGACCATTTATTGTGCTAAAATTAATCGTATCGGATGTCTTTTGGTGCGACCTTAGCTAAATGAGTGAAAATTGTGTAGAACAACAAGTTTAAAGCTTGATTTTACTTAGCAATAACCTCGTTTTTTTAAGCGAACAAAAATAATTATTTCGGAATTTGCGCAACATATATATGATAAACTGTTTCAAATAAACAGACTTATGATATATTTTGTAGCATTCTAAAAGAAACTAGCACTTTACTCAAAACTGAGCTTAGTCGGGTATTTTAGAAAATGAAAATACAAAATGTTGGTATTTTCTTTGAAAAAATGACAATTTTGTCCCTCCCCTGACAATTTTGTCCCTCCATTCTGAAGGATCGACTAAGCTATAGGGAGAGGGACGGTTTGACTTGTTGGACTGAAGGTAAGATTGAAACTGTTACGGTAGAGGTGCATCTTGAAAACAGAAAGCTTCTATTTTGCCGTGTGTACCGGCCTCCTGGTGCTGTTCCAGAGGAGTTCTTTGAGGGCTTTGAATGTTTTATTTCACGAATAAGAGCGAGTAATTTAGATTGTATTTATGCGGGTGATTTTAATTTTAACCTATTAAATCTTAGTGGGGTGATTCTTGATTTTTTTAATTTAATGGTTTCGTCTAATTATTTTCCCACATCTGGAATTCCAACTAGAATAACTGATCATTCAGCAACTTTAATTGACAATATTTTTGTGCCTGGTGGTTTGATTTCTAATTGTATTTGCGATGTTGTGATTATACCAGGATCTCATAATCTCCCTATAGTTTGTTCATTCAAGTCTTTGAGTAGAGGAAAGTCTGGGAGTCAAGAGGAAGTGAAGGAAAGGCAAAGTTGGCCAATTTGAGAAGATTTCAAGTGGCCATTAGCTGTATATCATGGGATGAACTTTTAGAAGAAAAAGAAGATGTTTCAGTTGCTTTTGATAAGTTTTAGATGCCCTTTTACCGGTTTATGACTCTTGCTGCTCGATAAAAATTTGAAGAAAAGTAAAAAAGAGCCGAGAAAACTATGGATTAATGCTGAAATAACAGAAAGTATTGAAGAAAGAAACAACCTTTATTGTTTGTATCTGGAATTTAGTACGCAAGAAAACTTGGAAAACTTTGAGCGAGCGAGGAACTTCGTGAATTCTCCAAGGAGATCTTCTGCCACAAATTATTATTCTGAAAAGTTTAGAGAAAATGCTGGTGATATGAAAGGTACCTGGCAAACTATGAATGACGTATTGAAGGGTGAACGTAAGAATTGCAGAATTGATGAAATTTTAGTGGAAGGAAAACGAGTGACTGAGCCGAAGCACATTGCTAATGAGTTTAGTAAAATTTTTCAAAGATTGGGACATTAATTAAAAGTGATATGAAAATGATGTAGTGATGTGAATGTGGGTGAAGGCTTCATTGATGAAAGAGGGGTTGGAAACGCAATGGTTGTTGAGCCCTAAACTAATTATGAGGTTTTTTTAGCTTGACTGGTGTTGTTCTAAATTCTTTGAATAGTATTTACTTAGGTGATACAATAATTAATCAAGTTTTTGAAACAAAAGTATTTCTGATTATTTGTTGACTGTAATTTGAATTGGAAAAAACGCAGTGAAATTGTATCGTCTAAGGCAGCAAGGGGTCTAGGTTTACTTCGTCGCTTTCGTAATTTTTTCCCAGTTTCCCAGTAAAGATTATTTATGGTTCGATTATTTAACCTTATATTGCATATGGGTGTGCCCTTTAGGCAAGCAATTTTTATGCTAATTATAGAAGAATCCAGACAATTCAGAATAAAGCAGTTCGTCTTTTGGGGGAATGTTCTAATTTTAGTGATAGACTTAGACTTGACTTTATTAAACAAGAAACGATATACATAAATACACATATTTGTTATTCCCATTTTGAAATTTTGAATGTTGGTCAGTTACGGGAACACCGGTTATTAAAACTGGTATACCAATGTTTAAATGGTGTTTCACCAGCTTGTTTTGTGGATATTTTTTCTACTAATTCTGATTATCATTCTTATCATACTAGAAATGTGGATAAGCTAGTATCTGAGATAATAAATACAGTGAGATCAGCTCATGTGTTTCGCAATGTGAGTGTAAGCCTCTGGAATAGCCTCCCTGACAACATTAGGGGCTCTGAATCAGTTTTTTCATTTAAATCACAAGTCAAAAAGTTCCTACTTGGTCGAGATACAGGGTGAGAGTGGTTCTCTTGTGAGGACTTAGTTGTTTTTTTTTCTCTCTTTTTCTTCTTTTTTTTCGTATATTTATTTATATGTTATTGATAATGTCATTTAATTAATTAATTTATTCATTAAGCACAGGATATTTAACCTTCTAGTAGTGCCTATGTTTGTTAATTGATTTTGTTGTTGTGAAATTAATAAAGCTTCTCTCTCTCTCCCTCTCTCTCTCTCTCTCTCTCTCTCCTCTCTCTCTCTTTGTCCCCTTTAGATATGAAAAAAATAAATTTTGCCACCCTCCAAGGTTTCCGAATTGATGCCACTGGTCTTTATTCTACTAAAGTAAAATTTAGATCGAATTAGACCATTGTGCAGAAATTTAGTTAGAAGGTTAATCGTGTAAAAAAATAGACAATATACATCCAAAATGAACCAAAAATTAGTTCAAACGATCTCTTTGTTTGATAAGGGATGCCCCACACGATCTTCTCTAATTGATGTTGTATTTGCTTAGCCAGGCTAAATTTTTGGTGAAATTTCCGTCTTATTGATTTGGATTACATGATTTGGGACAAATAATAATGAAATGGTTTTGAAACTCTGTTGTTTGCCTCAGCGTGATTACAGTTCAGCTTAAATGATTTTGGGAAAACGACTGTTGGTATAAAGATGTAATTTTTGGGTCAAACATGAATGATGTGCATGCTCTATAGCTAGACAAATGAAAAGGCTCCAAAAAGTCTTTTCTGTTTTTTTCTTTATGGAATTTTGATGCAACAGAACTTGTTACCATTATAGGAACAAGGTTACTAAAATTTGGTTACAATTTAATCCAGTTCACATAATATCGTTTAAACATGTTTTGAAGTATAATAACTAAATTAAACTAAATAGCTCTACCATTTATATTCTAATTTTTTACTTTTAGGTTAACCATGCTTACTTATTCCTACGTCAAAAGTTTCAAATACTATCGCAGTTTCTTTTCGACGACCAAATTAAGTCACGTTTGGTGAAAGATCTGAAAATGACAAGAGAAAATCGAGAACAAGCCACCACTGCTGAAACTTTCGAAAAATTTACCATAGTTTATCCATATGTAAAAGCTGAGAAATTTGTCCGGGGAATTAAGAACTTGGGTATGACAACTGAAGGCAGGAGCTATCTTGATGAGTTCAGGCTCCTCATTACGGAAGTTGGTAAATACAGTTACATTCTTTTTATTGAAAATTTTTACGCCCATCAGGTTTGGGTTTATTGATTATGCTGTAATTATTGACAAAACCAGTCAACAAAAAATGTCCACAAAATTAGACTCGTTTAACGGTTAAAGAATGCCTCGCATGGGTTTCAGTGGCGTTGGTTCACAGGATAATCTCAAAATAGAAAGGGGGATCAATTTCTTTTAGTATTTTCCAGTGAAAATACAAAAATAAGGCATTTTTCAGTAAAAACGTCAAAAAAGGTATTTTTTGTAATCTAGGAGGGTATATGCCCCCTTGCCCTCTTTCCCCCAGTTGATACCACTGATTGGATTCCTAGTATTTTCAGGATTTTCCACAACTAATAGCTAATTCATAATAGGCTTTTAAAAACCTATTATGGTTTTCTAAAAACCTAAAGGTTTTTGGAGTTCTGAACTTTTAAAAACAATGAAGTTTAGTTGCCAAGAAAGTTTCTAATACCAATTCTTATGCAACACCAAAATTATTTTTTTTTTTGTTTTTTTTTTTAATGTACACAAATCGTTAAGCAAAATCTACGGGAGCTTAAAAAATACTGTGCAGTTTTGGAATTAGTATGAAACACTACATATGAAAACCCTCCTAAAAAGTCAAACTTTTTTCTAAGATTAAAAACGTTCAAAAGTTGCTGAAACTATGGGTATAGGAAAATTGTTGTAGAATTATAGAATCAGAAGACATAACTACAAGAGAAAAGTATTAGTTTTTTATTCATTAACGTTCACATTGGCCAATGTTGTCATTTACTGGGCATCAGCTAAAAAAATGCATGAAACCAACGAAATGCTTGTAACATTCATTGATCTTTGGAGTAAGGATTACACAACCTTACGGAGGGCCATGTACCTGATGCGAGGCATTTCAAATTTCACAACTCCATACTTTCAGATTTCAAGTCCCCTGTAAAACATGTTAAGTCCCTATAATATATATGAACATTATAAGGAAAAGTAGGCTTTGTTTAAGATTAATTTAAAAAACATATTTCACAAAATGAGTTTAAAAAAAAAAGTAAAGAACTCTATTAAACCAAAAATGAGCAAAAATAGAATCAAATAATCTACAAAGCGTACAACTACCTCAAATCAGTATTGATAAATAAATTAAAGCCAAAACGAACAGAAATTACAATAAATAACCGAGTCAAACACAAAACGAGCAGAATTTAACAGTAGTAAGGCTAAAAATCCTTATACCTTCCCAAGGCTAGAACATGATTTGCACTTTACTGAAAAAAAAATACAAGTCAATTTGCAACGTCAGTTTAATACATATTCAGATATTTCTTCCTTAAAACGTTAATAATATTTGATTTATTAAAGTTATAAATGCGAAAACATTAAAAAAAGTAGTAAATTTATTTTAAATTCGTAAAATTTTAATGTTTCATAGCATTAAGTTTCTTTTAAATATTCTCACTTTTATTGCTTTAAGAACTCAAAAATTCGTTAAAATTTTAAGAAGTAATGTCAGCCAGGCACGTACGCAGGAATGTTTTTTCGGGGGGGGGGGGGGTGGCTTCGAAACAGCAGATATAAAGTAGCACTTTTTTTTATTTAGTAATGCAAAAATCATGTGTATCGGAAAATACAGATTAATTTTAATCTGTAGTATTGTAGTGGATGGGGGGAAGAAGGCTGAAGCCTCAAAAGTACGTTTTAGGCTCAGATTATGTTCGTAGCGCAATATGGTTGCTGTTAGGGGTAGTTCTTCTATTGCAAAAACGTAGATTTTAATGAAGAATGATAGTTTCCAAAATTGATCCATTAAAAGCTGTACTTTATCCTGAAAAGGGGTATAAACGCCCTAATACCAAGGATAATTCTATTTTGCTGTTTAAAGCAAACTCTCTTTACAAAAAAGTACAATTACTAATTACTTCAAAGAAGGTAAAAAGTTAGACAGAAAATGGGTTAATAATTGGGCAGTGACTTGACCGAATAATTGTATGCTGTAAAATCCCCCAAAAAAGGCTTCACACATGTATCTAGATTCTTAATAAATATCCTACTTTTGCCAGAAATCCCAAGATACCATGGGGAAATTAAACATTTCACAAAATTTCGGGGGGGGGGAAGGCCCCCCCCCCTGTGTACGTGCCAGATGTCAGCATATGTATGTAAAACTGATAATGCACATTAATTGAATTTTGTCAACAAAGTGCAAATTATATTCTGGCTTTTAGAAAGCTTAGCGATTTGAACCCTACTCATGTTTCTGCTCGTTTTGAGTTTGACTCGGTTATTTTGTAATTCCTGTCAGTTTTGGATTTCATTTATTTATTGATGCTGATTTGTGGAGGCTGTATGCTCGGTAGATTATTTGATTCTATTTTTGTTCTTTTTTGGTTTAATGGAGTTCTTTTCTTTTTTTGCAAAACTTATTGTGGAAAAACTTTTTTTTTTAAATTAATTTCTGTCCGTTTTATATTGAAATGAACTTTAGGAACACAGGGAAAAATAAAATAATAGTTTGTACTTCTAGTCTGGCTTGCTGTTAATATGCTGGATTTTTTTTTTTTTTTTTTTTTAGCAATTTAGAACAACATAAGCTCTTTGAAAATAATGACGCAAATAATAGTGTTTAATTTAGTCATATACATCCTCTAGTTGGCCTGATAGACACAAATTAATACCATTCCCAAAAATCATATTTGTGCTCTTTTACAGCCTGGATACACTTACACTCTTTTGATTTAGTAAAATTTCAAGAGCAGAAGTAGTAATAGAAGTTTCCCCAAAAGTTTGAGCTTAATGCCCTCAGTCGTTCTTGGTATATTGCTGAGATGTCTTATTGGCAAACAGTGCGTTTGGATTTAATTTCAAAGCAACGTTTAGTTTTCAAGCATAATAGCAATTGTTATTGTGGTTATTGGGTAGTTGTTATTGGGCTGTTGACCAACCCAATAACTTAGAGATATAGCCAATAGACCGTTCAGCTATGCTGAACAAAATGCCTGTCTTAAAATTTTGATTGGAAGTGTCTGGAAAATTATGAGCTAAAGAGGAGGGCTGATTGCCCTTCAATCACTTTTGACTCTTAAGAAGGCACTAGCAATATTTATATTGCAATATCTTATATGATATTTATATTATTTTTATATTTGTATTATATATAATGATTATTTATATTATTTATATTATTTTATGGTATTTATATGATATTTATATTATTTTATATGAGCAATATTTATATTGCTCATACCCTCAGTCGTTCTTCGTATACTGCTGAGATGTCTTATTGGCAACCAGCATACAAACTCTGCGCTTGGAATTAATTTTAAAGCAAAATTTAGTTTTTAAGCATATAACGTTTAGTTTTAGCAATATAGGGCACTATGCCCTATATTGCTTATAAGCTCTTTTAATGCCTGCATGCATACAGTCTTTTCGTTTAATTGAAACTCCCCCTAAACATTCCCTAAAATTTAAACTTACTCCCATTAGTGTCGTTGGTTACAGTAACCGTAAAAGTAGCATTAAATTTATGTACACATTGTCTTCTGGCTAGTTCAAAATCCACAATCTATGAAGGTGTGAAGGTGAAATCTTCAGAGAATATTTCTAATGTATAGATGACCATCTGCCATCGGTATTCAGGTAGTCAAAAGGGCATATCAGGAATATCATAGGAACAGTTTCGTTTGTGAAATTAAAACTCACAACGCTTGTTGTGGGGGAGGGGGGGGGGGTTGAACTAACTAAAAGACAAAATTTGTATCATAATACTACTGCTTCTATTCCTACAACTGCTCCAAGTGCTAATATTATTATTACTACTGCTAATACAATAAGTACTGGTGCTACTGCTACTACTAACAAATCTAAGGGTATGAAGACGGAAACTTTGGGCAAAAGTTGAAAAAATTGATGTATCAAAACTTTGTTTGAGTTTTTGTCACGGGATATGATGGGAGAAGGGGTGAGGTCTCTCAAACCACTTCGATTCTTAAAAACTCCACTATAACTTCCAATATATAAACCTTATATGTCCCCAGGGCATAGCTTAGAGCCCTTGCACCAGGGCCCTGGGGCGGGGGGAGTTTGTCAACCCTGGAGGCATTTTTATATGTTCTTTGAACTATTTTAAACAAAATTGCCATCGTATAATTTCAATCAGACTTATTTTGGGAAAGGTAGTTTGTTGGGAGGGGGGCTTCTTGACCTCCATCACTACCAACTCTGAAAAGGAACTAAAACTTCGAATGTCAACCAAATGAGCCAACTCAAGTCTATGCAACCTTCCCTTCCATAAGAACCTTCAATGCCCCAGGGGTACAACTTACAACCCTCGCCATCAGGCTCTGATGGTTTGTATCAATCTCAAAAGCCATGTTTTATGATATTAAATAAAAAAAAACAAGTTTTTTTAACTGAAAGTAAGGAGCGACATTAAAACTTAAAACGAACAGAAATTACTTCGTATATGAAAGAGGCTGCTTCCTCATCAACGCCCCGCTCTTTACGCTAAAGTTTGACTCTTTCTCTCAATTCTTCTTTTTAAAACAGTAAAAAACTTTAGCGTAAAGAGCGGGGCGTTGATGAGGAAGCAGCCTCTTTCATATACGAAGTAATTTCTGTTCGTTTTAAGTTTTAATGTCGCTCCTTACTTTCAGTTAAAAAAACTTGTTTTTTTATATTTAATTTCTGAACGTTTTTGAATCAATGCATGTTTTGATTTTGGCTCTCCGCAGAGGAATAATTAAAACGAAATTTGCATTTTTTTTTTTTTTTTTTGGCTAAATGGCTTTCTCATAATTTTGATCGAATGATTTTGAGAAAAAAAGAGCGGGGGAGGAAGCCTAGTTGCCCTCTGATTTTTTGGTCAATTAAAAAGGCAACTAGAACTTTTAATTTTTTACGAATATTTTTATTAGTAAAAGATTTACGTAACTTATAAATTAGCTTACGTAAAGAACTTTTGTATTCTCATATTTTTATTACATATATGAGGGGGTTCGCCCCCTTGTCAGATCCTCGCTCTTTACACTAAAGCTTAAATTTTGTCCCAATTCATTAAGAATGACCCCAGAATCACAAAAGCCGTAGAATAAATAGTTGAAATTACTAAAAATACTTTAACGTAAAGAGCGAGGTATTAGGAGGAGGTGAGCCCCTCAAATGGGTAATAATTTCTGTTTGTTTTAAGTTTTAATGCTGTTCCTTACTTCCAGCTGAAAGAACTTTTTCATATTTATTTTTTCATTGTGTTTTTAAATAATGCTAGTAAATCCTGCGCTCCCTTCATGGAGATTTTCTTCCCCCATGACAAATTATCGATGGAAAGTTCCCCCAGCATATCCCTCTCTTCTCAACCCCTCCCCCAACCAAAAAATCCTCCTGAAAACGCCTGTACACTTCCCAATAACCATTACTATATGTAAGCATTGGTCAAAGTTTGTAACTTGTTGCCCCTCCCATGGGGACTGTGGGGGAGTAATTCGTCCCCAAAGACATAGTTATAAGGTTTTTTGACTACGCTGAATAAAATGGCTATCTCAGAATTTTGATCCGTTGACTTTGGTAAAATAATTAGCGTGGGAGGGGGCCTAGGTGCCCTCCAATTTTTTTGGTCACTTAAAAAGGGCACTAGAACTTTTCATTTCCGTTAGAATGAGCCCTTTTGCAACATTCTAGGACAACTGGGTCGATACGATCACCCCTGGGAAAAAAAAACAAAAAAAAAAAACAAATAAACACGCATCCGTGATCTGCCTTCTGGCAAAAAATACAAAATTCCACATTTTTGTAGATAGGAGCTTGAAACTTCTACAGTAGGGTTCTCTGATACGCTGAATCTGATGGTGTGATTTTCGTTAAGATTCTATGACTTCTAGGGGGCGTTTCCCCCTATTTTCTAAAATAACGCAAATTTTCTCAGGCTCGTAACTTTTGATGGGTAAGACTAAACTTGATGAAACTTATATATTTAAAATCAGCATTAAAATGTAATTCTTTTGATGTAGGTATTGGTATCAAAATTCCATTTTATAGAGTTTTGGTTACTATTGAGCCGGGTCGCTCCTTACTACAGTTCGTTACCACGAACTGTTTGATTTGGACTATTTTGAATAAAACGACTGTTTCAAGATACCTATTGAATACATCTCGGGAAAACACGACGTGTTTGTGTGTGTGTGTGTGGGAGGGGGAATGTTGCTGTGCTCTGACCACTTTTAGTATTAAAAAGGGCACATAGTCTTCCGATTATCAATTCAATAATTCCCCGCCGAGGCATATAAGACCATCCTTTCTACAAGAACCTAATATGCCCCAGGGCATAACTTTTAACCCTTTCCCTGAGAGCTGTAGGGGGGGGGGTTGTGTTCCTCACACATATAAATTCCGGAACCTTCAACTACAATGAATGTGTCATCATCATTTTTAATATTATGCTGATTGACTGTTGGTTTTTCTCGGAATTCTTTCATTATCTTTATAGTATATTTTGCTCATTCACTTTATCGGCATTGTGGAGTGACATGCATGAGAGGTGTAGCATAAGTGGGAGATGGTAACGATGGCAATGAAGGGGGTAAAATTAGCCATGACTTGATGCCCACTTATTTGGACTATCTGTCTTGGATTTTTCTACAATTAGCCATGACTTGACTTGCCCACACCTATTCCATTTTTTATTCAAATTTTATTATCATTTTTCTTTTGCTTTTGTGTTTTATTGCGTTTCTTGTTTACTCTTAGGGAATGTGATGGGCTATGCAAGAATGCTTCGCTCTGGTAACCTTCATTGTTCTGCGTCTACTAGTGAGGTTTTACCTTCTGTTCTCTACTCTGTTGCTGGATTAAATTCAGCATTAGACGAGAAAGGCTTTTCTAGTTCAACGGTGGATGCAGCTAGTGAGCTAGAAAGCACATTAGAAAATATCACTCGGAACTTTGAAGGTGGTTCCGACTTTCTTCAGGTAAATTTTATTTAGTTTTTATTTATGCTTTGTAGTCAACTTGCAAATATTAAAAATTTTTCAGTTTTATATTAATTACTTGACATAGAATGCATATATAAATAAAACATTTTAAAAGTAACAGGCATAGGGTAGCCTACAAGAATACAACAAATTAAACGGGTTCCTAAGTTCCAAAATCGCACATCTATCTCCGACATGCACGCACTCAGATTTTTTTTTTTAAGGGGTTGGGATAATCACACCCAAAGACATTACAATATTTGAATTACAATTGTTTTACTGAAAAACTTCAAAATATTGAATGAGTCTCCGAGTTTATACAGCAAGTTTCAGGCTAATTGGATCACTCCTTTCAGGTTTTCGGAAACAATTTCGTTATTTTATATTATTTAAGTAATTTTTTCTCGTTGGATAAATAAATAAGTAAATCGGATGATATTGGAGGCTTTTTTTTCATCAACGCAACAACACTGAAGTAGTAAACAGCTATGCGTCTCAATGGTGTGTGCCCCTTGAAGGTCCAAATCCTTCTGGCGTCATGTGAGAATTTCAAAATAGACATTCTATTGAAGATGATTGAATGGTCTATATTGTGTTCCTAGTGGCGGATGATAGTACAGCCCCTGCGAATAAAGACCCAAACTGTGTAAATATGCCTCATAAAACAGAGGCTTCGAAAAAAACAGAGGGTCCGAAGGTCTGCAAAAATAGGCAGGTGAAACCGAGTGAAAGTTAGATTCAGTAATTATTCAGTAACCCATTTCACTAACTATAATACTTCGTAATTTCACTAACTAACTGTAACAACTTTAATTCACCAGCTATAACATTATTCACTAACTGTAATACGCTTTCCTATAAAAATACTTTAGTTATCGCTGAAAAACTAGAGAAAATTATATATGAAAAATTTACTTGTGTCTTTGAAGTATCAAACAGAAGAAACCGAAGAATACTTAATTGAGAAGCTCTAGGGCTTGCGTACTTTGAAGAAAAGAATTGTTTCCAAAAAATTATCAGAGTCACTTAGCTTAATATACTTGATAGGCCGCTATTTTTAGTGGAAAAAATAATTGTTGTTCTTGGAAGTTGAGTGAAAAAATAAACACCAAATCTGGAAAATATTTTTTTTGTTAGAGGAGCTATAGAGAGACCCAGTTCTTTGCCCTCTTAAGATCCTCTACTCCATTTTTTAATAATTGAATGGTCAATAATTGAAGTTTTGTAATAATTGAAGAAGTCTAATACATCATGGTAGCGATATAAGTGCCCAAAGTAAATCCCTTTGATTCGTACCCTCTTTTACTCTCTCAACCCTAAATTTACACATACAAGCAGATTATGCATTTACAGTTACAAATTATGGTCTGTTATTTTACATACGGTCAGTCAAACGAGTTTCTACAACTATTAGTAAACAGTTCCTCCCTTTTTCTGTATTCTGAAGCGTCTAAGTCTTAGGATCATGCTTGATCACTACTATTAGCTTAGCTTCCAATATTCTAGTTTTGGTTCGCAGACTTACCTTCCTATTCTTTTGAACTTTTTAAACTGTGAAAGAACACCGTATGCATTATGCTTTTTACATCTTCACTGGATTCACCATCTTTACTAATAATATTAACTAGGTAAGCGAAGCTATCCAGTTGATTGGCCTTCTCGTTACTCAATATTACCTTCATTTATTTCTAGTCGAAGCGACCTATGTTTAACGACATTTATTCCTAACGACATTTGTCGTTATTTGTATTTAACGACATTTGTATTATTTGACATGTATTTGTCTCATTTGTATTATTTGACACATTTGACATATGTATTTAACGACATTTGTATTATTTCATCTCCTATCACTTTATCTCTTAGTCAAATAAGTACAGTCATGCTAAGTAACCACTGAAACAAAACCATTGTCCCAATAATTACCACCCTCACCCTTATCAACTTTCTTATATAGGGCTTTAATTAAATTTTGCCTAAAATCATTAGGTTTCTCTCTTTTTCCATAAATTGTATTTCGAATCCTTAGTCAGTTATCTATAACTTATCACATTAACTTATAACTAACACACTATCACATTAAGATACAAGATCAAGATATAACATCACTATCAACATACAAATCAAACTTAAAACGAACAAAATTCGCTACAAATAAGAGTTTGGTCACTTCACTCTTCCCTAACTTTAAAAGTCTAAAGCCTGCTGGATCACTTGCGCTTTACTGAAATCGAGTTATATTACAAATATTTTCTATTGTACTTACAATGTTGAAACTATCACACTAACTTATAACATTATCAGTACCAAAACCCTTGTGGTCTTGGATCCTTTTAGAATTGCCTCTAACTCTTCTTTTGAAAATAAATCTTGCTTCACTTACAAATTCTCCAAAATTCTTTTCTATATCACTTCCCACAACTTTATCACGGTTTAACACACACATATGTATTTTAATAAAACAAAATAATTTCATATTTTTTCAAAGAAAAGTAAAGATCTATATTAAGCTTTAGACCAGCAGAAATAAATTCTTATAATATTTCCGGCCGCCAAAATCCGAAGTACTCATACAAAATGAAAGGTATCGACCTGACAAAATCTACCTGTGAAAAGGATCTAGGTGTAATTCTTAGCTTGGACCTCAAACCAGAAAAGCATATCGGCCTGGTTATGCGTAAAGCGTCGAATACTCTCTGGTTACTCAGTCAATCCCTACGATACCTTGACAATCACTCAAAGATATCAGCATACACAAGCTACGTCAGGCCACAGCTTTAATACACCACTGTCATCTGGTCGCCATATCTCAAAAAGGATATTGACAGAATAGAACGGGTCCAGAAACGCTTTGTAAAAGGACTTCAAGGATTCAGAAACTTTCCGTATGACGAAGCTCTAAGAAGGCTCACACTCCATAAACTTGAGACAAGAAGAACGATCTTAGACTTAAAAACACTCTTCGAGATAGTTCATGAGAATTTTGGGAACGTAAAAGACAAGCTTGTTCAAAAAATTCCCCAAAGTAACACAAGATCGCACAGTCTGCAATTGGAGCCCGTGAAGATGAAGATTGCAAGATCTAATTCTTACCATCATTCGTTCATACCCCGGGTCATCAGGATCTGGAACAAGCTACCATTCCCAGTAGAAAAGATGAAATCACTGGAAGCCTTCTCCAACAGCTTAAACATAAACATACCATATCTCGAGACTTTTAACGTAGGACGACTTTAAATGGAAATCGTGCCGCAGTCGATCCGCTCTTCTCCCTGCCATAACATTTTTCTTTTAAAAAGGTGTCAGTTGTATAGAAATTTTGTATTGAGAGGCGTGAGGAATAAAGTTGTTTATTTATTTATTACTATTAAACAAGAAATTAAACCCCAAACGAACAGAAATTAAGTAAAAAATCATTGTCAAACTCAACCAAGAGTTTGTCTGCTGTCCCCTTCCCTAACTGTAAAAGTCTAAAGCCTACTGCGTCATTTGCGTTTTATTGAAAACTATGTGTGTCTTGAATAGTCCTTGAAGAGAACTATTTAAATCGTAATAGAAATGACAATGAATTATAAGTTGAATATTTAATAGATAATGATATTAATTGCTAAAAGCTTATCAGTTCTAGATTCTATTTCACTGTAGTTTTTATTTTCAGTATTGTAAGTACATAAGCAAATATGTGTAATGTAATTTGTTTTCAGTAAAGCGCAAATGAGGCAACATGCTTTAAACTTTTGCAGTTAGGGAAGGGTGTAGTAGCCAAACTTTTGTTTGTAGCGAATTTTGTTCGTTTAAAGTTTTTCATTGATTTTATTTCCTGTTATGTGTTGGTTTGCTATGATTGTTTACTTAATTTCTGTTTTTTTTTTCGGGTTTCATTTATTCTATAATAGGGCTTCCTCGTTGTTTTTTTTAGTTTGATTATTATGGGAATTTGCTTCTGCTTACCTCAAGTTTAATATGACTCTTTACTTTTCTTTGTAAAGTAAATAGCCCACCAAGGTCCTTAGTGCCAAATTAGCGAAACTGTTCGTTTTTAAGTGATTGAAAAACAGTTGTATGAACCAATTTTTGACCCTACGTTTATAGTTGTTTATTTTTAAATATTTCACTTACTTGAAGCGATAGCAAATTTGGTGCTCCAATCTTTATAACCGTTTTGAAAAAAAAATTGCACGGTTGATTCAAGCATAGTTAATAAGGTTTCATTTTACGTCAATCGGCCAGAACTTAGATTTCAACATCTAAAAGAGGTGTATATTTAGCGGTCAAAGTTATGTTACTTTTAAAGATTGGGCCCAATTTTTTCTTTCTTTTAGAAGACTATTCTGATTTCTATACTGGGGAATAAGTATCCGCTCCACCCTCCACTTTTTATCTAGTAATTTAGTGCTTGGGCCATATTGCAGTGACATTATTCGATAAATACAAATACAAATTCTTGATTTAAAGAATGTTTGACTTCAGCCTCAATAAGAATGTTTCACTCGTAATATTAAGTTAATATTTAAGGCAAAATTTTTGAAAATAGAAAAGACCAAAGCTTGAAATAGCAGTTTTTCTTTCTGTAAAATGAATCTGAAAAAATATACTGAGGTTTGGTATTTGTGTAGTTGGGAACAAGCTAGCGTTGACTCAAGCTTATTGAACTGATTTCTTGCTATTTCCATTGTCCACTTATGTCACACAAACATAATGTTAAAACCAATAAAAACCACATAATATTCACAAATCTCTGCTTTTCTTATCGACAGACTTCATTTTGGTTTGGCTCGAGCATAAGATTTTGTTAACAGCTCTGGCAATGTCAAGTAAAAACTTAGGTCTTTCCCGATCAGAATCTTGCAATATCCCGTATTTATTATTATTTTTTATAATTATCTTATCGAGCAAGGTGAACAATCCTTTATAAATGCTGTGTGTTCCCGTGGTGCTTTTTCCTATTAGAATAAATTTGCATACTCTCTTGGAATGAGATCGGTGTCTGCACAACGCAGACCCTTGGTCAGAATGAAAAAAAGTTTTTAACTTTTCAGATGCGAAGGGTCATATCCACTTTAGTTTTAGTATTCTTTTTTTTCTTTTTTGAAATTAGATTTTAATCATGTGCCTTTTTTTCTAGCTTTTGGTTCAAGCGTTTGCAGAGGCATTCAGAGATAAGAAACATACTCACTTGAGGTTGTTTTACCTAATTGTGCCGCCTTTGACTATTAGCTATGTTGAACAGCTTCGAAGCGGAAAAGAAAAGCTGCAGCGAAAAGACAAAGAGAATGCTTTCTTTACTGACGATGGTTTTGTTATGGGTAGGTCTTCCTTTTTTTCTTTCTTTCACCTCCTGGTTATGCCTGAAGCTGTTTTTTTTTTTTTTTTACCTAACACAAGTTTTTATATAATCCTGTGCATGAATTGCTTGAGTTTCAATTCGAGTAAATTTAGTTCAACTTAGCACACAACTATACAGAAATTACATTAAAAAACAGCTACATTAGTTCCCAGTAAGATAAATAATGCTCGTTTTGGCTATCAATTGCCAACTATGAATCAAGTTAGACTACTTTAGAAGAATTACACTCTTATACTGTAAAAGATAGTTACAGAAAATCTGAAACGATTCTTAATTAGTAAATTGTTCATGTGTCAAATTGGTCAAGTTCATAAAAACGAACAATTGTTAGATTTAAATACTCTCCAAAAGATGTATTTCTCCAAATCTAAGGGGGCACCTAGAGGAGGCACATGCCTTGCTCCTAGAGTATAAATCCGTCAGATATGAGATATGACAGAGCTTTTCTCCCCCCCTCAATTGATACTAATCTGTGCTTGAAGTAATAAAGCTCACTTAAAGACTTTTTAGTATTCACTTATTAAGATAGGATAAGATTTATTTCAACAAAGCGGCTACCACAAGCCCAAAAATGCCGAATTCGCACTTTAGTGTCAGTACAAAATCATAAAATTGCAATCAATAAAAAGTCAAACGATAAAAAATCGTAAAGTTAAAACAGGGAAAACAAATTTAAACAGAATTCTTGCTAGCAAGAACTACAAATTTCGCTATTGCAAAATAAACACTAAAATTACAAGATAAAAGTGGAGTGAGAAAGGGAGTGCTATTGATTTGAAATGTCAACTATGTGAGGGATGAACGATCTTTTATATCTTTCAGTGGAAACTCTTATTGAGGCAAAAAGGGGGATTTTTCTTGAAACAGAACGTGGGAGGCGAGTTCGGGGGGGGGGTAAGTGTTCACTAGGGAAAAGAGAAGTAGTACGAGGGTCATGTACGGCATTAGGGGCAAAACGCAAGGAAATGTGTGCTCCCCTTTCCTTAAGGGTGACTAGATTTGCTCTTCGAAGAAGGGAAATGTAAGGCACTTACCCTCATTGAAAATAATTCTTAGGCACATTTTATGAACTGCCTCTATTCTTAAAAAATAATTTACTATTGGACAATTCAAAATGTTTCCATCATTTTCATTATGATTATCTCCGTTCTACTTATGTAAATCTTCATGAACAAAGACATAGTACTTTGTAAGTACTCTTAAAGGTGCACATAATTCTAAAATACGTTGTAAATACGTATAAAGCGGGTACAAAAGGGAGGGCACCTAGAGGAGACACATGCCTTCCCCTTAGAGTATAAATCCATCAGATATGAGACATGAATCCCCCCCCCCCCAGTTGATACTAGTGTCTCAAATAAGCTAGCTTAGCTAAAGACTTTTTAGTATTCACTTGTTCAAATTGCCCTTTAGAAAAAACTAATTATTGAACAATTTAAAATGCTCTCATCATTTTCATTATGATAATCTCCATTTTACTTAAGTAAATGCTCGCGAACAAAGACAGAGTACGTTGTAAGTACTTTTAACAGGTGTACAGAACCCGAAAATACGTTGTAAATACGTATAAAGCGTACAAAAGACTTATTTTTCTTGCCAATAAAGTCTAAAAAATAAAACGTACAAGTGGACTTAATCAAATGGTTTTTTTGGGGGGATCAGATCTTAGAACAAGAAAAATGAAATATCATAATGTCTCTATTTCTCTTCTTCATCTTGCGGCTGGACCAGGTGTTTTCTGTCTCACCTGGGATTTGACTCAAATGTTACGCAGGAATTAGTTTAGCAATAGGTGTTTTATGCAATTTGTAAACAACGATTGTAATAAAAAAGGATGACATCCGGAAAAATATCGGCAAGGTGAAATAGAAGGAAAGGGCAAAGATAAAAAAACTGTTAAAGTATAGCCAAAATGAAGTCTACTCGTTTGAATTGGATAAGTACACGCTTACACAATCATCTACATTCCTGCTCCATGGAAGAGGGTCAGTAGTGTGACTCCGTAAGCTCAGTCAAAGTCGATCTAGATCTAAATGAGCATCTAGAGAAGTTTGGGGAAGGCAAACAGGAAAGATATGCAAAAGAATAATTTGACTGGCCCCTTACTACCCTATTGCCCTTCCTGGCAGAACGGCCCTGGGACTGAGATCAGTGCTGTCGGTCTGGACTATAAATGCTAGTGCCGTTTCGAAAGGATCTTCATATGTAGTTTTTAGTTTTTAACAATAATAAGCGCCTAACTAAAAAAAAAAGAAACGCGATGAAAAGATTAGCGAAAAATAGGCTCAAAACATATGGCACCGTTGATTTGTTTGTTTGCCTTGACGGTAAAGTCTTTGTTAAATCTGTAAAAAAAAAGGCCTCCTAGTGGCTGTCTAGGTCTATGGGCAAAAACTTCAGCCGATTACAGAATACTCTTATTTTAACTCCTACCGATGGAGTTCTTCTATCATTTTCCTTCTATCCACAAATATCAAAATTTATACAAGGCTATACACCAATTTTTTGAAGAGGCTGAGGGAAGAATGTACCCGTGGAAAAGGCCGTGAAAATATAGATGACTTTTATGATGAATTCTTACAATTTGTGTAACAAAATTTTTAATTCTTCTCGATTTTTGCGGCTTTTGAGGACTGAGGCCTATGAGGGGTGTTGATTTTAGGGTTTCAATCTGTATCTATATTGAAGCAGTAGTATCTATGCAGGATGTTATGTATCAGAAGAGATTAAAAAAAGAGAAAAGAAATGATCGTGGAATGTCAGTTTAATTGACGTTTGCTGGTATTTATTCCTTAATTTTTTTATTTAACAAAGGGAAAAAAGTGAAGGCATTTAAAACGTAACTTGTTTTCATTAAATTGCAAATTATGTTCTGATGCTGAGAAGGCTTGGGGGTTATAAGCCGTACTCATGTTGATTTTTGTTCGTTTTCAGTTCGACTCGACCATTTATTGTAATTTCTGTTCGTTTTCAGTTTCATTTCTTTATTGATAGCGATTTATGGTAGTTTTACACTTGGAAGATTATTTGACTTTAGTTCTGCTCATTTTTGGCTTAATGGAGCTCTTTACTTTTCTTTTAAAAACTTGTTATGTGGAAAGAGTTTTTTTTTATTATTTTCTGTTCGTTTTTTATTGACATAGACTTTTTTATGCAAAAATTTTTTTATATCTTTTCAGTTTTTTTGTATAAGAATCCATAGCTTGGGTTGCTATTTGTATGTTGGAGAAACTTTTTCAACAGTTTTTAATCCTGACACAAACAGTATTTTTTTATTTAATTTCATAACTCCTGAAGTTGACCTTAAAAATAAAACTTAATATCATTCCCAAAAGATGACCTAGATATTATGTCCTTTTGAAAACCTCCACGCATACAGTTTTTTTCGTTTCGTTGAAATTCCTCATTAACTTTCCTTAAAGTTCCCCTTCAATACCCTTAGCGTCATTAATTACAGCAACTGTAGTGGTAGTATTAAAATTATACCCATAGTGCCTTCTGATTAGTTCAAAATCCCCTAAAACGTACCCTTAAAGGTCTAACTTAATAATATAAATTGCTCTTCAAGTATTGCTTTGTCAACTTTTTGAATGTTCACATGCTCATAGTTTGTTATGATTCAGTTCGACATCCGCCTAAATATTCCTCAGAAGTTTTTAAGCTGAAAGTTTCAGCTTAATACAATCAACTGTGTCTGGATCATTTCTGATGCGTCCGCTTGACAACCTCTATGGGCATACTGTGTTTCGAATTAGTTCCAAACAGTTTCCAAATTTTTCACCTTAATATCCACAGTTTTAATAGCAGTAGTAGTAGCATTATAATCAATTGTAGTAGCCTAAACTTTAGTAGCAGTAGTAGTAAACGTAGTAATAATAGTAACAGTATTAGTAGTATGAGTAAAAGCAGTAGCTTTAGGATTCAACTTAATACAATTAGGCGTTGCTAGAACATTGCTGATATGTCTTTTTGATAATCTGTATGTTCATATGCTTCTTCAATTTTTATTTTAATGCTCTTAGCCTTACTAGCAGGTGCAATAGAGGTAGCAGCAGTAGTAATTGTTGTAGTAAATTTAGCAGTGACAGTAGTATTAGTAGCAGTGAGAACATATTGCCCTTTGGTGAGATGATCTGATCTTCGCCTTTAAGCATTCTCAGAAAGTTCCAACTTAATACCCAAATCAATTCTTGAAATATGCCATTTGGACAATGTATGTGCACATAGCGTCTTTTGATTTAGTGAAGATTTCCCATTAATGCTATAAATCGAGTTGTGTGGTAGTAGTAATGATGGTAGTTGTAGTAGTATTGGTAACATACAAATATTGCCTTTTTTATCATCTCCCCTATCATTTCCTGAATTTTTCAAATTAATATACTCAGTTATTCCCTTGTTAAACCTTTTTGACAATCTGTAAACACATAATGTGTTTTGATTTAGTTCAACACTTTCATCAGCATTCTCTAAAAGACTCACCTGAATGCAATTCATCTTCTTGGAAAGTAAAGTTTAAACATCCATACCTTTTCAATAACATTTACTATGTGTAAACAATGAACAAACTGTTTAACTTTCAGTCCTTGTTCTGAGGACTGTGGGGAGGTTAAAATCCCCAAAGTCATACTTACTGGACCTTTCAACAATGCTGGACAAAATAGCTCTCTTAAAATTTCGATTGGATGCGTTTTGGGGAAGGTTAGGCTTGGGGGGCTGATAGCCTCTGTTCGCTTTTGACTCTTGGAAGGGACACTAAAACCTCCCACTTCCAATCACATGAGCTCCATCACCAAAGTTTATACGACCACCCGTTCCACAAAAATCTTATATTCCCCCGGGGATAATTTTCAACACTTATCTGTGGGCTGTGGGGGATTGCGTCCACCTTAAAGACATTGTTATATGATTTTTGGAATATTGATAACAAAATGACTATGTCACATTTTCAATTGAACGTGTTTCGGGAAAAGAGGATTTAAGAGAGCAAGGATGCTATTTGCTCTCCATTTTGTTTGACTATTAAAAGGGAACCAGAACTATACATTTCCAATCAGATGAGCCTTTTCTTTATTTCACACGACCACTCCTTCTATAAAAACCTTATGTGCCCCTGGGGTATACTTACAATCCTTACCCCAGACTTTGGGGGACTCTGTGAGCCCCTATGGCCTTATTATGTGATCTTTAGACTCGGTTTTAAACAAATTGATATATAAAAATTCCTATCAGATTAATTTGTAGAAGGTACGACTTGGGGGGGGGGGGGTTGGCTGCCGTCGGGTCCCTTTCTTAAAAAGGACACTAGAACGTATGATTTCCAATACAATGAGCCCCCTCGAGAGTTTATATGACCATCCTTTCCATAAAAAATCATCTGTGCCCTCGGGACATAATTTACAACCTTTGCGCTGAGGGTTGTACGAGGGTGGTTGTCATGCTCAAACACATACTATCTAGACCTCTCAACTACGCTGAACAAAATAGCTATCTCAAAATTCTGATTAGATTGTTTTTGGAAATTGATGGGCGTGGGGGCTTGTTGCCCTCCAATCACTTACGACTTGTAAAAAGGGCAGCAGTTCTTTCAGTTTCCAACCGACTGAGCCTTTTTCAAAGTTTCTATGACACCAAATGGCCATCTCGAAATGGCTATTAGATGCATTTCGGGAGAACGTGAGGTGTCCGCCCTCCCATCACTTTGAATCTTAAAAAGGGTACTAGGAATTCTGATTACTAGTCCAACGATCCCCCCTCCGAACTTTATACGACCACGCCTTATAAAACATTATATGCCCGAAGGGCATGACTTAAAACCCTTGCATTGAGGGCTGTGGGTGGGGTGTCAACCTCACAGACACAATTCCCGAACCTTTTATTTACATTGAACGAAATGGACGTTTCAAAATTTTGATTCTAAGTGTTTGAGGAAACGGTAGGCGTGGGACAAGGGTTAGTTGCCCTACAGTCACTTTTGACTATTAAAAAAGACACTAGCCTTTTCAATTTCCAATCCTATGAGTCCCATTTGAAGTTTCTACGACAACCCCTTGGATACGAAGTCCCCTGGTCTAAAAAAAGAAAGGGGAAAAAATATTAATTGTGCCCACATCGCTTTTTACTTAAGCAGGGCTATTGCGCTGCCTATCAAGGACGCTGGCAAAAAATTTTCAGGGTGGGGTGGAAAACGCCAAAATATCAGTAGTGGGTGGGTGACAGGGAATATATTTCAGGAAATATTTTTCATAGGAATAATTTTATTTTAAATATTTTCTGGAAAACCTCTCAGATATAAAAATCAGTTAAATTGTATGCAGAATGAAACAAAATACAGTAAATTTTACACGACAAGGATTCTTGGTAAAGGGATCAACTTATTAAATCAATAATATATTTAAAATTTTAAAAGAAAATCAAATTCAAACCAAAATTAAAGAAAGATTTATTGCTTCCGTAGATTATAAGAGATGTAGACTTGTCTTTATGCAATTTTTTGCGCCTTAGAATAGTTTACAGAAGGAGTTGAGATGCTCAAAAATCATCCTGCCTGTATAGATCCCAGGTTTTGACTTCTATAATGGCCATGTAAAATGTACCTCTTTCATAACAGGACAATTCTCCCACTCGAACTTAAATCCCTTAAATATTCAGACATTAAAAATACAGAATAGCGAAAGAAAAACTCAATTCAAACTTACTATCTAACTGTCAAATTAACCTTTTTTGTTTTGTTGTCCTGTTCAACTAAATGAAATGAACAGGTTCAAAAAAAATTTCGTCACAAGAGAATCTTATCAAATAGTTTGTGATTAAAAAACTGGAAGTAAAAAGTGACTTGGCCCAATATTCACCAAAACTAAAAATGGAATTCTCATGACAATTGCAATACCGGCAGTATTGGCTTTTTGTGTTAATTTTAATCAGAGAACCTTACCATAGAGGTTTCAAGCTCCAATCTTCAAAATTGGGAATTTCGTTCTTTTTTACAAGAAATATCACCGAGGCATTTTTATTTTTTTTTTCCAGGGGGGATAGTATCAAACCGAAGGTCCGAGGTAATTAGGAGGGAGCTGATTCAAACGTAAATTTAAAGCTCATTTTTAAGGAACCATACAGGTTGCGTCAGAGGAAAGTCATGGTTCCTTGTTATTTTTGGGCACCAAACTTCGACTTTACCCCGAAGAGGATGAATTTATAATCAATTTAAAATTGTGATGAGGTTATATGATTTAAAAGTATCAATAACTATATTTTAGACTACCTAGCTGCAGAAGAAGCAATACCACACGATGGCAGCACTGGATTCAACAAAGTTGATTCGCTTTATTTGTAATGAGATTAGGCTATGTTTGGTAATCTGAAATTGAGAATCTGCTATAATGATGAGTGAGTCAGTTCTAAGTGGGGTAGGATAGATTCTTGAAAAAGTAAATTTTAATGGACAAACTGCTTACTCTTCATGAGGTTTCAGATAAATGTTAAAAGAGGTAGGATGGGAGTAGGAATTAATTAAATTGTTTCTCTATTGCTAAATTGTTACATTTCCATATTTTTCAGCACAGAGGTAGAAAAGGCAAGGCAGGTAATCATCACCCCACCAGGAAACTTTTTGGGGATGGCAAATACTGCTAGGAACTTAGTTTTCAGCAATTTTAAATGTGTTATTCTCTTTTTCTATTTATATGAAGTACTTCAATGTATTTAAAGAAATGCACATATCGACAAAAAATCCTATTCTAGAGGTTGTGATGGCTTCAGTTATGTAGATCAAAACTCTCACAGAATTTCCATCCATACAAACAAGAATACTCCTTTTCATCCAACCAAATTTCTTTAGTAGTAATATTAACAAGGACTTTAACAAAGTTACTGTTCAATGCTAATTTTTTAATTATATTCAAATTTGATCAAAAATTGATATTGTAACTTTAAACGTAGTACGGTATTAATCAACTTAAACAGATTATATGAAGGGGCTGTCTCTTCCTTAGCTCCTTACTGTGAAGTTCTTTTCGAATTTTTAAAGAAAATTTGCAATTAGAAAGATAAGATTTTTCAAAGCGATAAAAAACTTTTGTTTAGTGATCAAGGTGTTGAGAAGGGGACAGTCCCCTTACAGAGTAATTTGTATTTGTTTTAAGTTTTAAACTTGCTCCTTACTTTAGTTGAAAAACTTTTTCTATTTGTTTAATTACATTTCATGAAACTAAAGTTTTATGAATACAATACATTTGGTAACGCAAAAAAATATCAACATTTCAATGATCTCTGTTTGGATTTTGATGGGTAATCAAACAGTTCGTGGTGACGAACCATAAGAAGCAACACGGCTCAATAGTAATTGAAACTTTAAAAAACGAAATTTTGATGCCAATAGACATATCAAAATAATTGGCTTATTATGCTGATTCCAAATATATAAGTTTCATTAAGTTTAGTCTTACCCATCAGAAGCTGTGAGCTGGAAAAAATTTATCTGATTTTCGAAAAGAGGGGGAAAGACCCCATCCAAGCCGTAGAATTCAATGAAAGTCACACCATTGGATTCAACCTATCAAAGAACCTTACTTTAGAGGTTACAAACTCATCTGCAAAAATGTGGAGTTTCTTAATTTTTGCCAGAAGAAAGATCACAGATGCGTGTTTATTTCTTTTTTTTAGGGGCAATCGTATTGACCCAATGAACCTAAAACTTCGATAGAGGGCTCATTATAACGGAAATATTTGTGTGTTTGTTTGACTGACTATGTGTTTGTGTGTGTTTTTCTCTCTTTCTCACCGTGCCCTTGTGTCTGAAATGTGTGTTTGCCTGTCTCTCTGTCTATCTTTTTGTGTCTGTGTGCCTGATACTGTGTCTGACTGTGTGTGTTTTTGTCTCTCTCACAATGCCTTTTTGTGTGACTGGGCTTACCTGTCACTGTGTCTGTCATTGTGTTTTTTGTGTCTGACTTTGTGTGTTTGCGCATATGTTTTTTTTTTATCTCTCTCTCTCTCTGAGTGTCTGTTTGCCTGTCTCTGCGTCTGTTTGCATGCTATTGTGTCTTACTTTGTTTATTTATATTTTTTTTGTCTCTCTCTTATCACCCACCCCACCCATGATTTGCAAATATATAGACCGAATTACATTATTATAGAAACTAAAGTATTAGATTTTCATCATTTTTTCGCATATTTTATTTGGATTAGCTTAACTTTACTTCTTGGGTGTGTCTCTTATAATTAACAAGTACCTCTTTTCTGTGGCACTTGGTATCTACCAAGCGACATATAGCGGCTGCAATTTCTGTCCGTCGGTCTGTCTCTCTATCTGTCGGTCGGGGTGTCGGTCCCGGTTTTGCTAGTTTGGGCACTTCCAGATAAGCTAGGACGATGAAAGTTGGCAGTCATATCAGGGACTAGACCAGATTAAATTATTAATAGTCGCTTCTCCGATTCGATCATCTGGGGGGAGCGGCGAGCGAACGAGATAGTTGAGAAAAATTTTATTTGCCGATGAAACAAATGATTGTTGTTCTAAAGTGTGGCTTGCTGGTCTAGTGGTATGATTCTCGCGTAGGGTGCGAGAGGTCTCAGGTTTGAATTCTGTACCACCTCAACTTTTGCATGAAGAAGATCCGAAACTAGATCCAAATCGTGAAAATTGAGGTATGTTTATCTCACGAATGGGTGATAAGATGTTAATGAAACTTGATATATAGAAAGATATCATGTCTCAGATGCTTATTTTTCAGTTCGGATCGGATTCGGGGACCCTGGGGGTGGAGGGGGTAAACTGAAATCTTGGAAACGGGTAATCTTGGAAAACGCTTACAGTGGAGAGATCGGGATGAAACTTAATGGGAAGAATAGGCACAAGTTCTAGATACGTGATTGACATAACCGAACCAGATTCGATCTCTCTTCACAAGTGCCACTTGTTAATTAGAGAAGCAACCGATGCTTATCGAGATTTGTGAAAGGTGGGACACATTTTTTCCATGGTACTATAAAAAAAAAATTTCAAAATTGTCAATGGTGTCCCAGTAATTATACTAGCTCAACTAGAGTAAAAAGAAAGTAGTCAAGGAAAGAAACTAAAAAGAAAAAGCAAATATTTCGATTAGGTCACCGATAACCAATTTTCAGTGATCGGGGTATATGCCAAGGGTACCAATTCGGGAAAATAAAGGGAGGAAACAAAGATTTTGTTCTATTCTCTTCATAAAAATGCAAAAAGGCATGTTTCAAGGGTAATTTTCGCTTGAAAAAATAATTATCAATCTAAAGGTATTTTTCCACATCAAAGGGGGGGGGGGTAATTTTACCTCTTTCCTCTAGGAATGCCTGTAAAGAACATGATAAAGAAACAAAACCATTATTTATTACAATGATAAAAATATTTCTCATTCTAATGGTTTCTAGTCAATAATCTAATGATTTATGTGCTTAATTAGTGATTTTTTATTCACCTGGTGGTAATCCTGCTCAAACCTAGGGGGATGAAGTTAGGCAGGTCTTGTAATTTCAAATGTATCCCTAATCAGCAGTTCCATATGTAGCTTGTGATTATACTGGTGGAAATTAACTACTTGCCGTGTGTTTGAAATAAGCTTATTTCAAATCTTAGTTAGACTGTAGGTATACCTTTGAAAAAGCACTCCTACTAATTTGGGACCAGGTCCTACAAGACTAGCACACTCACCAAATCGATTTTTCTTACAAGTGCAAATATAGTTAATTCATTTGTCTCTAAGGCTCTGTATTGGATCGTATTAAATAAAAAAAACAAGTTCTTTTAACTGAAAGTAAGGAGCGACATTAAAACTTAAAACGAACAGAAATTATCCCATATATGAAAGGGGCTGCTCCTTCTTCAACGCCTTGCTCTTTGCACTAAAGTTTGACTCTTTCTCTTCAACTCTACTTTTTAAAACAGTAAAAACTTTAGCGTAAAGAGCAGGGCGTTGAAGAAGGAGCAGCCCTTTCATATATGGGGTAATTTCTGTTCGTTTTAAGTTTTAATGTCGCTCCTTACTTTCAGTTAAAAAAAATTGTTTTTTTTATCTAATTTCTGAACGTTTTTTGGTTAATCCATGTTTTGATTTCGGCTCTCCGCAGATGAATAATTAAAGTGAAATTTGCATATTTATTTATTTGGCTAAATGGCTTTCCCATAGTTTTGATCGAATGATTTTGCGAAAAAAGGAGGGGAAGGAGGCCCAGTTGCTCTCCAATTTTTTTGGTACTTAAAAAGGCAACTAGAACTTTTAGTTTTTACGAACGTTTTCATTAGTAAAAGATATACGTAACTTACGAATTAGCTTACGTAACAAACTTCTATGTTCGTATGTTTTTATTACGTATATGAGAAGGTTCGCCCACTCGTCAATACCTCGTCAATAACTCTTTGCATTAAAGCTGAAATTTTGTCCCCTGAATCACAAAGGCCGTAGAATAAATAGTTGAAATTACTAAAAATCCTTTAGCGTAAAGAGTGAGGTATTAGGAGGAGGTGAACCCCCTTATATACGTAATATTTTTAATGCTACTCTATACTTCCAGTTGAAAAAAACTTTTTCGTATTTATTTTCTCATTGTTTTTTTAAATAATGCTAGAAAATGCTGCGCCCCCTTTATGGAAATCTTCTTCGCCCATGACAAATTCCTCCATGGAAAATTTCCCCCACATAGCCCCCTCTTTTCAACCCCCACCCAACCAGACGGAGGGAAGTGTACAGACGGTTTTTCGACTATGCTGAATAAAATGGCTATCTCAGAATTTTGATCCGACTACTTTGGGAAAAAAATGAGCGTGGGAGGGGGCCTAGGTGCCCTCCGATTTTTTTTGTCACTTAAAAAGGGCACTAGAACTTTTCATTTCCGTTCGAATGAGCCCTCTTGCAAAATTCTTGGACCAATGGGTCGATATGATCACCCCTGGGAAAAAAAAAAAAATAAATAAATAAACACGCATCCGTGATTTGTCTTCTGGCAAAAAATACAAAATTCCACATTTTTGTAGATAGGATCTTGGAACTTGTACAATAGGGTTCTCTGATACGCTGAATCTGATGGTGTGATTTTCATTAAGATTCTATGACTTTTAGGGGATGTTTCACCCTATTTTCTAAAATAGGGCAGATTTTCTCAGGCTCGTAACTTTTGATGGGTAAGACTAAACTTGATGAAACTTATATATTTAAAATCAGCATTAAAATGCGATTTGGTTACTATTGAGCCGGGTCGCTCCTTACTACAGTTCGTTACCACGAACTGTTTGATTTTTGATCGAAAAATGTATTTGTTTTATTTTGAAATGCAGTGTGGTCTAATAAGTTTTTCATAACATTAAAGTTGGAGCTTTATAGAATGTTTATTGTACGAGATTGTCTAAGGTTGTCGTATATATAGTTATATATATATATATATAGTATATAGTCATATATATAGTATATAGTTATATATATAGTATATAATTATATACATAGTATATAGTTATACATATAGTATATAGTTATATATATAGTATATAGTTATATATATAGTATATATAGTTTAAACATAAATTTTTTGAGCGCATGGATGTTTTAAAAGAAGTCTTCAGTATGCCTGTTTTATCGCTGCCTCTTGCGCATGAAATTTATTTTTGGAGTAAATTGAACCCTAGATCGATTTCAAACGCGAAACGCAATATAAAAGGTTTTCAAACAGATCATGGTAACAAACTGTTGTGACGAGCGACCCAGCTCAATAGTAACCGAAACTCTAAAGAACGAAATTTTGATACCAATAGTTACATCAAAAGAATGGCATTTTAATGCTGATTTTAAATATGTAAGTTTCATCTAGTTTTGTCTTACCCATCAAAAGTTACGAGCTTGAGAAAATTTGCCTTATTTTAGAAAATAGGGGGAAACACCTCTTAAAAGTTATAGAATCTTAACGAAAATCACATCACCAGATTCAGCGTATCTGAGAACCCTACAGTAGCAGTTTCAAGCTCCTATCTACAAGACGTGGAATAAACGCGGATGTGTGTTTATTCGTTTTTTTTTTGTTTTTTTTTTTGTTTTTTTGCCATGGGTGATCGTATCGACCCAGTGTTCCTAGAATGTCGGAGGGGGCTCATTCTAAGGATGAGAGGGGGCTCTCATCCTGTGCTCATTTTTTCCCCAAAGTCACCGGATCCAAATTCTGAGATAGCCCTTTTATCCAACAATGTAGAAATACCTAATAACTATGTCCTTAAGGACGACTGAATCCCCCTCAGTCCCCGTGGGAGGGGCTGCAAGTTACAAACCGTGACCAGGGTTTACATATAGTAATGGTTATTGGGAAGTGTACAGACGTTTTCAGGGGGATTTTTTTGGTTGAGGGGAGGGGTTGAGGTGAGAGGGTTATGTAGGGGGAACCTTCCATGGAGAAATTTGTCATGGGGGAAGAGAATTTCCATGAAGGGGGTGCAGGATTTTCTAGCATTTAAAAAAAGAAAATATGAAAAAGTTTTTTTCAACTGAAAGTAAGGAGCAACATTAAAACTTAAAATGAACAGAAATTATTACGTATATGAGGGGTTCACCTCTTCCTAATACATCGCTCTTTACGCTAATGTTCTTTTTTAGTAATTTCAGTTATTTATTCTACGGCCTTTGTGATTCGCGGGTCATTCTTAAGGATTTGGGACAAAATTCAAGCTTTAGTGTAAAGAGCGAGGTATTGACGAAGGGGCAAACCCCCTCATATACGTAGTAACAACATACGAATATAAAATTTCATTGCGTAAGTTAATTCGTGAGTTCCGTATATTTTTACTAATAAAAACGTTCGTAAAATATTTAAAGTTCTAGTTGCCTCTTTAAGTAACCAAAAAATTGGAGGGTTACTAGGCCTCCTCCCCCGTTCTTTTTTTCTTGAAATCGTCCGATCAAAACTATGAGAAAGGCATTTAGCCAGAAAAATAAATTAATATGCAAATTTCGTTTTAATTATTCATGCGCGGAGAGCCAAAATCAAAACATGCATTAATTCAAAAACGTTCAGATATTAAATTTAAAAAAAACAAGTTTTCTTAACTGAAAGTAAGGAGTGGCATTAAAACTTAAAACGAACAGAAATTACTTCGCAACTCAACGCCCCACTCTTTACGCTAAAGTTTGAGTCTTTCTCTCAACTCTACTTTTAAAAACAGTAAAAAACTTTAGTGTAAAGAGCGGGGCGTTGAGGACAGAACATCCCCTTTCATATACGGAGTAATTTCTGTTCGTTTTAAGTATTAATGCCGCTCCTTACTTTCAGTTAACAAAAAACTATTTTATTTATTTAATCTCCACAAGACATCGTCCCAGATTTCATTCCGCAATTATCACATATGTGTCACAGCTACTGTGACATTCAATGCAGTATTGGTAGAAGAGGTCTACTGTATATTCTATTTGTTTGAAATTTTGCTTCTTCATCCTTTGTAATGTTTGTCTATTTTAATTTTTACTTAATTTTGACTTAATGTTATTTAATTTTGGCCTTGGCTTGACTAGATTCCTGGAATTATAATGAAAAAGTTTGTAGATGTTGTTATCTATATTTCTTTCTTAGGATAGTGTTGAAGTAACATTTATTAGTAACATGGTATTGATGCTTAAAATATTGGTGGTGATAAAATCAGCCTCTCGGGGGTAGATATTAAAGACTATGAGAAACATTTATGACTGCAAATTCATTTAAGCTCACCTGAGAAAAATAAATATTTAACGAACGGCTCTCAGTTAACCTGTAATGTCATCTTTAGTTTAATTCAAGTGCTCCAAAAGCCCAGCTATATTTATTTTTTTTTTCTCGACATAAAGCTGAATGCGACAATACAACCTTCTATGGATTGAGTAATCATAAATTTAGGCCTTGGTATTTTTTTTTCTTTAAAGAATGGAAAACATATCATGTGTTGATGTAATTTCTGTTTTTTGGACTCTTTGTAATTATGATCTGACAACGTGAATAATAAGCAATTAATGTCATTATTTGTTTTTGTCTTGCTTTTAAAGTTACTTTTTTAATCCTTGAAGGACGCCTTTTGTTTAAACTTAATTGTTTTCTTTTTATCTGACGGATGACATAAATTCAAGTATTAAGCCATGCTGAACATAATAATTCATAAAAATCATTGAATCATCAACCTTTGTTGTTGAACAGAAAAGTCAGTCTTAAATCTAATTAATATTTTCCACTTCATAATAGCAGTTAAGGTTACACTACTATTAAGTGAAGGTGGTTACAGAACATAAAAAAATAATAATAGATAAAAATAGTTTTTTTTCTTCCAAAGACCTTGATTAGTGATGTTTCTGTAGAATATGTATTTACGTTGTCACAGTCGAGCAATGTAAAATCTAGGGCATATATATTATAGAAGTAATATATATATATATATATATATATATATATATATATATATATATATATATATATATATATATATATATATATATATATATATATATATATATATTATATAAGTCAAGCTTAAAGCTTATTTTGGATTCACATTTGAGAATCATTTCACATGCTTGAAAATGTCAAACACGACCTTAGGTGTTAGGAATTAGGTATAGCAAGTAGGTGATGGTATAATGTCTTAACCTATTCTAATGATCATATAATGCAAATACAGTCAACACCTACCTATCCTAGTAGTGGTGAGAAGACAGGCCACAGATAGTGAAAATGACGTTAAATCATAATGTTTTTAAAAGGGAAAAATGGTTTATGTATATTTTTGTCTAAAAATAGAAAATGTATAGTGCTAGGAGTTTTTAACTTTCTAAGTTTTAGGGTGGAGAACAATAATGATGGGGAAAATAAATATACAAACTGGGCCCTAATATAATCCTGTGCCCATAGATAAAAACAAACTTGTCTCTATCCCAGCTATTTTGGTAGTGTGTAAAATTTAAATGGAACCCCATCTGTCGGCTCCTGGACATGTCGCGGTAGCGGCTTTGCTTTTATTCTTATGCTGTAACATCAGTGCTGGAAGTATGTTTATAATTAGAGTTGTTCTTATTTATTTTTTTTCTTCATGTGTTTATTTGCCGTTCTTTTGTGTTATTTTTTAAGAATAACTGGTTTTTTTAGTTTTTTTCTTTTTTTTGTTGAGAAAAGCTCCTGGATGTGGGGCCCAAAATTCGGATTTTTTTTAAATTAAAGTGTTGTTTTGCTTTTATTTTTGTTAATATTTTTGTTGAATTTAAAACCCATTTTTCTCGCTTAATTTTTCGGAAATGGAGAAGCAGCGTGGTCTAAGAAATTATTTCTTTCTTTTTTCAACAATTTAAGAATAAGTTTTCCCTATGATAGGTCATAGACTGTATACTTTTACTTGGTCATTTAAACCATTGAAAGGTTGGAAATAAATTTAATGTTCCTTGTTTGTTAAAATATATTGTTAAATTATTTTAAAATGTTTAAAGTTATTTTGTAATCTTTTTTACAGGGCTGGCATATATACTAACCCTACTTGGTCAAGGTACTGACTTTGATTCTCTTCATTGGTTTGAAACAGTATCGCATCGCTACACTGAAGCTCTTGTCGATGTAAGGCATCAGCAAGCACTAAGTGGAAGAAGCGGCAAAAAATGTACC
Source organism: Artemia franciscana (assembly GCF_032884065.1). Lineage (NCBI taxonomy): Eukaryota > Metazoa > Arthropoda > Branchiopoda > Anostraca > Artemiidae > Artemia > Artemia franciscana. The sequence goes on along the minus strand of NC_088879.1, from coordinate 20,442,122 downwards.
GATGGAGAAAAGCTACGGCAGACACTCAGCCTGACCATAAGAAGACTTGATAGTTATAGACAGGTTGGCTCTATTCTACTTCTTGTTTTTCTTGAATGATATATTCCAAGAGTTTTGACTTATACTAATAACTCAATTATAGGAGAACAGTAGTGTTACTTAGGTAAAAAGCGAAATGGCTTCCATATATTATTTAGAGCTTTTTTCAGGCCACTTCGCATAGTAGGGATCTTAGTAGAAAGCTTGGGGTACTTATTTGATTCGAAATCGAAAGTTCTAGTGCCCTTGTTAAGAGTCGAAAGTGACTGGAGGATGATTATCCCTGCTCTGGGCATTTTTCTGTTACCCGGGCTCTCTTCAACCCTCAGAGACATCTGATAAAAGTTTTGAGATATTCTTCACGTTCAGAACATGCAAAAGATCCAATTAATGTGCCTATAGGGATAAAATTATTCCTACAAACCTTAGGGAAAGGGATGTAAAATATACAAGTTGTTTATTGTTTGTATATGGGTTTTATCATGGAATGGGGCGGGGGCATGTTTGGTCTTGGTTGTCTGATTAGCTCGAAACTTTCAGAGATAGGTTACTGGATCGAAACGACCGACTAAGGGCCTGGAAATGAATGGAAAAATTTGCCTCATTATATGTATTTCCAGCGAGTTCTTTCAGACTGTTTGCTCTACCAAGATTTCCAATGTCTCAGGAGTTTTCTCTGGAAACGACACGCGTATCTGAGTTAGTCAAAAAATTATATTTGCACCCATTTTCATAGATTCTTTACAATATTCGGGGAGCGGCTTAAAAGACCGAATCGAAGCTTTGATATAATTTTGAGGAGATTCTGAACTGGATCAAAAGAAACTATGTGTATCCTGGTTATCAAAATACTATATATGCAATATCTAAATATTATCTTAGACCACACTGCCTTTCCTTTTACAGAATTTAATAAATGAAAATATTTAGAGAAAAATGGGTGTAATATCTAAATAAATATATAATATTTAGGTTTTTCATAACCTAGGATATATTTAAATTTTTTCAAATAAATATAGGATTTGATTCTTTGCTAGATCTCATTACCAAATTGAAATTATACGAGAGACAATCTGTTGTAGAAGATACAGTTTCTTTGTTGTTTCTGTGTTGCTTAATTAGACTATTGCAGTGATATTTGAAAATTGTTAAGAAGTGAGTTTTATTTATTTGTTTTTCTTTTCTTTCTTTATATATTGTGTTAATTTAGCTTTACTCATTTTTTACTTTTTCCTCATTGATAAAGGCTCCCGGACGTGGAGTCGAAATATTCGTATCTTTATTAATTTAAGTCGGTTATTTTTTTCTGTTATGTTCCACTGCTTTGTTGAAATATTATTATAGTTTTTCTCTGTATATTTTCATTTACTAAATTATGTATGTGCAATATCTTAGGAACGAAGATTAACGGCTTAAGGGATCAACTTCAAAATTTAAGGAAATAACGGAGAGGGGTGAGGGTCAAGCGGATTTTAAATCTTTTCCGGGGGGCTGGGGATCGTGCTAAATAAGAATTAAGTACGTCCAGGGTAGTATGTTTAGAACGGCTTTGAGCATGGAGTTGAAACTTTCAGGCACTATCGTTAGAATCTCGGGGAAGAAACGGGCAAGGAAAGTTCACATTTAGTGTTAGGGAGGGGCTGGAAAATTTTTGCGTTTGTTTGAAAAAAGATGTTTTTTGGCTGAAACCTTCTATGCTACTTTTTATTCAATAGAATGAAGTAGCGAGAAAATCAGAAGACATCGTGACCTGCCAGGTTTACCCAATTTTCTCGTGGTCTACGTCTTAAAAAATGTGAATCAGGTGCTAGAGTTTCCTGCTCCAATCTCCAGAATCTGATATATTGCAGTATCAGATAAAGCATGTTGTGGAAATATACAATAAATTTGAATGCCGTGAGTCCCTAACTGACTCAGAGGAAGTAAGAAGAAAATCTAAGAATAATGTCCTGAAAACTGCTGAGTCCTCTATTGGTCGAAGGCCGTCGCTCAAAGCTCAAAGGCTGTCAACTATGCTGAACAAAATGGCTATCTCAATATTTTTATCGGATGTCTTTGTTGGAATAACCGGCCAGGGTGGGGGTAAGGGAGGGTTGCTCTGCTTGCCGTCCAATCACTCTTGACTCTTAAAAAGGGAACTAAAACATTTGATTCCCAATCGAATGAGTCCCTCCCGAAGTTACTACGACAATTCTCGGTTCAGTTTTAATCGGGGAAGGAATAACCGGGCTCAAGTGTTTGATTCCTATTCTATTAGGTTTGGTGAGAATGAGTTATCTCTTCTTGGTTCTAAATTAGCGAAAAATTCGTGGAGCTTATTTGATAATGACAAGGATTTTTCTTGTTTATTTGAGTCGTTTTATGGAACCATAAAAGAGGCTATTCTTAGCATTTGTAAAGTACCACCTTCTAATCGCAGGTCTAAAAGGATTATTCCTCTAAACCCATGGATGACATCCGGACTTCTCAAAAGCTGGAGAAGGAAAAATAATCTCTGGAGGTATTATAAATGCGCTACACTTTCAACGAGTGCTATTCGTCTTTGTCAATTCAAGATTTACCGGAATATATATAATTCCGTGTGTAGGAAAGCCAATTCTCTCTATTATCTAAATAATTTTGCTGCGTGTAATAAGGATATTCGTAAAACTTGGAAGGTAATAAATTCTGTGCTTAAACCTGGTTCTCAATATAGCTCTTTACCTATGAGTCTGGTCATTAGTGATGAGACTGTAGAGGGTGAGCTTAATGTCCAAGAAGCATTTACTTCATTTTTCGCTAGTATTGGTAATAATATCGCTTCCACAGCTACTTTATCTCGGTCTAAGTCGGACTTTAGATCTTACCTCGGGCCGTCTTGTGTTAAGTCTATGTTTCTAGAGCCAGTAACAGAAATTGAAATTACTAAAATAGTTAATGGCTTGAAAGACTCATCTTCATCTGGGCCAGATTCTATTCCTACTAAGGTAGTTAAATCTATTCTTCCTTCAATAGTTGTGCCTCTTACAAAACTTGTTAATCTTTCATTTAAATAAGGGGTTTTTCCAGATCCTCTCAAGCGTGCTCGGATTATTGTTCTGTATAAAGGTGGACCAAGAAATGATCCAGCAAATTATCGACCAATTTCAATTTTATCAGTATTTAGTAAAATCTTCGAAAAGGCTATGCTTTCTCGTCTGCTTAAATTTCTAAAATCTAAAGAGTTTCTTCATGATTTTCAATTTGGTTTCCGAATGAAGCACTCCACTGAGCATGCATGTATGACCCTTTTGAATTTTATACATTCTGAATTGGATTCGGGATCAATTCCGGCTGCTATATTCCTGGATATTCGCAAGGCATTCGATTCCTTAACTCATGAAATTCTTCTATCGAAGATGTCTCATTTTGGCATTAGGGGTAATGTATTTTCTTGGTTTCAATCTTATTTGAATGATAGGTTAATTTCTCTCAATCCACAATTTAATTTCTGTCAATCACAAGTGAATTTTGGCGTCCCTCAGGGATCAGTTTTAGGGCCAGTGCTATTTTTGATTTATATAAATGATCTTTTTTACGCAGTAAAAAAGCAGAAACCTATTCATTGCTGTAGACTCTCTCATCCTAAACCTTCCCTTACCCATAGTGCCAGCTATAGTTCGCCATCTTCTGATGTCCTTGTTTGTTTTGCTGATGATAGCACACTTGGCACTTCGGGGAACTGTGAATCCGAGCTTCGATTAAACTTGGAATACTTGTTTGAGAGAGTAATTTCATGGCTTGATGCTAATTTTCTTACTCTAAATTATTCAAAATCCAATTTTTTGATATTTTCGCATGTTTCTCAGATTTATTCCAAGTTATCAGAAATTCATCAGCCAAATGGGATAATTCACAGATCTAAAGATCGATATGTTCGTTTTTTGGGCATTCTTGTTGATGAAAACTTGTCTTTCAAGTGTCACATTGATTTGATTAAAATGAAGATATGCAGGAGTCTTGGTATTTTAAGGAAACTCAAACATATTTTCCCTGGATCAATTTTGGAAATCCTTTTTCACTCCTTGATCCGATCTTACGTTTCCTACTGTCCAATAGTATGGATGTCAACCTTTCCTTCACTGTTAAAACCACTTTCTAAGGTTTATAATAAAGCTAGAAACCTCATTAAGGAAACTAACCGTGCAAGAGTTATCCCATTACTTGATCTCGAGTCACTGTATATTCTTTCGTGTGCATGTTTTACTTTTTCTCAGCTTCATGGTGACCTCCCCCGTCCCCTAACTGTTCAGCCATCTTTCACCTCTGATCAGAATAATTATAATCTTCGCAATACCGAAAATCATATTCAAGTTCCTTATACTCCTTGTGTAAGGTCAGACTTTAATCCTTTAATTGCGAGTTATATTGTATGGAATAAGTTGCCCGAATCAGCTCGAAGGTGCCACTCATTCGGTTTGTTCAAAAAAATTATTAAAAATTCATTGGCTTCTTAGAAATTATTTTATCTCTTTTTATATGTGTATATGCGTGTATGTATGCATATATATTTCCTCATTATTTCATTGGAGTCTATTTTGTCTACAGATCTACATAATTAATTTAGTCTCTTCAATCTATTAGTCTATTTACTTTTGTTTTCTATAGTTTTTCATTTTATTAATATTTTCCTCTCTTCTCCTTTTTGCTCTTCTCTCTGTGAGTAAGTGATTATTTTTTTTTTCTTCTCTGAGTAAGTGGCTCGTTCATTTTCCCCTTTTTTACAGGCCAAAGAGCCTTTGGGGAAATAGTAAAATGTAATATTGTATGTGTGTTTCGTGATGAATAAATCTTATCTCTTATCTTATCTAATTCCATCCAACAGCTAAGAGCTCATACGGCACTTGTGACGAGCCAAGAAGAGCTAAGAGCCAAGAGCTCATATGGTATGAGCTCTAACAAAATTCTAAGAATCAATAGATTGATTTAAAAGGAAAATCAGATGCTTAATGCCGGTCAGGATTTAAAATAAGAGGTCTGAGTCACGACGTCCTTCTAAATATCAAAATACATTAATATCCGATCACCCACTCGTAAGTTATAAATACCTTATTGTTTCTATTTTTTTTTTCTTTAGCCCCCCAGATGGTCGAATCTGGGAAAGCGACTTTATCAAGTCAATTTGTGCAGCTCCCTGACACGCCTACCAATTTTCATCGTCCTAGCTCGTCCAGAAGCACCAAACTCGCTAAATCACTGAACCCCTCCCCCCAACTCTCCCAAAAAGAGCGAATCCAGTACGGTTACTTCAATCACGTATTAAGGACATTTGCTTATTATATCCACTATGCTTCATTCCGATTCCTCCTCTCCAAGCGTTTTCCAAGATTTCCTCCTCCAACTCCCTCCAATGTCAACAGATCTGGTCGGGATTTGAAATAATAGCTCTGAGGCATGAATTCCTTCTAAATATCAAATTTCATTAAGATCCGGTCACCCGTTCTTAAGTTAAGAATACCTCAATTTTTCTAATTTTTCCAGATTAACTGCCCCCAGCTCCTCCAAAGAGAACGGATCCGTTCCAATTATGTCAATAGCGTATCTGGAACTTGTGCTTATTCTTTTCATCAAGTTTCATACCGATCTCTCCACTCTCAGTGTTAACCAAGATTTCTGTTTCCCTCCTCCAACCCCCTATGTCCCGGATCCAATTCGAGTCGAAAATAGAGCATCTTAGACACAAGATTCTTCTATATATATATATATATATATATATATATATATATATATATATATATATATATATATATATATATATATATATATCAATTTTCATTAAGATCCGATCACGTTTTCCGGGTAAATTGGGGTAAAAATACCCCAATTTTCTCGTTTTCCAAGAATTACTTTTTACCCCCCCCCCCCAACTCCCCCCAATGTCACAGGATCGGGTTGGAATTTAAAATTAGAGCTTTAAAGCACAAGATCCTTCTAAATATCGAATTTCATTAAGATCTGGTCACCCTTTCATAAGTTACAAATGCCTCATTTTTCCGAATTACTCCCCTCCCCCCAACTCCATCAAAGAGAGCAGATCTGGTCCGGTTATGTCAGTCACGTATCTTAGACAGGTTTTTATTCTTCCCATCCAGTTTCATCCTGATCTCTCCGCTTTAAGTATTTTCTAAGATTTCCCCCCCCCCCCAATGACGCTGGATCCGACTGAAATTTAAAATAAGAGATATGAGTTACAAGGTCCTTCTAAATATGAAGTTTCATGAAGATCCGATCACTCCTTCGTAAGTTAAAAATACATCATTTTTCTAATTTTTCAGAATTAACACTCCCCCCCCCCCAATAGAGCGGATCCGTTCCAATTATGTCAATCACGTATCTAAAAATTCTGCTTATTTTCCCCACCAAGTTTCATCCCAATCTAAGAAATCTATTTCTCCAATCTAAGTGTTTTCCAAGATTTTAGGCCCCCCCCCAAACTCCCCCCAATGTCACCAGATCCGGTTGGGATTTGAAATAAGAGCTTTGAGACACGGTATCCTTCTAAATATCAAATTTCATTGATATCCAATCACCCGATCGTAAGTTAAAAATACCTCATTTTTTCTAATTTTTCAGGATTAACCCCCCCCCCCCCCCCAAATACCCCAAAAAGAGTAGATCCGTTCTGGTTATGTCAATCATGTATGTAGGACTTGTGCTTATTTTTATCACCAAGTTTCATCCCGATCCCTCAACTCTAAGTGTTTTCCAAGATTTTAAGTTTTCCCCTCCCAACCCCCTCCCCCCAATGTCACCAGATCTGGTCGGGATTTGAAATAACAGCTCTGAGACACGATATCCTTCCAAACATCAAATTTCATTAAGATCTGATCAACCGTTCGTAAGTTAAAAATACTTCATTTTTTCTATTTTTGTCCTAATTAACCGGCCCCCCACTCCCCCCCAAATGGTCAAATCGGGAAAACATTTATTTCTAATTTAATCTGGTCCGGTCCCTGATACGCCTGCCAAATTTCATCGTCCTAGCTTACCTGGAAGTGCCTAAAGTAGCAAAACCGGGACCGACAGACAGACCGACAGAATTTGCGATTGCTATATATCACTTGGTTAATACCAAGTGCAATCAAAAATAATAAATACATACAGCCCACTTCGCTCTTAACCTAGAGAGCACAACAGCGCCTATTCAGTGTCTAGGCAGTGCCTATGATTTGCAAAAGGTTCTGCAGCGGTTGGCACTCCCGCTTTCAGCTCCTTCGGGTTCATCACACCTAACCAGAAGCAGAAGAGCTACTCAAACCGTTGTTATATAAATACATCAAGATGAGTCGTATTCATCCTTAAGAGCTCAGAACCATCCTTTTAGCCTTGTCTGAAATTTTGATTTTATTGTTTTTTTTTGTGCTAGGTGTTAAATATCAATGTGATTCTTGAAAATTATTTCAGATATTCATTACTGGTGATAAGAGAAAGAGGTTCTAAATTTAGTATATAGTTGTAGTCTCATAGTAAAAATTAGGTTTAAAAGACCCTGTTGTATGTAGAAATTTAAATAATAATTTGTGTACAGCTGATTTTTTCAATGTGACTATTCCTTTTATTGCATTATAATTTTTTTTCAGGAATATCAGCTACTGCAGTACAGCCTGGTTAGTGCCCGAGCATTGTTTGGTTCAAATTTGTCAAGTAGTCTTTCAGCGGATAAAGATGATAATAAATCTATCAGCACCAACCCTTCTCTTGGAGATGTATGACCTTTCTATAATTCTACTCTTAACATTCTGCAAAGCCGTTTTAAATGGCAAGTACCTACTAGTACCTTGTTCGTATTGAATTGCTTATTTTGTGTCAGTTTATCAATAATAAATAATTTAAGCAAATCTTTTATTTTCCCTTATAAATAACAAATAGCTATGAAACGGAGTATAAAAAAAGGAGAAAAGGAAACACCACACACTGAAACAGAATTCAGACTAGCTTACTAGCTAACGAGATAAATAACCTTTGCACAGACTAAAATGTCGTGATGAGGAGTCAATAAAAACCTGAACCGGACCAGACAAATCAACCAATCTTATGTTGTTTTGAAGCTCTTCAGTGGGCAAATAATTACAAAAAGCGTTTGAACAAACTATTTGTCGAATGCAACGATTAATCAAACCTCAATTTCCACTCCACATCCAGATTTCAATTTCCACCACAATAATAAAACCTACATCAAGACTTTGATAACAACATAGTGTTTCTATGTTAAAATTGAACACCATAAACCACGATCCTCAGAACTAGTTAAAAGGTGAGGATGTATTCCCGACTGAAACGCACATGAAAAATGTGACCAGGGAAATCGTGTTTTACAGGGAAATTGCGTTTCTTTATCAACAACAGCTGAGACATAATACATATGTAATTTTTACGCGCTAGAAAAACCATAAGCAGAGTTTCCAAAAAAAGAACAATTTATAAAAGAACAGCAGCTAAATAAAATCAGGAAAGTCACTATGGAACGGCAGAAACGTCTGTGTAGACTTGGATAGTTTGCCAACAAATTCTTTAACATGAACATGAACAGATTGGAATGATACTTTTTTTATGAAAATAAGATGAAGTCTGTGAAGAAACAATACTGACTGTTCTTTAAAAGCTTAATTTAATGTAGAATTTTCATTATGCTTACCACGATTTGCAACAATTTGGGAATAACATCATTGAACTTTCTTCTCGCAGAGAAGATTTCAGTGTTTTGCTAACATTAATCCCCAACTTTGTACCTAGTATACAGGCCCAAGTTTCCGAACTAGAGTATGCGTACAACCAAAGACCGTGGCCTGTCTCCTATTCATTTCATAGTAAGTAGCAAAGTTATTTGAGTTGGTAACCTGTTTTATATGCCTGTGGGGCCTACTAAAGTAAGAAAAAAGTTGCATTAACGACATAAACAGAATGTTTGCTCCAGGAAGTGCAAACTTTAAAAGACTACTCCCCCTCCTCTATAAAATACATTTGTTAATGCAGCTAAATCTACGACTCTTCGACTCCTTAATCACTCCTGTTGCTCTGTACGTCTGCGGACGTGGACTCTGAAACTTGAGGACGACCAAAAACGAAATATCTTCGCCATATAGCCGCTATAACATGCCTCAACAGAGTCTCTAACCAAGAATTTCGAGAAGAACGGGAAAAAACAGTACCCCAGAGAGTGCGATTACACCAACTTACGTATCTTGGCAACGTTCACCCGATTGAGAAGTTACGACTGCTAAAAGTTGCTGTTGAAGGTAGAGTGTACGATAGCCACCGTCCTGAAAGACCAAAGAAGAGGTGGCGAGATAATTTTGGAAACGACCTCCTGCAACTTTTAAAGCAGGACGATGACTGTACATCCTATAAACAGCTGATTCGTCAACGTGTAAAGGAGCCTGAACGTGATCAATGAGAACGTCAGGGACACAAAGTAAGTAGGTAAGTAAGTAATCCCTAGCTACTGAAAAAAAGACACTGACAGAACAAAAAAAAAACAATACACAAAGATTTAGATGAAGTTTAATTGTACGTAATTTAGATGAACAGATGAAGAGGTAGAAAATCAGGGAAATGGGGAAGGTAGAGATAGACAAACAGATCAAAACAGATAGAAAAAGCTATTTTTAGTCCTTCTGATCCTCATAATATCATCTGCATAAGCAAGATAAGAGCATATTTACTGAATTAAGAACGCAAATAGATGACATCGAAAAAAGACCAGTGATAGAGGCTTTTTGATTTAAAGCAAATAGGGAAATTTCATGCATAGGGAAAGCCGCATGAAGTTTACTTTTGGAAACTGTTTTACCTGTTTTTATTTGCTACCAGAGTTTTGAATTCTAAGAACAAAGAATTGAATCTAAGAACAAAAATTACATAATTGTCAATATCCTGACTTAAAAAGGGATAAAATAGCGTAAGACTAGGTAGCGATATCAAAGGCATTGGATTTACAATAGTTCCATGTACATGATTGCTTATTGTAATCTTTTTCAAAACAAAACCGATCATATGGGGTCAAAAAGAGCTTCACTTGTCTCATTTTATAACCATCAGCTCCTGTAATTCGCATTTTTTTTTTTTTTTTTTTTTTTTTTTTTTTTTTTTTTTTTTTTTTTTTTTTTTTTTTTTTTTTTTTGTTCTTAACCGTCAAAGACATAGAACCAGGACAGAACACATCTGTGGCTATTCCGCAGTTGAATACCATTTGTAATAGCAGACTCACGTGGAGCAATAGATTTTTACTTTTGTATGTGTGAAGCATATAGTATAACCGATAAATTTCATGCAAAGATTTATTTTTTCAATTTTAATAAGCTCAAATTTGTTAACAATGACTTTTTAGTTTTTCCATGCTAACCGTGACAGAAACTTACCCAAGCCATCACCACAGACATAAATCTGATCAAGAGAATATATCTTATAAATCAGTCTTCGAGTGGGAAGGGGTGTTTGTCATCATAATATTCACTGTATTCTAGCTTTGATTGTATTTTTTAGCAGTCTTAACGATTTTTATCGAATGGTATTTCTTTTTTTCGACAACATCAATGTTTCTTTAGCATTTTCTGATAGAATTTCTCTAAGTATCGATTGCTGCTGTTTCATGCTTGGTAAGAATTTTAAAGAACTGACGTAGGCTATAAAGCATTATATCATTCACTGCTCCAGATCGAGGACAGCCATGGCTATTCAACTATCTACACCAAAACTTGGAAAACCCATACAATTAAAGTTATGATGAAGTTTTTATTTTCTGTTGTTCCAATTTTCTGCTTTAATCTGCCTTAAATTTTCACTCTGATTAGTCAGTAATAAAATTAGGCTGGAATGTTGAACATTGCAACTCACCAGATTAAGCGTGGGAAACATCTTTGGCAATATTGTCATGTAGGATATTCTATTATGAACAAACATGACTATAATGTGGCTCTGGTCGTAACTGGCATAATTTAGGAAACATGCATAATTTATGAAATAGTGGATAGTGAAATTATGAACAGTGTGAATATGAATAGAATATGAATGAAATATGAATAATGAAATTATGAAATTTATGAAATAATTTATGAATAATAATGAAACTGGCATAATTTAGGAAACGTTATCCAAACATGATATAACAAGGGAGTCCCAAGATTGTTATTAAAATTTACTGGAATTTTTGTTTGTCCTGAAATATCAAAAACAGAGAGAGTATGTTTTTCCCCTATCATAGGCTTGAGTTAAAGGGTATTCAGAGTCATTAATGTAAGTTCACCGCTCCCGAAAAATAGAGATATGTTGTTTTGTTTTAAGATGGAGGACTAAACAAACATAATTTGTTCCTTTTTTCAACTTCTTTTCTTTTTTTAATTTCTACGCATGTATATTGCAAAGGCAGTTCCGTCTTCGCAATATCTATTTGCGTGAAAGTTAAAGTGGAGAAAATGAACAAAAAATATTTTAAAAAGTTAAAGCCGGATGTTGAATTATTGATTAAAATACCACAACTGGTAATTGCTCATTCATGTATAGGTTTTAAAGGTGGTTACATGTTTCCACTTATTGGTTTTTGAATTATTAAATTGCTAGAAAGGAAAAAAACGTTAAACCAGGAAGTATAATAGATTACATTGTAAAAGGAGATTTGTGTATAACATTTTAACAATCTCAATAAATAGCCCAAAAATTACTTCCTCGAATGCTATTAGTTAGAAGTTTCGTGTTAACTTAGTTCATACACCTTAAGGGGAAAATTGACTAAGAATTTAAATCTTACAAAAGAATCTACCTTTGAAATATTAGCTTATGCTAAGTAGTATTATATCCTAGGCTAGAAATATAGTTGCCTTCGAATGAATTCTAAATAAAGGCAATCATGAAAACCAAAACAAAAAACATGTTGAAAATGGTGGGAAATCTAGACAAAAACTAAACAATTTTAATCTTAGAAAAATTTTGTAATTGCCTTTATTTTTGTATACGTCCATGCCCCTCCTCCATTCTCAGAATTTTATATCTAGAACGGACTAAAAATCGAATCAAAAGGTGGGAGCTATTGATTTTAGTATGTTAACTTATTAATTTTATTTACTATTTTATTATTTTATTTATTAATTTTATTTACTTATTAATTTTAGTATTTTATTAATTTTAGTATGTCTATATTGAAACTTCAAATATATCAGCAAGAATTGGTATTAAAACATTGCAGCTCAATCAGTTTGAGCAATCAGCTAGCAATTTTCGATTCCGTAGGGAAATTACTTAATATCCAAGTGGGTAATTTTTCCCAGCAGTACTAGATTTTGTAACTTTAAGGTTGATCATAATGTGTATACGATTAGATAAACCAAATGCTTCTCGAAAATTCCCATAATATAACAAAAATTCTTGCGTGTGTATTTTCATTGCGCGGTATTCCCTCCGGCGGCTTGGTGCTGCAATGAGTCGCTAGTAGTAGTAGTTGCATTCCTATTGTGTTTCCTAATATTAAAGCAATGAATGGCTTAAAACCATAGAAATAAACTAACATAAACAAAACTTAAAAACAAAGCTTGTCCATTTTCATAATATGACAGAAAAACTCTTTCATCTGTGTTTTTATTGCGTAGTAGTTCCTATTCTATTTCTTACTATTAAAACATTTTCTTACTATTAAAACTATTTCTTACTATTGACAATATTATTATTGTCAATGAAATATCAAATAACAATATTAAGGAGATATTTGCTACATCCTCTGTCTAGGTCTAAAAAAGGAGGTTAAGATGGTTGGCTTCCATTTTAGGCATCCAAGACCCTTCCCTTCCCAGAAATACTTCTTGGGGTGTGCTTTTTGTATAAGGAAATATGTGCTATACCCCTCTTTCTAGGTCTAAAAAAGAGAGGCTAAGATGGTGGAAGTAAAAACCTTGCCCAGGGAGGGGCGGGGCAAAAGAGCGCAAGAAAAAATAATACAGGACTAAATAAATTATAAACAACTAATACAAATCACGCATCCTAGTTGGCGCTACAAACCTTACAACGAAACAAATTCAATTTTATTATTAAAATCGTACTCCAAGAGGCCGTAATAAGCTATTCAAGTATTTATTTACACTCCCCTCCCCCTCCCCAATAAAAAAGAACTATAATTCATACTTACTAAAAAGGATTTCTTTGATTTCTCTCTTAAACAGAGAAATATCTTAATTATTTTTAATACTCTGATCAAGATGATTCAAGGTTTTAATCCCTCTCTAAACCACAGAAACGTCGACAGGGTCGAAACAATCAATGGAGTATTAATCTCTCCAGAATTTCGAACGAATTTTCTATAACGAATTATTCTGTAACGAATTATTCTATAACGACGGGCAGATATAAAGTAATATAGTACTCGAAAACCAAACTTGAGGCAAAAATAAACTGGGACTGATTAATTAATAAACCTCAAAACAAGCAAAAAATAAAACGAAAGATTACATCAAACACAAAGATAACCTATACTGCTACTACTACTAATAACTCACCGCAACACCAAGCCGCCTGAGGCCAACACAGCTACGCACGCTCCTTCTCCAACTCAATCTATTCAAGGCCTCCCTCTTTAAACCCTTATAGGAAGTTCCTATTTCCTATAAATCTTTATTTATGACATCCTCCCACCCCAGACAAGGACGACCTGCTTTCCGTTTAGCCCCAGACGGATGGCCAAAAAGGACAATCTTTCGCAATCTGTCATCCCTCATCTGCAGAACGTGGCCGAATCATCGCAACCTTTCTTTCATTATAGCCCTAAGAAGCGGGGTTGCCAGGTACCCAGAACAATCCGTAGGCAGTTTCTCTAGAAAACATCTAGTAAATTTTCATCTGATTTTCGGAACGCCCATGCTTCAGAGCCACATTTGACCACTCTCATCACTGTAGCTTCCAATATTTTAATCTTGGTTTGCAGACTTATCTTCCTATTCTTCCAAACTTTTTTTTAACTGTGAAAAAACACCCTGAGCCTTGGCTATTCTATTTTTAACATCTTCACTGCTCCCACCGTCTTTACTAATAATACTGCCAAGATAAGTGAAGCTGTCCACCTGATCAATCTTTGCGTTACCCAACGTCATCTTTTCGTCTTCACTTATTCCTTGCCTTATCGACAGTCTTCCTAACATTAATTTTCAAACCTATTCTAGCATCCTGAACTCGCAAAATCTCTAAAAATTCATTCATTTTGCTCACACTTTCATCTAATGTGCCTAAATCATCAGCATAATATAAGTCCAGGAGAGTTTTTCCTCCCCATTTGATTCTGTGCTCTCCAATTGCCTCAAAATGATCCATATAAAGGGGGGGGGTAGAACACAACCCTGTTTAACTCCTGATTTAATACAAAACCAGTTGCTAACCTCATTTCCTACCTTAACCGCAGCAGTATTATTCTCGTAAATAGCACAAATCACCCTAATGTATTTGTCTGGAATACCATTTAAGGATAAGACCTTTGCTAAAGCTCTTTTATCAACAAAATCGAACGCTTGCTCATAACCTATAAAACTGAGGACCAAAGGCGTTTCACAACAAAGGTACTTCTCAATTATCAACCTAAGAGTGAAAATTTGGTCGACACATCCTCTACCTTTTCTAAAACCGCACTGTTCTTCTCTTAAAACTTTGTCTTCAGCATCTCTCAGTCTAAAAAAGTATCGTATTACTAAGTAATTTGCTGCCTACAGAGACCAGACTAATGCCTCGATAATTACGACATTCACTCTTGTCACCTTTTTTATGCAGTGGTTTAATTAAGGTTTTCCTAAAATAATTAGGTGGTTCCCCTTATCTTTCAAAAGTCATATTCATAATCTTCAGTAGCTTATTTCTAACCTCAGAGTCGCCATATTTAAGAAACTCTTTTATCACAGGGTGAATAAATCAATCCCAAAACTAAGGGAAATTCGAATTAATAATAAAGTTCGAAATTAAAACACACGAAAATTACCACAAACGAGACTGTGGCTGCTGCCCCTTTAAACTCTAAAGGCCAGAGTGCCACTTACACTTCATTGAAAACGATTTATATTTTGAGCAATGCATTTTCTATTGGTCCATCTACAACACAACTGCAAAACAAAATCAAAGGTTTTCTCAAGAATTTAAAATTGGAACTATTCCAAATGAGAATAGGGGTCCTCTCCTCCTTCTAACTCTTGAATCTACCTCTAAAATGTATAGTTGTATTTGTGTTTTACTGCAAACCACCTGTGCTTTGAATCGTTGTATAATAGTGTCTTTGTGTTTATATTATAATAGTGTACTTTGAATATTGTTGTTTGAATATTTATCTTTTTTCAAACGTCTCATCGTGGTAACGAAAGCCTGGGAGTGACTCGGCCCAATAGTAACCAAAGCTCTAAAAACAGGAAACAATTGGTCCATCAAAATAATTGGCTTTTCTTCCTTATTTCAAATGCATAAAATTTATCAAGTCTAATACTGCCCACCGAAAGCTACAGGCCCGAGAATTTTTTCTGGATTTTTGAAAAGAAGGGGAGGGTCTAAAAGGCCAAGTGATACTAGCAAAAATCATACTAACATGCTCAGCATATCAGAGAACCCATTTAGAGGGGTTTCAAGCTCCAATCTTTAAGAATGTTGAATTTTTTTTTTTTTTTTTTTTTTGCCGGAAGAAAGACCATATCAGCCGTAGCTTTGTACAATAACTTTTTTATAGTATTTTTGCTAATGAATTTTCATTTAGGATGTTCATTCATATGGATTGAAAATCTGTGGAACTTTCGGGCTTAAGCCATACTATAGATGTTCTTGAATATACACGCTTCTTAATCCATCATTTTATTAAATTATATTTGAGTGAAACAAAACAATTTTGGTCTGTTCTGGGCGTCCCGAGTCAATAGAACAAATTATTTTCAATTCATCGCTCGTTGCTGCGATCTCCAAAGAAAGGAAATTCAAGCACAACCCCCATGGAAAATCTTCCTGTGAAAAACTCCTCCTCTCCGAAAAATTCTCCTCCGTGGCAAATTCCCTCTGCGCATTATTACCAATTGGGAGGAGGATAATCCCCCCTGAAAATTTCTCTGTGGAATATCCCCCCGCTCAAAAATCTCCCGAGTGGAAAATTCCTTATCTATATTTGATTTTATATGTAGATTGTTATTTGTCTTCATCGAGGTCTCTTTTCTCTGTGTCCTGTAGATTTAAGCAAATCGGAAAAAAACGACGACATTCGCATGTGCAGTACTAGGTGTCACATAGCGATACATCCTAACTTCAAAATTTTTAATTGTCATTGGGGTCTACTCAGTCCTATCTTCATTCCCTATTAGTTTCAAGTCTGTTACACACGAAACTAAGGTTCATTTTTGGGTCTTACGAATTGATGCTGCCGAAATCGCTGTTTATAAATCAAGTTTGCTTTCTTAAATAGAATTTCAGAAATAAAATTATCGCATTCCAGATCAAGGCAGGTTGATAGCCTCTCTCTTCGGTACCAAAGCACAAGATCTTATTGAACCAAAAATACGATCCCTAGGAGTATCGATGTATTTGCACATCGAAGATCCAATATCCGCTTCCCCTCATTTTCCACTCTGCAAATGGATAATTTGAAGTATTTATGGCCCTTAACCCAGAGACTGTGGGAGTAGGGCCGTATCCAGGATTTATTTTTGGGGGACGTTTTACACAAAAAAGGGGGGTATACAAAAACCCTCAAAAACGCATAAAAACTTTGTTTATATTCATTTTTGTTACATTTTCACGAATAAGACAAACATTTCCTGGGTGGAAGATTCAAACCCCTTAACCTCCTACCCCTGTATACGGCCTTGTGTGGGAGTTATATCATCCCCAGATACTTGTTTATTGAAATTTTCGATTCAACATGTTGTGGTTACGGGAGCCCGGATAACACCAAACGGCATAAAAGGGGGACTGGTCACCCTCCAACTTCTGCCAACTCTGAGTAATTATTCTAGATAGTTTAATTTCTAATCGAATGAGACCCCTCCTAGGTTGCAATGGTCAACCTTCCATGCTTAGTATCGGGTTAAAAAAAGTGCTTGGAAGGCAGGTGGCTTTTTACCAAGACAACGTCTTGAAAATTACCCCTAAATCGACAAATTCTTTTGTAATAGCATACGCTTGTAAAGGTCTTGTTTTACTGAATTACATGTAAAAAAAAAAGTTTTGTATCCCATCATAATTAAGAAAAAGCTATATGGCGGAGTGTAAGGAACAGAGAAGAAGAAAACACTATACAATAAAATTTTATTTACTCCGTAGTGATTTAAATATACGTATACGATGGAAAAGATGGTAAAATTTGTTGTAGAATATAATCTAAAGTTCGTAGTGAAGGGTGGTTCACTGAAGGATTGGTAGGAATCAACTATTTCATGTAATTTCTGTTACAGTTTCAGCGTTTTAGCGATTCTCTTTAATCTAATGTGGCAAAAAAACTTTTTATTTATTACTCTAAAATGATCGACTGATTGCGTAACGACATACAACATCTGTTACATAAAGTGACTTAATTCAATGGCAGAACTTTCTCTTCAATGTTAAAATTTGTATGGATGAATTGCTTTTACTCATGGTTACCAAACTAGCAAAGGAAACAAGATTACTCTTTCGCCAATTAAATAAATAAAACAAGAAGAACGAGCTTCGCTCGCTGAAGAAAATTTTAGAAATAAAACGATGGCTGGTGTACCCCCCTCCCCGCAGAATATTCCCCCGTGGAAATGTGATCCCCCCCCCTATACCCTGATTCATAAACAAAAACCTTTTTGTTTAATTTTTCAAAATTTATTCTCTCTAGTAATTTTACAAAGGGGAAGGTATTTTCAAAATCTAGGGTCATTTATCCTTCTCCAAATGGCACACCTAGAGAGTGCAGAGGTTGGAATACTTCTAGTTGGAATATTTTCATTTGAAAAGATTTTAATTTCTAATCATGCTTCCGATCCGTGCTTTGGGGGAAAGGAGTGTGGGAGTTTGGCTAGTTTTCCCCAATCTTTTTGATCACTTAAAAAGGGCGCTAGAACTTTTACTTTCCCTTTGAACGCAACCCTCCCATTCTTCTAGAACCATTAGTTCGATGCGATCACCCCTGGGAAAAAAAACAAATAAATACACATCCGTGATCTTTCTTCTGGCAATATAATGCAAAATTCCACATTTTTGTATATCGGAAGTTGGAACTTCTACTGTAGGTTTCTCTAATACTGTGAATCTAATGGTGTGATTTTCATTAAGACTGCTTGATTTTAGGGGTGCTATCCCTCCTTTTTCAAAAATCAGGCAAATTTTCTCGGGTTCGTAGCCTTTGATGGGTGACACTAAACTTGATGAATTTTATATATTTGGAATCAAACAGTTTGTGGTAACGACTTGTAAGTAAGAAGTGACGCGGCTCAATAGTAACTAAAACTATAAAAAAAGGAGTTTTGATACCAATAGACATATATATAAAAATGACTTATTATGCTGATTCCAGATATATGAGATCCATTAGGATTAGCGTTACCCATCAAAGACTACGAGTCTGAGAAAGTTTGCCTGATTTTTGAAAAAGGGGGAAACGCCCCCCCTAAAAGTCAAAGAATCTTAATAATTAAACCATCAAGAAATCACATCCTCAAATTCAGCATATCAGATATCCCTACTGTAGAGTTTTCAAGCTCCTATTTGCAAAAATGTGGAATTTTGTATTTTCGGCCAGAAGAAAAATCACGGACGCGTATTTATTTATTTTTTTCAGAGGGGATCGTATCGACCCATTGGTCCTATAAAATTGGAAGAAAGCTCAATCGAACAGAAATTAAAAGTTCTAGCACCTTTTTAAGTTCCCCATAAGATCGGAGGGCAACTAGGTACCCTCTCATACCAATTTTTCCCAAGATCTTCCAATCAAAATTTTTAGATAGCTATTTTGTTCAGCATCGCTGAGAGACCCAATAGCTATGCATTTGTAGATAACATGACCCCTCATTCATTTTCCGGGTAAGGAGAGACGACTTTTCCGCTGGGGGATTACGTGGGAGAATTTTTCACTGAGCGAATTCGCCAGAATTCCTATACGAAATTCTTTTTATATGTCTTGCTTTCTCTTTTCGACTCAATCTTACGCATGGAGAGTGTAAAGATAGTTGTCCGGGGGAAATTTTCACCATGATTAAGTTTTCTAGAGGATTTTTCCGTGGGGGGGGGGGTCCGTGGAAGCGGAGCCGGATTTCTTGGTATTATATAAAAAACCCTTTAGATTAACTTTTTTTCAGCTGAAAGTAAGGAGCTATATTGACACTTAAAACAAAAAGAAATTACCACATATATATGGGGTGTTTCCCCCTCCTTAACTCCTAGCTCATTACGCTAAAGTTTTGTCCCAATCTTTAAAGAATGGCTCCTGAAACACAAGGCTCGTTTGATTAGAACAGTAAGAAGCATTTTTAAAAGTAGGCTACTAAAAAAACTTTAGCGTGAAGAGCGAGGTGTCGAGGCGGGGGCAACACCCCTAATGTATTTAATAATTTCTGTTCGTTTTAAGTTTTTGTTTTGTTGCTTACTTTTAGCTGAAAAAACATGTTTTGTTTTTATTTAATCAAACAGTTCGCTGTAACGAACTGTAAGTAAGGAGCGTTCCGGCTCAATAGAAACCGAAATTCTAAAAAAAAGAAATTTTGATATCAATAGATACATCTAAAGAATTTGATTTTTATGCTGATTAAATAAAAAAAACTAAGTTTTTTAGCTGAAAGTAAGGAGCGACATTAAAACTTAAAACGAACAGATATTACTCCGTATATAAAATGGGTTGTCCCCTCCGCAATCCCTCGCTCTTTACGCTAAAGCTTTTAATTGTTTTAAAAAGTAGAATTGTGGCAAAAAGTCAAACTTTAGCGTAAAGAGCGAGGGATTGCGGAGGGGATAACCCATTTCATATACGGAGCAATATCTGTTCGTTTTAATTTTTAATGTCGCTCCTTACTTTCAGCTAAAAAAATTGGTTTTTTTTTTATTTAATTTCTGAACGTTTTTGAATTAATGCATGTTTGGTTTTGGCTCTCCGCACAGAAATTATTAAAATGAAATTTGTATATTAATTCTTTTTTTGGCTAAATGGCTTTCTCTTAGTTTTGATCAGACGATTTTGAGAAATAAAGGGTGGAGAATGAGGCCTAGTTGCCCTCCAATTTTTCGGTTACTTAAAAAGGCAACTAGAACTTTTAATTTTTAACGAACATTTTTATTAGTAAAAAATATACGTAACTTAAGAATGAACTTATGTAACAAACTTTCATAACCTTATATTTTTATTATGTATACGAGGGGGTTTGTACCCTCGTTAATACCTCGCTCTTTACACTAAATCGTAAGTTTTGTCCCAATTCTTTAAGAATGACCCCTGAATCAGAAAGGCCGTAGAATAAATAGTTGAAATTACTAAAAATACTTTAGCATAAAGAGCAAGGTATTTATCTCCTCCTAAATACCTCGCTCTTTATGCTAAAGTATTTTTAGAACCCCTCATATGCGTAATAATCTCTGTTCGTTTTAAGTTTCAATGCTACTTCTTCCTTTCATTTGAAAAAACGTTTTCATAATTATTTTTCATTGTTTCCTTATAGTAATGCTAGAGAATCCTGCGCCCTTTTCACTGAATTGTTCTTCCCCCATGATTGATTCCTCCAAGGAAAGATCCTCCAACATAGTCCCCTCCCCTAAGCCCCACCCCCAAACAAAATAAAATCCCCCTGAAAACGTCTGTACACTTCCCAATAACCATTACTATATGTAAACACTGGTCAAAGTTTGTAACTTGCAGCCCCTCCCCCAGGGATTGTGGGGAAGTAAGTCATCCCCAAAGACATAGTTATTATGGTTTTCGACTATGCTGAACAAAATGGCTATCTTAAAATTTTGATCCGTTGACTTTGGGAAAAAAATGAGCGTGGGAGGGGGCCTAGATGCCCTCCAATTTTTTTGGTCACTTAAAAAGGAACTTTTCATTTCCGTTAGAATGAGCCCTCTTGCGACATTCTAGGACCACTTGGTCGATACGATGACCCCTGGAAAAAAAAAACAAAAAAAAACAAACAAATAAACACGCACCCGTGATTTGTCTTCTGGCAAAAAATACAAAATTCCACATTTTTGTAGATAGGAGCTTGAAACTTCTACAGTAGGGTTCTCTGATACGCTGAATCTGATGGTGTCATCAGATTCAGATTTTCGTTAAGATCCTACGACTTTTAGGGGGTGTTTCCCCCTATTTTCCTAAATAAGGCAAA
The DNA here is from genome assembly GCF_032884065.1 of Artemia franciscana. NCBI lineage: Eukaryota > Metazoa > Arthropoda > Branchiopoda > Anostraca > Artemiidae > Artemia > Artemia franciscana. The sequence goes on along the minus strand of NC_088879.1, from coordinate 20,420,805 downwards.
TTTTCTCAGGCTCGTAACTTTTGATGGGTAAGACTAAACTTGATGAAACTTATATATTTAAAATCAGCATTAAAATGCGGTTCTTTTGATGTAGCTATTGATATCAAAATTCAATTTTTTAGTGTTTTGGTTACTATTGAGCCGGGTCGCTCCTTACTACTGTTCGTTACCACGAACTGTTTGATTTTAAATATAAAAGTTTCATCAGGTTTGGTCCTAAACATCAGAAGTTACGAGCTTGAGAAAATTTGCCTGATTTTGGAAAAAAGGGGATACACCCCCTAAAAGTCATAGAATATTAATGGAAATGACACCATCAGACTCAGCGCATAAGAAAACTCTACTGGGTTTCAAGCTCCTATGTGCACAAATGTGGAATTTTTTAAATTTTTTTTACCAGGGGTGATCGTATCGACCCAGTGGTTCTAAAATGTCGTGAGAGGGCTTATTTGAACGAAAATTGAAAGTTCTAGTGCCATTTTTAGGTGACCTACAAATTGAAGGGCAACTAGGCTCCCTCCCACGCTCACCTTTTACCAAAGTCACCAGATCACAATTTTGAGATAGCCATTTTGCTCAGCATAGTCAAAATATCTAATAACTATGTCTTTGAGGACAACTTAATCCCCCACAGTCCCCGGGGGAAGGGCTGCAAGTTATGAACTTTGCCCATTGTTTACATATAGTATTTGTTATTGGTAAGTATACAGACATATTCTGGGGGGATTGGGCTATGGGGGAGGATCTTTCCATGGAGGAATTATTCATGGTGAAAACGATCAGAAATTAAATTAAAAGAAATTAGTTTTTCCAACTGAAAAGTAAGGAGTAACATTAAAACTTAAATCGGACATAAGTTATTACGTTTATGAGGGGGTTTGTCCCCTCATGAATGCCTCGCTGTTTACGTTAAAGTATTTTTAGTAATTTCAAAAAAAGTTATTTATTCTGATTAAACGGTCTTTGAAATTTAGGGGTCATTTTTAAAGAACTGGAACAAAATTCCAAATTTAGCGTAAAGAGCGAGGTATTGACTCGTCACTGCCTCGTTCTTTACGCTAAAGTTCGAATTTTGTAAAATAATGGCCGATATAAGCAATAATTTGTTAGTGTTGTTTTCCGGTCAATATCAGCTTTTAATTTTACCTTAAGCAGTTTCATAACTATGATTTTATGTGATAATAAACCAAAGATATTGTATGCGTTCGGCTTGCCATTGTTATCAAATAAATAAATAAACGATTTTTTCCAACTGAAAGTAAGGAATAACATTCAAACTTAAAACGAACATAATTTATTATGTATATCTTTTAAAGATCTTTTCTTTCATTCATTTCAGTCAATTGAGAATTGCTCAACTTGTGACTCTCATTTTCATAAAAATAGTTTTGACCTCTTTGGCCGGTTTGTTACTATGCCTTATAAAATTAGTTCCGCAAATATCGCTAATTTAAGTTGCGTGGGAGAATCTTTCCATGGATAATTTCTCACGGGGGATGGGAATTTTCCATTGAAGGGGAGTTGGATTTCCCAAACGACCAACAATCAGATAAAAGACAAGTTTTTTTCAACTGAAAGTAAGAAGCAACGTTGAAACTTAAAATGAACAAAAAACATTACGTATATGAGATGGGTTGCCTCTCCTCAGTAGCTCGCTCTTATGTTAAAGTTTCTTTTTAACTTTTAAAAGAGGCTATTGTTCTAATTAAATAGCCTTTGTGATTCAGGAGTCATTCTTAAACAAATGAAACAAAAATCAAACTTAGGTTATTATAAGGTTATTGTTAGTTTAAAAAAAAAATTAAATTTAATATACAAGTTTTGTTTTAATTATTCATGCACGGTGAGCCAAACTCTATACCTGCATTAATTCAAAAACGTTCAGAAATTAAATAAGAAAGACATATTTCTTTAACTGAAAGTAAGGAGCGACATTAAAACTTAAAACGAACAGAAATTGTTCTGTATATGGGCTGTCCTCTCCCCAAAGTCCCGTTCTTTACGCTAAAGTTTTTTATTGTTTTAAAGAGTAGAGTTGTGACAAAGAGTCAAATTTTAGCGTAAAGAGCGGGGCTTTGAGGAGGGGACAGCCCTTTTCATATACAGAATAATTTCAGTTCGTTTTTAATTTTAATGTCGCTCCTTACTTTCAGTTTAAAAAATATAGCTTTTTTATTTAATCAATATAATAAGTCGACTCTTTTGATGCATCTATTTATATTAAAGTTCTGTTTTTTAGAATTTCGGTTACTGTTCAGCCGAGTCGCTCCAAACTTACAGTTCGTTACCGTGAACTGTTTGATAATAGGGAACCATAACTATTCACCAGAGGAAGGTTGACCCAGTGTTTGTCTCTACCCCATTCATTTGGCAAACTGAAAGTAAAAAGGAGATCATTGAATAATCAGTTTATAATAATCAGTTTATCACATAATCAGTTGATCACAACTTGTTGCTTGCAGATTTAAAAAGAAGTTGTGTTGAAGGTTTGCGGTAAAGAAAGGATAATGGAACCTAGGTCAATAAACTTGGAAAACTAGATGGAGTTTTGACTAGGAAAACTAGTCAACAATGGAAAACTAGGTCAATAGAATCTTGTGTCTGATAAGAAATAACAAATACAATGAAACAGAGAGCTTCTAGTAGCTAAATTTCCTGTAATCTCCTCAAAATTAAAGAAAAAAATAAAATGTGGTATTATATAATTATTTTAAGTCAACTTCCTTTGCAAGGATTACAAAATTTTATTAAGAAGTAAATAATATGCGTGACGCATTTTTAAAATATTTTTTTTTATTAAGAGATAAATAATAGTGGTTATAGTATCCACCAAAAACCACTTTGGGAACTCGTCTAGGGTGTTATTCACCACTCAATCTCCATTTGACTGAGTTGGAGGATGATTTGGACTTTGCTAAAAACATAACATTTGCACCATATTCACAATTTAAATTGTCTATGCTATTTAATTTGGCTACCTAATGTGAAGCTCCAATTATAGTTCCATTCAAGGGCGCATTCATGAGTTTTGCTTGGGAGGATGCATAAAAAAAAAACTTTAAAAACGCGTCAAAAATGTGTTTTTATGCATTTTTTTTATTACTTTATTATGAGTGGAACAAAAATTTGGGGGGGAGGCATAAACCCCCCATTCGTGTATACAGCCTTGGGTCAATTGTGACACAAATACGAAGACATTGTTTTTACAGACTTTGATAGTCATCTTTAAATTCAGTTATAGTTTCTTGTAATTTTTCTAAAACATGTCAATTTTTTTAATTTTACAAGCTTAAAGGTTTGTCATAACTATAACATTATGTTGTAGATTTTACAACTTATTCAATGGTCTTATAAAATTTAATTTTTATGAACTTAAATTTACTTAATTTTCTTTCTTAATGTTTCAACTAAAAATCTTGGACTTTCTGCAATTAAGTTGCGAAGCATGTACGTCTTTACTTTTATGAACAATGAAATATTCCGATTTTATCTATTTCGATTTTATCCCGTTCAGTACTTAATATGTGCTATAATTCTAATTAACCTAGTAACTTGTCTTTTTCAAGCTGAATCGCTTTTTTTTTGCTAAGGGGAAGGTGTTTTGATTTTAGTTATCTGTTCTTTTTCTTTAACTAAAAGCCAAAAAGAAAAATATCGATACCGTAAGTAAGAGTAATCAGATGTTTATTATTATACGAGAAACAGTCAAATTGGGATCGCGAACATGAGACATTACTCGTTTTTCATGGTGTTAATACGAGACAATTAGCTTCGAGTCGCTGGGAAAATACATTGTAGCTATATTTTGATTAAAAATTTAGCTGGTATTTTGGTTAGGTTAGTTTGGGTTACGTGTTTAATATAATGCGCTCTGGGCAGCCCCCCTTCCAGAATTCTTTGTTGTAATTTCCACAATTTTGTTAATAAAGTATTATATTTTCATCATATTTTGTTTTATTTCATTAGCGTCAACCAAACTTCCCTTCTGGAGTGTTTCTCGTTTAATACACAGCCACTGTGAAGAATTTATTGTCTATGCAGGTTCTACCTGAAGGGCGTTAGCAAGGTTGGGATGTATTTGTGTTACCGTATTAATCATAGAAGTTTTAAAACACTTTTATGATTTTTTTTTTGTTCCAAATATGAAATTCAATTGCTAAACTTAAATCAGTTAATGCAAATTTGGCTAATATATAAAACATGTCAAGGATGAACAAGTAGGAGCCACACCTGCTTTTATTTTGAATTTATATTGATTCATTACTACTTTTTCAGATAATACATACATTAGATAAGCTTGTCGTTGGTTTTTAGCAAAATTAAATAAAAAAAACAAGTTTTTTTTACTGAAAGTAAGGAGCGACATTAAAACTTAAAACGAACAGAAATTAGTTCGTATGTGAAAGGGGCTGTTCCCTCCTCAACGCCCCGTTCTTTACGCTGAAGTTTGACTCTTTCTCTCAACTCTTCTTTTTAAAACAGTAAAAAACTTTAGCGTAAAGAGCGGGGCGATGAGGAGGGAGCAGCCCCTTTCATACGCGATATAATTTTTCTGTTCGTTTTCAGTTTTAATGTCGCTCCTTACTTTCATTTAAAAAAAAACTTTTTTTGCAAACAAAAAACTTGTTTGTTTCAAAACTTGAGTTGGGGAGGGAGGAGGGGTAATTCTAAAAATTCTAAAGGTATTTTTAACTTACGAAGGAGTGATTGGATCTTAATGAAATTTGATGTTTAGAAGGATTTCGTGTTTCACAGTTATTGTTTTAAATCCCGACTGGATCCGGTGACATCGCGGGGAGTTTGGGGGGACCTAAAATCTTGGAAAACGCTTAGAGTGGAGGGATCGGGATGAAACTTGGTGGGTAAAAACAATCAAAAGTCCTAGATACGTGATTGACATAACCAGAATGAACCCGCTCTCTTTGGGGGAGTTGGGGAGGGGGGTTTAATTCTGAAAAATTTGAAAAAAATTAGATTTTTTACTTACGAAGGAGTGATTGGATCTTAATGAAATTTGATATTTGAAAGGATATCGTGTCTCAGAGCTCTTATTTTAAATCTGACCGGATCCGGTGACATTGGAGTGAGTTGGGGGGGAACCTAAAATCTGGGAAAACGCTTAGAGTGGTGGGATCAGGATGAAACTTGGTGGGAAATATAAGCACAAGTTCTAGATACGTGATTGACATAACCGGAAAGGATCCGCTCTCTTTGGGGGAGTTGGGGGAGGGGGAAGATTAATTCTAAAAAATTAGAAAAAATGAGGTACTTTTAACTTACGAAGGAGTGATCGGGTCTTAATGGAATTTCATATTTAGAAGGACTTCGTAACTCAGATCTCTTATTTTAAATCTGACCGGATCTGGTGACATTGGAGTGAGTTGGGGGGGGGAACCTAAAATCTTGGAAAACGCTTAGAGTGGTGGGATCAGGATGAAACTTGGTGGGAAATATAAGCACGAGTCCTAGATACGTGATTGACATAACCGGAAAGGATCCGCTCTCTTTAGGGGAGTTGGGGAGGGGGAAGATTAATTCTAAAAAATTAGAAAAAATGAGGTACTTTTAACTTACGAAGGAGTGATCGGGTTTTAATGGAATTTCATATTTAGAAGGACATCGTAACTCTTATACAGATCTTTTATTCTAAATCCCAACCGGATTCAGTGTCATTGGGGGGGGGGACTGGAAATCTTGGAAAACGCTTAAAGCGGAGAGATCAGGATGAAACTTTGTGGGAAGAATAAGCACAAGTCCAAGATGTGTGACAGAAATAACTGGACCGGATCTGCTCTCTTTAATGGAGCTGGGGGCAGAGTAATTAGGACAAATTAGAAAATATGGGGTATTTGTAACTTGCGAACGGGTGATCCGATCTTATTGAAATTTGATCTTTAGAAGGATCTTGTGCTTTAGGACTCTCATTTTAAATCCCGACCAGATCTGGTGTCATTGGAGGGAGCTGGAGGGGGAAACCAGAAATCTTGGAAACCGGAGATCTTGGAAAACGCTTAGAGTGGAGAGATCGGGATGGAACTTGATGGGAAGAATAAGCACAAGCTATAGATATGTAATTGACATAATCGAAAATTAGATACGATAGCCAAGTGCGGTGTGTAGAGAAGATTGGATATAATTTGCCTGCGTGTTAATTACACTTTTTAGTGTAGAGAAGGATTAGCAGTTGGGCCGACCTCGCACAGTTTGGACTGATTGTTCACTTGGATACATTAGTGAGGCTCGGCCCTCATGGAAAGATAAGTTTCTTTCACTTTATAATCTTTCATTTACTAGGCATGAATCCTGCTAACATTAAAATCGGTGATTTATTCCTAGCCAAATTTGCGGGCTATCCCCTCTGACCAATTCGAATCCTAGAGGTAATGACGACGAATACCGGAGACTGCAAATTTGCTGTTTTTTGCTACGGCAAAAAACACGTTTTTTGCTACGGCAAAAAAGGGGCTGTTCCCTCTTCAACGCCCTGCTCTATGCGCTAAAGTTTGACTCTTTCTCTCAACTCCAATTTTTAAAACAGTAAAAACTTTAGCGTAAAGAGCAGGGCGCTGAAGAGGGAACAGCCCCTTTCATATACGGGGTAATTTCTGTTCGTTTTAAGTTTTAATGTTGCTCCTTACTTTCAGTTAAAAAACTTGTTTTTTTATTTAATTTCTGAACGTTTTTTAGTTAATCCATGTTTTGATTTCGGCTCTCCGCAGATGAATAATTAAAGCGAAATTTGCATATTTATTTATTTGGCTAAATGGCTTTCCCATGGTTGTGATCGAATGATTTTGATAAAAAAGGAGGGGGAGGAGGCCCAGTTGCCTTCCAATTTTTTGGGTACTTAAAAAGGCAACTAGAACTTTAGTTTTTACGAACATTTTCATTAATAAAAGATATATGTAACTTACGAATTAGCTTACGTAACAAACATCTATATTCGTACGTTTTCATTATGTATATGAGAGGGTTCACCCACTCGTCAATACCTCGCTCTTTACACTAAATCTGAAATTTTGTCCCCTGAATCACAAAGGCCGTAGAATAAATAGTTGAAATTACTAAAAATGCTTTAGCGTAAAGACTGAGGTATTAGGAGGAGGTGAACCCCTTACATGTGTAATATTTTCTGTTCGTTTTACTCCTTACTTTCAGTTAATGCTACTCCTTACTTTCAGTTGAAAAAACTTTTGCCTATTTATTTTTTCATTGTTTTTTTAAATAATGCTAGAAAATGCTGCGCCCCATTTATGGAAATCTTCTTCCCCATGACAAATTCCTCCGTGGAAAGTATCCCCGACATAACCCGCTCTCCTCAATCCCCCTCCCAACCAAAAAATCCCCCTGAAAACGTCTGTACACTCCCCAAAAACCATTACTATATGCAAACACTGGTCAAAATTTGTAACTTGCAGCCCCTCCCACGGGGACTGTGGGGGAGTAAGTCGTCCCCAAAGACATAGTTATAAGGTTTTTCGACTATGCTGAATAAAATGGCTATCTCAGAATTTTGATCCGACGATTTTGGGATAAAAATGAGCGTGGGAGGGGGCCTAGGTGCCCTCCAATTTTTTTGGTCACTTAAAAAGGGCACTAGAACTTTTCATTTCCGTTCGAATGAGCCCTCTTGCAAAATTCTAGGACCACTGGGTCGATACGATCACCCCTGGGAAAAATAAAAAAAAAATAAACACGCATCCGTGATTTGTCTTCTGGCAAAAAATACAAAATTCCACATTTTTGTTGATAGGAGCTTGGAACTTGTACAGTAGAGTTTTCTGATACGCTGAATCCGATGGTGTTATTTTCATTAAGATTCTATGACTTTTACGGGATGTTTCCCCCTATTTTCTATCTTAAGCATTAAAATGCGATTCTTTTGTTGTAACTATTGGTATCAAAGTTCCGTTTTTTAGAGTTTTGGTTACTATTGAGCCGGGTCGCTCCTTACTACAGTTCGTTAGCACGAACTGTTTGATAATCTGGAACTAAACTGCAACCTAAGCACCCCCTCCTCACATATGTCATAATGCTAAAAATGATGCAAAACAACAAAATTGGATTAATCACAGATCAGGAAATATACCTTTTTATAGAAAAGGCTATTTATAGGGGTTTAGTTTCTCACGATGATCCGAATATACCTTTTTATAGAAAGGGCTATTTAGAGGGGCTTAATTTCTCACAATGATCGATGCGTAACATGTGACCTCCATGTTGTGGCTCAATTATTGGCTCTGTCTATATGCAAGCGCGTGTTATACACAATTTGTGTCGACATTTTGAATGCGAATGGGGGTTTATAAATTTTTATACCCATCAGAGAGCCCCGATTTTAAGACCGTTGACGGGAACAGAAAATAAGGGTATTTTGTGGAAGTCAGCGGGGCTTTAGGAAACCCTCTCCATCAGGAAGATTTCCTTTACCCTATCTCTAGGGGGAAATTTGGTTTGGAGATTTACCTCCCTATAATCAAAGACGGGTCAAAGAAGAAAAGGTGGCTTGGATACCCACTGAAAAATTAGTCGGTTAACTAAATTATAAGAAAAACATTATCTTGCATCGCGTAAATTTGAAATGAGTTCTTAACAGTGATAAAGGGGTTGTTTTCTTCTCAAAGCCCCACCCTTTACGCTAAAGTTTTTTACTGTTTAATAAAGAAGAATTGAGAGAAACAGTCAAACTTTAGCATAAAGAGCGGGGCGTTGAGAAGGGAACAGCCCCTTCCATACACGGAGTAATTTCTGTTCGTTTTAAGTTTTAATGTCGCTCCTTATTTTCAGTTAAAAAACTAGTTTTTTTATATTTCATTATAAAAAAAACCTGTTTTGAAGGCAATATTTTTTCCTCAAACCATTCAAAACTATCTAAATACGAAGAAGGAAAGACGCTTTTGTGGGTAAGCAGGGAAATTTCGGCTTGTTAAGGGAATTTTTGCATTAATATTGGGAAATTAAACGAACCTTCCCTTCTTTCCGGTTCAGTTAGTCTTTTTAGAAATTTCGGTAGAAAATTCTAAATATATTATTATTATTACTGCCTGCTATATTATTAATATTACTGATTTATTACCCGTCAAAAACGGAAAAGACGGAGTATATAAAGGAAAAAGAAAGAAAAGCACAAAAATTTAAATACGCTTCTACTACAAATATTATAAAATAACACTAGTCCAGGGGTTGTTGGCTCTTAAAACATTGGTACTGAATTTGGAGATTCTTCTCTCTATGGCCATGGAAGGGTTGGTCACCTCATATTTCCTGGAGATACTGCCATTGCTCTGCCACAAAGGGAGACGCAGGAGAAACTTAGCTTATCTGTAAAATGCGCTGCAAATGGCTTTCTTTTCGGTAGCTGTGAATATTTTCCAGAAGGAAACCAGAGCAAGCAGATGGGGGGTAGTAAAAGCATTGTATAGCCGGGCAAGGAGAGGACGGTTGAAACGATACTTATTGGCAACAAGTAATCCGTAAGACGCTCATAGACGAGAACAGAGGTGGTTTGTCAGTGCTGAGCGTGTGTCCTTCAATGTAAAAGAAATAGGAAGGCCAACAGGGACTCACAAGGCTTAATCAGAGTGTCGCCAATTTGAACAGAGAGGTTAATTGAAAGCTCATTTTTTGAACCATTGAAGAAAAGAAGTTATGTTTTAGATTCGTTGAAGGAAAGTGCGATCTGCTTGTATGCCGCTGCAAGTGAGTCGTAATTTTGTTGAAATAAAGATATCGAACGAGAAATATGAAGAATGTCATCAGCAAAGTTCAGCAGCGAAATATTAATCCCACGGAAAAAGCATGACGGCTTTACTACTTGCTGTGCTTCGATAATAGCGTTATTAAACTGTGATGGAGAATTTGACGTACGCCTTTCTTGACACTCAGCATTTCTTTAGATGGAAAACTGCCGGACGGAGAGGGGATCAGGATGACAGCCGACAGCTTGTTGTACATACTGTAAACAGGGAAAAGGATGCAAGAGGAAACACCTCGCTGAAGGGCTTTGAGCAGGATATGGCCATGGATGCCAGAATCGAAGGCTCTACTAACATCAAGTGCTCCAAAGACGAGAAGATCACCATTTTTATCTGCATCGACAAGAAGATTTGCAAGAACGCTGTGAACGTGTTCCCGTCCTGAGTGCATATCTCCTATTGTTATCATTTTTCCATGAGGCTCTTAGTGACATATATTTTCACTGGTTTTAGCAATAGGAGCAAATCCAAAGTTCATGTCTTGAATCTTTGAGAAACCTATAAATGTATGATTTCTATTATAAGAAAGGTTTTGAAAGGTAATAAGTATATAAATCTGGCTCCTTAAGACGGAATTACATATTATATGGGCCAAACCTCCTAAAAGTCTCCGTGATGTCACGTTATGGTCCCAAACTGAACAATTTTCGTAGAACAACTACTGCATCTTTAAAAGTTCTTTAAGTCCCTCAATATGACAAGTTATGTTCATTATATTCAACTTGTAATAAAAAAAAAGTATAATATTTTACGCTTAAATTCGAAGGAGAATGTATTGGAAATAAGGTTTTATTGTTATTAGTATTATAATAAACCACACTAATTCCATTATTATGGTTTTCAGCCTCCCAGATTTTAATATTTTATTCGAATAACCCACTTTCCCTCAAAACATTTGAAGGAAACGCTAAGAAATATCCCCCCTAATCACGTTCAAAGCTGAAATTATTTATTATTAGCTTTATCCCACAAAATTTGGTGGCTAGATGCTAGGGTTATCCATTTATAAGATCGATAATGGCTTTTTTGTTCTTTAGTGGAAGAGGAATTTGGGACCTGTTTTGACCAATAGGATAGGTATAGTCAGCGAGTTGTAAATGCAAATCTAACCCATCAGTCTGTGGAATGGTAGAACCAGACTGCTTTTCAGGCTATTTTTCAGGGGTCATAGCGGTTATTTAGTTTTGAGATACGTTTATTTAAAATTTCTTGGATATCCCCGTTTTTATGAGTAGTTTCCTTCTTGGATAGTAAAATTATTATTTGATCCTCACTTTCCTCTTTAAAGAACACGATGTGTGCAGCAAACTGAATCCATATTTTTTTATTTTCTTCATTTTGAACTTTTCCGTTTCTTCTAATGTATTTCTTAACCCCTCTATGCTTTTCCCGGAGGTATTGGCCATACATGATGATTGAAACCTGTAAGATCTTAAATATCCTTTAAGCGCATGTTTTTTAGAAGAAAGAAATTGAAGTTCATCCAGTCCCCTCCCCCTAATTGATTTAAGACAACAATACTTTGAACTACCAAATCATGTATTTCAATCAATGAAGACTCTTCAAAATCATCTTAAAATTCAGACAGAGGAGGATAGGGAATCGAGGAAATTGAGTCTCTTAAATTATACAACGAAAATGCGGGGGAAATGTCCTCAAATCACCAGTGAAGTTTGGGATTCCTCTAACATACTGACTAACACTAAATTTCTGGAAAATATCATTAGTAAATATGGTGAAAATGTCTTCTACATAATCTTGAAATTCACTAGCAAATAAGTAGCTTCTTGCAGGGGTTGATGACGAATCGTCTAACGCTGGATTGACGGTTTTAGAGTTCATAGTATATACAAGTTTCTCCAGTTTTTTGCGATTAATAAATAAAATTCTTCGTCACATAGTAAAAAAGTTATATCGGGGTCGATTTGATGTTAAAGGGATTAGTTGTAAGAGGGGAGTCCAATGATTCAAGATTTATTTGGTCAATTGTAGTAACAGATGAGTTATTTTGATTAGTTCGAACAAGGGCGTGTGACGAATCGCCTAAAAAGGGGTCAACAGTCCTAGCAATAGACAAGTTATTTTTGGTAGCTTGAGATGAATAATATCGCCCTTACTTCTCTGCAGGGGGGGGGTTGATTAAGGCCTATCTCTTCCAAGTCTGTTTGATCAAAAATATCATACTAATTAAGTATACCTTAGATAAGCTTATCTATTTTAACACATGAAGTTTTTCAAATTGTGTAAGAAACTAATTTTCTGCTGTCATGAAAGCATCAAATATACAAGCTTTTTGGTAAACATGCTTTTTGGTAAAGAGACATGCAAAAAGACAATTTGGTAAAAAGCTTTTTGGTAAAAACATGCTTTTGGTATACATGCTTTTTGGTAAAATATACAAGCTTTTTTAGCTCTTTGTAGGAGGTAAAATTCGTAAGGGAGAAAAAAGAGCTCTTTGGGAGAAACAGTAATTAAAAAAGTCTTTGCATGGGTTCTAAGTACTCGCATTGGATATCTCTCCTAGTCCTGGAAAAATTCATAAGAATCTCTTTGAAGGAGGTGCCTAGAAAATACTATATATGGGGTAACTACATGTCTGAATAAAGCATATACAATACAATAGGCTTAATTGCCAGATTATGCCTCAGAAAGGGCAGCCAAAACATTTTGAATGTCTGGGTCCCTTTGGTCCATTGGCATATAAAATAGCTTGTATTGAGGTCCTACTTTTTCTTATATCTTTTATGTACTATCATGGGGACATATTTAAGAAGATTAAACAAAAAAAAAGTTTTTTAACTGAAAGTAAGCAGCGACATTAAAACTGAAAACGAACAGAAATTACTCCGTATATGAAAGGGGCTATTCCTTCCTCAAGATCCCGCTCTTTACGCTAAGCGTAAAGAGCGTAAAACAACTTGTTTTTTTTTCTTTAATTTCTGAGCGTTTTTGAATTAATGCATATTTTGATTTTTGCTATTGCATATTTGGAAATTTGCATATTAATTTTTTTTTTAGATAATGGCTTTTTCATAGTTTTGATCGGACATTTTGAGAAAAAAGGAGCTTGGGAGGAGGCCTAGTTACCCTCAAATATCTTGGTTACTTATAAAGGCAACTAGAACTTTTAATTTTTTACAAACGTTTATTATAAGTAACTTACTTATTTTTTAGTAACTTACTTAGTTATTTTGTATATAAGTAACTTACGAATTAACTTACGTACCGAACTTCTATATTTGTATTTTTTTACTACGTATACGAGGGGGTTCGCCTCCTCGTCAATACCTCGCTCTTTACACTAAAGCTTAAATTGTGTCCCTTTTCCTTAAGAATGACCCCTGAATCACAAAGGCCGTAGAATAAATAGTTTAAATTACTAAAAGTACTTTAGTGTAAAGAGCGAGGTAATAGGAGGAGGTGATCCCCTCACATGCGTAATAATTTCTATTCGTTTTAAGTTTTAATACTGCTCCTTACTTTCAGTTAAAAAACTTTTTCATTTTTTTTAATGCTAGAAAATGCTGCGCCCCCTTCATGGAAATTCTCTTCCCCCGTAACAAAATTCCTCTATTGAAATTTCCCCCCACATAGCCCCCTTCCCTCAACCCCTCCCCTCAAGCAAAAAATCCCCCCGAAGGTGTCTTTTTACTTCCCAATAACCATTTCTATATGTAAACTCTGGTCTAAGTTTGCAACTTGAAGCCTCTCCCACGGGTACTGTGGGGGAGTAAGTCGTCCCCAAAGACATAGTTATTAGGTTTTTCAACTATGCTGAATAAAATGGCTATCTCAGAATTTTGATCCGGTGACTTTTGGGAAAAATTGAGCGTGGGAGGGGGCCTAGGTGCCCTCCAATGTTTTGTCTCTTAAAAAGGGTTCTAGAACTTTTAATTCCGTCACAATAAGCCCTCTCACGATATTCTAGGACCACTGGGTCGATACGATCACCCCTGGGAAAAAAAAACACACAGAAAAACTAAAAAACAAATAAGCACGCATCCTTGATCTGTCTTGTGGCAAAAATACAAATTACAAAAGTCCTTCATGGAAATTGTCTTCCCCCACGACAAATTCCTCCATTGAAATTTCCCACCACATAACCCCCTCCCCTCAACCCCTCTCCCCAACCAAAAAATCCCTCTGAAGATGTCTGTATACTCCCCAATAACTATTACTATATGTAAACACTGATCAAAGTTCGTAACTTGAAGCCTCTCCCACGGGTACTCTGGGGGAGTAAGTCGTCCCCAAAGACATAGTTAGTAGGTTTTTCAACTATGATGAATAAAATTGCTATCTCAGAATTCTGATCCGGTGACTTTTGGGAAAAATTGAGCGTTGGAGGGGCCTAGGTGCCCTCCAATATTTTTGATCACTTAAAAAGAGTAGTAGAACTTTTAATTTCCGTCACAATTAGCCCTCTCACGACATTCTAGGACCTCTGGGTCAATACGACCACCCCTAGAAAAAAAACAAAAAACAAAAAAATACAAATAAACATGCATCCGTGATCTGTTTTGTGCCAAAAAATTCAAAATTTTGATTTTTGTTGATAGGAGCTTGAAACTTCTACTTTGAGGTTCTCTGATACAATGAATCTGATGGTGTGATTCAGATTTCTGAATCTGAAGATTCTATCACTTTTAAGGGGTGTTTCCCCTATTTTCTAAAATAGTGCAAATTTTCTCCGGCTTCTAACTTTTGATGGGTAAGACTAAACTTGATGAAACTTATATATTTAAAATCAGCATTAAAATGCAATTGTTCTGATGTAACTATTGGTATAAAAACTCCGTTCCTTAAAGTTTTGTTTACTATTGAGCCGGGTCGCTCCTTACTACAGTTCGTTACCATGAACTGTATGAAACCCTCACAAAAGTATGATTTTTCCTCTTATATTTATTTTTAAAAGGAGTTTAAAGGAGAGAAACAATCAGAAAAAGATCAATGCAAGACGAAATACCGTAATCCAAGTTAGAATGAATTTTTAAAAAGTCAGTACAAGTCGGAAGTCAAACAGTTCGTGGTAACGAACTGTAGTAAGGAGCGACCCGGCTCAATAGTAACCAAACTTCTAAAAAATGGAATTTTGATACCAATAGTTACTAAAGAATCAGATTTTTACGCTAATTCTAAATATGTAAATTTCATCAAGTTTAGTTCTACCCATCAAAAGTTACGAGCCTGAGAAAATATGGCTTATTTTAGAAAATAGGAGTACACACCCCCATCAGAATCGCACCATCAGATTCAGCGTATCAGAGAACCCTACCGTAGAATTTTCAAGCTCCTATCTACAAAAATATGGAATTTTGTATTTTTTCCCAGAAGACAGATCACGGATGCGTGTTTAATTGTTTTTTGTTTTTTTTTTCCCGGGGGTGATCGCATCGACCCAGTGGTCCTAGAATGTCGCAATAGGGCTAGTTCTAACGGAAATTAAAAGTTCTAGTGCCTTTTTTAAGTGACTAAAAAATTGGAGGGCACCTAGGCCCGCTCCCACGCTCATTTTTCCCCAAAGTCATTGGATCAAAATTTGAGACAGCCATTTTGCTCAGCATAGTCGAGAAGCCTAATAATTATGTCTTTCAGGAGGACTTAATCCCCCACAGTCCCCGGAGGAGGGGCTGCAAGTTGCAAACTTTCATCATTGTTTACATATAGTAATGATTATTGGGACGTGCACAGAGGTTTTCAGGGGGACTTTTCACGTTAAAGGGGGGTCAGGGGGAGGGGGTTTCGTGGGAGGATTTTGCCATGGAGGAATTTACCATGAGAGAAGAAAATTTCCATGAAGGGGCTGCAGAATTTTTTAGCATTCTTTAAAAAAAAAAATGAGAAAATAAATAAAAAACAAATTTCAGGTGGAAGTAATCTTACTTCCACCTGAAATTTGTTTTTTATTTATTAGAACCTAAAAAAGTAGTAGTACTACTTTTAAAAAACTAGTAAAAGAAGTAGTATTAGAACCTAAAACGAACAGAAATTATTACGTATATAAGGGGGTTTTTCTCCTCAACAATACCTCACTCTTTACGCTAAAGTATTTTTTAGTAATTTCAACTATGTATTCTACGGCCTTTGTGATTCAGGGGTCATTCTTAAGGAATTGGGACCAAATTGAAGCTTTAGTGTTAAGAGCGAGGTATTGACAAGGGGGAGAACCCCTTCATATACGTAATAAAAATATGAAAATATAGAATTTCGTTACGTAAGTTAATTTGTAAATTGCGTATATTTATTACTGATAAAAACGTTCGTAAAAAAAGTTTTGGTTGCCTTTTTAGTTAACCAAAATAAGAGTGCAACTAGGCCTCCTCCCCCACCCTTTATTTCATCATAATCGTCCGATCAAAACTGTGAGAAAGCCATTTAGCCGAAAAAAAAAATTAATATGCAAATTTCATTTTAATTATTCGTGTGCGGTGAGCCAAAATCAAAATATGCATTAATTAAAAAACGTTCGGAAATTAAATAAAAAAATTAGTTTTTTAACTGCAAGTGAGAAGCGACAATAAAACATAAAACGAACAGAAATTATTCCGTATATGAAAGGGGTTTTCCTTTCTCCATTGCCTCGCTCTTTACGCTAAAGTTTTTTATTGTTTTAAAAAGTAGAGTTGTGAGAAAGAGTCAAACTTTTTTAATTATCTTATAAACATTTGACATTTTTAAAAGAGAAAGGCCCTAACAAATTTCTTTCTGATGGAGGATACCATGTAAAAGGTCAAACTTTAGGCTCTTCGGCCATACAATTTCAATTGCGTGACTGTAATTTCAACAAGTTGTAATATTTTCCCTTCTACTGCATAAGCGAGTAGAGATCTGAGAGAGTTTATGTAAAGGGATATATACTTACGCTGCGCTAAAATCCTGTAGGTTGCAAAATTTGGGAGAAATTTGGTGCCAGGTTAAAAGAAAATGGAACTAAGGGCCCTGGGTCCTTCAACTCTACGGATATAAAATTCTTGGCCAGCTGCGAATTCAACATACTCACCTTTTACTAAATGAATGCTTATTTTTAAAACCTCTATTTTATGAGGGCTTTTTGTAGTCTGCGACCTTTATTTCCGCTCAAGCATTTATCGCGTTACCTTGAAGGTATATATTTGGACCTTTTTAACCGTCTCAACTAAAATGTCTATCCTGAAACTTTACCCGGTTTCATTATTAGATAAATGCTATCGTTGATTTGAGGGCCATATGGACTGATGAAGGGACGGTAAGTTACCTTCTGATCGGTTTTGGCTCTAAAAAGGACTTATAACCTTCATTTTCCATAAGAAAACGTCAAAAGTTGTTATTATCATCTTTTTGTATAAGCTTGTTCAATAATTCTTGAACAGGTTTTTTTCTTCGTCGACCAGATAGTACAAATTCTTTTATTTTCTATTGATTTTGGGTGGGATTCTAATATCCGAGACCAGACCAAGCCAGAATTAAAAAAAAAATTAAATTACAATGGCTTAGGATTTCAAATGAAGGTTCAAGTTTCTTAGTATTGTCTCCAAAATTTTTCAAAACTCATGTTGATAATTATGCTTGTAAAATTTATGTTATTATAGAGTAGTTAGGGCTAGATTAGCAAGCAAAAATGGGCTAATTTACAAATTATACACAGACATACCCACATTTCACAGATGGAATTCTTTCATCTTCGACCCAGTGCCAAGCAAATTAAAACTGAGGGGAAAAAACTGAGGTTCTTCTTGTTTTTTGGATTGTAATGAAATTAGCATAACCTTGTCAATGGAGTCAAAATTTTGAACTCAGGGTTTTCTATTACCAAGCAGAGGTTAATCCCGCTATACCGCTACAGAACGAAAAGATACAACTAATGTTTCTCTTTACGTTCGTATAACATGGAGATCACAACTATTCCTCAGTGGCTTAGTAAGTAAGTCACTGACTTCTTACTGAAATCTAATTACTTGGTTCTACTTTTTTTTCATTCAGCCTGATACAAGTCATATAACATTTTGATAGAGTAATATACGAATTTATTTTTCTCTATTGAAGGTTGAAAGACATATCTATAATCAATAAAATTTATTATAAAAATATTACCATCTGTATAATGCCATATTCATAATACACAAAATCACAATAACTTAAATCAAGACATGAAAGGCCGACCATTTCTACGTTTATGATTGCTAACTTCTGATTGGGGCCTCCAATCCCAATTAAAATCGAGTGTCAGAGGTTCCATGTAATATGGAGAGGCTATGAATAAAGAAATTCAATACGAAATTGAAGGGATTAAAAAGGAAATAGAAAAGCATTTATCACAGAAAATCATACATATAAGATTTTTTATACGGTTAAGTTACGCTATGCAAATACATTAAACTAGAGCTTAGATATATCGACAAAGAATACAATACGACCTATGTCAAACCACCACGTTCTGACTATGTTCAAGTTTCCTTTCCAATTAAATTCTATATCGACAAAATTGGCCCTAGGTTCTAGTATCTATATAATGAATATAGATTAAGGACAAAAAAAAGAAGAAAAACTGTAATTTATCAGGAACCCTTCGTAATTCGTTTAAAGGCTGTATTTTCTGACACGTGTAAGGCCAGGGGGATCATATTCAGCTTGAGGAGCTGAGTAGTCTGATGCGTAGTGGGAGTCGGCATAACTTTCGGACTGCCATGTTTTATACGGCCTGAAGAATTCTCCTTGACGTTTTGACTGGTTTCGCACCGGGAACAAGTCTGGTGATTGCCGGGCCCTGATTCTCTGAGAGCCGGGTAATCGCGGGCTATCCAATTGCTGTGTTCTCTGAAAATAAAATGATCATAAGCGTTCTAAAAGCACAACTTAGATACCAATACAGTTATGAAAACTCCTATCTTGCCCATGAAAAGCTTTTGGTACAGAGCTCTGAACTTGGCGCCTCCTCCAAGCCCGTGCTCCGACGCGTAGATCATACTACAACACCATAGGTGGGACCGCAATTTTGTTTTGATGCATACCAGAGCTTAGATACCAATATTGGTATCTAAGCTGCGCTGCCAGTTTCCTGTCTCCAGCCGCTAGCATCGCTACCGCGCACTGTGTCATTAAATTGGGATTCTGAAGTCTGGGTATCCTCTGTGACACAAATATTAGTTTATTTAGGCTATTTTTTAATATATCATACGTGTTTTTAACTAAAGCTAAATTTGTCGCAATTTAAAGGTAGCACTCATGAATTTTTTTAGCTACACACATTTTTACTTGACAGTTGAAAAAAAAATTATGGTTTACTTGCATAAATTAGGCACACATAAACAAAATGAAGCAGACAGGAGGAGTCGGGACGGTGAAAGAAACAAGGGAAAGAATGACGAAAAGAAGACGGCGAAAGAATACGAACAAATAAAAGTTACCCAATAACAAGTATAACCAATTTAAGGTATTACGTCGAAAATACTGGAATACGAGCTTCACAAATCCTTCTTTTAATATGGTATTTTCAGTCGTGTTAATAATGGCTAGTTGAAGCCTATTTCGCTTTAGAATATGTCCCTACTTGTGGAAATACCTAAATTCAACAAGAAAACTTTCCATTGTGCACTTCTCCTATAATCTTACAGGACTTATTGCACACGTACTGCCCCCCCCTGCCTCCCCAGATTCTATTTTTGTCTTCAGTAAAAGATGAAATTATACTTTTTATAGACTTGCCTAATGCTTCTTCCTTTTTAATTCGGTATCTGCTTAATTGAAAAACTATAATAACGAAAACTATAGATTTGATAACTTGGTAAGACATTGTGACCTCGTCCCTTCCCCAATTTTTAAACTGTGTCTATTTAAAGCTCTATCATTCCAAAGATAACTAAAAAAGTAATATTAGTTTACAAAAATCTATTTGTCTACCGTAGAGTATAACTTCTTAGTTCTAAATATTCTACTACAAGTCTTGCTTTGTTGTAATAATTTGGATAAAGCTGCAATTTTATTCTATTTATTTATACTACATTGTCTATTCGACGAAGAAAAGAAACAAAGATGCGCACACAAGGTTATTAGTTCATTCGTAACCTAGTCTAGGTCCGGTTTTCGTGTTTCCTAAGCCAGAAATTTAGAAACTCAACCAATCAATGTAACTAACTTTTGATGGGATATGTCGTGGATAACCCTTTTTAGATGCACATTGATGGGTTCAGTTTCTCAGACTTACAGCCCAGCTGTCCCGAAGAGCCTAATGTAGACGGACTCTTAACTAAAATTTATCCTGTCCTCACATCCATCATATACTGGTGTTAATTGTAGTTTTCAATAATCCGGCCCTGAGTCTGTGAATATGCGATGGTACTTAAACTTCACTTCACATAAATTATCTTGCCTAGCACTAAGCCTTGTTTTACGGCCTGTCCGTGAAAATTATGCCACATTATTTTCAGTTCTATTTATGTCAAGCATTGTCAGCACTCAAACTTAATTTAACAAGGACAATTTCAGAAACATAACACATTCAATTATATGAGATCATTTTTAATATTTGGTAGCATTTCAGGGATGTTACAAACTGACAGCCATAGTATCAGTTGTAAAAAGATTAACAGACGAGAGCTTTCTTTGGTAGCGCAAAAAGCACGATTCACACATGACACTTCTGTCACACTGCTTATGTGAACCATCCTTAGAAGGCAGTTTAAGTTAGAATTTAGACTTTTTATTGTACTCGTATAAGTTCAAGAATTTCAGTATTGTCTAATTGAAGGGGGAGAGAAGCCCTCTTCGCAAGTATGTCCTTCCTACGTTTCAGAAAGCAAAAGATTTCAGGGCTGGTCTCCGACGGATATGTGTATATGACCTTCTCCTCTGCCAGAAATTTATGCCTAGACCCTTTATTCTGCAACAGAAAAATGAAAACAAATTTTCAATGAAAGTAAAGGCGATATTAAAACTTAGAACAAAAAAGTAGTTCGTATAGAAGGGGTGCTCCCCACTTCTCAACGCCCAATCCTTACGCTAAAGTATTTCAACTACGCTGAAAAAACTTGCTTTATCATTCGAATCACCCTTGTGCATGAGCAGTCCGCCTTTTAAAAGTATTTTGGATAAAAGGTCAAATTTTAGTACACAGAGAAGGGAGGGTCTAAGGTTCTCTGCCTACCCTAATTGCAAGGAAGATTACCTCCTCCTCAGACTAATGCACACTGGCTTTAAATTAATGTATAGCTTTTGAAGAACAATGCTTTATTTCAGGGGCCCATTTTTTAGGAGTTTAGGCACCCCCTCTAAACACGAAAAATTGATTTCCTAACAACCTAAGAGAAAATGTGCAACTATGCAACACCTTACACACAGACTTTAAATTTGTTCGATAAACGAATGGCGGTTCATTTTTAAGGACTGTATTTACATTCAGGAGCAAAATATACACTGCAGGCCAGTATAGGCTATAAACTGAAATGAAAGGCTTTATAAAGGCCGTTTCAGCAGTCCTCGGAGTTTTTGCTGTATCACATCTTGGCCATGATTGTGCCAAACTACTGTTTAACGGGCAAAAATCCTGGAAAGTGGGAATTTCCTGTTATGAAGGTTCCTAGAACTGTAAATACACATTCGAATGAACACTCTTTGAATCATGTAGGGCTGCGGATTTGGATAGGTAAAAAATCCCACGTTTTATCGATAGTGGCTTTAGGATTTTCATACATGTTGTATTTTACTGCATATTTTTCATCAAGACTACTTTTTGGTGGGGGGGGGGGAGGGAGTTCAGTTTCTGTTTTCAAAATTATAAAAATTTTGTTTGCTAAATGTGTCTAATAAACAGCTTCAAACTTGATATCTGTTACTTATTTAGAATTAGCATAAATAGTTGATTCTGTTATTTTAATTTAATTATTATTATTCAATTATTTTAATTTATTATTTTAATTCATTTTATCTTAATCTTATTTTATTTTATTTAAACATGTTTTTAGAGTTTTAATTTCTATTGACGAGGATGCTCTTCACTTACAGTTTGTTACTTCGAACTGTTTAATCCAAGGATCTCTTAACCATGATAGGGGCTAATACGATTTGAAAAAGATAATCATCGCTGAAAAAGTGCACCTATTCTAATATTCATTAGGGGGAGGAGGTATCTCTGAAGTACAAAAAATAGACTGCAGCGTCATCGTCAAAAGTGTATCCAAGGGGGCTTTTTCAAAAATAAAATATTTTTTTACAGGGGGCATGGATGCTGGCAAGAGGACATGGGATCAATACTCTTCCAAAAAAGACAGTATTTAAAATCGTAAATAAATAGAAAAATGAGTAAAATCCCTATTAAAATTTCGATGAAAGCAGAGTTTCTGGTATTATTCCCCCTCTCCTCCTGGGAAAACTTCCTAATTGTCCTCAAGATGGCCCTCAAACAACCATCGTTTGTTGTGGTAAGCAGATGAATCTAATATCTTACGTACACTGAAAATACTTTCTGCAATATGGGTGAGTCTATCACCCCGCAACACCCATATTACAGGCTTAGTCCTTAAATATTTCCGGGAATGGAGAGACATTAGACATTAATTTGTGCCCCACCTCATCCAAATCTCATTTTATAATTATCTGAAGGATCACGGAGAATTAGGAAATTTGAGCATAAAAATGGACTTCTTAGTTTTCAACCCCCCCCCCCAACACACACTCTCCTAGAGAAAGGTCCGTCAGTACATGAGTTTGTGATAATTCTAAACAGATTGGTTATGTGAAGATTTTCAATCCTTATCTCTTTTTCACTCTTTTAGGCAAAATCGTTATTTTGTGTGACAAAATTGCAAAAAAAGCGACGCTCTGCTGTTACACTTTTTTTTTTTTTTTTACTTAAAACAGGTACTAGAAATTTCAACTCCCGTTCGAATCAGCCTTCTCAAGGTTCTTCATGACCACTGGTTCGATGTCATCATCCTATGGGGGGGGGGGAATTTGATGGTGTGTGTGAATTTTATCAAGATCAATTGCTATTTTCGGGGTCTTTGCCTCTTTTTAGAAAGTGAGGCACATTGAGTGGATTCTTTGATGCATGCATTGTTATTAGCATTGTTGTTTTTTAGGTTTTCAGTTACTATTAGCACTTTTCGCTCCCTCCTTACAGCCCGTTGCCGCGATCTGTTTGATAAACGATCGCTCATGTAATAATGATGATAAGTGAAATACCTAATACATGAATGAGAATATAATAAGAGAGAAACCTCATATAAGGGAACATAAGCATAAATATACCATACCTCGTTTACAGGAAGCTCATTCACTGCATCCCTAAATACGAATAGGCCATTATCCGAACGGCTCTCTGGCTCTATTTGAAACTCATCACGGTATAAGGGCTTCTTTTGAAGTCGCCGAGGAGCAGCCAAAGAAATTGTCACCATTCCAGAAATTAAGAAAGCTTGCAGGAATCCTTTCTGGAACAATTTTAGTATTAAATACTAGTCTCCGAGAATATAAGGATTTTGGTCAGATTTCATTTCTTTTTTTCTCTCTTTTTTACCGTGTTTTACTGTATCTCTGAACATAAAACAACAGATTTCTTCCTTTTTGGTTGTTCAAATATATTGCAAGTATGAATGTAAAAGTAATAGGAATCCAATATGCTGCAAGTAAATTGTAAAGTTCAGCTTTTTTGTAAGTCTGAATACTCTGTCGAAAAAATTTGAGTTACCAGGTTTTTTAAAGATTTTTCTTTCAAGTACAAGCCGTAAATTTGAGCTATTATCGCTTTAAATTTTTTCAAATTTTATATTTTATTCAAATTGAATTCATCTGCCTCAAAATAATACTTTGACTACTACTACTAACAACTTACTGAATCACCAAGAGGCCTGAGGCCAACACAGCTACGCATGCTTCTCCTCCGTCATATTCTATTCAAAGTCTCCCTCTTAACACTCTCCCAAGAAGTTCCCATTTCCCTTAAATCTCTCCTTGCATCATTCTCCCACCCATTTGGGGGAAGCCCTGCTTTCTGTTCGACCCTAGATAGCTGTCTGACGAGCACTTCTTTGACAATCTGTCATCATTCATTCGCAGAATGTATTCTTGCCATCTCAAACTTTTTTTTCATTCTAATCCTAGAAAATGGTATTAAACCAAATTTTTCGTAAGTTATACTGTCAGTCAGTCGTGCACCTACTGATACTAATAAAGTAATAACAAACTAATAAACGAATTATCGGAGGAAGTTCGTAAAGAAACACAAGGGGTGTGGGATGTGAGAATTGTCAAGAAAGGGACATAGAGGCTGTCAATGGTAAGTTATATTTGAGGAAATTAAGTTATATCACAAGATGGTCAATTCTGTCTTTGGGTGAATTCTCCGAAAACGACCAATACGATGATCAATCGAGTTATACCCTACGACGATCATCTTTTACCACACGACTTGTTTTATTATGTACTATGTTTCTTGTTTACAATTACTGTATTAGAAGGTTCTTATGAATTTTGTCTAGCTTACAAGCTATACTTAATATCTACATACTTGAGGATTATACTCGACGTATAAAAAAGTACTTTCAGGACACATCAAAGATACATATTTAAACAATAATTATAAGAAACGCATTTATTTTAACCCATTTATTTGTCGTTTAATTTTTAACCCATTTATTTGTCGTTTACAATACCTATTACACCGCTAATTTGGTAATTTCAATATCCTATGTAAACTGTAAAGCTGATCAAGTTTGCAGCATTATTTGCAACCTCGTGAAGAGCTAGACGCGGATACTAGTAACGAAAACTTTAAGAAATACATTTACTAAAAAATTGTCAAGCAAAAATGTTTTACCAATTGAAATCTATTGGGAAATGAAAACTTCCCTACATCCAACTCTATAATATTTTATGATGAAGAACAAAATTTGCGAGAGAAACACTCGCGAATTTTGTTGGAAAAATTTTTTGTGGAAAGCATAATGAAATTGCTCGAAAACCGTGTCAGCTCAAAAATCACCAAATTCCTGTTGAAAAACCCATAGTTGAAAATCCGTAGCCGGGGGTTTTGTCTTATGAGCCTTTTCTCTAACCGTTTTAAAGCCTGTTCTATTAGAAAAGTCACATTCCATTCCATTGCTCATTTTCTAGACTTATAAAGAAACGATGTGAACTTGAACTAACAAGAAATAGGCATGTTCCATGGACATTTTTGGTAGAAAACTGCCCAAGGGTTAAAAATAGCTTGCATTCCTTAGCCTTTTGTTAGATGGACATTTCCGTTTATACAATGACATCAAACAGCTTTTTCTTAACCTACTAAATGTTACATAAGCCTCTTCTGACAATACATCTCCCCCTCCCCTAGTGGTCTAAGATACTGCTGTGGGAAAAAACTTTTTATTCAGATTGTCATGTTTGTGAGATTCTAGATTAAGGGCTTTTGCTGGTTTTGAAGGTTAGTTGAGTTCGGTAAATGAAACACCCAGGAATTAATCCAGAGCCTTAATAATGTCTGGGAGAGTATATTCAAGTACTTACCTCAGTCCTTCTCCCTTAAAAAAGTACTGATCTTCGATGACCTTTTACACTCTTTGTTTTATAAAAGTTAAACCTTGAAAATAAGACCTATTGCTAAAATGAGCCACAAGAAAAGTGTTTAAAATTAAAATGAAATAGTTGTGGGCAACTAGTCATGGCTCATTTTAGACAAAGCCAAGACAGATTGTCCAATTGAGTGAGAGGCAATTCTAGTATTAATCTTCCCTTATTAGAATTCCCTTATTAAGATTGATCCTCATACCTTTGCTCAATAATTACTTACAAGGTTTTGGAGATCGGTAAATAAATTTCGTAAATTAAAGAAAAAAACTTTGTTTTGTCTTAAAATTCTACTGTAAAACTAGGGTCAAGGGAAAAAATTCATTGAAAACCCAAAATAGTGAGTGAAACCTGTAATGTTTGCAATCTACTAATCCCTAAAAGTAAGGAACAGATAAAGACAGCAGCTTGACAACATGTTCCCAGTGTTTACGCTTTGAATTAATTCCTGAAAGTTTCATTCGACCAACCCAACCACTTTTCGAGATAGCAAGAAATCTCTCTAGAACTTTATCAATTATGTTTTCTTCTATTGTCATTCTCATTTTTAAATCGTTTGGATTTAATATTTTATCCAGGAATCATATTCATGCAGTAAAATTAAGCCAATTTTTATTTAGCTAAAATAACCATATTCTCAAAATTTACAAAAGATTTTGATGAAAAAATCTTTACAAACCATTTTTGGTTAATATATCCTAAAGTCTTGAAGACACAATATAGACTGAAATTACATTGCTGGTTGCAATAGTGCTTTTGAAGCAGTAAAGACAGTGCCAAAGGCACTCAAGGATCAGGAAACAAAATTATTCGAAACACCAGCTGACTCGTGAAAGTCCTTGGCAGAGTGTTTCGATACGACTTAGAGATCTTGGTAAATTAGGCGTATAAAGGACAGAATACTACTACAGATAGCTATTTTACATATATAATGCATATATATAATTATATATATATATATATATATATATATATATATATATATATATATATATATATATATATATATATATATATATATATATATATATGGTGTTTGAATTGTTGTAATCCCTTGTTAAAATATAAAAAAATATTTTTGCAATTACCAGCTGCCGGGCCCCGGGACGTGGCAAGCTTCTATATACAGATTTTCATTGTCACTTGTTTTCTAACCGCAGATAAATCGCTGTCTTTTTTTTTCTAAAGTATTTTTAAAGATATTTGATTATTAAAGCAAGTCCAATTTCTAACAACGATATCTGATAAGCCTCAAACTTTTGGTTTTTTTAAGGTTTTTGAATTCATGTAGTCCCTTGTCCAAATATATATGAATATACATTTTACATATTTAAATTAGATTTAAATATTTTCAAATAAAAACATATACTTTTGGTTTTTTTATGGCTTTTAAATTGTTATAATCTGTTGTTAAAATATATATAAATATTTTTGCAGCTACAAATTTTTTCAACTTTACACAATTTAACGTCTTTTCATACTCTAGTCACCTCCATACATGTTGGAGGTGAATGGAGTTCGTCCGGAATGAGGTAGACTCTGTCTGCTGACCAAGTGCCTCTGGATATGGGGTTTCTCCCCGACTAAACACTCCGATCAGGACGGCCGCCTTGTGGCTGGTGGAGCCCACCCCGGGAATCTCAGTACCTAGGTTGAACCTAGCTCTGTTCGGAATCCAGGCCTAGGGTCGGTTGGGCTAGCGAATCTCCACCCGGAAATTAAATGCTACGAAAAGTGAGAGCCTTGGATCTGGAATCCCTTTTGAGAACTCGACCATCGCGCGTCAACGAACATGCTGACGACGTCAGAAAGACTGACAGACCAAACCTCATGGACCAAAGGGGGCTACAAACAGCCACTTGGAATGTTTTGACTCTGAATGCACTTGCGTCAAAGAACCTACTCTCCGAAGAAATTTGCAAGAATAAAGTGTCGATTGTGAGTCTTACAGAAACCTGTCTTACCGGAAGTGGAGAAGAGTGAATAGGTAACCGTAACTCATTGCTCTGGTGTGAAGGAAACACGAGAAGGAATTGCACTGGCCTTGCGCTAAATAGCCTTACAAGAAAGGCCTTACTTCTATACGAAGCTGTATCTGACAGATTAATGAATGCCCGCTTTGGACACAAGCATGGCAAGATGACTGTTATGTAAGCTCTGCCCCGACCAACGATTCTGGTGATGTGACTAAGGAGGACTTCTACTCTGCTTTGTCTAGATTCCTTGCAACAGTGCCCCCCCCTCCCATAACATAACTGTTCTTCTTGGTGATTTAAATGCGACAGTGCGCGATGATATGGGTGTATGGCGCGGCACAGTTAGTCCTGTATTCTTCGACCCACTTAACGACAAATGGCTTCGCTTACTTGAACTCTGCCGATCTCACGACCTTTGCATCGCAAACATCTACTTCCAACGTAAAACTATTCATCAGTACACATGGTATAGTAAAGACGGTAGTACAAAGAAGGTGATTGACTTTGTCATTATTTCCAAGCGCTGGAGATCATTGGTGAAGAACTGCAAAATTTACAGACCAGCAGAGCTTGGAAACGCAGACCAAAGGCTTGTGTGCACCGATCTCCGGCTTTGCATCCATGCGCAACGATCGGAAAGAAAACCTGTCACTGCAGATATTGGGAGACTAAAGGAGCCAGATACTCGTCTGAAGTACAGTGTTGAGATATCGAATCATTTCGAACCCCTTGGCTCACTTAATAGCAGCGAACATCTCTGGAAGTATTTCAAATCGCAGACTAGCGAAGCAGCACAACTAGTGCTTGGCAAGAGGAGCTACAAAAAGAAATCATGGCTAACTAAATAAAACACTGCAAGTCATAGAGGGAAGACGGAAGGCAAGACTTCTTGGGATATGACCACATATCGAAGGCTCAATGAAGTAAGGAACAGACTCATTCACCGGGATAGAACCCGGTTTGTTGCAAGGAAAGCCGACAAAATTGAACTATCTGCAAAAACGAAAGATATAGTTAGCCTATTCAAGCATCGCCGAGACCTCACGGAAAATAAAATTCCTACCTTGGGTCCCGCCCTGTCCAGGGATGGGACACTTTTCTCTGATGAAGGTTCTTGTCTTGACCGGTGAAAGGACCACCTCTGTTCGCTCCTCAACAATACTAACCCGTCTGTGTCTCCTCATGATAGTTTCAGCTAACCTTGCAGTCAAAAACCTGAAACAGATGCTCTTCCAGATGATCCTTTCAGCCCCTCAGAAATCGGATATGCAGTAAAAAGGCTCAAGAATAATAAAGCTGCGTGTATCTGTGGCTTGAGCTCAGAGCTGCTAAAATATGGAGGTGCTGCAATGCTCTTGTTCCTCTATACCCTGTTCTCTACAATCTGGCAAACAGAGATGATACCCGAGGATTGTCGTAAGGGTGTTATCATCCCCTTATGGAAGAGGAAAGGCTTAAGAAGTGACTGGTCCAACTATCGGGGAGTAGCCCTACTGTCAGTCCCTGACAAACTGTTTTCAATGGTCATGCTGGATCCATGTCGGAATATCATTCGAAAAATTCGGCGACCGGAGCAAGCTGGTCTTGCTCCGGTCTCGGAGCAAGACCAGTAGAGATTACCACAGAGCTCCGACAGAAAACATTTATTTCCTTCGTCAACTTCCGTGCTACATTTAACACAGTCGATCGATAAGCTCTTTGGCAGATACTAGAATTGACTGGCCTACCCGAGAAATACTGCAGACTTTTCAAGGCACTGCACCATGGGACGGAGAGCTGTGTACAAGTAAATGGTCGGCGCAGCCTGTTCTTTCAAATCACGACAGGGGTGCGCCAAGGATGTGCAGTGGCCCCAGAGCTATTCAATGTCATCGTAGATTATATTATGACAAAAACCACTTCACGTCTCAGCTTTGGGCCCAGATTCGGAGATTGTGCCATCACGGATGTTGATTTTGCCGATAACTTGGCCATTCTGGCGGACTCCAAGGAATAGCTGCTGGAAGCACTCCAAATTCTTCGAGAAGAGGCTGCTAAAGTAGGACTGCATATAAACTGGAACAAAACTAAAATTACGGCCATAGACCTGTCTTTTCCTTCTTTTAACTCTCCAGTTAGACTGGACAGCACCACTGGCATCGAAGTTGTCCAAGACTTTACCTACCTGGGCTCCATAATTTCTTCAAATGGCTCGCTTCTCCCTGAGCTCCAAGCGAAATCATCCAAAGCGTCTTCCGTCATGGGCAGACTGAATCGTCACCTCTACTGGAAACCAAACATTAGTCGTACAACGAAACTGCGGATCTTCAACGCTCTAGTCGGCCTTGTGATGCTTTACAGAGCTGAGACATGGCAAGTATTAGCTGCAATCCGCAAGAAAATCGACGTATTTCATGCGAAGAGCCTGAGGAGGATCGAGGGCCTATGATGGTGCAAATTCGTCAGCAATGAGAGGCTTCTGAAGCTCACAAAGTAGTTTCGGTTTTCAATTCAAGCAGCCGAGCGAACCTTACGATGGTTCGGATACCTGCTTCGAATGCCACCACATCTACCCGCCAATATGATTTACGACTTTAATCCTATCAAAGCCGGTTGGAAGTGGCCTCGCAGCCAACCGAAGAGACGTTGGCACAGCCTGTCCGAGTTCTTGACGATTGCAAACGTTAGACAGGGTGAATAGCAAATACTGGCCAGATATTGAAGCAGATGGAGGAGGCAGACATCACTCTTTACGCCAAGCAGCGCCCGGCAGGAGACTTTGGTCAAGTAAGTCATACTTTAGCCGTTCAAAGATATTTGATTATTGAAGCTAGTCCTATTTCTAGCAATGACACGATTAAGATTCAAACTTTTGGTTTTCTTTTTGAGGTTTTAGATTGTTGTACCTGGTCGAAATAGAGGATCATCATTTGTAATAATGGCAAATATTTGTTTTTTATCACGTTATATAACTGGTTGCGTTTAAAAAGGTTTTGTTTTTCAATGTTTTTGAATTGTTCTAATCCCCTGGTAAAATATATTCAGTGGTTTTCTGATGCCTTTGTCACGAGGCTTTTTGTTGTATGGACAGTCTTTTCGACAAGGTCGTTGGACTGGGGATAAATTGGAGTTGATGTACTGTGAGTGAATCCCCATGTCCTGGCAAAACCTTGAAATTCAACCGAAGAGTACTGAGGGCCATTGTCAGATATTAGTATCGATGAAATGCCATATCTGGCGAAATGAAATTTGAGTTTGGAGATGAAGAACTTTGACGTAGTGGAGCTGAGTTTGTGTACTTCGAAAAAACGGCTATGATAGTTTACTGTTACAAGATAGTCATTATTGTGGAGCGTGAATAGGTCGGATACGACTTTTTTCCAAGGAAGACATGGTATTCCTGACTGATCATAGGTTCTCTTTGGTTTGATGGCATGTTTCTAGAACATTTTAAGCAACTACGAACATACTGATCAATGTCTGCGTTTAGACCTCACCAGTAAACCAGCATTCCGGCTCTTTGCTTGGTTTTTTCTACTTTAAGATGAGCAGCGTGAAATTGTCTCACTATGTCTGGATGTAATATCTTGGAGATGACCAATCTCTTGCCTTTGAAGGTGATCCCTTTGTTTGTTGGCAGTTCATGCTGGATATTCCAGAACGGACTAGGCCCTGACTGGCAAGTTTCTCTGCTTTTCCGCCAGCCTTCATGGATTTTTTTTGCCAGAATCCTGAGTAGGCTATCTTTGGGAGTTTCTTTCTGGATTCGTAGGATCTTCTCCTTATTTACAGGAAGATGTCTAGACATCTGATGGATTTACACGTCTATTTCTTTTCCTAGTTTCTTATCGATATCCGGAAGGTGAAGACAAGAAAGTGTGTCGGCGATTGGTATTTCTGAACCTGGCCGAAATTTCAGATGAAAATCGTGGATAGGATTTCTGACTATTGTCTCATGCACGTGGTGATAGTTATTACGTTGACGCGCCTCCAATAAAGGTAGTGGTGAAAGTTCTTGCATGTTTTGCTAAGTGCACGGGACGCATGTGCTACTGCCTCTACATCGCTACAAAGGTTTGCTGCCAAGCTATGGCTGGAAGCTTTGATTTTCAGCTCCACATTCAAGCTCTTGTAGTTGAAGAAGGAGATGCCTGACACGATTGACTACCTGAGCTCTGCCGGCGTCTGGTAATTTTTGGGACTCCAAAAGAATGGCTTACGTTCAAGTATGTCTCGAAGGCCTTTATTTCTAGTAGACAGGCTGGGAATGTATTTTTCGAGGTAGTTTAACATTCCAAGGAGGGTTAGCAGCTCTTCGTGACTCTGAGGTTTAAGCAACTCTTCGATGGCTCACAGTTTTTCTGGGTCCAGTTTCATGCCATCGGCTCCAACTACGTGCCAAAAATAGCATATGCTGCTTGCATTGAAGCTGGATTTGTCCTTGTTGATTTTTACACCTTTTTCTAGTGCTCTTTCCATAACGGCTCTTAGTCTTTCATCATGATCTTCTTGGTTTACTCCATACGTTAGAATATCATCAATTATAATGGCTAGTCCTTCCAGCCCTTCAAATGCTTCTTCAATACAGCAATGGAACTCATCTTGTGCTGAAAGTAAGCCAAAGGGTATCCTTAGGAATCGATGACGCCCGAATATAGTGCTGAATGTTGTCATTTCAGATGCCCTTGCAGAAAGAACTAATAACCAGTACTTTGACCGTGCATCCATTTTGCTAAACACCTTTACACCATACGGCCTTGCTGTAACGTCTTCTACGATGGGGATGGGATAGTAAGGATGCTTTATGCATTTGTTGAGGTCTACTGGGTCTATGCATAGCCTTACAGTTCCCTTCATCTTTTCAATCATCACCATTGAATTTACCCATTCTGTGGGCCCCGTGAGTTTTTCAATGATTTAGTCTCTTTCCACTCTGTTAAGCTTGTCCTTGAGTTTATCCTTTAGTTTCACTGGTACCATTTTGGCTGGATAGATCATTGGTATGGACCCATCTTTTAGATGGATGTTGTATTCCCTTTTAAGTTGACCAATACCTTCAAAGAGGCTTTTGTACTTTTCATCTATGCTGGTTCGTTCTGCATTAACACTGAGTACTAGTTTGATGAGGTTCAAATTTATGCTGGTTCGATATCCCATTATTGGGGTCGATGCTGAGTTGACTACGTAAAATCTGTGAGCACCCGTAGGTGCTCATAGATAATGACACTGTTTGTAGCTGCAGCTAAGATCACAAGTGCCAATGACAGGGATCCTAGCACCACAGAAGCTGGTCAGTCGCTGGTTAGTTGGTTACAGATTTGGCTTTGGTTTAAGCTTATCAAAAATGATTTTAGAAATGACATTCGCTTGGGCTCCTGTGTTAATTTTGAAATTGACTGAAAGCTGGATGTTTAAGGTCAGTGGAACAAGGCCTTCATCTTAACCACTGCCTTTGTTGATGGCATACAGGAAAACTGTTTCCTGAACGTTGACTCCCTCTCTAAGTGACTCAGTTACTTCATCAATGGGTGTTCACGTTTTTGTTGCTGTGACAGACCCTTGCAAAATTGTTTGACTTCTTGCACTGTCTACATATTTTCCCCACTGAACATGCATGATTGGTCGAGTAAGATCCATCTTAGTAATAGTAGCCTCTATCTTTGGGGTGGTTATTAGAAGAAGCTTCCTGATTTGGAAGCTGTTCCGGCTTAGACCACGTATGATTGCATCAATTTCCTGCTTGGTAGATATTGGTTTGCTCATGCTGAATGATTTTACCTGAGCTTGGGTTGTTTTGTAGGTTCTATATCTTGACCCTGCACCGTCCAGAGTTAATGAGTCACCTTCTGCTAACTATTTCTCTCGAGCGGCTTGGTTTCAAGTTCACATACAATTTGATTACAAATCATTTCAACTTGTTCTGTGCACAGACATGGTTTGGCCGATGTTTTTAATTCTACGATGTATCTCCCAATACTTTCGTTTTCTAACTGGTCCCGCTTCTTGAAGATGTATCTTGCAAGCACGGTGTTTTTCTTTGGGCTTGCATTGTCTTTAAAGTATTTGATAAGGGGTTCATTTTTTTGTCTTCACTCTTTTCCGTTTTGAAAGTATTGAAGCTCTCGTCCCTTTTTTCCTATACAGATAATCAGGTAGGCACACTGAGATTTGTCCGTCTTTTCTGCCAGTGGTCCTATAAGCATCAACCGAGCATGCTGTTCAGATCAATTTCATTCATCTGCCAAGGAGGTGGCATCCCAGTTGATGGATGGCTATTAGACTTCCGTAGTGCTGTTAGATTTCAATGCCAAGATCCCACTACTGACACCATGCAACGATTGTGGTTAATGCATTTATTTAACCGAAGCTTCTATAAGGAAAAGTGAGCAATATGAGTAAGCATAGCACACATGCAAGGATAAACATAAGCACTAGCAAAGCAATCATGATCACTAAAAGGATTAGACCTTCGCCAAGCTCTTCTCTCTACTGAATCAAATGCTTGCTCGTGATCCATAAAAACTGAGGACCAAAGGTCTTTGATATTAATTTATCAGAATTCAGTGCAAGCGCTGTGTGGTTTACAAGTCTACAACTTCCTCGAGGGGTGCCGCTCCACAAGTGGGAAGAGAGTTGACTGCAAGGTCCCCAGTCTTGCAAGTATCACAACAGGGTTAAGGAAGCCCTTTGCAGAGACTGCTGTCCACATAGATCTGGATCTTAAGCCCTGCTGCAGTTGTCCTAATATAAAGTATCCTCCCATCATGGTGTTCTGCGTCCCCATGAAATTTAACCCATTCCTATAAAAAAATTTGTAACTCACTGAACGTGTTCATAAGCCCACAGGCTCTACTGAGTGAACATTCGAGGAGTCTTTTTCTTCTCCTGCCTATATTGATGGCTCCCGGGCAAGGATGCTCCCGTTTTTATTTTGGACCCCTAGGGACTAGGTCCCCTCTTAGTCAATTATAGATTGGGGAAATTATAGATTTGCCAATTGACAAAGCTTACGATGAAATCTTCCATAAAGAAAAATAATTTTCTCGTGGGTATGGTTTCACTGAAGACTTTTTGTAAAATTTGTAGAATTCTGACTCTTCATCTAAAAAATCGAAACATGCACAGAAAGTAGTTTCTAGCTAACGTGATTATTTAATCACGTCGACTTTTGGAAAAAATGGTTTTGCTGTAGTGAAAGAATAAACTAAAGATGCTTTCAGAAGAGATTATTTTCTTTTGATAGACAGACTGTGCTCCAAATTTGAAAGCCAATTCATAAATACTTTTCTGCTGTTAGAGTTAATCTTTAGTTTAGATGTTAATTCACTGCACTTTCTCGACACTATCCGATTAGCTAGTGTAGCAGTATATTACAAGGACGTTTAGATAGAAAAAACCCTGTTAGACTTGTGAAAAGATCTTGCGAAAAGAGATGTCATGTTTTTAGCTAATATCTAAAAAAATCTGTTGAACTTCACAATTGTCCGAAGACAATGTCAAATTCTGAATGATCTGATGTTCATGTTTATTGTAAGTCTTTTGTAAAATTATTGGATCTTGATGGTATGCTTAATATTTTTTGAAAAATACCACCTTGTCGATTTCCAGTGTTGCACCAAAGCTAAATATTACTCTCAAACACCAGTTTTATTTATATTCGCTTATCGCTTTTGTTTTCTTTTATAAAATTAATTTTAACTATTAATAGTCAATTTTGGGAGAGGCATGTGCTAGAAATAATATTGATCTTTAATAACTTTTTATTCTAGCCACTTTAAGGAGCCCACTTCTGCAAAAATTACTTAGCCTCCCCTTACTTCAGAATAAAATTACTGGAATGGGTCTTATCAACCCAAAAAACAGTCCCTGTAAGTTAAAATCTTGTTTTTGAATTTTTACCCAATTACTATGTTTCCGCGAATTGTTAGCCAACCATTTTTGTTAACTGACGACTCAAATTTTGCAATTCTAACAAAAACCGTTAGCATTAGCTAGCATTATCGGCTAATAATTTCAAGGAGAAAAATCCTCCTACTCTCCAAAAATTTTCACCGGGTGATTTTGATTTGCTATAGAAGTTTTCCAACAGTACAAGCATACGCTAACAATTTAAGTTTCCTCGTTGAAACATAATCCTTAGTTATAATGAACCAGCTTGCAAATTTCTAGACTCTTATAAAAATATCCAAGGTTTGAAATGAAGAAAACTAAATTTTGGTTCTTATATTTTTGTAACAGGAAAATTTCATTGGGAAATATTTTGAAAATAGTCTTTTTTGGCTTTCTTTATAATTTGTAATTTCGATCATTTTGGCTGAAAAACCCTAACAGTCTATGTTGTACCGTTAACAACGCTGGCGGTAAAGCATCTTAAAGCAATAATAATGAAATCAAAGATTTATGGCTTTTTCGAATTTTTTGTTTAAATTAAGGGCTTTTTTGCTCTGGTCTTGGCTGTATTTAACTATATTTTGGAGTATTTTGTTTCTGATTATATTGACCTATCTGAAAGCTCCAATAGAACTGGCTGACAAGTTTAAAATGGGTAAGTGGTCTAAGGATTTAGGCTTACTGGCTTTGCCTATCTAAAACCTCCTGTAAATGTGAAATGGTAAGCTATTTCTGAAGGAAAAATTATAAAAAAATTCAAGTTACTACCATTATCTACCTTATTTTCTGTTATTTCCAAATATCGTGGCTGTTTTCTGACAATGCCCCCTCCCCTCCAATGTTCCTAGATATACCCCTAGGGTTATGCCTATTTAAGAAACTAAAAGTGGAACACTCATAAAAAAAGTTGAAGCCTTGAATTGATGCTGTTGAGAAGGAAACATTAGGAAAACAATGCTTAGGCTACAAAATAAATAGAGCTAGTTAACACATTTTGACTTTCATTCTGTTATTCTTTGCACTCAACCCTAGGGAAACATTAGGAAAACAATTCTTAGGCCACTTCATAATATACAAAATAAATAGAGCTAGTAAACACATTCAGACTTTCATTCTGTTATTCTTTGCACTCGACCCTGCCCTTAATGTGCAAATATATAGCCTGAATTATATATTAGCCCTGTGTTTTCTATTTCTTGATTTTGTCTCCTTTGATCCACTTTACAGGTAGATAGATAATGGATATTTTGTGACTGCCTGACAATGTCCATTTCAGATTACAAACTTCTTTGAACATGGACAAGAACAATGGCTTTAATTGTAACTATGATTGGTGTAAATTAATATGAGGCCAGTTGAAGACCCATCACCACCCTCAGCCTATAGCTAGGGTAAGACCCCAAATACTCAACCAGTGCCTAATATTGGCCAGATATTCTGATTCAAAAGTATCTTTGGTAAAATTCTAGTTGATTGACTTTTGGCTATCTCAGAAAAGGGTTAGGTTATAAAAATAAAACTTTCAGGGATGGGTCTATAGGCTAAAGTAGCCTATGTCCCAGGAAGGTATTTTGAAGTAGCCACCTCTACTCCTTCTCCCTCTAGAGGGCCCTGAAATTTGCCTACATGATAGGTCTATACCTAGGTATAGGTCTATACCAGGTGAAATTTTGACAAAACAACATTTTACCTTAATTTTCAATTACCAGTTGCCTTTAGTTCTGAAAATGCTATTCCTGTTATTTGAGTAGAATTCTGAGTGATATCAATGTTTTTTTTTTTCAAAATTTAGGAAATGTATTTGCATATCTTTAAAACCTTATAGATTGAGCAAAGTTATAAAACTGAAAACAATTTTGTTATGCTTCATTTAAGCAAATGATCTATTTTGCAAGGTTTCACTTTTATAACATACATATTTTAAAGGTCATCAAAGGTCAGGGCCCTCTAGAGGGAGAAGGAGTAGAGGTGGGTACCCCAAAATACTGTTCTGGGACATACTTTAGCCTTTAGACTCATTGCTGAAAATTTCATTTTCCTAACCTAACCCCTTTCCAAGATAGCCAAAAGTCAATCAACTAGAATTTTACTGTATCTTTCCTATATATAATGGGCTGGCTCCTAATCTTGGACATTATATAAGATAGTTTAGACTAGGGTATAGGCTATTGTGATTGACTCATGGTTAGCTTTAGATCAGTTAGAATTGACTGACAACACTTTGGAAAACATCTTGTTTTTCAACATTTAAATTTAGGCAAAATTTACCTCTACACCATAGCCTGTTTAAATGTAATTATTTAATTTCACAAAACATGTTATAGATTAAATCTACCCAAGGTTTACAGTGTCTATGATTAGTATATATTATTCTAGCAAAGATCTTGTGTCCAAGCTTTAAATTTATGGTTGAGATTTGGCTCTACTTTTGTGCATAAGTATATTCAAATTCTGAATGTTATATAATTATTACAATATTACAGCTATCAGATTGTTAAGAAGATTTTGACACATCCATTGGCAAAACAACCCACTTTCTAGGTGGTATGATAGAGATTTTTTAATGTTTTAGCAGTTTTATCTAAAGAGTTGATTAGCTGGTCAACTACTGAATATCTTACCATAGAATTCAAGATATAACTTCAGTCATTACAGTGGGCTCTAAAACAAAAGTAAATAGTGTAGAAATGGGCCAATCCTAAAAATATAGCATGGATGAAACAATGCTAATTGTGGAAACAGAAGTTTAAGCAGTTCCAGATTAAAAAAAAAAAAAACTCCTTGAATCCAACTTAAGGAAAGGAGCAGTTCAGTTTTGCTATGATTTACCAAAATAGGACCAAAACAAATATAAAGCACTTGTTATAGAGCTTAAGGAGAGAACATCTGCTGGTGAAGAAAATCTTTGAATCTGTGACTTCTGTATTGTGTTGAAAAAAGGGTAGAATTTCTACAGATATTGAACTCCAAGTTTTAAACTGTGTAAATATGAGTGCTACTGAAGACATAAGTAATATCTTTACCAAGAAACTTTCATCCATGATCAGTGATAAGTCACTAGAAAGCAAAACAAACTGCTACAATGCCATCCCAATTGCACTAACAACCACTTTAAGTGTAACAGATGAAGACCCAGGTCAGCAAAGAAAAATGACAAATGGCCAACCAGAGTAATCAACACCAGAAACAAATAAATCCAGGTTATTTTGCTCTAATTACTAATATTGATCACCTTATTAATAAAGTAAATGAGTTGAAATATGTGAATTATTTTAAGAATTGAGATATGGTCCCATTGACTACAGTTTGTCTCAAGTCTAGTATTAACACGCATCAAGATTCCTATCTTAAGGTCTTGGGCTATGGTATACAGTGGTACACATTATAGTATACAGTTATTACACTTCCCTGGTAACTCATAATTTGTTGAATATCTGTTAGGGTATTGATAATGAAGTAGTAATAACCAGAGTAGGCTGTATCTATAGAAGTTTATTGGCCTCAGACTGCCAAGAAACCATGCAGACTATAGAAAATGCTATGAATCACACATGACGCCTACTTATAGCTGGAGATTGTAAATCTCCATTCCTCACATGGAAAGACAGACACTTTTGTCTACTTTCACTGCAGAAAAATCACAGATCAGTCAGACTTATGCCCAAACCTAAAACACTGCTTTTGTGACTCCCCAAATGCACAAGACTCCCCAAATGCACAAGGAAAGAAATAGGAAAGTGTGATACTGGAGAAAGTACAATTAAGGAGGAAAGAGGAACATTATAAAAACTTGGCAAAAGCTTCAAACAAACTGTGCAACCCCATACAAGTTCTGAATCCAAAGTAGATTGCAAAAGTAAGAAAAACCTGAAGAAGTACTATAAGTTGTATTCAGTAGAGACCATAGTATACATTCAATAAAATGACTCTGTACATATGGTGGCAGGGATGTAGCTTGCTTGAAGGATATTGCAAAGCTTCTCAACAAGCAATTTGTGTTTGTTATTATCTGTAAACCAGAGGGTCCTTTTTCTTGTAGTCCACCCTATGACATCCCTAATCTGATGTCACCTACTCAGCTCTTCCCTCCAGTTGTCCAAAAGTGACTTGAAGGACTAGATGTCAACAAATCAACAGGTCCTGATAAATTGCATCCAAGACTACTGAAGGAACCTACCAAAGAAATTGTACTACCTCTGTGCAATGTATTCCAATTGCTTCCTGGCTTAAGAAAGGTACCCATAGACAAGAAGCTGACCTGTGCCACCCCAATATTCAAGGAAAATGACCATATTGAACCAGAAAACTACAGAACTGGTTGAGACCAATTTTCTCTTGGCATACAACATTGTAACAGGCCACTTGGAGTAAAGGAACCCTGCAGAATTATTGAATCTGACTAAGGCCTTTGCCTCAGATTGAAACTTATGACAGCAGTTATCCCCCTTTGCAGGTCTTGTAATTTTAATGGCCATTGCCTATTTGAATGCTAATGTCTGCACAGTTTACCCTTCAATGTAAACAGTTGGAATGCTTCAGACATCACAAAATCTCACTATCAGCCAAGAGTCTAGCTGACCATACCTGCACACAGAGCACAGAACTCAATGTATATCCTTTTATAATTCAACTCCTAGAATCAAAAGATTTACTGCAAGAAATCTGAGCAGATTCAAGATAATTAAGACAAAACCTATTCAGTAGCTTTGTTTATCTCACTGAGTGAGTCAAAAGGAAAAGGACTGAATAGTCTTGACTGAAAAGCCCATGTTTGCTGAAATAGAAGAAAAAGGAAGAAGAATAGCTACTCACACAGATGTAATCAATTAGAGTAGAGTCCCCAAGGGCACTGTTTTGGCTCTTACCAAATTCCTCATAGACATCAACAATATGGTGAATAGGATTGAAAATCACATCACTATCTATGATGATGAGTCCAAGCTGTTTAGACTCACAAACCCTGTAGTGTGACCTTCTTAAAATCTGAACATGGCCACAAGTTTGGCTACTTGAGTTCAACATGTCAAAGTACAGTGTCCTTTACTTTGGTAGCAACTCATTACTTAAGACAAATCTCAAAGAAAGAGATCTAGGAGTACTGATAGATAAACAACTAAGATTCCATGGCCACTGGCAACAAACAGTCTTAAGAGCAAATTCAAGCCTTGGTGTCCTCAAACACCATAACTAGCTGCTCCCACAGTCTTTCTAAGGCTGTAGTCAGCCTGGTTTGAATTTTATTCAAAATTATTGAATGAT
The DNA here is from genome assembly GCF_032884065.1 of Artemia franciscana. NCBI lineage: Eukaryota > Metazoa > Arthropoda > Branchiopoda > Anostraca > Artemiidae > Artemia > Artemia franciscana. Next base: position 20,380,412 of record NC_088879.1, on the reverse strand, counting down.
ATTAGCCTATTGAAGGGGTTTCAAAGGTGTATCTACTAGCTTGCATTATCTCCCTTGCAATAAGAGACTGGAGTGCCTGCAGCTGCCAACTTTCGTTTTCAGATGTTGGAATTGCTTGCTATGGGCCCCTGAATGAGTTGGATGCTAGGGCCCCGTTGGTTAGGGTAGGGGCTACTGGTGAAATTGGATGCTAGGACCCCATCAGAATTAACTGCTAGGGACCCCTGTTGGGATTGCTTGTTAGGGCCCAGTGTTGTGAAGGCCCTGAAGATTTTTCTTTGGCCTTTTTGAGGGTTTTTTCTAAGAATCAAAGAAACAATCTTAGAAATCCTAGAGTAAAGAAGCCCCTGGAGGTTTTTTAAAGAGTCAAAGAAACTATTACGTAACAATCTTAGAAATCCTGGGGTAAAGAAGCCCCTAAAAGTTTTTTCCCTAGCCCTTGTAGATTTTTTTAAGTAATTAACACGTGCTTCATTTAGAAAACATTCCCTATGACATAATATGCACCTGCATCTCTTAGAAAACATTCCCTATGATGCAATCTCATGACAATTATGAAAATGAAGGATATGCAACCTTGGATTCACTACATCACAGCCAGTATTTTCAAACCAGTTTTCAATAGTAGACCAAAAATAGCGACGAAGACCACACTGCCTTTCCATAACAAACAAATACAATGTAGAAACAATAGGGAAAGTTTTTTCAAGACAATGGAAATTATTTATGTAGATATTTCGGCCCTATGTCCAAGGGCCGTCTTCAGCACAATACAATACTATATATATATATAAAAGAACTTACATCAAATTGTGAGAATTAAAACTGAATATAAAAACACTTATTAAAACAATTTTTTTTTTAAAATATAGCCCTAGCATCCTTACTTCAGCGAAGTTCAACCAGGACTGGCGAAAAGAATGAAATGAAGAAATATAAACTCATTCAAACTAAAGAGAATAAAATGATTAGATGCAATTTCTTAAAGCTAATCTTGCTTGTTTAGCAGCCTGTCTCAAAGGCCTTTTCATAGTTGGTTCAGTACTATTATAAATTGGTTTAGTAAAATATTTTGTTAGATCATTTTTAATTAAATTTGAGTATAAAGAATTTAGTGAGTATTCCCCCAAGTCCCTGTTCAAAGAAATATTTTTATTTATTTTGAGATTAATTTCAATTGATTCTCAAACCACCTGTTTTATTCCCAAATCATTACTAATGAGTGAAGAGTTTTCAAAAAGTATCATGTGGGACGGATTATTAAATATATGCCAACCTAGAGCAGAATCAAAGGAATTGTTGGATCCATTTGAAATTAAGGCCTTGTCTATGTCATTTTTATGCTGTTGTAACCTTTTGTCTAGATTCTGATGGGTCCTGCCGACATAGTATTTTCCGCAATCACAGGGTAATACTAGCAAATATTTACGTCGAGAATCTTGAGAATTGGGCATTGAATTCTTATTTTCTAAAACATGTCTATTGGGGTCGTTATATGGATGACGTAATTTCACTTTGGAATTATGGGGAAGCTGAACTTCGGGGCTTCTTAGATCATCTTAACACTTATGACCGAAATTTGCAGTTCACCCTTGAAGTTGAAATTGAAAATAAACTACCGTTTTTAGATGTATTAATTATTCGTAATGCTGATGAACTGGATTTTACTATATATCGAAAGCCAACACAAAACAATAGATATCTTCACTTTAATTCAAATCACCCCCCACAAGTTAAAAGAGCAGTTGTAATTTCCCTCATTGATCGTGCCCTAAATATTTGCTCCCATTCATATATAAATGCAGAAATAAATTTTATCAGAGATATTCTTTTTGGTAATGGATACCCCATTCCTTTTGTAAATAAAATAATTAGCCGTAGAATAAAAAGACATTCTTGTAAAATCGAAGAAGATACTTCACAATGTGAGGCTATTGATAAGCCCTCAAATATTGTCTATCTTCCGTATATCCCAAAGATTACAACAAAATTAAAAAATATTTGCACAAAAAATAATCTGTACGTAGTTTTTACTAATAATTTTAAAATCATCAATTTCTTAAATTCGGGTAAAGATAAGACCCCAGTTACTCGCCAAAGAGGGGTCTATCAAATACCTTGTGATTGCAGAAAATACTATGTCGGCAGGACCCATTAGAATCTAGACAAAAGGTTACAACAGCATAAAAATGACATAGACAAGGCCTTAATTTCAAATGGTTCCAACAATTCCTTTGATTCTGCTCTAGGTTGGCATATATTTAATAATCCGTCCCACATGATACTTTTTGAAAACTCTTCACTCATTAGTAATTATGTGGGAATAAAACAGGTGGTTCGAGAATCAATTGAAATTAATCTCAAAATAAATAAAAATATTTCTTTGAACAGGGACTTGGGGGAATACTCACTAAATTCTTTATACTCAAATTTAATTAAAAATGATCTAACAAAATATTTTACTAAACCAATTTATAATAGTACTGAACCAACTACGAAAAGGCCTTTGAGACAGGCTGCTAAACAAGCAAGATTAGCTTTAAGAAATTGCATCTAATCATTTTATTCTCTTTAGTTTGAATGAGTTTATATTTCTTCATTTCATTCTTTTCGCCAGTCCTGGTTGAACTTCGCTGAAGTAAGGATGCTAGGGCTATATTTAAAAAAAAAAAAATTGTTTTAATAAGTGTTTTTATATTCAGTTTTAATTCTCACAATTTGATGTAAGTTCTTTTATATATATATATAGTATTGTATTGTGCTGAAGACGGCCCTTGGACATAGGGCCGAAATATCTACATAAATAATTTCCATTGTCTTGAAAAAACTTTCCCTATTGTTTCTACGTTGTATTTGTTTGTAATAGTAGACCTATTTATTTTGTTGAAGGCTGTTGCTTTTTTTCATAGAGATTTAAGCCATATTTAATTATCTTATATCCCATACAAGAGGCCATTCAAAGAAACTTCCTAAATGCCATGTGAAAACTAGAATGCGTCAAAACTTCTTCTCTGAAAGGATTGTCAATGACTGGAATTCCCTCTCCAAGTCTACAATGTCAGCAACTTCACCTATAACTTTCAAGAAGTCACTGGATAGCGAGTGGTCATGCAGGAACTGGAAATACAGCTGGCAAGATCCAGATCAGTAACAGATGTCAGTCATCATCACTCACAGAGCAACACAGATCCATTGGACCTTATCACTCTGAAGTGCGAATTAAGGTAATTAAGGTAATATCCTGCTCTATCTATCCAGAAAAGAACTGCACACCTCCAGCTTCCATAAAGCTGCTTGGAATTTCTTGGAATTATGATGTCCAAATCATCTTATAAATATACATAAACAGTAGCTGCATTATACAACGAGTTTATTTTGCAAAATTATTGCCTTATCAACTAAGTTGCAGAGCATGGGGCTATTTGCTAAAATTTATTAGCTTAAATTTTAGATAAAATAGTTTTTTCATAGGCCTAGGCTACTTTGAAAGTAGGCTGGGTAAAAGTTTAGGCTAGATAGGCCTTAACTTAGGGAATTTTCTTTTGGTTGACCATATCCAAAGGAAACTTGCTGATAAAATTAAAGTGGTGCCATTAGATTCTCTATTTCATGCTCTTTCCAAATATCATGGTTGCTTTTCTGTAATCCACCCCTCAAGATCCCAGATATAGACCTAGGGTATAAAACCCCCCAGCAAAACAATGAAATTCCTACTATAATCTGCAGTGTAGATATTAATTTACGGGTTGATCACTTCTAAAGGAAGCATGTTAAACAAATAAAAGTAGTACCATTATATCCCTTATTTTTTGCTCTTTCCAAATAGAATGACCAATTCTCTTACAATGTACCTCTACCCCCCCCCCACCCTGACGTTATCTATACAACCATAATGATACGTTTCTGGATTATTTTGACTGTCATGTTACATCATCTTCTTTGTTAAATCAGGTATTTTGCATTTGTGATTACTGCACTATTGGATAAAAATATGATTTTAAAATCTGGAAAGCAGTAGAAGGAAACATGATAATCTGATTAGTAGAAACATAACTGCATATTATAAAGTAAGAATTTCATTATTTCAGTGTCTTCTTTTAGTTTTTTTTATACATCCTAGAGCAATATCTTGGACCACCAGGGAGGTTGGGTACATTGTCAGAAAAGCAACCGTGATTGGAAAGATTGTCAGAAAAGCGACTGTGATATACGAAAAGGGAATATAATAAGGAATATATTGGGACTACTTTTATTTTATTAGTGTTTTTCCTTTATATGTGGTCAGACAAAGCAAATTTATCTTTTTTGTGTTTTTTTTAGCAGTGTATCATATATTTAGAAACTAGATGTATTGCACTTTGAACTCTCAAAACCTCGAAATTCATTCATTTTCATCTAACACACTCAAATCATCTGCAGAATCTAAATATAAGGAAATTTACCATCATTTTTTTTGGAAAATTGGATTCCAATCTCTCCCATAGCATTTGCTATGTTCCTTAGGACAAATTACATAAATCTGGAGATAGAACACAACCTTTTTTACCTCCTGATTCAATGCCAAGCCAGCTGCTAATCTTGACACAGATAAACCTCATATAGTAAATTACAGATACCCTTATTAATAATTGTAAGAAGGTAAAGCCATGGGTTTCTAAGGGCTACCAGTAGAGCAAAACATCCAAAGCTTGGCCAAATAAAGGGCCCACTGCAAATTTTAATGCAAAACTTTGTTTTATAAAGCTATTTTGTATTCTGTTATACTGACAGTAAAAGTATTTCTTATTTAATTATGGATTAATTCTTTTTTCCACTAAATAGGAAATTGTACACAAAATGGGACCTTCTTTGTGTATGTTTGAAAGAAACAAGACTGGCCAACTAGTGAGTTGTTATATGTCATCATGTCCAAAAGAAAAGGACACCAATTAATAGTTAATCGAGCCCTAGGTTGTCCCCCAAAAAAAACTCCCCTAATGGCTGTAATTTCATTACTGTAATTACGTTTTGTGGGTTGTCTAACAGGTAGTAGATCTAGCTGCTACACAAAGTGCTTCAAGTCATTCATGCTTAATTCCCTTGATCTAGTGTGAGGTTATATTTACTGTTGTTTAAAACATGGGCTTTTAAGCTCTTTAAACTTATTTGCCCATAACCAAGAAAATTTATTCTGGAAGTATGTAATCTTTAATTTATAATCTATAATTCTTATACTTATGATAAAAATTTAAAATATTACTGTTATATGAGTTTTTGTTTGTTTGTTATAGTTAGCGTCCTGATAACCCAGATTATGGGGGTGCATAAACCTTGCTCAACAGTAAGTCCAAATAGCCCCATACTTCATGACTAGGTCAATAAGGCAATAAATTTTGCAAAATTTTTGTACATAAGAAATGGCTGCAGAAGGTTGGGAATCCCAGCAACCTGGCGTGTAAGCTGACAATGTTCTCATGACAGAACTTAGTTTGAAGATCTGGTGGTGTAAAATGGTTGGACCAAAGCCATACCTAACCTTATGGGAACCTCACAGTTGGAAATGCTCATCTCTTGATTGCTAGTTTCATTTACAAACACAGAAACGTTTACAACAGCAACGTCTAATAGAACTAAAAACACTGCCATTGGTCAGTGGTGTGTTCTATGGCTTGTGGTATAGTTCTTGCATTTCTGGTCCAAACTGTCAACTCCACTTGTCGTTGAGTTGTAAAGTGCAATAATTACTGGTTTTCCCATGTAATCGTCAACTTTAGGTGTGTGATGTATCAATGGTATCAACACAATGGCCTTGCTTTTCTTTGGCACATATGAAACCACTGTTTTATCACTTTTAAAGCCAAAGAGTGAACTCCCTTCCTGGCAAGTTTTGTTTGGCAGGAAACTGTCAGGTATATCACGCTTGTTTTTCTTTACAGTCCTTACATAGGTCAGCTTCTGCTTTAGAAGCTCTTCCACGAGCTGAACATAACTGTACCAATTGTCGGCTGTGATATTTCTGCCTTAGCCAGAGATGGTCCTTGTCAAAGTAAGAGCTGTCCTAGTTGGTACCAAAAGATTGCAGCTTTGTCTCCTTTCCACTGTAAATGAACACATCACAGAGGTAGAAAGTACGGATATCTGCTAGGCACTGCATTTTGATGCCGTATTTGTTGGGTTTTGTTGGAATGTACATGCTAAAATGATATTGGCCTCTAAACCTGATAAGCATCTCGTCGATGGTGACAATTTCTGAAGGAGAGTAAAGTTTGCTGCAGTTTTCAACAAACTGCTCGTAAATATCGAATATTGGTGCAAGCGGCGTTTCTCTTGCTAGACGGGAAAATGGATTGTCAAAGCCATGGCAGGTCTTAATATAGAGGAACATTTTCAGGTTCTTGATCATTCGAAAAATATCTCTCCCAGTCCCATCGATGGCAAACAAGCTAGTTGCATCTTCGTTTCCTGACTTGAAAACTCCGGCAAGGTATATGATACCAAAAAAAACGGAAGTTCTACCCGATTAATTGCCTTTGTAAATGTCTGCTTATCCAGTAGATCGGCTGCAGAATTTGCACAACAGAGATCCATTTTTTTGCTGGTGTGTTCCACGACTGCATCAATAATATTTTCAGGGAAAAGAAGACCCCAAGCAGTTTCTGGTTGCAAAGGTTGACCTGTGCATGCTGGTCCTTTGGGACCAGCTCGTTCAGTCACGATGTTTATAGCTCTGGTTTCACTCAGGACTGGTGCACTTTTTGACCACTTTGTTGTTCTGTCACATCCTAGTAGTACATCCTTGGGAATTCATCTTTTGGTTCTCTGAGAAAGAGGAAAATCATCAAGGTATGGCTGACCTGGAGCTGGTGATGGCTGTTCTACGAATTGACTTGAAGGAGTGGTAGCTTCATTGGATTCTTCTGCGCTTTCTTCTGATGATGAAATTTCATCTGGAATAAGGTTTTCCTGTTCGTAATTCGATGGTCTGTAGTCATTGTTGTTCCGGGTGTCGAATCCAGTTGATATATCGTCATCTTCTTCAAGTATCTGAATGATATCTTCCTCTGTAAAGCGCTTCTTAGCTCGGGTATCTATTCTTTCTCTAAGGGTAAAGTAAATATGAAAATTTTTCTTATGAGTCACTTTTCCACACTGAAATCTGGAAGAAAAGGTAAAAAAGGCCAAAACCGAGAAATTAAAAAGTAAAATCCAGCTAGAATTTACAAAAAACCAAATAAGTCATTCTTTATAATGGCAGAAGTCTGCAGTACTAGCAACAAATCACATATTTTTCAAAAACCCAAATCCTCATTTTTCATTTTTTTTGTAACTTTAATGGCAGGGTGGGGTCAAAATGACCCCAGACCACTCTTATCTCCTCTGCCTTTGGTGCCAGCTACTCGACTGATGGTATGCTTCAACAGCACCAAGTTTCTGGAGAATACACGAGAAAACAGCGCTTTGCTCCTAACCGCATAGGAGGAACATACTCTCAAAAGATCTTAAAAGACCCCACCCTACCAGTTAAGGGTTAAAGAATGAACTATGGTAGAATTTATCTGTTTTGTAGCTGGTAAAAGACTGTTGACATCCTTATAAAATTGTCTTTTTATTTTATATATGCTATTTAAGGATTTTTCCTCTTCTAATACTATTTTTGCGTCAGTTTTGTATTTTTGATAAAATGCTAGCATTTCAGAACTTCATAAAAAGATGGAAATATCAAGAGCCAGTTTATTTGAGAACATTTCCCAAAAAGAATGTAGCATAAACTGTGAAGCAGTAATTTTCTTTTGTTTTAAGTTTTATGGTCTGTTAGTTTATGGTCGACAAAAGGCTCTGTTAGTTTCAACTCCAGACTCCAAACTGTTCCTAAGATATTGCTGTTATGCCCTTTTGACAACCTGCATACAGGTGGCGTGTTGTGATTCAGTTCACCTACCATTCAGTTCATATACTAGTAATAATAATAGTAATAGCAGTAGTCGTAGTAGCAACAGTAGTATTAGCCTATTGCCCTTAGGCATTTGAACATCCCTCTCATCAACTCCTGGAAGCTCCAACGTAATACAATTAGCCATTGCTGATTTGTCCTTTTGATAACCTGTATGTTCATATGCATCTTGAAATTTTTATCTCAATATTCTTAGCCTTACAAGCTATTGCAATAGATGTAGTAGTTGAAGTAGTAGTAAATATAGCACTGATAGCAGTATTAGTAGTAGTGTGCACCTATTGCCTTTTGGTCAGATAATCTTCTTTTTTAACATTCTCTTGTTAGTTCCAACTTAATTCCCAAATCAATTCTTGTGACACGCTCTTTTAAAAATGTACATACACATAGCGTCTTTTGATTTAGTTCAAATTTCCCATCAATTGTAGATGGATTAGTATGGTAGTAGTAGTGGTAGCAGAAGTAGTGGTGGCAGTTGTAGTAGTAGTGGTAGCGTACAAAATATTGCCTTTTTGATCATCTCCCTTACCATTTCCTGAAAGTTCAAAATTAACAAGACGAAATCTTTCCTGGATATGTTGCCAAGTACTGTTCACTCTTTGATTCGAAAATTAAAGAAAAAATCTTCCTCTGGTGTTGATTTTATTTCAGCAAGGCACCTGAAACTTGCAGGTTCTTCATTCGAGCTTCATTTAGCACTACTGCTTTGGATGATCCTTGTTTGTGGTGTAGTCCCTTTGCAATTTTGTATTGTACAAATAACTCGCATCCTTAAAAAGTGCAAAAAAGACGCTTCTCTGTGCAGTTCTTATCGCCCCATTACCATCTCATGTACTACTTTCAAGCTCTTTGAGTCTTCTTTGACAAGAGATATTGAAGAAAATTGTTCCACCCCTCCTCGTCAGTTTACGTACCAACGAGGCTTGGGCAGAGAGCATGCTCTCTTTCTACTTATAAATGTGCTGAAAGATATTGAAGAAAGAGGTGATTTCCCAGTCCTATGTGCACTCGATGTTGCAAGAACTGTGGACTTGTGTATCTTTTCGCAAGTTTTGCTTGAGGCCCTTTTGAAAGGTACTGACGCTGCATTAATCACTTGTTTAAGATACATGTATAGAAATCTGAAGACTGGGATTAAAGATGGTAGTCAACTATTTCCGATTCTGAAAGGTGTACGCCAAGGAGCTCCGACTTCTCCAGTTTTGTTCAATAATTGTGTTACTGGTGCTCAGGATAAGCTGAACTGTACTTTTATCTTCAAAGGAGTTGATCTTTCGTTAGTTGCGTTTGTAGATGACCTACTAAACCTTTCCTGCACTTTTCAAGGATGCTCTTCAACCTTTGAATTTCTTTTAGAAGAGTACGAACACATTGGTTTGAGCTTTAATACTGATAAAACAGTTGTTCTACCATTCAACTATAAAGGGAATAGAAATTCAAAAAGTCTATCTGGCTCTGAGGTTTCTTTTGCTAGCCGCCTTACTTACCTGGGCATGCCTATTGGAGCAAACCCGAAAGAAACTGTAAACCTGGCAATTAAAAATTATGCCAGTAAGATCCGGGCTGCGTATGCCTCCCTGGCGTCAAACGTTTCGTGTCTAAGAAGAGTTCACCGTTCTCACTTATATAACAGCCTAACAAAGTATTTAATGGAACTTCGACAAGTAACTCTTTTCTGCAAAGAAATTATCATTTGGTAAACCCAGCTGGTGTTATTGATAAGTCTAAATGTGTTTTCACTACTGAATTCCAGAAGTCTTCCCATCTTTGGTCATTTCTGTTTGTACCTTGTTTGTAGTTCTCAAAGTATGTTTTTATTTCTGTTGTCTTTTTTTGTTTTTTTCTGTTCGTGATTCTTACTCTGTCTTTTTCTGGGCTTTGCGTCCAGTTTTTTGTGATGGGCTATAAATAAAGTGATGATGATGAATATACTCAGTCATTCCTGAGTTACGCCCCTTTACAATCCGTATACACATAACATGTTGTGATTTAGTTCAAGACTCTACTCAACATGCTCGCTTGAATGCTCTTTGTCTTTTTGGAAAGTGAAGTTCAAAATGCACACCTTCCTCAATAATATATACTATATGTAAACAATGAGCCTATTGGCCTGAGAGCTATTGGGAGGTTGATATCCCCAAAGACATAGTTACTGGATCTTGTAATGCTGAACAGAATAGCTCTCTTAAAATTTTAGTCGGATGTGTTTTGGGAATGACAGGCTTGGGAAGGGGGTTGTTCTCCATTCACTTTTAACTCTTAGAAAGGCGCTAGAACGTCAAACTTCCGTTCAAATAAGTCCCCTCCGATCTCCTTGCCCCTGACCTCTCTGGGGTTGTGTCCACCCTGAAAACATTGCTATATGTTCTTTGGACTATTGTGGACAAAATGTCTATCTCACAATTGCACTTGAGGAAAAGAGGATTTTAGGGAGGGAGGATAGTTGCCTTCCGTCAATTTTGACTATTAAAATGGAATTAGGACAATACATTTCCAATCAAATGAACTTCCTCTAAAGTTCACACGACCACCTCCTTCAATAAAAACTTTATATGCCCCTGGGGAATAACCTGAAACTCTTGCCTCCAGATTTGGGGGGGGGGGCTTATAAACCCCAAGGCCTTGTTTTGTCATCTTTGGGCTATTCATCAAACAAAGGGCTATCTCAAAATTTCTATTAGATGCATTTGGGGAAAATACGGCGCGTGGAAGGGGGTGTAGCTGCCCTCCGATCACTGACTCTTTAAGAGGGGCACTAGAACCTCTGATTACCGATTCAATGAGACCCCTCCGAAGTTTAAACGATCTCTCTTTATGTAAAAAGCCTTATATGCCCACAGGGCATAACTTAAATCCCTTGCCCTGAGGGCTGTGGGGGGCATTGTCATCTTCAAATACATAATATTCAGACTTTTCAACTGCGCTGAGCAAAAGTCCTACCACAAAGAGCCTGATTATAATATCAGCCTCACTTCTAACGTACAGTCACGTCTAACAGGGCATTATTCGGCATGATTATTTCATCATAATTAAACTGATATATTGCATGGTTACTGATTTACTCATGGTACTTTACAAATTTCAAGCGATTCGGGGTGTTTTTCCAAGGTAACCAGAGCGTATTGAAACACTACGCTGCCCTAGTAACTTCAGTCTAGTTCAGGTTATATTTAGGTTTTAATTGCTCTCTTATACTTGTCTCTAATTTTTATTTCTTTATTTTTTTATATAATTTGTTTTCGTGTTCTGATTGATATAGTTTGATTGCATGTCGATTTTAAGGATATCTGTAAAGTTTTGAACGTGTTGGATTGCAATTTAAATTTTTGATAAAATTTTAATATTCGGTCAAAATATTTAACCAGTCGCTGCTGCGTGGTATAACCTTTCAATAATGTTTCTGCTAATAAATAAAGGAAGTGTGGGGAATTGGGGGAGGGGATCCAACAATTAAGATTTAAATCCGCCCAATTTTACTCTTCTGTGGTGTTGAAGCTACCCTGGCCCACCATCCTTTGGCTACCCTTTAATATAGGTATACTTTATCTGAACCATTAAACTTATAACTGTGACAAGAGATGCAACCGGAGAAAGGTGATAAAAGCCTGTGAATTGGTCTTTTTGACAGCGCTGTCTTTTTTTTTTGTCAGTGAAGCGGATAAGCAATGTCTTGAAGCATGAATTCCTAGCGTCACCCAAGCACAGAAAAAGCCTGATAAACAACAAAACGCTTGTAAGGGATTTTCCTAGAAAAGGTGCCTGCGTTTGCACTATGCTTATAGCTAAATTGCTCAAGCTAAAAATCTGAATGTTTTGTAAAATAATCTTTAATCATGGACATTCTTATTATAATGTTTTTACTAAAGTACATTTGGATATATGCTTCCTCATGCTCAGGCCTGCTCGAGTGGAGTGAGGGTTGTTTGCCTTTGTAAATAACTACCATATATAAATACATACTAAAATATTAACGCAGTAATGAAGGTGTAGTCTTGAGGGGTTGCCTACTGTCCGCGAACCGGTGTGTATCCCAGACCGTTCCAGACTTTTTTGCCATTCGTGGTATTATTCCATAACTTGGCGTCTCCTTGTGCCGCATGTGGCTAACTTCGTGGTATGTATCACCTATTGTGAGCTACCTTGAACTGAGTGACCCCTTGGGTGCTGTTCTATTTCCATTGAAACTAGGGTAGTACACAAAATATCATTTATTCTCACCGAATATGAGATGCCTAGAATAAGACGCGGTCAATATAAAAATTCCCAACCTCTCATTAAGAGATCCAGCTATGTGGCTTAGTAGTGGTAGAAAGATAGAAACAGCACTTTCAACCGAATGTTGACGATTACAGGTCAATTTGCAGAATGGGTGTTTTTTGAGATTACGAACACAGCATTGAAGGGTGTGGCCCCTTAGAGTGCACTGATGCTAGAGTGGGCAACAGGGTATCATTTTGTTTTGAATAAGAGATGGTTGTGGGTCTCTGGGATAAAGCCTAATCTAGGTGATATCGCTGGGCATAGCTTCTCATTGAACAATTGACCTGCTTAGCGTCACCACAACAGAAGGCTAAAAACAGCCCTGCCAGCTTCACCTTGACAAATGTCACCTAAAACACAGGTTTAGTATCGTCTGAGATCACTAATAGAGTAGTGAATTTGGTTGTTCCTTCTAACCTCCTTGAAGATACGGTGAAAAACAAGGCGTCATTTTGCCTTCCCCTAAGAGACTGTGGAGGATCTCTGGGATTATTCATTGGTGATATGTTTGTTCCAAAGCTTCTTATAGAGAAATCCAAGTGAACTGACTCACCGACGCATAAAGGCGGAAGGTTCACTACCAGCCTAAATCTCGATAAATGTCGGTACGAAGAAAGGAGGCTCTTTGATATTGACTGTTATCAAACGATTGAGATTAAAGCTAGAAATCAACTAAATACATGGCAAGGTGTCATCCTTCCTGCTAAAAATTGTTAGATGGTGGAATAATCAGGGTGTAGGAAACTCAGTGGGCGCACTTTTGTCTTCCAGTCATATGTGATGAAGTTATTGAATAATTCCGGATCAAATAAGTCGACATGTCTTCCTTTCTATTGACACTTTATTGGGAGGGGGGGTATCGGAGGTTCCATGAGCCTATTTTTTCCCTCCAATCATGCAGATTGAAATTTTTAGTTGCATTGAGAAAATAAAATAGGAGTGATTTTTCGCGATTTTCTTACTTAAGAGATTAGATCGTTTCTCAGGAGCTAATGATTCTACTGCATCAATGAGTATTGAATTTTTGATACTTGTATTGGCCATTATACTCTCGAGATTTTGGATCTGCAAAATCAGACAATAACCGGTTTATACCTGTCAGTATTTGAAGAAAATTAGCTTAGGCTCAGTTGAAATCTACGTTGTAGGTATATTTTTTATTGAATATTCATTATATAGATTTGATGTTTAGGTTGTGTTAGTTTAGGTTAGATATTTAATATAATGCATTCTGTGCTTCTTTGCTTTAAGATTATTTTCTATAGTTTCTATAATTTTTTTACTAAAATATTGTATTTTCATCATGTTTCGGTATATTTCATTATTATCAACCTAATCAGTTTTCGAGTCTGTACTGAATAATACACAAGTACTGAATTTTAATACTGAAAAAAGCCCTTAAAGGACCTCTAAAGTGATACATTGTTCCTTATTTTCATTCTTTCTTTATTTCTGTATATTTTTGCGTTTCATTTGCCTCTGATTAACCATGAATTTTGACTTTCTTCGCTCTTATGAGGTTTTCTTGATCCCCGGTTAAATTAAACTTCCTAACCTGTTGCCTATGAAAAAAAGAGATTATCTTCTGAAGAGAATTAGTCTCCGCGCCTGGAACTCTCCATGCGCTTTCTAAATATAATATCACAGACTGATCAATAAAATGAGAGAGGTCTTTAGCTGTTTTTGAATACACTGTTTAATTTTATTTCTAGCGGGAATGTTTCTGAGCACGCTGACCCCCAAATTCTACGTTGCTCTTACTGGCACTTCATCTCTGATATCTGGATTAATATTGGTGAGTTTTTTTTTGTGTTTACTTAGAACTAGCTTGTATTTACAAAGCCTATAGAAAAGATATTCTTTTTATGGATCCAGTAGAAAAGATATTCTTTTTATGGATCCAGTAGAAAATTATTTTCTTTTTATGAACCCCTTAAAATATTTTCAGTTTGGATTGAAGCAATCTGTCTTCTTATTATGTCCAAAATCAAAATCTGGAATTTTATACTGTTCTTTCCAGGTAGTTATTGTGCTTTTAAGTTTTCTTCGGTGGAGTATATTTCAATGGTTATATTCACTGAGGTGCATCTACATTTCAAAAGAAAGGAATGATCAGCCATGATTGGGATAAAGACTTTCGAATGGCTCTAGCTCAAAGATTATTAACTAACAAATTATAGGTTATTATCAGAACGAGTCAGAACGAAGTTCATTATTCTGATGCTTACTTTAATTTTGATGTTTATTTCAAATCTAATTCCTCAAAAGAAAATGAAAATGTCTTTGGGATGCTTGAAAATCTTACTTCCGCATTTTATTTTAAATAGGGCTATTTTAGAGACACCCGCTGGTTTTTGGCATCATGTAATTATTTCTCAAATCGTAGTCGTTGTTCCTAAGGACGAGATGGTCAGAGCCATCCCCAACATATCTGGAGTGACCCAGCGCTTCTTGGAAATTATTCATAAACAGTATAGGGACTCTAGTTCACCGACAGGGGGGGGGCTGGATTCTATTCGTTTTTTTAATGAAGGTACGAATACAGGTATTTTAAAAGTCTATGAGTGTGGATGGTGAATTTTCGTTTTTCTTTTGATTTTCCAATGTAAATACTGAAAAAATGTACCCCCAGTCTACAAATTAACACCAATGAAACAGCATGCATTCCATTTCACAATATTGGGGCCTAATTGATATAGGTAGTTCGAGCTTCAGTTGCATATGAAAAACTGATAACCTAGCATACAAGCCATAATAGTTTTTTTTTTCACGGGAAATAAAGAGTGACGTTAAAATAGGAAGATCAGGTATTTTCCTATATATTTGATGATAGTGCCTTCTTTCACGCTAAAGTTTGACTCTTTTCTTCTCATCAATGCTCAAAAACGAATGCTCCAACACGAATCCAATGAGACAAAACTCTTAATCTATTTTCAACAATGAAGTTTTAAGTTCAAAAATTCTGCAAGGCAGCTGGTAATTGCAATGCTTACTGTTTTCCAACTTCCTGTATTTTTCACACTCAACTTGTAAGTTTTTGGGTAAAGAGAGTGGGCCTGAAGTGGCTGTAGCTTCCCTGAAATGTAAGATGATTTCCTCTCGCTTTTAGTTTTAATTTGGATCTTTGATTAAATTTGAAAGCATTTTTTAAATAAATAATTTTAAGAAGTTGGGACTTTTTTCAGCATTGACAGTGACAAGGACAGTAATATATACCAATATTTTGGCTATACAATCAATAGCAATCCTCAGTAAAAGAGAAATAACTAAACCAAAACTATAAGAATAACTCACGATTGAAAATGGTGCGATAAAAACGAAAAACAATTCAAAGAGCCTTAAAACTAACATCTTAGGAAGTTTATCTAACAGTCTTAGCGGCCTTTTGGATGTGTGAACCCGAGTCAGCCTCTATGAGGAATATAGGAGGGGGGTGCCAATTCTTATCACCACATCTAACAAAAGAAGTTACCTGATTTAAATAAAACTTGGTGAGAAGAGAGCGTTAATTTCTCATTGTTTGTGGTTGTGGCCAGAGCTGACTTCTGTAGGGAAGTGACCTCTAAGTTCTGATATAAAGGCTCCGTAACCGATCCAGTGGAGGAAGAAGATTTCAAAATTTTACCGTTTCCCAGAAGATGTCTTCTGGTATCAATAAAACTTAATGGCAAACAAGGGGTAAGAAAGTGTAAAGGTGAAAAAAAAACAAATAAGACAAACCTGTAGTAATAACAGTTCACAAATTAGATGTGGCTGCTGTAACTGAAGAGGTTTCTATCCTGCACAGAGAGTTGTCAGTTTCAGCATTGTCCGGATTTTCACCAAAACCTAATTTAATCTGTGTTTTTTTACTAATCGAAGTGTATTATAGTTTCGTTCTCGGATAATTTTTTTCCTTCATATTGCTCTGCGAGTGTCGTCACAACTTATGTATGATTTGGGTTAAAACTAATTACTACATATGTAGCTAATCATTAATTAGTATATTAGCAGAGCTTTTTGCTGGCTAACGTTAATAAGCATGTTTTTTTAGTGGTCGCAGCTATAACTTAGCCATGCGGGAACAGTGGCAGGAATAAAATTGATTTTTAAAGGAACTGTCTAGTTACGAGACTTTCCCAATTAACATTCATTAGGAAATGCTGTCTTTTTTCAACTTCAACTAAACTGTAGTTTGTTAATCAGAAAATAATTTTTGAAAGTTAAGTAAACTAGCCTGAAATCCCTCAAATTGAAATTGAAATAAAAATTAAACCATCAAAATTGAAGTCTTCAAAAACTTTCAACCGGTGGTATAAGGTTCCCCGCCTTGAACAACAACGAAAATCATATTTCTGAATTAGTGGTTCAGTATTGTCTACTTCTCTATCGATTGCTTAAGAAAGTGTAGCTATCCGTGTTGTATCTTCCTTTTTTATTATGATTGTAACGGGTGCTGGAACCCAAGAAAGGAGGAACTGTTGCTCTTTGTAACCGAGCTTTTAAAAACACATTTCAAGAGACGTTGCCTTATGAAATTATCTATCAGTTAGTAATTTGTAAGACCTTTTTCTCTGACAATAAAATTGTAAATTAATAATCTGGATTGCAAACATACGGCTTTACAGACAGTATAGATCGCGAAATTGCTGTTCCACTGACAATCGGGATCGTGAGCCCATAACCTATATTTTGATTAAGGCAACTGAGCTTGAAGAAAAAGATTCTGGGTTTGATGGATTTTGCCGTGCCCCAGAACGAGTTTGTAAATATTGCTATTCCATAACCTACAATTCGAAAATTCAGTCTCTTAAACTGGTTTTGAAAACTTCTTTGTTGCACTGATAATTTTAAATCTTGTTTCGCGAATTCTGGTTTGTCAGTCGAAAACACCCTTATTCTCGTTGTCGAAGTAACCTAAAATGCCATTGCTGATGGCATCTAATCGGCTTGCAAGTCGAATATACATTGGAAAAAAGATAAAAAAAAACAAAATTTTCTTCATCATACCTGTTTAATAAAGGTAGATATTAGTCTAAATCTTTGTACTTTGTCGCTTCTAAGAAAGATACAATATGCCCCTGAACTGAACCCCAGAGTTTATTTTAGAAGTTTCAATGATGTCAGAAACAGTTCTTATGTTTAAAACTGCATTTTGAGAAAAATTCTCTTTGAGCTTTTTTTTGTATCATTACTAGGTTTGGTATAATACTTTTTGCCGAGTTATTGTGCATATAAAATAAAAATAAAAAATTCTCTAAAAAAACAAGTTTTTCCAAGGGAGTTAAAGTGAAATTGAAAATCAAAATGAACAAAAATTATTGTTTCGTAGTCTATGCAAAGTATACCTTTAAAACTAGCTCAAATGAACTGTCCGGCGATAAGTTAAATTTCTGTAGAACTGCAGAAAATTAGCGCTTTTACTGAAAGCACAAATTCCATGCTAGAAATTGTATATTTTCTTGGAGCAGATAAGTCCTTAAGTAGCCAGCAGAAAACGTAAGGCTACTATATAGGTCTTCCGATAGTCCCTCAAAAGTCATGATATCGATAACTGTTAGCATCAGTAGTTAGCACTTGTGACGAGGTCGTAAGAGCCAAGATCTCATAAGGTATGAGCTCTGGCAAAATTCTTAGAATCAATAAATTGCTTGAAAGGGAAAATCAGAGGCTTAATGGCGGTCGGGATTTAAAACAAGAGCTCTGAGTCACCAGGTCCTTCTAAATATCAAAATTCATTAAGATCCGATCACCCACTCGTAATACCTCAATTTTTCTAATTTTTTCCCCTCCCTTCAACCCCCCCAGATGGTTGAATCGGGGAAAATGACTTTATCAAGTAAATTTGTGCAGCTCCCTGTCACACCTACGAATTTTCATCGTCCTAGCACGTCCAGAAGCACCATACTCGCCGAAGCACTGAACCCCACCCCCTAACTCTCCCAAAGAGAGCGGATCCAGTCCGGTTACGTCAATCATGTATATACGACATTTATTAGCGTTTTCCAAGATTTCCGGTTTTCCCTCCAACTTCCTCCAATGTCAACAGATCTGGTCGGGATTTTAAATAAGAGCTCTGAGACATGAGGTCCTTCTAAATGTCAAATTTCTTTAAGATCCGGTCACCCGTTCTTAAGCTAAAATACCTCAATTTTTCTAATTTTTCCAAATTAACAACCCCCAGCTCCCCTAGAGAGAACGGATACGTTTTAATTATGTCAATCACGTATCTATAACTTGTGTTTATTCTTCCCATCACGTTTCATCCCGATCTCTCCACTCTAAGTATTTTCCAAGATTTCCGTTTCCCAAGATTTCCGGTTTCCCCCTCCAGCTCCCCCCAATGTCACCGGATCTGGTCAGGATTTAAAATGAGAGATCTAAAGCACAAGATCCTTCTAAAGATCAAATTTCATTAAGATATGATCACCCGTTCGTAATTTACAAATACCTCATTTTCTCTAATTTTCCGAATTACTCCCCCCGCCCAACTCCACCAAAGAGAGCGGATTTGGTCCGGTTATTAGTCACATATTTTGAACTCGTGTTTATTCTTCCCACCAAGTTTCATCCTGATCTCTCCGCTTTAAGCGTTTTCCAAGATTTCCGGTCCCCCCCCCCAATGACACTGGATCAGGTCGGAATTTAAGTTAAGAGATCTGAGTTACGAGGTCCTTCTAAATATGAAATTTCATTAATATCTTATCACTCCTTCGTAAATTAAAAATACCTCATTTTTTCTAATTTTTAGAATTAACCCTTCCCCCCCCAAACTCCGCCCAAAGACAGTGGATCCGTTCCGGTTATGTCAATCACGTATCTAGGACTTATGCTAATGTTCCCACCAAGTTTCATTCTGTTTTTAAGCAGTATTGTTGTCTATCCCTGTGCCACTCTGCTTTCGAGGTTGAATTTTTATTCCCTGGATCTATTAAATCCGGGGAAAATATGGCAAAAAAAAATATGGAAAGTAATCTCTTAAACCTCTCAAATCTCATCCCATAATCCGTAGAAAATATTGAAAATATGAAGCAAATAATAAAACATGAAAGATAATCGCCTATTTCCCCCAAATGCTAGTATGTCCTTAGTCAAAATGGCCCCCAGATGTATATGAATACGGTATCGCTGTGCCAGTCTGCTCTCGAGGTTGAATTTCATCATGCCCAGGATCTAGTATGCCCTTAGTCAAAGCTGTCCACAGATGTGTGTGAAAACACTATTGCTGTACCATTCTGCTCTCTAGGTTGAATTTTTTCCTGCCCTTGATCTGTTAAACCCTGGAAGATAATGAAAAATGTGAAAAAAAATAAAATATAGAAAATAATATCTTAACTCTCAAAACCATAGAAAATATTAAACAAATGTTGAGATGTGGGAAAAAATCACTTGAAACCGTAAAATTTTAGTATATCCTTAGTCAAAATGGCCAGGGAAAATAATAAAAATACAAAAAAATATATTAAAATATGGAAAATAATCTCTTAAAATTCTCAAACCTCAGGTTAGGTTTAACCCATAAGCCCTAGAAAATATTAAAAATAAGAAACAAATATTAAAATATGGAAAATTGTCGCTTAAAACCCTCAAAAGCTAGTATGTCCTTAGTAAAAATGGCCCCCAAATACAATAAACTAGCTATGTCGATGATCAGCCACAGATTACGACGAGGGGTAGCTGAATACATAAATAAATCCTGGAACCGACGGAACTCGGAGTGGAATTTGCAGAACCAGAACTGTGGAATTGGGGGCAAAAGTGGCAGAACCAGAACCGGCGGAATTTGGAGCTGAATTGGTTGAACCAGAAACGGTGGAATCGGGGACAGAAGGGGCGGAACTGGAACTTGGAGCATCGGGGCTGTTGGAACTGGGAGCGGAACTTGAACCGGGGTTGGAGCCAGCAGAATCGGAACTGGAACAGCTGTAAGCGGAGGTAGAAGCGGTGGAAGTGGAACTGGGACTGCTGTAACCAGGGCCTGAAGCGAGGGTAGGGGAATTGGACATCATTTTATTTTAAAATATCTGAAAATACCTAGGGGGTGTAATATGATTGGCTTGTAAAAACAGTGGATTTAAAGCACGATTTACTTCCTTGTAAATCCTTCCTAAAGTAAGTCCTTGACTTACTTTGACTTAAGTCTCCTGGCGGGCGCTGCTCGGCATAGAGAGTGATGTCTGCCTCCTCCATCCACTTCGGTCCATGGCGAGCATTTGCTCTTCGCCCTGTCTGTTTGCCATCGTCAAGAACTCGGACAGGCTGTCGGACCAACGTTTCTTCGGTCGCCGCGAGGTTGCTTCCAACCGACTTTGATAGTGTCGAAGTCGTAGATCGTTTTTGTGGGTAGATGTGGTGGCATTCGAAGCTGGTGCCCGAACCATCGTAAGGTTCGCTCGGCTGCTTGAGTCGAAAACCAAGACTGCTCTGTGAGCTGCAGAAGCTTCTCATTGCTGAAGAAGTCGGACCATCGTAGGCCCTCGATCTTCCTCAGGCTCTTCGCATGAAACACGCCGATTTTCTTGAGGGTTGCAGCTGATGCTTGCCATGTCTCAGCTCCGCAAAGCATCACAGAGCCGACTAGAGCGTTGAAGATCCGCAGTTTCGTTGTACGACTGATGTTTCGTTTTCGCCAGAGATCACGATTCAGTCTGTACATGACAAAAGACGCTTTAGATAATTTCGCTTGTAGCTCGAGTAGAAGCAAGCCATTCGAAGAAATTATGGAACCCAGGTAGGTGAAGTCTTGGACAACCTCGATGCCAGTGGTGCTGTCCAGGCTAACTGGAGAGTTAACAGTAGGAGAAGACGGGTTTGTGGGCATCATTTTAGTTTTGTTCCAGTTTATATGCAGTCCTACTTTGGCAGCCTCTTCTTGTAGAATTCGGAGCGCTTCCAGCAGCTGCTCCATGGAGTCCACCAGAATGGCAAAGTCATCGACAAAATCAACATCTGTGATGGCACGATCTCCGAATTTGGGCCCAAAGCTGAGACGTGAAGTGTTTTTTGTCATAATGTAATCTACGATGACATTGAAGAGCTCTGGGGCCACTGCACATCCTTGGCGCACCCCTGTCGTGATTTGAAGGAACGGGCTCTGCCGACCATTTACTTGTACACAGCTCTCCGTCCCATGGTGCAGTGCCTTGAGAATTCTGCAGTATTTCTCGGATAGGCCAGTCGACTCTAGAATCCGCCAAAGAGCTTTTTGATCGACTGAGTCAAATGCAGCACGGAAGTCAACGAAGGCAATAAATGCCTTCTGTCGGAATTCTGTGGTCTTCTCTACTATTTCTCGGATTGTGAAAATCTGCTCGATGGTTGAACGGTCCGACATAAAACCAGCTGGCTCCGGTCGCCGAATTTTTCGAATGGTATTCTGACATCCATCCAGCAGGACCATTGAAAACAGTTTGCCAGGGACATACAGTAGGGTTATTCTTCAGTAGTTGGAGCAGTCGCTTCTTGAGCCTCTCCTCTTCCATAAGGGGATGATGACACCCTTTTGCCAATCCTCGGGAATTATCTCCGTTGGCCACATTGTAGAGAACAGGGTGCGGAGAAACAGGAGCATTGCAGAACCTCCATATTTTAGCAGCTCTGAGTTTAAGCCGCAGATACCAGCAGTTTTATTATTCTTGAGCTTTTTTTTACCACATGTCCGATTTCTGAGGGGCTGAAAGGCTCGTCTGGAGGAGCATTTGTTTCGGGTCTTTTACTGCAAGGTTGGCTGGGACTATCATTAGGAGGCGCAGACGGGCTAGTATTGTTGAGAAGTGAACAGAAGTGGTCCTTCCATCGCTCAAGACAAGAACTTTATCAGAAAGAAGTGACCCATCCCTGGACAGGACGGGACCCAAGGTGGGAGTTTTATTTTCAATGAGATCTCGGAGATGCTTGAATAGGCTGTCCATGTCTTTCTTTTTGGCAGCTAGTTCAATTTTATCGGCTTTTCTTGCAACAAACGGGGTTCTATCCCGGCGAATGAGTCTGTTCCGCACTCCATTGAGCCTTCGATATGTGGTCATGTCCCCAAGAAGTCTCGCCCTCCGTCTGTGCTCTATGACTTGCAGTGTTTCATTAGTTAGCCACGATTTCTTTGGGTAACTCCTGTTGCCAAGCACTAGTTGTGCTGCTTCGCTGATCTGCGATTTAAAATACTTCCGGAGATCTTCGCTGCTATTAAGTTATCCAAGGGGCTCAAAGCGGTTCGATATCACGATGCCGCACTTCTGGCGAGTATCTGGTTCCTTTAGTTTTCCAATATCTGCAGCGACGGGTTTTCTTTCCAATCGTTGTGCATGGAGGTGAAGCCAGAGATGGGCCCACACAAGCCTGTGGTCTGCGTTTTCGAGTTCTGCTGATCTGTAAGTTCTGCAGTTCTTCACCAATGATCTCCAGCGTTTGAAAATAATGACGTAGTCAATCATTTACTTTTTACGACCATCGTTACTATACCACGTGTACTGATGAATAGTTTTGTGTTGGAAATAGGGGTTTGCAATGCAAAGGTAGTGAGATTGGCACAGTTCAAGTAGGCGGAGACCATTTTCGTTAAGTGGAAAATACTTTGCTAGGAGTATAATATTGATTTCAATGCCCTAAGAATGGAGTGTTTTAATGATGTTTGTAAATTTGTTGTTTAATAAAACTTATATATACAACAACATTTTTTGTCGTCGTCTTTTAGATTTCTACCTTAACGATGAATCTTTAATATTTTTCACTGTTGCAATTAAGGCATCTTGTAGCTTATGTGTATCTGTAGTCATTAGATACACCCGTTCAAGATTATCTCTAATATACCTGTAAGATTCTGTGTAGCGAAGGGGAAAGGACAGATTATTCACCATATAAGAAGGTGTGCCGTACTCTAACCAATAGAGTTAAATGATCCATTACTAAAGAATATGCTAAGAACAAGATCGATATTCACAATGTTGCAGCTCTGATAATATTCCTTAACTATTACGTAGCAATCACATGTGCGTAATAGATCAATAATCAATAACATTGTTGGATACTAGGGCCCGCTGACTGGAATTGCTTGCTAGGGCTTTGTATAGATAAACAATTAACTATGATGTAAAATCAAATGGCTTGTGGTCGGGAACAACGCATCGCGTATAATTTACTTCCTGGAACAGGATGACATTAATTGTTTGTTGGATCTGTTGTTTAAGGCACCATTCCATTGTGGAATTCTCTTGTCTTACGTTCGATTCCTTCACTGGGCAAAAACGGTAAAGGTTCCCGGAATCAAAACACATTTCGTGTATGCGGTTTGGGGAGTGTCTTGATGAAACATCTCAAGGGAAAAAACATCTTGAAAAAACTATAACACGTCCTTTTAAATTGCATAAGTAAACAATTAAATATTACGTAACGCCAACATATACATAATAAATAATACCAAGATCTTGAAGAAAAAATATGTTGAAGAAAAAAATATGTAGAAGCAATAGAAATCTCGAAGAAAATATCTTGAAGAAGAAAAAATCTTGAAAAAAAAAACGTCTTGATAAAAAGAAATATCGAAGAAAGAAAAACACCTTGAAGAAAAATTCATCTCCTAAAGTATTACGTAACACCCACGTGTGCACAATACTTTATGTTCCCTACTTGACTACTTGACGTTCCCTACTTGACTGGCGGGCTCTGAGGGTTTTTCTTACACCCTTAGGCTTTTAAACATTTGCATAAGTAATACATAACAAACACAGATATCTTGAACAAAAAATACTCCGTATAGTATTACGACTCAGGTGTACATAATCAATAACACCGGCTGGTTGCTAGGGACTCAAAACTGATTGCTATGCTCACAGAAACTGGAACCCCGATACTACTGACTGTGAAGCAATATTTTTTTTTTTTTTTTTTTATTCGCTGTCAATTTCAATTTTGCTCTCTATTTCTGTCAGGGAAAAATTTGGGTTAATATTTTGAGATTGTAAGTTAGCTATGATCATTTTCATCTGTAGCTTAACCGCAAAAAATATTTTTGAAATTTTTCTGCTTCGTCTAGTGTTGACCACCTGATTTTTCGCTTTTTTTAATTCTACGACTAAATTATAAATGCTGTTAATACATTAACAGTATGTTCAGGTTAAGATATATTTTCCATTTGTTTCATAGAGGACATTATGCATTTGGCTAAGAAAATTGCCAAGTATGAATAAAAATAAAAAATTGTAGTGTTTGAAACTTGGGTGTGATCTTGTCCGAGCAACAAATAGTTGCGCGAGCAGTTCTCTACATGTAATGAATGAACTCCAAAAAAACGTTTGTTAATCTAATTTGTTGTCACTTTTGTTTGTGCTTGCACGGGGGGTGGGGTGCTAATATCAATTCAAAGAATTTCTCCCCAAGAGAGAATACAGTGCTTTGTGCCCAAGAATGTTCTTTTTTAGGCCCTGTGTCAAAAGCCTTTGACCCCCTCCTCCCTTCTATCTACAGTCTGATCCCGAAGTTACCACCCTTTGTACATTCATGCCGTTTCTACTACCTTTTTTCAATAGTTTATTGAAAGTATATCTGAAAAAATAATGCTTGTGTTATAATCTTTTTAGATATGCAAGTAAGGAGGAAAGTAGTATTTTCTTATAGATTTATTATTAATTTTTAGTCCTAAAACGAATTTTTTTTCTAGATTCTCAAAACATATTCAGTTTCCATGGATATGTAAAGGATTTTTTTTCTTTAAAGAAAAAACTCTTTAAAGAAAAATCTTATTTAAAGAAAATTTGTAAGTAATACCATTAATTGTTATTTATAATATCTTTATTTGGAAAATTGACAAATTTGAACTGCTAAAACCTGGTTTGGTATTTCTCTTCGAACTGGAAACGACATTTTCTGTCATTAAAAGGGCAACGACACTATGCTACAATAGATTGCTTTAATCAATTTACTGAACTGTATGCATGTACGAGTGCACATCCCCGACCCCTCAAATTGAGGAGGACACCCTATGATATCAGTAAGAAGAAATTAAAATTCGGTCTTCAAGTTTTTACAGTTTCAGAACAGAATATCTAAATCTGAAAGGTACATCTTTATTGTTTGAAGGGATTTTTTTGTTCTTATTAGTAAGCGCTTGCTTCTTATTGGTTTAAAAGCTTTATGTAACAAGTGCGCTAAACTCCTCTGTAACAAATGCAATAATAAGGTTATGGACCATGATAGTCATAAGAACTTCCCATCTGGACAAAATGTTTCAGGTGACATTTCGGACTAAGAAGCCGTTACTTTTGTACTCAATGCGTGTTTTGGTCTGCGCAGAAAACACAATTTTTTTTTCAAAACAGTACTCTTTATGCTCTGACAGTACCTTTTTACCGACTAAATATTACGTTTCACTCTAGTGAAGTGGTAACACTGTCTGAATCATGCCCGTTTATCTACTATTTTACTCTTGCATAATCCATAAATATAAGATTTTTTCTCAATGAGCCTCTGTACAATACTAAATAAAAAAAACAAGTTTTTTTTTAACGGAAAGTAAGGAGCGCCATTAAAACTTAAAACGAACAGAAATTACTTCGTATATGAAAGGGGCTGCTTCCTCATCAACTCTTTACGCTAAAGTTTGAGTCTTTCTCTTAATAATATGAAAAAAACTTCGTTTTCTTAAAGAGTTAAAGAGGCTGCGTCCCAAAGTCGAACCTTAAAAAGGCAGAGTATTCCTGTACTCCTCGTACAGGAATTAGGACTGCCTCTCCTAATTCCTGTACGTTTTAAGGTTCGACTTTGGGACGCAGCCTCTTTAACTCTTTAAGAAAACGAAGTTTTTTTCATATTTTGTGAAAAAAAAACCGCCCGATAAGGGACTTGAACCCTTGACCCTAGGATTAAAGTCCCACGCTCTACCGACTGAGCTAACCGGGCAAGTTTGAAGTCGAAATACCTGCATGTGTATAAATATAACTTTTAAGAATTTCAAAAATTAACATGGGCTCTTATGGGGAAATGGGTTTTTCTAAGCTAGAAAATCGGGGGGTTAAGATTTTCCGACGAAACTTTCCAGGAAAATTACTCGGAGAATTCCGCGTCGAATGAGTCTTCGTACACCCAGATCCGATGTCGGCTGTGACCTGTAGGCGTGGCGAAAAAGAAACAAAAGGAGAACATGAACATTATGTGGCTATGCGTGGTTTCTGGAAAACAGGGAAGGAGTTATCGGATCGAGCTGAAATTTCTCGGATAAGCTCCTGGGCCCTAGGGGACCTTAACTTGTGAATTTCAGCCCGATCGGACAACGTTAAAGGGGGGGGGGGGGGGGTTGGTGGGTCGAAACTTTCGGCCAGATTTTCCCCATGAAGGAAAAGTCGGAGGGGATGAAATTTGGCAGGTTTCTTAGTTGGAGCTCGGGCTACGAAATGCATCCCTCCCCATCCCTCTGCGACCACTGGAACATTGTCGTGGTTCGCCTCTTTAAAGAGGCACGAGTGTGCCTCCTTGGCTCTACTTTTTAAAACAGTAAAAAACTTTAGCGTAAAGAGCGGGGTGTTGATGAGGAAGCAGCCCCTAAGTTTTAATGCCGCTCCTTACTTTCCATTAAAAAAACTTTTTTTTTTATTTTTATTTAATTTCTCAATGCATGTTTTGATTTTGGCTCTCAGCAGATGAATAATTGAAACAAAACTTGCATATTTATTTTTTTTGGCTGAACGGCTTTCTCATAGTTTTGATCGAATGATTTTGAGCAAAAAAGGAGCGGGGGAGGAGGCCTAGTTGCCCTCTGATTTTTCGGTTACTTAAAAAGACAACTAGAACTTTTAGTTTTTTACGAATATTTCTATTAGTAAAAGATATACTTAACTTACATATTAGCCTACGTAATGAACTTCTATATTCTCAAGTTTTTATTACGTATATGAGGGGGTTCACCCCCTCGGCAGTACCTCGCTCTTTACACTAAAGCTTAAATTTTCTCCCAATTTCTTAAGAATGACCCCTGAATCACAAAAGCCGTAGAATAAATAGTTGAATTTACTAAAAATACTTTAGCGTAAAGAGCGGGATATTAGGAGGAGGTGAGCCCAACATATGCGTAATAATTTCTGTTCGTTTTAAGTTTTAATGCTTCTCCTTACTTTCAGTTGAAAAAACTTTTTTTAATTTGTTTTTTCATTTTTTTTTAAATAATTCTAGAAAATCCTGCGCTCTCTGTGCATGAAAATTTTCTTCTCCCGTGAAAAATTCCTCCAAGGAAAGTTTCCCCAACATATCCCCCTCTTCTCAACCTCCCCCCAACCTAAAAATGCCCCTGAAAACGTCTTTACACTTCCAAATAACCATTACTATATGTAAGCACTGGTTAAAGTTTGTAACTTGTAGCCCCTCCCACGGGGACTATGGGGGAGTAAGTCGTCCCCAAAGACATAGTTATAAGGTTTTTCGACTACTCTGAATAAAATGGCTATCTCAGAATTTTGATCCGGTGACTTTGGGAAAATAATTAGCGTGGGAGGGGGGCTAGGTGCCCTCCAATTTTTTTGGTCACTTGAGAAGGTCACTATAGCTTTTCATTTCCGTTAGAATGAGCCCTATCTCTAGATTCTAGGACCACTGGGTCGATACGATAACCCCTGAAAAAAAAAATAAAAATAAACACGCATCCGTGATCTGCCTTCTGGCAAAAAAATACAAAATTCCGCATTTTTGTAGATAGGAGCTTGAAACTTTTACAACAGGGTTCTCTGATACGCTGAATCTGATGGTGTGATTTTCGTTAAGATTCTATGACTTTTAGGGGTTGTTTTCCCCTATTTTCTAAAATAAGGCAAATTTTCTCATCCTCGTAACTTTTGATGGGTAAGAATAAACTTGATGAAACTTATATATTTAAAATCAGCATTAAAATGCAATTCTTTTGATGCAGCTATTGATATAAAAGTTCCATCTTCAATTCATATTAATTCCATCGTTACCTCTTCCTGTTAGGTGCAGAAAAGTGCTACCGTTAGGGGTGTGGTGTAATGTAGGATCTTTTCCAAGGATTTGGAGGTTAAAGGGGTCGAAATGGCTTAAGGGACATTTTTGGGCTTCAGTTGTTCCTGGATAAATACCTTCTTAGGGAGTTAGGTGTAATCTTAAGAGGAATCCACAGATTAGAGGTAAGCTTGTGTAGGCAGAGAGACTTTTTTATTACTCAAAACATAGTTGTTTTATATATTTATTTTGTATGTTTGTTTTCTATATTTGTTTTATATATTTGTTATATATATTTGTTTTATATAGTTTTTTTTCTATATTTGTTTTATATTTTTTTTACATATTGTTTTATATATTTGTTTTAAATATTTCAATGTTTATTTTTTACATGAATTCAAATTTTATATGATACTTTCAGATATTTGAATGGTGGTACTTCCGGAAATATGGTACATCATTTATTGAACAAGTCTCTCTGAATCATTTAAGTCCTTGGCTTGGAGGAGGAGATACAACAGGAGGAGAAAGTAGTACGACCCTTACCAACAACAATCCACAGCCTTCGGTTTCAGGTAAGATATTCCTTTAGTAAAGGTTCCGTTTATAGTTTAGAATCATGTATGTGAATAATGAAAACAATGCCTTATCTCTTAGAAAATGGTTTTTAATCAGAGTTGTCGGTACTATAATTTCTACTGGGTCTAACATGAATGCTGATTCATGCCCACCCCAAAGTGGGTGTAAGGTGTAAATTTACAATGGGTGAAAATGAAAAAAAAAAAACTTAGACCATCAAATATGACAAGACCAATCCAAGTAGCTAGTGCAAAGGGTATTGAAAAAAAAATCAAATAATTATAAACAAAAATTTAGAACAGAAAAAAATATGAGACTTGAATACTTGCGAAAATGACAATTACAACGAGTCAAAAACTAAATCGAAGAACAAACAAATATGCCGTTGAAAGATAAGTGGCAGTGAGAACTACAATGAGTCGAAAACGAAAGTAAAGCACAAGAAAATACGCGGTTACAGGACATGCCACAACGAGGATCAAAACGAACCAAAAATAAAAATGAAGAGCAAGAAATTTGTGGTTAGAAGATAGGCGACAGAGAGGACAAAGAAATATGTGGCTAGAAGATAAGTGGCAACGAGATTTACCAGTGACAACGAGAATCAGACAAAATGAAAGTATCGACATAAAAGTGAAAAACAACGAATTTTACTAGTAGAAGACAAGTGACAGCGAGAATCAGAACGAATCAAAAATGTAAGTGAAATAGGAAGAAATTATACGTTAGAAGAGCAACGCCATTGCTATCCTCGATGCCAACAAACTACGGATCAAAACCCAGTACAAACGTATAAAGATGCAGTAAATTACGCAGATGCTAATGAAAAGTCTCTCAGACCCTAAAATGGTTTTGTGTATTTACTATGGAGTCGTCCATTTTCTCAAGGAAAGAGTAGCTAACAAAGTTGATTCAACTTTGCTCGGTTGCTTGGGTGACATAACAAAGGTTTGCTTGGTCGAATTGCATTGCCATCTTCACAGTTTCCTAATGGATTGGTTTGACCTTTATAGGGCGTCACTTACTCTCTAAAGAGCTCAACTAACAAATACAAAACTTGAACTCCTGTTTTGCTTTAGCTTTATTCAACGTAAGTGATGATCGAAGCATCATTAGTCGTAATGTTTTCAGCTTCAAAGTAGCTGGACAAATTTATAACCAAATCAGTTTAGCGACACATTCATCACAAATCCCTGAAGGTAATTTACCTTTTAGACCAGATAAAGCTGTTGAAGAACGCGTTACATATCCTTTAAATTCACATTTTAATAGAAAATGTAAGCCTAGAATCATTACTGATGTTGATAATATCAACTTCGACTATTGCCTCTTATGGAGGCGATAACCTGTAGCAAGGGCCAGGCATGTATGACGGTATGCTGGAGGCTTGGGTCTCAGGCTATAAAAACACATTTGTCTCTTCTTTTCCTGGAATAAATTTCAGTGTACGTGGCTGATAGAAGATAATGCAACTAACATTAAAAAAAGTAATACTGCAAGCATATACTTTAAATACCTAAGATGTTGTGATTGTAAAATTGTCCCTTACCATAACTGTATTAAGCACAATAGCAACAATAAAGCAATAACTCAGATTGTGTTAATATTTTACATTGATGTTAACATTGCGGTCGCCTAATATTTCTGTCCAAGACTGCTTAAGCAATCGTGTGTATTTGAATAGTTAATGCTTTGTAGACTTTTTAACCGTTTGGAAAAAAGAGAAACCGTTTTTTGTTCGTTTTTCATTTACATATATTTGGGTTTGAATTGTCAGATTGGTGTTTTGCTCACATATTGTAAAGCTTTCCTGTCTCCTGTAAAAGCGTACACATAAAGGAGTAAAACGATTAGGTAAGCACAGACGAAAAAATGAATTAATTAAAATTTTTCATGTGAATTATTCAAATGCTACTGTTTAAGATTAACATCAGTGGTAATTTAGGGGGCTAAGAAGAAGAACGCAAAATCTCAAATCTCGAATTTTTTCCTCAAAAGATACCATGAACGGTGGAAACACCTAGCTAAAAAATATGTATCTTTTTATAGAGTGCAAAGTGTGGAGGAACCCCTTAAATTTGTTTCGAGGATCAGAATACAACAGATTCAAAGCCGCAACTGGAAAAGATCCCTTAACCTATTATGATATGAACCTATCCGCTCAGGTAATATTGTTTTGTGTCTTGATTTTATTCAGAGTACAGTAAAATGATTTTATTCTTGATGTTTGAAACGTCCTTGTAAATGTGTGTCAGCGCTGTATGATATACCTTTCTATGTAACCCTAACTTCCTTGGACGCATTATGCCATAGATGTTAGCAAATATTTACTTGGTTTTATGCAAGAAGAATGGGTTAAAATAAGTAGGAATATTAATAATATATAATATTGTGAAATAAATAGGAATATTAATATCGATAATCGCTTGCTCATATGCAAGATGGGAAAGTAGAGAAGCCAATTAAAACCACCCTGCATTCCGCCATCTGTACTTTACTCTCTTTTTTGAGCTCTTGAGTTTCTGAAAATTAATTACTAAATTATTAAAAAATAATAATAATAATCCTATTGTTGTTCATTCTAAGAAACAAGCTGAAAATAAATTCGATTGCTGTAGATGTCACTGGCTGTTCAAAACTTAGTTGAAGATATCTGTGTATTTTCAGGGCATTAATGGGAAAACACTTCAGCTTCTGTTGCCTTTACTTAAGCGGTTTTCTAGATTTTTTGGGTTTTTGAAAATTAATGACGAAACTATTGAAAATCCTCAAATTATATTATTGCTACTCATCACAAGAAATCGCACTGAATGTAAACTCAACCACTTTAAATGTTGCTGGTATTTCAAAAACTTAGGTGAAGATATCTGTATTCTCTCCGTGCACTAATGGGAAAACCCTTTAACTTCTGTTGCCTTTACTTAACCGGTTTTTTCTTCGTAAGCCGGTTTTTCCTACATAAACCGGTTTTTACTGAATGTAAAATCAGCCGCTTTAAGTGTTGCTGATAATTCAAAAACTTGATTGAAGATGTATGTATTTTCTCCATAGTGGAAATGTTTTGAGCTGAAAAACTTCTTCTTGGCCAACTTATCTCTTATGGGCTGCCTCCCCTTAGAAGTATAATATTTGTAGCCATGAAGATATAAAGATTTGGAGGTAATATGCTTGAAATTCCTTGTGGAGCATTTCGACTCTTATTAGAAGAGCATATCCAAGGGTGGAAAATCATGTTGTTACTAAGATGGGCTCAGGATTGTGTACAAAGCCTCAATTCATACTGGAGGTCCCAGGGACTTCTTTCTGTCTGGTTCCTTCCCGGCGAAGCGCTATGCAAAGTTTTGAGAAGATTTGTAGTCTCCTCTTGCTTTGATTTTGGAACCATTGCTTTTTCTGAGGCCATAACAGTTAAAATGATTTAAATAACGGGAATATTGCAACTTGGAATTTTACGACGTTAAAAAACAAGCATCCTATTGACATGAAAATTGATATGTTTGAACTGGACTTATTAGGAGTTTCAAAAACTCACATCCTAGGCGTAGGAAAAATGGAATTAGGTAATATAGAATTTAATTACTCAGTCAGCAAGCACGGAGTGCATAGATAGGGAGTAGGGGTCATGGTGAATAAGGAAGCTGATAAGTCTTGTTTAGGTTGGAAAGGTATTAATATTAGAATACTAGACTAAAAAGTGCAGTGTTAGTCATAGTGGTATGACATGGTAGAAAAAGAAAAAAGTAACAGTTATAGACTGCTGCCATTTTGTAGGTATAACAATCTCATTATAACCAATACTTTATTTGGTCATAAAATGGTTCGTAAGCAACATGATATCCACATGATGCTAAGACGGCTAGCTTTATTGATTATGCTCTTGTAAACAGAAGAGTAACAGGATCAATACAAGATAATAGGGTACATAGGAGTTCTTTCTTTGATGTTAAAAATAAAAATCTTCATCTAGTAGTGTCTAGGGTTAATCTAAAGTGGATATTTAGGAAGTGTAACTACCTTTCCGGAAGTTTTGACGTTATAGAATCCAGGATGAGTTTTTGAGAGAAACTTTTCAAGAACAGGTGAATACTAAACTGGAGAGTCCTCAATTTAATAATGTAGAAGATAGATGAAATAACTTTAGGAAATTAGTCTTTGAAGTCGCAGATGATGTCTTGGGATAGTTAGGAACGCAGCTAGGATAATTACCGAAAAAGTTTTAAGTTTAGTAGAGAAGAGCACTGGGTTGTATATGGAATATCTGAGTGGTAGATCATATGAAAATAAGAGGAATATGAGGAAAGCGGAGAAAGCAATAAAATGTGATTTAAGGATGTGTGAAGTGGAGCCCATAGGTGAAATTGCTGAAGATCTCGAAGATGCTGCTAGACGACATAATAGTAAGAGATTGTACTGGCTTGCTAAAAATTGAGAGGGAACAGTCAATCTGAACTTGTGCCTGTTAAAGATAAAAACGGAGCCAGAATTAGTGATAAAGAAAGAGCTGAAGAGAGATGGCTAAGAAATTTTGATAACGTGCTAAACTCTTTAAAAGTACAGAAAAATATATTGAAAATAAAGAAAAAGTTTGTTACACTTTTGAAGTATAGGTATATTTATTTTATGAGGCCCCAGGGGCTGATAGTGCGGTAAAAATTTGTTAAGAAATGGTTAGAGATAAATTACTGAAGATTATGAATAACATTTTTGAAATAGGGTAAATTCCTGTTGATTTTAGGGTAACTTTAATCAAGCCCCTTTACAAGAAAGGTGAGAGGCATTAGCTTAGTTTCTTTACGAAGCAAATTACCTAGTATAAGGTATCTTTTAAACTAAGAGGTGCTGTAGATAATGTTTAAGAGAAAAGAACAGTGTGATTTTAGGAAGGTGGGAGGATGCATTACAAAAAATCCTTCTAAATTGATTCTATAGTTGTTCATCCTATGAAATTGGCTTAAAATGTAAATTCAAACGCCTTAGATGTCGCCGCTAATCCTAAAACTTGTTTGTTTATGTCTGTACTTTCACCGTGCACTAATGGGGAAAACCGTGGCTTCCGTTGCTGTTACTTAAACTGTTTTTTTTTTAGAACTATTGAGTGTTTAAATATTAATGATGAAACAATCAAAATCCTCAGAATTAGTTTTATAAATGTTCATCCTTCGAAATTGTTCTGAGTGCAATGTCAGACGCTTTGGAGTTTCCGATAATTGAAAAACTTGGTTTATGATATCTTTATATTCCCATGCACTAATTGGGGAACACCCTAACATCCCTTGCCTTTATTTAATTTGTTTTTTAAAGGTCTTGAGTGTTTGAAAATTAATGACTAAACTTAAGAAATTCCTTCATCGACATATATCAGTTTCCTGAAAATAAAATATTTTCATATATACAAAAGACTGGTGTTGAAAAGGAGGAACTCCCCTCCGTCTCTCTGACCAGTTGTATTCTTAAAAAAGCATATTTACAGCATTTTAAGCCAGTATCTCATGTCACAAACGCTGTAAGTAAGGATTAAATAGTTAGTGTGCTATTCAACAACAGTACGGACTAAAGCCTTAAAAAGATTAAAAGATTTTTCAAGGATAAATGTAACATACGGAGTGCTTTACTGTAAGAAGAGAAAATCGCCTGTTAGATAAACGAACTCCGTTAAAGTTTTCATAGAAAAAATACTTCACGATTTTACAAGCATGGCTAGTGGTAGACGCAGGTTATATTGTGTGTTTTTGTTTTGTTTTTGAGGTTGCTCTGATGTCATTTTTCCTTACAATTCTGGTCATAAACTCTTTCCCTAATAGACACTCATAATTGCACACAAGGGAAGTAGAGGAGGCATAGGGAAGTTTCCTCAACACCAATACTAAGGGTTCCATCCTAAAACAGTTTTATTTTTATTTATACCGCCCAGACCTTTGGGTTTTTTATTACAATGGTGCATAAATCTTTAGAATTCGTATGCAAATAGTTAATTAATTCTATCGTTTTTTAATTTATTTCTTGCAAATATTTTATATGATGTCTATTAGAATCAAAGTAGAACTTCATTTTATTTTACTGCAGGACCACCAAACCTTCTTTACTTGTGAAGCAGACGCTGGCAAAGCCGAATATGAAAGTAAGTGTTCTTGTGTTCAATTTGACGTTACGCTGAAACATAAATCTAACATTCCATACTTAATCAAAAAGTAGATAAAGCTTAAATCTATAAGGCTTTTCTAAAGCAAAAAAAGTTTATAAAGCCATTAATTTCGGGAAAAAAGGGGTTTTTCCTCATGTTGTACATGGTGTAAAAAAAAAAGAAAACACTGTCTGATCCGGGAAAGTAAACTTTTCAGAATAGTTTTATTTAGTACTCCTACTGAATATTACATAATCTCTGAGGTAATCCAACCCTGAGGATAAATTTCGTATCTCTTCTAGATTTGTCGTTAATAACTATGGACAGATATAGAAAGTTTGGAAATAACTCAAATATCAAATTATGGATTTTGGGTTGTTTATGGAAATTTTTGAATTGATTTTCTTGTGTATTTTAATTGAGTAACACAATGAAAACTACGCAAGAGGACATGATATTTCTTATGTACGAAATTACTTTGTTTTCTTAGAAGTAGTTTCCAAAGTTGTCATGATGCATTATTTTTTTGGTATCCTAGAGGTAACTGTTTTCTATACAAAGCATTTTTTTAAGCGGATGGACAAAGCTGGATCTTCTAAAAACTGGAACTGACATTGGTCTGACAGATATAAAATTCATTCTGTGACATTTTCTATTTTAAAGTTATGCTTTTAAAGTATACATTTAGTCTAAGTGAAATGCCCTAGCTTCAAAGCAAAGCATTTTAGAAATCAAATAACATTGGATACTATAGAACTTTATATTATCTTTTTGAGAAACAAAATAAAATCTCTCTATCTCGTATTTCTATCCAAAAATGAACTGTACTTAAATAATTCCTATAGTTGTCATCACATATCGATTTCCTTCACATCCTAGAGATTACTGTTTTTTATAGACAAGGTAGAAAGCATTTGTCTAAACAGATAGAAAGACTTTAATTTTCTAAGAACTGGAACAGACATTGGTTTTCTACAAATAAAATCACTTATATGACTTTTCTATTTTGAAGCTTTGATTCTGGAAAATCTCTATATTTTGTCTATACAAAATACCCTGACTTCGAAGCTTGTCGCTTTAGAAACCATATAATTTTGAATATTGACAGAACTTGACGTTGTCTATTCGACAACCTGAGCAAAATTTCCGTGTCTCTCATTAAGTTTTGGAAAATAATGCCCGAAACTCGTATTTCGAAACGGACATTCCGAGTTTTTCATCTTTCTTTTATTTTGTATTTAAATTTTGGTCATATTTTGACGTTTAACACCATGAAAATTAAGCAAGAAGACATGCACTCTTCTATATCTGAAAATGGATCCACATAAAAGTAGTCGGGTAACTTTTTTCTTGACAAGATGGAATGTTTTTTCTAATGCGGGTAGATAGGTCTTAATCTTCCGAGAATTGGTTCTGATTATGTGACTTGCAGTCGCCATAGATTCTAAGGTAAAAATTTAGATATTTTAAATTGAAGATTGCCAATAGTATTGAATGTAATACTAATATGGGTATAGGGTTACTGACTCCTACATTCTGCTTCTCCAAGTAAAACAACCTAATAAACTACAGTTTGTACGATAATGTTCTTATAACCAACAGGATCGTCCAAGGGAAGAGAAAACCTTTTGTTGGACGTCTCTATTCACTTGCCACCTCAGACCATCGCGCTTGGTACTAGACTATGGGGGGAATACCTTTGGTTTAACCGGACCAGTAATTTTATCCGAACTCGAAACCGGCTCAATCTTTAGAGTCGTGCATCCAGATATCGTCTCTCATATCGTATATCGTCCAGATATCGTCTCTCGTATCGTATATCATCCAGATATCGTCCCTCCTAAAACAAATATTTTAGTGAACTTTTATAACCTGTAACCTAAGCCAGGAGAGAAAATACAAATATTTGTGAATGTTAAGAAACTTACTATTATATTGGGAGATAACAAAACATAAGGTGAACTCCAAGTGGAAATATTCTAGGGTTATTTGCAAGAGAAGAATGCCCCACAGGGTTCTAATTAATTAAGGACGCTGATGACCGTACCCGAAACCACCCTACCAATCCAATAAAAACAAGAGCTAGGAGCTCATGTGACACTAGTCACGAGGTCGCAAGAGCCAAGAGCTCATATGGCATGAGCTCTAGCAAACTTCTAAAAATCAATAGATTGATTTAAAAGGAAAACCAGAGGCTTAATGTCAGTCGGGATTTAAAATAAGAGCTATGTGACACGAGGTCCTTTTAAATATCAAAATCATTAAGATCCGATCACCCACTCGAAAGTTAAAAATACCTGATTTTCTCTAATTTTTCCTCTCCCTTCAGCCCCCCAGATGGTCGAATCAGGAAAAACGACTTTATCAAGCCAATTTGTGCAGGTCCCTGATACGCCTACCAATTTCCATCGCCCTAGCACGTCCAGAAGCACCGAACTCGCCAAAGCACTGGACCCCCTATCTGCCCCAAAGAGAGCGGATCCGGTTACGGCAATCATGTATCTACGACATTTGCTTATTCTATCCACCAAGTTTCATCCTGATCTCTCCACTCTAAGTTTTTTCCAAGATTCCCTGTTTCCCTCCAACTCCTTTGTCCCCGGATCCGATTCGAATTGAAAATGGAGCATCTGAGACATAAGATATTTCTATATATGTTAAGTTTCATTAAGATCAGATCACCCATTCGTAAGATAAAGATACCTCAATTTTCACGTTTTCCATGATTTCCGGTTTTCCCCTCCAAATCCTCCCAATGACACCGGATTTGGTCGGGATTTAAGATAAGAGCTCTGAAGGACAAGATCCTTCTAAATATCAAATTTTATTAAAATTTTATATCTCGTTCATAAGTTACAAATACCATATTTTTTCTATTTTTTTCCGAATTACCCCAACTCCCCCAAAGAGAGTGGGTCCGGTCTGGTTATGTCCGTCACGAATCTTGGACTTTTGCTTATTCATCCCACCAAGTTTCATCCTTATCTCTCCACTCTAAGCTTTTCCCAAGATTTCCGGTCCCCCCTCAACTCCCCCAAATGATACTGGATCCGGTTGGGATGTTAAATAAGAGATCTGAGTTACAAGATCCTTCTAAATATGAAATTCCATTAAGATCCGATCACTCCTTCGTAAGTTAAAAATAGCTCATTTTTTTCTAATATTTCAGAATTAACCCTCCCCCCAACTCCCCCAAAGAGAGCGGGTCCGTTCCGGTTATGTCAATCACGTATCTAGGACGGATACTTATTTTTCCTACCAAGTTTCGTCCCGATCCCCCCACTCTAAGCGTTTTCCAAGATTTTAGGTTACCCCCTCCAACTCCCCCCAGTGTTACTGGATCCGGTCGGGATTCCAGAAAAGAGCTTTGAGACACTATATTCTTCTAAATATTAAATATCATTAAGATCCGATTACCCGTTCGTAAGTTAAAAATACCTCATTTTTTCAAATTTTTTCGTATTAATCGTCCCAAGATGGTCGAATCGGGGAACGACTATTTCTAATTTAATCTGGTCTGGTTGCTGATACGCCTGCCAAATTTCATCGTCCTAGCTTATCTGGAAGTGCCTAAACTAGAAAAACGGGGACAGACAGACTGACAGAATTTGCGATTGCTATATGTCACTTGGTAAATACCAAGTGGTATAAAAACATCTTTTTTTTTTAAATTAGTCAGAATTCTCTGTCTAGCTAACCCAGTGACTCATCCCTAGGCGTGGATTTCCCGACCCAAGCTAATTAGCGAATTATCTGAGACGCAATTTGTTCTGAGCTTAAAAAAAAAAAGAAAAATGAGTTTAAAGAGAAACTAATAAGTTACGAAAAGCGTATTTATCCAATAATGAGGGTCAGAGTGCTAACATTGGACTTTTTTCTGAAATTTCTGGTTTTATCCTTCTTATATTTTAATCGACTAATATTATAGAAAATTTGAAAGATTACATAATTTTTCTTATATACCAAATTATTTCGTCCACCTATAATTAATTCTTAATGCTTTCATGGCACATAAATCTTGTTGCACATTCTATAGATAATTTTTTTCTAGACAACATAGTTTTGTTTTTTGATAACTGATAGAAAGGTGGGAGATCTTCTAAAAGTGGGAGATTGCATTAGTTTTGCAGAAATAATATTTCTTTTGTAACTTTTACTTTTGAAGTTCCGATTTTGTGAATTCCCTGCATTTCGTTTAAGTAAAAGGGCCGAGCTACGGAGGTAAACTTTTTAGAAATCAAATAATGTGAAATACTTATAGAGCTTAAAATTATGCATACCTTAATGGGTAATTTTAGGAGTAATGAAGTTTACATATTTTGAATCCCAATAAAAAGTAGGTTCCTTTCGTATGTACATATTGTTAATAAAATTCTTTTTTTTATAGTTTTGGTTACTATTGGGACGGTTCGCTCGCTTGTGGTTCAATTGTATTTTGCAATTCCGGAAAATAATTAAATATGTCCGTAAACTCTCCTTATGAATGAAATGTATATACCTTAGATCTACAAATGACTCCCAAGGTAAGCAAAATTATTGTTCATATAGGGAAAATGTTCAAGTGAAAACATTGCCTTATTGGCTTTTAATTCTGGAGTGGTATGTTTTTATAGTTATGGCTACGGCTTGGAGAGAGCGAAATCCTGAAGCTCGAATTGGAGCTGCGAAGCTCGCTTTAAAGACAAATCCAGAATGTGCACCGGCTCTGTTACTTTTAGCAGAAGAAGAGGCATCTTCAATACTTGAGGCTGAACGTCTTCTCAAAGAAGCATTGAAAGCTGCCGAAGTAAACTATAGAAAATCTCAGCAAACACAGCATCAAGGGCCATTAATGGAAGCCATTCATCGTGAGTGCACAGTTTTTGTTCTCTCTTTATTTATCTATTTATTTATTTATTTATTTGTCTTCCATTTTTCTAACTCCCCATTCCATCTCTTATGTTCTTTCTATCCATATCTACCTTTCTTTTGTCCATTCTATCTCTCTCGCATGCAACTCCAATAAAATGTAAGTTACAAAACTTGCCCCCCCCCCTTCCGAAAGTGTTTTACAGATTTACTGTAGCAGTTTATTACTTGCTGAATGATTTTATTTTTTCATTTTAAGCACTAGTCTTGAAGCCTCATTCGCAAGAGCCTCATTTTTTTTTAATTGTTTTTGCAGATTCTGAATGCTCAAGAGTCTATCTGGGATCTTAGAATCTGATCGGCTGAGGCTTATTTCGACCTCTGAAAGGCACTGTAGGTGAGAGCCACAGGAATAACTGAATAGTTAAGGTGTTTGAATGGTTTTTCCTTCTTAATTGAATGGCTAAAGTCGTTGGTTAAGCTATTGTCAAAGGAAGGACTTGCAGCTGGTTACCACCCGGTAATAAAGAAATCACTAGATTTTTAGTGATTTTCTGGTTGCTTTAATGATTTTTTTCAATAATATAGTGATTTATCTGCACATTTAGTGATTTTTTTTGTTTAAGCAATATAAAAAATTATTACAAATAATGATACAAAGGGGTGGTAACCCTGATCAGCAGGAAAATGTGTGGTCAATCACACTGATCCTCTCGGTCTGCATTGTCCTGCAGATACTTATGACTTACATTAGCTTGAAGATCCTCCCTTTGAGACAGCTTAGCATAGGCTGCAGTTATTGACAATTATATCAGATGTGTGAATGTGTCAAATGTGGCCTTTAGGCGTGATAGTGACGATTTGGATTTGCTTATATGCTTTAGGGTGTTTATATAAAAAAATGTACTCCATTTAACTGTTATAATAGGGAATCGTTGGGGAATCCCTCTTTGTAAAGATGTATCCTGACATAAATTATTTTTAGATAGGAAAAGTTAATAAAGCTGTATTTAAAAATATAAACACATTGAACCGAAATTGCGATCTCATTTCAATGCTAGTTTAAAGACACTTGCCTACTAAGAAACATATTCCAAAATTTGTGGATTTTTTTTTATTTGGGACATTAAAAAAAAAAGAAAAAAAAAAGACCAATGTTTATGTCAGTAAAAAAAAAAATAAAACTTTCATTGGTCTGTTGACAATGTATTCAATACAGGCTTGTCTGTAGTTTCTCA
The DNA here is from genome assembly GCF_032884065.1 of Artemia franciscana. Taxonomy (NCBI): domain Eukaryota; kingdom Metazoa; phylum Arthropoda; class Branchiopoda; order Anostraca; family Artemiidae; genus Artemia; species Artemia franciscana. Next base: position 20,339,524 of record NC_088879.1, on the reverse strand, counting down.
TATATCAACTCCTTTCATATTTTCCTTTTCCTTTGCGAAGTGTGTGTGGGGTTTCCTCTTCTTTTTATTTATAGTAAATACTAATTTGTTTCATCAAGTTTGATTTTTATTTTCTCCTTTTCTTTTCTGATGTAAATGCTTCCAGATATGAAAATTCTGTTCAATTAAGTTTGAGTAGACCTCAGTTCATCAATTTGGAATAGTTTGATATAGAAAATATCTGAAGGAAATGACTCTTCAGCAAGTCTTGAAAAATATACTTTCCTGCAAATTTACCCTTCGCAAGGTTCTTTCGAGTAGTAAGCCCGTGCTTAATAAAGCGTAAATTGTTTTAATCAGGGACTAGATGGAAATCGTTTTCCTCATTCAGGCAAAAAGCACCAAATATCATGTTTGCCTGAATATGAAGAACATTTTTAAATGTATTTTGAGTAGGCTTAACCAAATTGACCCATATAAATATTTACTGTTAAATCACAGAAAAGTTTTTATTCTCTTTTCTTGTTCAGAGAAATTGTATTTGTGACAGCTTTTAGGCATAATGAAAAGCTTTCGATCTAATGCAAAGGCCTCAAAAGTGTAACGAGAAAAAGAAGAATAAAGAATTCGGTCATATTGTCATTCTGGAGGCTTAGTTGTAAAGCACCAACATTTTTTTTCGTATGTAGCATTATAAACGAGCTCACTCGAGCTCCTCGTTTTAGATAATATCTTTGTAGGTTATACATTAAAGATATCCCCATACCCGTGGTATATTTCCATCATAGAAGTAGGGGGAACAGCTCGTAATTAAAGGTAGAGAAATTTAATCCCTTTCAAATGCCAATGCTCAATGAGTGCCAATGAGTAAAGAACATCGTCCGAGGTGATCATCTGGCGGATTGCTTGATTATACTGGACAGGTTTATGTAGGTCTAAACGGTGTAATGCATTTGGGTTGCTTGCAAAGTAGACTGCTTTTATTGGGGAAATGAAAGTTCTATTGTATCTAGCTCAAAGACTACATCACATTTGTATTAACTGTGAACCAAAATGAAGTCCCATAATTCACGTACACTTTTGCCTTACATTTCACGTACTGCCTTTTGCTGATATTTTTTTTCTTCTCAAATCTGAGAACAAAACACTTTTCCTTCGAAAGTTGAAGACCGTGTTTTGCTCCTCTGTGATGTGTAAGGCACGTCTTTTTTTGCATGGTGAAGTAGTTGAATCTCCTAATCCCGAGATTTGGTTTTATTGTAGTATTTCTGTTTTTAGAATTTCAATGCAATGGAGAGCCACGCTTTGAATAATTGAATCGTTTGTTATTAAAGGAGGACGCTTCTTTTTTTGCAATAGGTATAGTTCCATTTTCTAAGGCCTCAAATTGAATAGTTTATTTTTAAAGGAGAACGTTACTATTTTTTGAAATAGGTATTGTTCCTATTTTCCCATTTTCTAAAATTCTATTAGCCTTTAAACTGTCAGTTTCGAGAGGTTTTGTTCCTAATTCAACTTGATGCGGTGTCTAACTAACTAACTGTCAGCTTTTATTAGCTTAGTTAATTGATTCTGATCCTTCTTACCATTTTGGAATATAAATAATCATTAAAAAGAAAAAAAAATCATCGTTTCACTGTGTATTTCAAATTTGCTGATTGAATTTAGAATTTCTAGGTCAAAATTAAAAACAATGGACTTTTTTGTCGTCAAAAGATGACAAAATGTCGACATGGTGTCAACATTTTACAATTTGAATGCCTGCTGTTTCAACAGAAAATCAACTACAATGGCATAATTCCTTGTTGTGTTGACAAAGATGCCAATTCAAACTTGACTAAAACCAGATTTTTGCTCTCTGTTCTGTCTTTTAGAATCTATATATTTTTTCTGTCTTTTCCTTTTTTTTACTTCTGTTTATTTTTTATTTCAGGGCGAGATACAAATGTATTAATTTGTGTTAAAAGAAGATATGCAATGTGCCTAAGAAAGCTTGGGAAATTAAAAGAAGCAGTAAAAATGTTTCGTGATGTAAGTCTATTTTTTTCACAAGTGCTGATTTTCAAAAACTGTATGAATTTAATCAATGTATTATTCTGCTTCTTGAGATTTCAGGGTTTTTTTTCTTTCCTTTTTTTTGTTTCTACTTAAGAAGTGATGGGTCACGCGATAAAATAGTATAAGAAATATTACACAATATACAAATTATATGAATTTAATCAATTGTACTATTCTGCTTCCTCAAACTTCAGAATATTTTTCTTTCCTTTTTTTATTTTTTTTGTTTCCGTCTAAAAAGTGATAGGTTACGCGATAAAGCAATATAAAAAAATACACAATATAAAAATTATATGAATTTAATCAATGTACTATTCTGCTTGCTCAAGCTTCAGGAATATTTTTCTTTCCTTTTTTAATTTTTTTTATTCCGCCTAAAAAGTGATAGGTCACGCGATAAAGCAGTATAAAATAAAATACACAATATAAAAATTATATAAATTTAATCAATGTACTATTCTGCTTCCTCAAGCTTCAGGAATATTTTTCTTTCCTTTTTTTATTTTTTGTTTTTGTCTAAAAAGTGATAGGTCACGCGATAAAGCAATATAAAAATTATATGAATTTAATCAGTTGTACTTTTCTGCTTCCTCAAACTTCAGGAATATTTTCTTTCCTTTTTTTTTTTTCGTCTAAAAAGTGATAAGTCACGCGATAAAGCAATTTAATATTCACTTGTTAACAAAACTATGAGTTTAAACACGCCCCCTCCAAATATCACAGCATGATATGGAAGAAGGATAATCGAACAAATCTTCAAAAAAAAATAACATTAATCTCAGAATGGGTTAAAAAACATAACTAAAACATCATGTACCCTGCTACCACATGTAAAATCTTGAAAGCAAAAGCACCTAGAATAAAAGAGGCAGTAGCTTTGAGCATGGAATGACCAAGGGAATGACATCTACTGGGTAACCGTGTGAGATAGATTTTAAAAGTGTAGACTCCAGGTTGATGTATTATGGGAAACCAACAATTCTAAAAAGGGAAATTTTGTTTCTATGAGACACTTCAAATATGTTATCAAAGCATACTACAAATACACATGGTAAGTGCTGGAAGAAGAAATTAAGCTTAAAAATGCTTAGGGAATTCTGGAGGGGCGTAGGTTTCCTGGGCCACCCTCTAAATTCACCTCTGCCATTATTGTATTTTTAATTTGTCAAAGACCCGAAATTGCGAGAAAATCCATTAATGCAGAAAAGGTTTGTATATTGTTTCCATACTAGATGAAAGAAATTGTCCTTTTTCATTTTAATTGAGTGTATTTTCATCGTAACACCTTAAATTAGGTATCTTTTTCTTAGACCACACTGCCGTTCTATGACGAACAAATAAACTTTCAAATAGGGATAAATCCATTTATTTTTTTTTTTTTTTTTTTTTTTTTTTTTAGAAAGGAAAAAAACAGGTGCAAAAGTCCAGGTATTTCGACCACATATACAGCGATCGTCATCAGTAGAAATAATAATGTTTAAACTAGCATATTTATACAAAACAAAATAAATAAATTTTCGGGTCATTCATAAAATAATGAACTAAATTAAAGCTCATTTAATGACGGGTATAGTGCTATGGACTATCTAAAATTCTACTGAATGTCTGTCTGACTACAGACAGCAAAATGTACTGTTCGAGGTAGCAAATTTACGATGCTGTTATGTGTTTGTTCGTGTACAGTATTAAAGTATGCCTCTTTATTTGAGACAGTATATTATGACATGCAACTGCTCATATCACATTTCATAGATGATGTATTTTGTAATATTACAAATCTTCCGTAATACATTTAGGGTATTAGAGTAGTTTCTCATGCCGGTAAATGGCATGCCTAAAATTACGGAATCATAAGTACTCCAATGTCGTCGTAAATATAATTTTGATTTCAAAGAGACTCATTTTTTGAAGGAACGTTTTATTTGTAGTTCATTATTTAAGTGTATTATTGTAACTAAAAATTGTATTTTTAGTTAACGAAAGAAGTTCCCCAAATCCTGGGAGTTTTAAATATCCAAGAAAATTTGTTGGAAGCATTGTTAGAAATGCAAGCGTATGCAGATGCTCAGGCAGTGCTAGCCAAGTACGATGATATTTGTTTGCCTAAAAGTGCGGCTATTTGTTACACAGCTGCACTACTTAAAGCAAGAGCTGTGGCGGATAAGTAAGTGTCTTTTTTTTTTTTTTTTTGATTTGACTTAAGTCCCGTCCAGCCTTTGTGGCTGTATTTGGGCTTCTTCTCTTCTAAGAAAATCATGAATTTGGCGACGGTATTTCAATCTGTCAGGCACTGGGCGAATGTAACGGTGCGGGGGGGCAATGGGCCGGGAAGTTTTCGGTCTATCTCTTACAAGGTCGTCTTCGGGGGCGTTTGCCGTGGACCCATCCTTCGAAGGTTATTGTTGGTTGTTGGTTGGCCGACATTCACTGAATATGGCCAAGCTAACATAGCTGTTGGCTTTTCATTCTGTCCACGGTGATTCGGGGACAACAGACTAGTTTTTGGTGGTCTTCCGTTGAGACTTGGTCAACATTGGGAATCCGCCGCTATGCGTCTAAGGCATTTAATTGAAAAAAGATAAAGCTTCTTCTATTTAGTTTTGACTGGTTATGAATAAAAAAAAAACTCTATTTAAAAGGAGCAAAAAATTATCAGCTTTTAATTTTAGTCTAGTGGCCATTACTGTTGCTTTTTGTCTTCGAATGTTGCAAAAATAGAATTGTCTACTTTTTTTGCAATTAAAAAAAATTGTTACACCTTATGCAATATTTAGCGTTCTCAAAAGCCCCTTCGCTCCCTCTTTCAAGCTAAAAACCATAAGAAGAAAAATTAAAAGAAAAATAGTTTGAAAGACCTGGTTTACTCCTCCACATTGAGCATCTTGAAAGAAATTTATTGTATTACAATTTGAATGCTTTCTACTTAATGCAGTTCTGCCTATTTTGCTTGTCTAATTTGTCTAAGACACAATTTTAAAAGGACTAAATTTTAAGTTTTTTCCTCTTAGAATCATTTAGGAGTCAATTATCTTTTTTTCCATAGTACAAAGATAATGCTTCTCTTAGAAGTAGCCCAAAATATCTTGTAAAATAAGAAGCATTTAAATGTATATGACGTATGTTTTCAATAAAACATACGTTCATTCTAATTTCTAAAATGCTAATGTTGAAATATGTATGAAATACATTTGCTAAAATACAGGGTGTCTAATGTTAAGTGTTGCCTGTCAATATTTCAGAAACTATGCTTAAATTGTTTCGTTAAAATTGTCATATTTTGTCGTATAAAAATGTGTCGTTAAAATTAAAATTGTCTCGCTAAAATTAACAAACTAATCTGTGATGGGTGCACATGCTCTTGTGCAAATTTGGATTCCAAATGAATGAATGAATGAACTTTATTACCCGTAAAGTATAAAAAAACACAAAGTACGGAGTATTATAAATAAACAAAAACAAATACGATAAACAGCGAAGAAAAACAAAATTCAAACTAACAAAAGACAACATGGACTAATTAACCAGTATCAATATGGAAAAAAGGCTGCAGAGGGTCATAAACGTGAATAAAGTTGATAGTCTTTTTACATAAATCATCACTGGAAGACCGAATCCGAGAAGGTACATCAATTAAACCAAATCGAGCAATTATTTTTTTGTTTCGGTGCCATCTAGGAAGCCGGAGGAGGAATTTGCAATATCTGAAATAAGCCGTACATAGAGTATGTCGATCTTTCTTACGAAACAGATGAGCCATGCCTGATAAAAACAAAAGCACAGGGGCGCAATAAGCGTTATAAACAATGCACAAACCGTTGCGGTTGTAACGGCTTTTATTTGGGGATATTTTTCCGTAAGCGACGCGTAGGTTTTTCACGGATGGATTCACTAGAGATGAACAGGTAGTGGAAAGTGTTGGGCCGAAACACAGACCAAGCCAACTAACTAAAGAAGAACATGGTAGAACTGCAGTCCCAGCAACGAATGGAGCGACCGCATAAGGGCTATTAAAACAAATAAACTCGCATTTAGACGCATTAACTGACAGTCCAATCTTAGATAGTTCATTGATTAATATAGTAAAATTAGAAAGCAATCCACGGCGAGTCCGGGCAACAAGAAGAACGTCATCTGCATACGCAATAGAAGACAAACCAATATTACCGTAAAAAACAGAACTTCTAAGGGGACGCAGGCACGAGGCAAGCACGCATTTAAATATACTAGGAGACAATACGGCACCTTGCCGAACTCCCTTATTAATTTTTACCGGGTCAGATATGTGTCCATTCCAGGTAACTTGAATTTTAGACTTTGAATACCAAGAGGACAATAAACTTAGCACGGAAGGATTAACACCTGAAGACGCAAGGGAAAATAGAGCCTGAGAGTGCACAATATTGTCGAAAGCTCCAGAAATATCAACAGTAAGACAGTATAAAGACATTTTAGTTGTTAGGGCATTATTCATGAGTCGGCTTAAAACATGATGTGCATGGGAGCAGCCGAAACTTCTCCGAAAACCAAATTGAAAAGGCGTAAAATCACCGACTCAATTTCTGGTAGTAACAAATGTTCAAGCAACTTACTTAAGAAACACGATACTGTAATGGGACGATAATTCACACATGACGTGGGGTCCTTGCCTCGCTTTTGAATAGACGTTGCACGGCCACAAAGGAAACTATCAGGAACAAGCGACTGTGCTAAGCAAGACTGGAAAAATATTTGTAGATGGTTAAGTAGAGCAGGACAATCATAAGCAAAAAATCGGTAAGATAGGCCGTCACCATCAAGGCTATTTGAATGCTTAATTTTTCTTAAAGCCCGGCGAATTTCAGATATTGCTACAGGCTGGACATGAGCCTGCAGGAGACGGTATGGTAAAAGCGGTTTAAGCAACTTATAATAAAAAGACTGAAGAAAACTATTAAATACACTGAACACACGCTTATAATGATCAACAAAATTAGCTAGCTGGAGACAAGATAGGGTAGATGGGGAACATTTCTCACTATTAATAACCTTATTCCAGGAGGCCTTATCGGTGGGGCCTGGCCATGCATTCAAGCGTGCTCTCTTCAAACTGGCCTTATATTCAAGTTTACACTTTTGTTTCACAGAGAAAACAGCTCCGGACGATGGTCGGTCACATGATATCCACATACGTAGCCAAAATTTGGCTTTTTGCTTAGCACCTTTTACTTCAGGATCAACGTTCCAATTAGGCTTTCTTGTACCAATCCTAACTTTATCCACAGGCACTGCAGCTTTGGAAGCTGATTTAAGGCAATGAACAATTTGATAATAGCAATTTAGGTCAACTCTACTTGAAGGCGAGAAAACTGACGTTTGCATCAGGTGATATGGCACTTTTATGGTCGACAGTAAAGCAGTTAGCGTAGCAAGGTATAGTGGGACATTAGCACGATCCCAGTTCAACTTCGTATGCCACTTCGGCTGAGCCGAAAGTGTTTTGCCAGATAGCTCACAGGACAAATTACAGCTAAGAATAAGGTGATCGTCATCAATCTTCTCTTCGTCCACCCTGACAATCGATGATATTAAGCTGAAACTGGAAGAGATCACGTGATCCAGGTTCGATTTTGAACAGCCTCTGTTATGAATATACGTGAATGGGAGGCTCTTAACTGCGACGTGATATATGCTAGGAAGTGATTCTAGCAAGAGGATTGATCTATCGGAGGTACCAAGAATGTCACAGTTAAGGTCACCAGCTAAAACCCAATTTAGGTCTTTCAAACGTAGACTTTCGAGAAGAGACTTTAAACTGGAGCAACATTTAGCGAAAGATGTGAATGATGCTATAAAACGTCGATCGCAAGGTAAGTAAACGTTTATAAAGGCAGTATTGTCACATTGAATCGCTAAGATGTTATCATCACAATGAATCACAGAGGGCTTTGATGGGGAACGGAAAAAAATTGCTAGGCCACCGGAAGGGCGGCCTCTAGTTTTCTTGGCCTCTTGTGAAAAAAAAATGGTGGACAGAAGATCGCTTCAGGCTAGAAACGTTTGATTTGGTCAAAAGGTAACTCCAGCAAAATGAATTAAAAATTAATTGTAAGGAAACTAAGAGGTTGAACGTAAGACCAAAAAAACCATGTAAAATTCTAATTACTGGCATGTTACGAATGAAAACTTTGATTTTGCAATTGACGTTGCAAAATGAATTTGAATTAAAATAGAATAGTTGTGGGCATCAAATCATGATTAATTGTAGAAAAAGCCAAGGCAGATAGTCCAATTGACTGAGAAGCAAACCTGGCATTAATCCCCCCCCCCCTTATTAGGATTGTATAAAAATGATGTTATGTACTTGGAATATGCAGGGGAAAGCGCAGGTTTAGTGAGAGTCGCTGTTCTTTTGTATTTGTATGTCTTTTTTTATAAAGAGCTTTATCAAGTTTATCAAAGCTCAAAGATAAAACCTCGGAGCATGGAATTGGACGAAAAGAGACAGTGTACCCCTGAGAGTTGATTAAGGCCCACTCGCACTGAGATTTTACTAATGTCAAGATTTAACGAGCGCTAATTTGAGTCAATCAGATTTTTCACCAAATCTTCTGATTGGCTAAAAAATTGATTGGCTCAAAAAAAATTGGTTGGCTCAAACTAACACTTGCTAAACCCCGCTATTAGTAAATTCTTATTGTGAATGGGCTTCTAATTAGTTACCAAATCACAAGTGTTCAATGCACAGTTGGTCGGAGTAATAGATCTTATTAGTTGAAATAAAGCACTGAGCCCCTTCTAAAAAAAAAGTTTTGAAACAACTCTTAAGGAAGAATAACGCTTGAAATAGAATGTTGTTGTATCTCCTCAAAAGGCATATGAACCAGCTATAAGTCGTGTTATTAACGTCCTCCCTTCATGCCAAGACTGATTAATATTATCGTGAACATTTTCCATATTCAATATCTTATTTATATGATTAGCTTGAATTAACTTTTGACCATTAACACAAAAAAAAAGGATCGTCCATTTTACATTATTTCTTTATCAGACTTCTGTATTACATTATTTCTGTATCAATGCTTAAATCAATACAAAAAAAGGGGAAAAAGATAAAAGGTTGTTTTGGGAAACTTTTTTTAAATTCCAATAAGATATTAATGACTTGTAATCAACATCAAGTTTTCATTCGTAAAGTGCCAGTAATTGGAATCTTACATGTTTTTTTTTTATCTTACGTTCGACACTCTTAATTTCCTTATAATCTATACTTAGTGTCAAGCTTGGATTAGTCAATCTTGGCTAAATTATTATGTTAAGTGTCTAGTATTAATCATTACTAGGTGTGAATCTAGAGCAATACAAAAGGAGTCTTTGGAGAACAGTATGGAAATCTCTACTGGAGGCTCAACTTATTGTATTAACTGAGTTAAACTAAGTTAGTTTCAACTGAGGGTTAATTTAGCTTAGTATCAATTATTTTTAGATTTGTTTTGTCTTTTTATTGTTTTCCTTAAAGGTTTTCACCAGATGTAGCAAGTGGGCGGGGCTTGACTAGTGCCGAAATGAGTGCCATAGAAGCTATACATAGAGCAGTCGAGTTCAATCCCCATGTGCCCAAGGTAATTTTATCTTCCAATTTCTCTAATATCTCAATCCATTTTTAGCTCCTTCTTTTCCTTTTCAAGTTGAATTTTTTGTTCCCTTCAGAGCTGAATAAGGAATGTCTTTATTTTTTAAATTGTCTTCTTTTGGTTTCAAAATATTGCCTAAACTGATTATGCTACAAATGTGAAAATTTATGCAGAATGATTTTGAAACCATGAAAATTGACAACGACTGTAATAACATTTACTTATTACCCGTAAACATCAAGAAGATAAATAGTAAAGCAATCGTGAAGAAGATAAGTAGAAGAGGGCTTAAACAAAGAAAAATCAACAAAAACAGATAAATACAAGAAACAAAACAGATGGATACCATCGTGATGAGCTAATGAGCGTGGATACGCCATTTCGGTGCATTTAGTCACTGAAGATTAGATAACGGGAATCAGCTACTGCATTAGTATAATACGTATGTTTGTATGCTATTTTAATAATATTAATAATACAATAGTAATTTATGTTTTATTCATCAGTTGAACAAAAGTTAAACGGGGAATAATAGATGGAAACACTTCACAAATGCTTGAACAATCCGATTTATGAATAGGCAATCTGAGTCAGCGTTAGTTACGTTCGAAGTAGACGATTTTTGGACATTCTGCGCTTGAACGCTGCATCTTCTCTTATTCCATAGCTGGTACATACAACTGGAACTTTGTATGGATTTTGTCAGTTACTGCTGTGGGGTCCAGCACAACATGCAGAATCGTCACCTTTTGCACAGGTGGAAGCTATGTATCCCAGACCTTAACATTTATAATCCTACACTTATGACCTTAACATTGTAAAGGAGTATAAATGTATTTTGAAACAAGTCATGGCCAATTTTCACACTAGAGGAGATCGCCAGCTCAAGTCAGAACCTGAAAGAAAATATACCTTAACTGCCATAATAACCTGTATTCGAACAGGTTTAGTGCGATTAGTAACTGGATTGGTGGCATCCTTCTCATCAGCATGTTTTGGGATACCTCTGGCTACGTCGATATTAACGGATTCTTTCACTTTTGCGCTGCTTGTACCTGACTGAAATGGGTAGTAATTTTTATTCGACATTTTAACAATCCCTTGATTCTTGGTTGATTTGACACTTAATAAGTGAGTCATCTATTTCACTTAAATCTATAAATCCTTTATTTACTTTGGAGTCGATCAAGTCTGGAGAGTTAGTCACAACAACAGATTACGATTTCTTCCCGCTTTTGACAAATTCATTTCTGTTAGGCTTCACCGGTGAGCTAAGAGGAGCATCGAAGCATATTGCTTGCGCTCCTTTAATTTACGCCCCAATTTCTTAAGCCGACGTAATGAATCGGCTCCTCACCTGAGCGTAGTGTCTGGAATATCATACAACGTGTATAAAAACAGCATCTGTGTTTCTGTTGTGTTGTTTCTGTCGTGCATAAACGTCAACTGGACTATTCACTAACACATACTTCTTAGCGGAATAGTTAATTTCCCTCTGGCTGTAGAAAAGCATTCTTTTTGCTTCTAAAATATGTGCTCTTTTGCAGAAATTGCAGATAATTGCAGACAGATCATGCTCCACTTTGCTAAACTTTTCACTGTTTGTAGTAATATTTTCATCATCGTACGACCGCGACAAATAGTTGAAAAGTCCATGCTTATATATTTGCATTGCATTTACATTTAGCCTCAAGCGCACACATAGGGATGATGGTGAATCAGTATTCAATACGGACTGAAAAGTCACTTATGGTGTCTTCAGCAATAAATTTCAACTTACAGGATAATCCAATTAGACCAAAACCGGTTCTCTGCAATTTAAAGACTCTATTGCTTATTTTGATCTAACCATAGTGAGGTGACAAGTATCTATACACTGCTTCTGTGTTTTCAGCCTGTGTTTTCTGTGTTAAGATTAGATTGTGTGGATCAATCAGAGCTATAATGAAAGGACAGTTGAGATGGCTATGGCATGTTTTGCGGATGAAAGATGACAGATTACCAAAGATTATCCTTTTCGGCCAACCGTCTAGGGGTAAACGGAAAGCAAGTCGTCCTCGTCTTGGATGGGAGGACGTCATAAAGAAAGATTTAAAGGAAATGGGAGCTTCCTGGGATGCTGTAAAAGGGGAGGTATTTAACAGATCGTAATGGAGGAGGAGTGTGCCTAGCTGTGTTGGCCTCAGGTGTCTTGGTGCTGCGGTGAGTTGTTAGCAGTAGTAGTCGTAATCAGTCACAATAATCTTTGGCAGATGAAACTTTTTTACAATTAATTTAGTTTGATACCAAAAGGAAAGATAAAGGATGAATTTACAGTAACAGAAATAGGAAGATTAAATGTGTGTGATAATTTTTTTTTTAAGTACAGGATATCAGAACAGAATGATCGGAAAAATATTATAAAGCTCGTCTGTTGCAGTATGATTACATTTACCGCAATTGACTATAAATCTAGAGTGACCAGTCTGAATTTTCCCCTTAGTGACATAAAGCAGCACACTCCCGAAGAGTTTTGTGATTTTTCGCAAATGTAATATCCAACCATTGAATCAAATCCCGTCGGATGGAAAAAGTTAGATAAATTAAGGTTTAGTAACACAAACTTCCTAATAACATAAACTTATTGCATTGTTTTTTTTTTATTTCTCAAATGTTATACCGAGTGTCCACTGTAAAGTAATAAAAGTCAGTTTTAAAATAACCTTCCATTGGACCAAGAGTATTTCATTCCTTATTTTTATTGATGGGAGGACTTTATCTTTTTCCTATTGAAAATAAAAATAGTAAATATTAAAAGTTGAGAAATTATTAAAAAAAAAGCCATGAATAAAGACAACCAACGAATGTTGAAAGGGTATGTTCATAGTACAAAAACTGAAGAATAAAAATTTGAACTTGACAAATGTTCATTTTTAATGATCCTAACCGCGATATCTGTTTACGCAACTTGGCTATTTGAAATTATCTTGTTTAGAGTATTTTATAAATTCTTTCCGGTTATCTGTATGGGACAAACTGTCATTGTACACTACAAAGTGCATAATGGAATGTACAGACCAACCCTTCAGTATCAAATGCTTAATCTCCATGCGATTCTCATCCTCCATTCTTTTTTCTATAACAATGAGTCTGGCATTGAAATTTATCTATACCGATAGGGCGCTGTTACCACATGACAGCGGGCTGATTTCTATTTTGGAGTGGTACATCTTCCTATTAGGAACATATTGACTAATTTAATCGACGCAAAGCAACAAAGCAAAAGTATGTATCACTTCTGTATAAAATGACCCTTCGTATAAAAGGTATCAGTACATAGTTCGAATGTAAAATTAATGAAAATAAAAATAAAATGTGAAAAACGGAAAGTAGTAAGGTTAGACAAAAAAACAGTAACGTATATTTGATCGATGTAGCCTCAGGGCCGTTGAAATGTAATTTTAGTATTGTTCTGCCTAGTCGACACTGTGCTATTAAGAGTTCTAAAACCTGATGCTGAGTTAGCACGCTAGACTAAAACGTATCGATATAAGGTATCAGTATATAGTTCAAATAGAAAAATAATGAAAATAAGAAGAAAAAATGTGAAAAACGGAGAGTAGTAAGGTTAGACAAAAAACAAGGACATTTCTTTGATTGATGTAGCCTCAGGGCCGTTGAAATGTAATTTTAGTGTTGTTTTGCCTAGTCGACACTGTACTATTAAGAGTTTTAAAACCTGGTGCCAAGTTAGGACGCCACACTTGAAATCGTTTCCTCGTAAAAATAGGGGCTAATGTCCTGGTGTCGCTGATTATTTAGTTTGGAACGTAGGTCAGTTGCGTGACTCTGTAAGCTCAGCCAGAGTCGATCCAGCTCTAAATGGGTACCTTGAGAAATCTGAGGAAAGTAAGCAAGAAGGGTATTTGAGAGCACAAGATGGATGATCCCAAACCCCCATTGGACTTCCTGAGTGAGGGGCCTTGAAACAGAGGTCAGCACCTCCAGTAGGGACTGTAAAGTCCAATGTTATATTTTTTGTTTTGTTTGTTTTTTTAACCTGGCGGATGCAATAACAAGAATGAAAACAACGAAAACTTGTAACGATATTGGAACGGCAACCTTATATAATTCACTAGATAAATATTTGTTCAATTTGACTTTTTTGTATAATTGGTTCCTGTTAGTTATCATTCTCTATTGTGCTCAATTTGATCTATCAATTTATTTTCTAGTATCTGCTAGAGACGAAGCCATTAATACTGCCTCCCGAGCATATTCTTAAGCGCGGAGATTCAGAAGCCATCGCCTATTCGTTTTTTCATCTTCAGCACTGGAAAAGAGTGGATGGCGCCCTTCATCTCCTTCTATGCACTTGGGAGGGTACTTTCAGAATGATTCCATACCCCTTAGAAAAAGGCCATTTATTTTATCCATATCCTACGTGTACTGAATGTGCAGACAGGGAGCTCCTACCAGGTATGAATCTTATTTTAATAATATGATTGTTATGAAAATATTGTTCACAAACTGTGGAAGTATTTCGTTGTAACGGCTTTTGAACATAAAAAAGACGGGTAAAGCACAGTGAAAAAAAAATTAAGCAAGGCCATATCCAGAGAGAGGAGGTTTGACCCCCCCCCCCCACCGAAATTTTTATCCAACTCGTAAATACGTAACAAAAATGTTTATAAATAAATTTTGGATGTTTTTTTAAAGGCTTTTGTACCCCCCTTCCCCTCGAAAAAAAAAAATGCTGGATTTGGACCAGACTTGAAGAGACCTTCTTTTAGTATCAATTGAATTCATAGTGCTTGATGTCAAATCTCCAAAGTAGTAAGGCTTTAAATTAGTTTATTGCCAAAGTAGTAAGGCTTTAAATATATAGTATTGCCAGATAATTTGCTATTGTAAATTTTACAATTAGTAGATGATAAATGTTTCTGGTAAATCCTAAATGTAGTTGACAAATAATACTTTTACTAACATGTTCTTGCAGCACCAAAGCCACTCTAGTCCAACATAGCTGCGCAAGCTGCTTCTCCATCCTAATCTATTCTAAGCTTCGGTGTTTACTCTCTTCCACGAAGTTTCAGTTTCCTTTAAGTCCTTGCTCATGCCCTCTTTTCATCCCACTCGAGGATATCTGCTTTTCATTTGACATCAAAATGATGGTGAGAAATCCATTTTGGTAACCTCATATCCTTTATCTGAAACGTGACCTAGTGATTTTGACCTTTCTTTCACTATGGCTTCAAGCAGTGGGTTCGAGCCAATTGTTTCGTTCTTTTTATGTTTGATAATCCTGTCATTTCTTTTATGCCTTCAGGAGTATCCAGGGTATCTAGAAAGGATCGCCTGTCATCGCTCGTATAAGCTAGTGTCCAGATACCTTCCCACTAGGCTTAGACTATGGTGTTGATTTCAGGTTCCTCTGGCTGTCCCTCCAATGCTCTTCCGAGGAGAATGGTATTTCGTTTTTCTTATCGTTCCTTATACCGTTGTTATAGGGCAAATAGCGTCAAAAGCCCATATAAACAGCCATATGGGCAAATAGCCCATATAAACAGCCATATGGGCAAATAGCCCATATAAACAAGAAGAAGACGCAGCCACCCTGTTGAGCTCTGGAATCCACATCGGACTAACTCAATCTAATCTCACCTCCTACCTTAGTAACTACAATTTATTTTTCATAGAGAGTATATCCTTGAGACTACTTAGTTTACTAAGCCTTCATTTCTTTTGATGGCAGTGTGTTAGCATAAATCCTACTCAACATGCCAGTGGAGAATTACGATCTTTGACTGTAAAAATAACAGTTCTGACTGTATCACGTTCGACATCAGCGTCAGAAGAGTTAACAATATGAGGCAAAATTTTCAAAACTTGTGTAATTCTTCCTATCTAAAGCCATTTTTCAGTTGGCTCCTGTCGGATTGATGCTCTTCAATCTGGATTGGATTGATGAACCTGTCCTTTTCTGTAATAAATCCAGTCAGGATGGATATTGTAGATTGTCTCGTAAAAACGCATCTAATCCCTTCTTTGAATATTCGGCATGTTTTACCGTATTTTAGGGTCTTATGCAAAATTAAATTTAATCCTAGTTCGGCTTTGCTCATTGGCTTATATATTAACAGTACCTATAGCAATATAGCTGCTACTTACTTCCGACAGTCTTGTCTTTATTTTAATTAAAATTAAAACATCATTTCAAAAATAGAGTTTTCCCATACAACTAAAGTGTGATAATAAAATCTAAAACTAATAAAAAATAAAGGCAAACAGAAATTAAAATTTATTATATCAAAATTAAAATAATGGAAATTGCCACACATAAGAGTTGGGTTGCCACCCTCTCTAACCATTGCGTGTATTGAATTCTAAAAAAAATCTTTAGAAATAGCCTATTGATGTTATCAAAGTTTTTAGCCTTCAATTTGTCCTTTTAAAAGAGTGATTTGTATTGATTGTCACAAATGGATTTATTCCTCAATTTTATAGGCTTTTTCCTATAAACTTAATTATTATTTAGTTTTCTTTTAATGTTAGGAAAAAAACAGATATCGTCGTCAGTAAAGCATAAATGACACTCTAGTCTCTAATGGGGTTTTAGGGGGGTGGCTGCCCGAGAAGTTTGACTTTGATTCTACTCTTTCTGGGTCTCAATATTGTTATTTATTTTTCATTAAAAAGTTTTTGTAATTTTTTTGTGCAACTTTCTAATTGATATGCTTCTATTGTGTTAATTCTAGGAGGTGTGATGACATTTGTAGCTTCTTCTGAAAGTAAAAAAAAATGGGGTTGAAATTGAAGCTAAAATAGCAAAGGCGGACAACAAACAACTTGGTTGAAAACAGCATTGTCTGTTATGTTGTTTGTGTTTAGTCTCAAGGAGTTCGGAATTACTCAAAGATAATTTCTTAAACCACATTGGCCTGCCATAACTTAAAGAAAGAAAAGGGTCAAACATGGGGTTTTCGAAGGCCAAATGAAAATACTGAAGAAAACACAGAAAGCTTCTTTCGTTCGTTAGTATCCGTCGATGGTTTGTGCAAATCGTGCCATTGGCGAATAACACACTTTATTGTGTTAGGTATATGATTTTAACTATTTCAATTTTTGGTCTTTTATTGGATTTTATTTAATTTTTTTTTTTTTTTTTTTATTGGTTTTGTTGTACTTTCCGCGTTTGTTTTTTGCCTTTTCCTTGATCATATTTTGTTCGCGCTGAAAAAGAGAGGCGGCTGTTCTCTCGAAATATTCGCTTTCTTCAGTATTTTCATTTGGCCTTTAAAAACCCCATGTGTGATCGTTTTCTTTCGGAATTACTCGAATACGAACAACTGAACTATTTTGGGAAAATCTCACACTTCTTGTTAATTAGCACATAAACTGTTTCTGTGTCAAAGGAATTTATAGATTTCGAATTATGTTCGTTAATATAGGAAAGACACAAAGGACGAGTAAATATGTTCTTTCTGAATTTTCTCTGTTGCTTGTTTTCTTGAATCACGTATTGTTTTCTAAATCCAGCCATCAATATTATTCATCATCAATAATGCTCTAATTTTTTTCAGCTTTTCACGAGGTCAGTGTTTATCCAAAAAAAGAACTGCCTTTCTTCATACTATTTACAGCTGGATTATGCAGCCTTACTGCTCTACTGGCCCTTTTAACCCACCACTATCCTGAACCGATGGGACATGTTGCTAAAACTGTAGGTTTCGGTTGGTTTGCTTTTTATTTTTCTTCATATAGTTATTTCCAGCTTAATTTTATTACTGGCCTGTTGGTCTAGGGGTATGATTCCTGCTTTGGGTGCAGGAGGTCCCGGGTTCAAATCCCGGACAGGCCCACTTTTTTGTATCTACCATGGACAATGTCGTCATTGTTACTGTTATCAAATCAATATTTTATACAATGAGTTTTCAAAATAGTTGAGCGCTTTTCTATATAAATTCGTAGTAAACGTTGAGCAATGGCCTGACGATTTACCTAAATCCGAAAAAAAAGTTAAGTGGCTAAATGCGCTTACCCATTATTTTGTTTCAAAGAGCGGGTGGGGGGAGGACAAAATTAGAAAACACGCAAAAACAGGAGGATTGTTCGGACAGTATATTGTTTATCTCTATTCTTGCACAGGGCATTTCTTACTTTTAATTCCTCGAAATAGCTATTAGGATGTGTCGACCAAATTTTTACTCTTAGGCTAATAATTTAGGATGTGCCTTAGTTGTGATTAAATAAAAAAAAAAAAAGTTTTTTAAATGAAAGTAAGGAGCAACATTAAAACTTAAAACGAACAGAAATTACTCCGTATATGTAAGGGGCTTTTCCTCCTCAATGCCTCGCTCTTTACGCTAAAGTTTGACACTTTCTCTTAACTCTATTTTTAAAACAGTAAGTAACTTTAGCGTAAAGAGCGGGGCGTTGAGGAGGAAAAGCCCCTTGCATATACAGAGTAATTTCTGTTCGTTTTAAGTATTAATTTTGCTCCTTACTTTCATTTAAAAAAACTGGGTTTTCTAAATTTAATTTCTGAACGTTTTTGAATTAATACATGTTTGATTTTGGCTCTCCGCACATAAACTATTAGAATTAAATTTGCATATTAATTTTTTTTTTGGCTAAATGGCTTTCTCTTAGGTTTAATCAGATGATTTTGAGAAATAAGGGTTGGGGAAGGAGGCCTAGTTGACTTCCAATTTTTCGGTTACTTAAAAAGGCAACTAGAACTTTTAATTTTTAACAAACGTTTTTATTATTAAAAATATACGTAAATTAAGAATTAAATTGATTCTATATTCTTATATTTTTATTATGTAAATGAGGGGGTTTTCCCCTCGTTAATACCTCGCTCTTTACACTAAAGCTTAAGTCCCAATTCTTTAAGAATGACCCCTGAATCAGAAAGGCCGTAGAATAAATAGTTGAAATTGCTAAAGATACTTTAGCATAAAGAGCGAGGTATTTAGGAGGAGAAGAAACCGTCATATGCGTAATAATCTCTTTTAGGTTTAGGTTTTAATGCTACTCCTTACTTTCAATTGAAAAAAACTTTTTCATGTTTATTTTTTCATTGTTTTTTATTAGTAATGCTAGAAAATTCTGCGCCCTTTTCATTGAATTTCTATTCCCCCATGGCATATTCCTCCAAGGAAAGATCCTCCCATATAGCCCCCTCCCCTCAACCCCCCCCCCCACCCAAACCAAAAAAAAATCCCCCATAAACCGTCTGTACATTTCCCAATAACCATTACTGTATGTAAACAATGGTCAAAGTTTGTAACTTGCAGCCCCTCCCTCGGGGACACTGGGGGAGTAAGTCATCCACAAAGACATAGTTATTATGGTTTTTGACTATGCTGAACAAAATGGCTATCTCAAAATTTTGATCCGTTGACTTTGGGTAAAAAATGAGCGTGGGAGGGGCCCTAGATGCCCTCCATTTTTTTGGTCACTTAAAAAGGGCACTAGAATTTTTCATTCCCGTTAGAATGAGCCATCTTGCGACATTCTAGGACCACTTGGTCGATACGATGACCCCTGGGAAAAAAAACAAATAAACACGCATCCATGATCTGTCTTCTGGCAAAAAATACGAAATTCCACATTTTTGTAGATAGGAGCTTGAAATTTTTGCATAAGGGTTCTCTGATACGCTGAATGCGATTCTATGACTTTGGGGGGTCTTTCCCCCCATTTTCCAAAATAAGGCAAATTTTCTCAGGCTGGTAACTTTTGATCACAAAGACTAAATTTGATTAAACTTATATATTTAAAATCAGCATGAAAATCCAATTCTTTTGATGTATCTTTTAGTATCAAAATTCCGTTTTTTAGAGTTTCGTTTACTATTGAGCCGGGTCGCTCCTTACTACAGTTCGTTACCATGAACTGTTTGAAACGCCTTTGGTCCTCGGTTTTATCGATTATGAGCAAGCTTTCGATTTTGTTGATAGAAGAGCGTTAACAAAGGTCTTATCCTTATATGGTATACCAGACAAATACATTAAAGTGATTAGTGCTATGTACGAGAATAATACTGCTGCGGTTAAGGTAGGAAATGAGGTTAGCAACTGGTTTTGTATTAAATCAGGAGTTAAGCAGGGTTGTGTTCTATCCCCCTTTATATGGATCATTTTGATGGACTTTGCCTTAAGGAGCACAGGAAAGTCAATGGGAAACCACGGAATCAAATGGCTCTCCTAGACTCAGATTGTGCTGATGATTTAAGCATCCTAGATGAAAGTGTGGGCAAAATGAATGGTATCTAGTTTTATCCATCAACCTTTTTTTCTTTTTGAAAAAAAACATTGTAAAATAGGAAAAAATAAGACAAGTTCAGATCATTCTCTAAAAAAAAGTCCAATTAATACCATAATTCTGGCTGGGTGAATGAATAGATCTGAAATTAATGAATCCGATGGTATAACTATCTTCTCCTGTAGTCTTGCCATAAATTGTACGTTTCACAGGTACCCTAAACCTTACTAATAACCTAACAAATTTCCACTGTTGAGACTCCATATTTTTACAAACTTATTATGTAAAACCGTTCATGATAGTCAAAGATAAGTAAAGAGTGAATGCAATTTTGATTGCAACAATTGCATATATCCGTTAAGCAACAAGCATTAATTCATTGCGCTATTTATTAATAGCTAAATTTAGAGAATGTATTTTTAATTCTAATTCTAATTATATAAAATTTGTCAATTTTTACATTTGCACATCAGGAGTCTTTAACAGAACAGAACTTGTGTAATTTTAGAAAAAGCAGCAAACAACCTGAAAAGTTTGTAATCTTGGCGAAAAGTACATTTCAAATCTAAGAGCCCTGAAAAAATGTGACTGGTGTGTGATTAAGACCATTTCTGCCGAAATATGAAAATTTGTGTTATTTTTTTCGACAGTCTTGGTGCATTTTGTTTACTGTTTCCTCGTTGTTGTTAAAAAATATTTTTTTGTTTTTTCCCGAAAAATTTCGCATAGTAGAGCCAAAAAAGAGGCGCTGTATTTTAGATTCCAGTTGAATGTTGAGTCTTTCTTTAGAAAGAGAGACGGAAACTGTCAAAAAAGCTTATGTCTTATTTTATGCATTTTTGTGTAATTATACAAGTTTAATAGTTATCATTGAGTGAATGAAGTCCTAGTTCCTCGATTTTAGTTTCTCTCCCTTTATTCCTCCCTATGCTAGTGTGATAAAATAATGCAACCCTGTCCTACATGCATAAAAACAACTGTGATACCCATGAAGCAGTTACATTATGCAATTGCTGGTATGCCTCATTTTTTTTCTATTTATGCTATCTCTAAGCGAGACAAGATGGAAATTATCTAAGAAAAAGTTTAGACAGAATGAAGAAAACCTAAGGTAGTCTAATTCCCTTGATTTGTCATATTTCTTCTGATCCGTTTTCGTTTTTCAGGAAACGATTATAAAGGTACTTTCATATTTTGAATGTTTAATTTTAAAGAAATGTCAATGACAGACCTTCTTTTCATCACATCTATATATATAAAAATAAGTTGTTTTTCGACTGACGTCATTATAAGGATTGAGTATTATGACGTCATGTATGTAACTGAGGAATTAAATCGTGCCGAGGAATCAAACAGGCTTGCGGCTCAAAGAGATAATGCCAAAAAAATAAGTTGTTTGTCGACTGACGTCATTATAAGGATTTAGCATTATGACGTCATTATAAGTATATAAGGCTTTGCATATGACGTCATTATACGTATATAAGCCTTTCGATTCAAAGAGAATATTTAGTATAAATCCTACAATGGCAAAAAAAAACAGCCGAGGAATCAAATCGTGCCGAGGAATCAAACAGGCTTGCAGCTCAAAGAGATAATGCCAAACAAGAGCAACGTAAAAACAGGGTTGCGGCTAAAAGAGAAAGTAACAAAAGAAAGCGTGCCGAGGAATCACAAGAGCAACGTGAAAACAAGCTTACAGCTCAAAGAAATAATGCTAAAAGAAAGCGTGCCGAGGAATCACAAGAACAATGTGAAAACAGGCTTGCGGCTCAAAGAGAAATTACAAAAAAAAAAATCGTGCCGAGGAATCACAAGAGCAACGTGAAAACAGGCTTGCGGCTCAAAGAGATAATGCCAAAAGAAAGCGTGCCGAGGAATCAC
This sequence comes from Artemia franciscana, assembly GCF_032884065.1. NCBI lineage: Eukaryota > Metazoa > Arthropoda > Branchiopoda > Anostraca > Artemiidae > Artemia > Artemia franciscana. The sequence continues at coordinate 20,317,742 of NC_088879.1, read as the reverse complement.
AAGAGCAACGTGAAAACAGGCTTGCGGCGACCGGGGACCGGGACACAGGGACACAACTACAACAGGTACGCCGGGGGGCACAGGGGGGATATCTAAATGACGACGGGGACACAGGCAATATTCGATTAGCAATCACCATCAACAAAGCTCAAGGGCAATCATTAGAAAAATGCGGTATAGATCTGAATACGGATTGTTTTTCCCATGGACAATTATATGTTGCATGTTCAAGAGTCAGTAAACCTGACAATCTATTTATATGCACAGACAATGGGACAGCGAAGAATGTTGTATATTCGCAAGTTTTACGTAGTTAAAACATATATATATCTATCTATATTCACAGGTGGGACACAGGGACACAACTACAATGGCGCGTAACTAATATGGCGCGTAACGACTTACGTGCGCGGGGGGGGGGCTTGGAGGGCTCGCGAAGCGCCCCCACCAACTAGGTGTTGGTGTGAAGCGCCACACCAACAGCTAGTATTAAATATTTACCTGGTAACCATACCTTCAAAAATTGAGCAATGATTCCGAATAGAAATTTTTCAGAGTTTAGGCCTAAAAAACACCAATTTGTAAAAAAAATATATTTAACTACTTGATAATGATGTCAAAAATTACTAATTGTATCCAGTGTGGTTATTGCTGTTGTATTTGTCAAAAGCTAATTCATGGAGTATTCAGCTTATCCAAGGCTTATTCATAGAATGAGGAGATGAATATTGAATTCGTAATATATTAACTGAATAGAATTTAACAACTTTATTTATGTTTTAGGCTGTAAATTTTATCTCGGCTTCTGTTTATTATGTTTTGGACAAATTAGAAACGCTTTTGCCATCGAACTTGCTTCAACATCTATCTAGAATATGATCGTATTTAAAGTAAGTATCTAGGTAAATATCATAGTAAATAAGTAAGTTAGTAAATATATTTAAATTAAGTATCAAGAGTAAATAATTGCCAAATATCGTTCTTTTAGCTAACCATTTAAGACCAAACGAAAATCGGGTCATCCCTGAATGGGATCGGTAAGTGTCATAAGGAAAGATTTAAGGGAAATAGGAGCTTGGGAGGGTGTAAAGAGCGAGGCTTTGAATAGATTGGGATGGAGGTGAAGCATGCGTAGCTGTGTTGGCCTCACGCGGCTTGGTGCTTCAGTGAGGTGTTAGTAGTAGCAGTAGTAGTATCTGTTTGATTGGGAGTTTGAATAATACTGATGTACAGAAGTAAACTCTTATATTGCTCAGAAAATGAATGATGCAAGCATGCTGTGGCTTTTCAACCTGAATTTGAGAATACATGAAGAATTTTCAAGTTGGCCAATCTGGAAGGGAAATTAAAAAATTCGGAGTATTTGAGAAAATCCTATCGTTTAGAAAAAGTGAATTGTATACGTTGTCAAATTCACTTTTTATCGTATTCTTTTTAACCCCTGCAGTTTTATGTGGATTTTTTTTTATTGAATTTACCTGGATCAGAAGTTTTTAATTGTTTTTTTTTTTGTAATTTGTTTTACTAAAAAAAAAGAAAATCAATTTGCGAAGCATGTTGGTGACGGAAAGACTATGAATGGATTTTCGAACGCATAATGGAACGTTCCATCCAAAAAACAATGTGGCTCCATATTGGCTCTAAAACTCTGTTTAAAAGTCTATAGAGTAGTTAGTACTTAAAAATTAAATGTCAACAAAGTTATGGTTCAACAACACCGTCTATCGGCTTTGCTTCAAAATTCATACTTACAAACAGACGAATAGACTAAGGCGGTAACCCCACAACTCCAGGGCTCTAGACATTACCAAAAGCTTTTCTAAAATCCAAAAATAGGAAAAATTTAGCTGCTTTTTTCTGATTCATACTTTTTAAACCATATACTTTTTACCATACTTTTTAACACCATAATGTTTTCTAAAACCTCCTAGGTCTTTGTTCACTACACCATGGCTCTATTCGATCGTCAAATGACTATTTAAGACTTTCCCAGATAAGTTACTAAATATTGTATCTCTCAGAATTTAGAACTTCCCACTCACATTCTCTAAATATTTAGGCCAAGTAGCTACTGTTTTGGTCTCATATTTGATCATTTAGTTTCTTATTATATCCTTTCATTTTTTACAAGGATTCTTTTGTATGGACTCCTTCTCATCTTCCCTAAGTCTCTCTCGTTTTTCTTTTTCTCATTTTTAGTCAATTTGATTGTTTCTTTTATTTAAGTGTTAATAATAATTCTTGCTCTAAAAAGGATTTATTCGGTAAACCTAATTGATTATCCAATTTCTTTTTCACAACTCTACATTCATCATAAAAGAAAACTAACTCTTTATTTCTTACTTATGTTTTCGCTTGCTTTAGCACACCAGTGAATAGTAGAATTCAATTCACTAAAAACGTCATATTTTATTGTTCATAAAATCTAACTTATCACTGTTCCAATCTGTCTTGAAAGATTTCTTATATGAACCAAAATACTCTATTCTGTAATTTCTAACTAAAGTTTTTCTATTGCCAAGAAAATCCTGCTTTAAAACTTAATTTCATCTCTTCTGGGAGGTGATACAAAAATGCGTCTTGTTTGCTGCAACGTAATGCCTACTATTTGTTTCATTAGTTCTAGGGAGACCAAAACATCATCAATTATGCTAGGATTAATTTCTAATTGACAGGTAAACTCCCCTGACTGTATTCTTTGCAAGTCTTGAATGTCAATCAATAGTAGCCTACATTATCTGAGCACAGCCCTAACTCCAACAATTAACTTTCAATTACTGTATTTGCTGTATCTAGGTGTCTTGTAAATATCGAATAGAGCTGACATAATGACGTCTGATGTCTTTTCAATTACATATACAAATATAAGCAATAATATCCATCAAAATTAAAAAGTAATCGTTATCATATTTACAAGATAAACATCTGAATCCGTCGTGTAATATATCTCATGTTATTCAGCGGGAGCTATGTAACTGCCCCAAGTATCAAGCTCTTACCATTCTTAAAGGAAATTCGCTTAATAATTTAATGTACTAAGAATTCGGAATGAAATTCTATAATAACAATTTTAAGAAACAGCCACAGAGTCCCTGGGCTTACATCTATAGTTAATTCCTTCATCTTAATGGAAACCTGGCTCACGATCTTTTAATAATATAGTCAGCTCTGGGCTTGAAGTTTTTGACTTCGGTTAATAATTTCGATAAATGAATTCGTTAAATAATTTGATGTGCTAAGAATTCAAATGAAATTCTATATTAATAACTTTAAGGAACAGCTACAAAGTCCTTAGGCTAACATTTTGTGGAAAAAATAACATTGTATATTTTTTCAGTTTTTTTTTCCTATAAAAATCCATAGTATGGGTTACTATCTGTATGTCGGGGAAAATTTTTCAACAATTTTTAGCTTCTGGATTTGACTTGAAAAATAAAACTTAATATCATTCCCAAAAGATTTTTTCTATGCTCTTAGACAACCTGGATACACTTACACTCTTTTTATTTATTTAAATTGTAAGAGCAGAAGTAGTAATAGTATCTCAACAGTATCCCAACAGTTTTAATCTAATACCGCCAGTCGTTCTAGATATATTGCTAAAGTGTCTTATTGGGAACCATAAACACAATGCCTTTTGTTTTATTTTAAAGCAACATTTAGATTTAAAGCATAATGGACCAATTGGATAATTGTGGCGGGTTGACACGCCTAATACCCATAAAGACATATTTGTTGGACCATTTTATTATGCTGAAAAAATAGCTGTCTCAAAACTTTGATTGGATGCGTCTGGAAAAGGAATGGGTTTGAAAGAAGGGCTGTTTGTCCTACATTCTCTTCTTACTCTTGAAAAGGGCAGCAGACACTCACACTTTAGTTGGAGTGCAAGGGGGAAAACTTCCCCCTTCATATGTCTAGCAAAAACGCTTTAAACAAGTGAAAACTTTTTATTTGTATTTTTTTTTCTCAGTAAAGTGCAAATTATGTTCTGGTCTTGAGAAGGCATGGGGGTTGTCAGCCCTACTCATGTTAATTTTTGCTCGTTTTGAGTTTGACTCGGTTATTTATTGTATGATATAAATAAACAAAATATGTTTCAACTGTTAACTTTTTTAACTTTGATTAATAAAAATTATTAAAACTTTAAGGAATGTATATCAGTATTTGTAGACTAAACTGACAATCCACAGCCATTTTTTTCCAGTTAAGTGCACATTATATTCTGGTCTTGAGAAGGTAGGGGGGTTGTCAAAGATGGTAATTTCCGGACCTTTTGACTACGCTGAACTAATTGGCTATCTCAAAATTTTGATTAGATGTATTTTGGGGAATTGATGGGCGTGAGGGGGGACTTGTTGCCATCCAATCACTTTTCACTAATAAAAAGTGCACTAGCCCTTTTAATTTCCAATCGAATGAGCCTTTTTTCAAAGTTTCTACGACAATAAATGGTCATTTCAAAATTTCTATCAGATGCATTTTGGGAAAATACGAGGTGGCGGGGGGGGGGTACACCCTCCGATTTTCTGAATTTTTGAAAGGGCACTAGAACTTTCCATTACTAGTCCAATGAGCCCCTCGGAAGTTTATACGATCATCCTTTCTATACATACGTTATTTGTCCTGCCCTGCCCTGACAAGCCTTGCCCTGAGGGTTATGTAGGGGGGGGGGTCGAGCTCAAAGACGTGATTTTTGGACCTTCCAATTATGTTCAACAAAATGACTATCTCAAAATTTTGATTGGATGTGCTATGGGAAATGGTGGGCGAGGGAGGAGCGTTAGTTGCCCTCCAATCACTTCGACTAATGGAATCGGCACTGGCCCTTTCAATTTACAATCGCATTAGCTGCTTTCGAAGTTTCTACGACAACAAATTACCATCTCAAAATTCCTATCAGATGCATTTTGGGAAAATACGAGGTATGGGGGGATATTCACCCTCCGGTCACTCTGAATCTTAATAAAGGAACTATAATTTGTGATTATCAATCCAATGAGCTTCATCCGAAGTTTATACGATCACCCTTTCTACATATACCTTATATACCCCCAGGGCATAACCTACAACCCTTGCCCTGAGGGATGTGGGGGGAGAGTTGTCATCCGCAAAGACATAGTTTCCCGACCTTTCAATAACGTTGAACAAAGTGGCTATCGCAAAATTTTGATTGGATGTGTTTTGGGAAATGGTAGGTGTGGGAGGGGGGTTAGTTGCCCTCCAATAACTTTTGACTATTAAAAAGGGCATTGGCTCTTTCAATTTCCAATCGAGTGATGTTTTCGAAGTTTCTACGACAACAAATTGCCATCTCAAAAATTTTATCAGATGTATTTCGGGAAAATACGAGGTGTGGGGTATCTACCCTCCGATCACTCTGAATCTTAAAAAGGACACTAGAACTTCTGATCACCAATGCAATGAGTCCACTCTGAAGTTTATACGACCATCCTTTCTGTATATACCTTATATGCCCCCAGGACATAACTTAAAACCCTTGCCCTGAGGGCTGTGGGGGGTTATCGTCCTCAAAGACAATTTTCCGGACCTTTCAACTGCGTTGGACAAAATGGCTATCTCTAAATTTTGATTGCCTGTGTTTGAGGAAATGATGGGCGTGGGAGGGGGATTGGTCGCCCTCCAGTCACTTTCGACTATTAAAAAGAGCACTAGCCCTTTCAATTTCCAATCTAATGAGCTCTTTTATAAGTTTATACGACAACAAATGGCCATCACAAAATTTTTATCATATGCATTTCGGGAAAATACGGTGTGGGGGTAATAATCCACCCTCCGATCACTCTGAATCTCAAAAATGGCACTAGAACTTCTGATGACCAATGCAATGACCCCCTTCCGAAGTTTATGTGATCAGTTCTGTACATACCTTATATGCCCCCAGGGCACAACTCACAACCCTTGCCCTGAGAGCTGTGTGTATGTGTGTGTGGGGGGGGGGGGGGGTAACATCCTCTGAGACATATTTTTCCTGATCTTTCAGCGACATTGAACAAAATGGCTATCGCAAAATTTTGATTGGATGTGTTTGGGGAAATGATGGGCATGGGAGAGGGATTAGCTGCCCTCCAATCACTTTTGCATATTAAAAAGAGCACTAGTCCTTTCAATTACCAATCTAATGACCTCTTTCCGAAGTTTCTACGACAACAAGTGGCCATCTCAAAATTTCTATCAGGCGCATTTCGAGAAAATGCGAGGTGTTGGGGGGGGGGGGGGTTCCACCCTTCTATTACTCTGAATCTTGAAAAGGGTACTAGAACATTTGATTTATAATCAAATGAGCCCATTCCGAAGTTTTTACGATCACCCTCTCTGTATAAACCTTATATGCTTCCAGGGCATAACTTACAACCCTTGCCCTGAGGGATTTGGGGGGGGGGGTTGTCATCCTCAAATACAAATTTGCGACCTTTCAACAACGTTGGACAAAATGGCTTTCTCAGAATTTTGATTGGATATGTTTGGGGAATTGGGTTGCGTGGGAGGGAGGGGGGTTGGCTGCCCTACGATCACTTTTGACTACTAAAAAGGGCACTAACCCCTTCAATTTCCAATCGAACGACTCTTTTTTGAAGTTTATACGACAACTCTTTTGATTCGAAGTGCTCTGGTCATAAAACAAAATAAATAATAATACATTGTTCCCACATTGCTCTTTACTTAGGCAGCGCTATTGCGCTGCCTATGATTAGAGGAAAGTGTAAATGGGCAACTTGCCATTTATATACAGCTTTTCCTCCTCTCGGATTTGCTTGGTGGTCCTTGGAAAGAGCGTAATTTAGTACTAACTTCAAATGCTTACCAGTTATTCTTTTGTCTTGTAATATGATTAGATATTCCCGATAGATCTTTAATCTATAAAATCTATTATCTATTTCCATGGTCTCTATTAGACATGAAATCAAGCTCAGCGTGGAATCAATTTCTTGTAATAGTTGAACATTCGTTATACCCTCCTAGGTAGAAGCATTCAATCCGGCTTCAATCGGCAAATCTAATAAAAAGTATTTATATAGTTCAACTAATCTAGTTCTACCCAAAAAGTAACTATTTGCTATTACGCCCTTACTTGCCACTGCAGTGGCAGTGCCAAGTTCTCACTCAAATCCTTGGTGTCATTGGCCAGTAACGCTTATAGAGGATTCGTAATCCTAAAAGGCTTCTACATTTTCGTATCCATTGAATGCGGAATTAATCTTATTTTATCACAAAGAATTGCCCTTGGGCAAGGTCATGGCCAATTGTAGAAAAAGCCAAGACAGATATTGTCCCCTCCCTTAACACTCTCCAGGCAATTTTTACCTGAATGGGATCTGAACGAAAACGAGCGAATGAAAACTCGTCTTCTTTTTCTTCACCTGTTCAACCTACACTATACAAAATGGGGAAAACAATAACAGTTGGGTCGTCATGAGAAAAAAAAACGATTAAGATCTCGCTAGCGTCACTTACAGTGCAATGTCTAGTGACATCATTCAAAAACTAAAAAAATTCAAAAGAACTTAGATATTTGACTTGACTAATCTACAATTGAATAGGATGAAAGTTGAGATTTCTTTGTAAGTGAGAATTAATCAGCATTTTTTTTTATTTTACCATGTTTACTTAATTTGCTTTCTCGGTCTGTTGGTTGTCAAAATTTAATATGCTTATTTTGACCCCTACCTCTCATCCGATTCGGCTCAAAATTTTTGTGCAGTCTTGCTTTACCTAGCGTTGTAATATTGCGATATATTTGAATCTCAAATAAGCACCGAATTATCCTGCAATTCAGTCTGTTGTTCAGTAATCATTTTAATCCAAAATCAAGTCTGAATAAAATAGAACTAGGTTAGCTTGGGGATTGCAGATTAAGCTGGATAGTTAACTTTAAGCTGGTAGTTCCACTTGGGATAGAATTTTGCTTTCTTTATCCTCCCCTGCATTTCAAAAAACCTGAAAGACAAGTATGCTCTAGTTTCGGGTCACACGGTTGCCAAAGGATAGATTAGGCTGATGACTTTTCTATTCGACACTGGTAGCAGTTTTCAAAGTACTTTTTGTATACCCTGTTATCCACAATACCCCTGCTGGTTAGGATTAACTTAGTGGAGAAAAAAGTGAATCAAGAGGTTTTATGAATAAAGAGTAATTTTAGCCAACGGAACTTCTCTGGTAGATGAAAAATGACAAAAAGAAAGACATGGGTTGATAGAAGGGCAAATAGACAGTCAAATTCATCCTGCAAGCTTCATTTAAATAAATTAATATTATAATCATCAAACATACCACACATGTTTCCAACTAAAACTGTCGGAGAGACATCTCATCGAAAAGATGATACACATATTTAAAAAGTGAGGCTGATTTTTGAATTAAAAGATATCAACTAGATGGCGAGCAAGGTCAATGAAAATGGTGTACACTGAGCAGTACTTGACATGTCGATTTTTTTCTTTAATCTAAATGCCTTACTGACCATACAAATTACCAATTGACCGTACAAATTCTTTCAAATTAGATAAGGGAAGAGCGCTTGATTATTTTCGTCGTTACATGGCATGAAGGACAATTTAAATTATGACCTGTCACCAATTTAGCTAAATTTTGATTCAAAAAGAGTAATACAAAATGGGCATTTATTATTATGGATCAGAAGGAACTGCATGATTTCCATTTAACTTGTACTGCTTCTAAAGATGAAACGTTTATATATTAACATTTTTATATATTAATGATTCTATATATTATACGTTAAGCCTAGGTAAGATTTGGTATTAATTTAAATTTTATTCGGCTGTTCCTTCAATATTCATTTGATGAATAATCATACTATTCAACGTGGGTTGCTTTTTTTGGTGGGGGAGGGGTGTCCCACTTTTCATGCTGTTATCAGGTTGAAAGTCATTTGAATTGTTGGTATTGTATGTGTTCTTATTAGAAAATTTTCGCTTTATTCCTTATTTTTCTTTGCGTTTTGTCCTTTCGTCTTTCATCATTTTTATTTAACTTGTAATGTTTCTTTCCTTTTTAGTGTTCTCTGTGAAGCCAGCCTCTCCGATGTTCCATGTGAATCTGAGAATAGTTTTGTTTAATTTCCTTTTTATGAACAAAGCATTCGATCCGAAGTATTAAAAATTTGGCTTATTATGATCAACCTTACCCTAATATCGCATTATCTTTATTGGAATAGGGAAATTAGAAGAGTTTCACGGTAATTTTCGTATTTTTTTGGGGGGAAATCAAGTCTTACTACCAGTTTGTCCTAGCTGTTCGACAACTATAGAAGGGTGTACCGCCCCATAGTATCACACATGCAGATAAAAAAAAATAAATCAAGGACTTACAGTTGTTGCGTCTTCTTCAGTCAAGTGTTCTTCTGTCAATTGAATTAGCGTAAAATGCGTTTATAAATCAATGTCAAATTGTTGCCAAGTATATCATTCTAGCACTATATATGATAGATAATATAATTGATATTACAAGCTTTCTTTTCTAATTTCAAAAAAAAAGTTATGCCTTAAACCTTCACTTTTGCCAATCATAGAAATTAGGCTGGAAATTTAACATGAATCAACTCACTAAATTGGAAATCGTACTTTACGGTAGTAAAAAGCCAGCAGGTGGGGTTGTCCAGTCACTGTACGTTAACAACAAAGGAGCAGTCCAGTTGGATTCTCGCAGAATTTTTTTTTCTTATATCTTCTAAAAGCCGTTTCTATGAACTCGATATCTGTAGAGCCAACGTAAAAAAAAAAGAAATATAAAATAAATCTTTTTAAACTGACAAGCTTTAAAATAGGTGGTATCTTTGTTGTTTATGCTAGAAAAAAAAAAATTCTGAAATAATGTAGTGTGAAAATATGCCAAGCAATATATATGTTGTCTAATCGAGAATTCCTCGATCTGAAAGCCCACCTGTAAATCGTATTGTCCACCTTGTTTATCAGTAATAACATTGTTGTCGGTTTCTAAGTTCTTACATCTCCAGAGGTAAAGAAAACGTGTTTTAGCTAACATGAAACTACCACGTTTATAACACTGACATATTTTGACTCTTTCTAAACTCATTTCCTCTCAAATACGAAAAAAGGAATATGTGAATATTTTTGCGAAAGTCGTCCCACCAAATCTGTGTTATTAGTATAAGGTTAGGCTAGTTTGATTTGTGAATAATTATCTAGATATATACAAAAAAATTGGCTCAGTAGGCTACTAGCTCCTGCATTATGAAATTAAGAAAACAGGCATTTTTAAAAAGCAGTCATTAACAGGGAATTTTTTTTTTACCGAAGTATGTTTTCTCTTTGTAATGTGCTGACGTCCAAGTATGCTCAATGACCTGAGTATATCCAATTGGTAGAATTTTGGATGCAAAATATTGTAAGTTTTGACTCATGGCGAAAACGAGCTAAGTTCAAATTGTAGAATTCTTACGACTTGTCAAACATAATTCTGACTCAGTGTTAAATGATCTAAGTTCTGACTCATTGCAGAAACGAGCTAAGCCCAAATTATAGAATTCTTATGACGGGTCAAAGGGAATTCTGACTCAATGTCAAATGATCTAAGCTCTGAACTATTGCAAAAACTAATTAAGTATTGAACTGATAATGCAAGAATGAAGTGAGTCCACATTTAGGTGCTTTTTATTATTTTGCTGATAGTCAGTAGCGGAATATTTTTATATAAATGTAACTTTTCTCTTTTTAATATTCTTGCTTCCTTTTTTGCCTCAATTCGGAAATATATTAAAAGAGCAGAAAAGAAACGTACTTAATATATTTACTTAATTTATTTTAAAGGGACGGAACATAATATCAATAGCAATTAGATAAAATTATAACAACTCCTTGAAAATAAACGAAAATTCACTTAAAGAGAAAAAATAAAACTATACAACGCAAAATATTTACATGAAACTGAGGTACTTCTGAACAAATATTAACATATAAAAGCATTGTTATACTACAAAAAATCACAGATGATGCTTAAACTTTTTATATCACATTGCTATCTACGGCTTGAGGAAGTTACGCCATTTTCCAAAGTTCTCACGAATGGTACGTTGTGTTGTAATCGAAACAATTCATCGGGGGTTAGCTGAGTATTCTTTTTCTTTGGTCTGAAAAGTCGTTTCATTAACCATTCTTTGGCATCTGCATTTTCCTCCTCGTTTATCCATTTCAAGTCGCTTAAATCAGCATCTGGAAATTAAAGTGTGATTAATAGGGATTTTAGTACAAGAACTGATTTGTTATTTCATAGACAGTTAAATTCACGGGTTTTCTTCTTTTTGATTCTTAGCTCATTAAAAAGACATCAGATAAATGGATGACGTCATATTAATTATTCAGATTAATTTACTAATTAATGCCGTAATAGACATTAAAGTCTAACCATATGAAGGTAAAAATGTGCTGGTCAGCAACTTAAAAAAGGATACTCATTTTATAGTAGGTGGACTACATTGCACGTCGCTTAATAGCGCAATATGGCAATAGTCTTAAACTTAACCACCGCCCTGTCTGTAGTATCAACCAGCGTTTAAAAGATATGACTTTAAAAGAAAACATAAACTGCTGCATCTATATATTCACAGGCATTTGGTACGATCATTAGAAACAACAAATAAAACAATAGGGAATTCTAAGACAGTGAAACTTCTTCAAACCTCAAATGAATATTTCGGCCCTATATCCAAGGACCTTTCTCAGCAAAACATATACAAATATTATAAGACTTACAATGAAATGCAACCTGTTTTAATTTTAGTTTTGGCCCTGAAATGATGTTCAGAGGGTAATCCCCTCTCCCACAAAGTAGCTTTTAAGAGCTTTATGAAAATAAAGAATACTTACCTTTAATATATTGAATTATATTTAAATGTAAAATAATGAAACTTACACCTCCGGAGAAAAGTAATATTGGGACCCATAGGGCATTTAGTTTGGGTCGAATCGAGCCTAGTAGAGAAAAAATAAACGAAATTTCATGGTCTAAATCTGTCGATGTGATGAACTTCCAAGATTTGATTCGTGGCGAGGCACTTCCTGGCTGAAGGGTCACGGAATTGGAGATTAGCACCGCTGGTTTGGACCGTAAGGGTTTAGTGCCGTCGTACTTACTTACGTAATCACTACAATTTAACTTAAAGAGTCTCTGGGAGTGAAAATGAAAAGATATTTGATGCTAATCGGTGAATTAAGTGCTGTTTGTATTGGATTTCTTTCAGTATATTTTTTATTTCTTTCAATGCAAATGCCAAAAAAGGGTATTTTTCAATATAATAATGCTATTTTCATGTTGTCGCAGAGCTTGTTTCCTGTTATTCCTTTTATTATTAATGCATACCCACATATTTAAGTTTCCAATTTAATTGTATCCAGTTTCACATGCAATTTTATACTGCTATATCTAAGCTTTTATGTTAAAATAAAGCAAAACTGCATTTGAAAATAGAATATTTATTGTACAAGTATTTATTCAGAGTGACAATAATTGTACAAGAAAAACTAGTTTTATACCGAGCTAATTATTTGAAGAAAACAAAATAAATATGGGACAATAAGACAGGAAAAACCGAAAATATCTGATTCAACAAACGTTGTGGCAGACTAGAGTAAATATTAAAAAACTTAAATCCTCAAACCTACCTCCGTTACTCTCTTGCGTCGATCTTCGAGGGCGGTAATCAGACCGATCCGGTTTACATCGATGCTCCTCTTTCCATAAAGAGCATGTTTCACATTCAACTGTGCAACACCATTGAAATTTGCATCTACACTTTTCAGTGACAAAAACTCGGTGTGTGTCGTATCCTCTGCCACAGCATAAGCTCTCACAACTATCTGGACCGTCAGAATCTTTTTGACAAACTCTTCCACCAGTACCCAATGATCCTTGAAGAAGAAAATAAGTATCAAAACAGGATCAACTGTTGTATTTCAGGTTTAACAAGAAGTTACTAAAAATTCCTCAAAACTGACTTTTACGTTCTAGTTAATGTTATTGTATTAGATGGAACGACAGAGAACTAGCTTTGAATTTATTTTTGTAGTAACGTTTTCCAAAGATAATTAGTGGGCATCTTTATTTAAGCAAATCTCCGTCATTATCATCATCCTATTACTATCAGATTGAAACACATTGAAAACATTATTAGAGTGAAAAAACAAATTTATACAAATGAAACTTTTGAAGATTATGCCCTTATAAGCCTAATAAACCCTTTGTTAAATTACACCTGTTTCCAGTGGATGGTAATTTGAAGTAACTTCTGTATTACATATGAAGTTACTACGGTTTACAACCGGGAATGTGTGTTTTTGTTTCAAGAGCATGTTTTGCGTTTTTGTACCTGGAATGTGTGCTGAAATAAAAATGATGGGTTTTTATTGTTTTGAATACCTTTTATAATAATTTTCTGGTTCAATTCCGAAACTGTGAATTTTGCAACGCTGTGATTCTTATGTAATTTTTGGAAAATGTTGTCAATTTGCTACGAATACTATTGCAGAATGGCGCAGCCAAAACCTGAGGACATCTTATCAGTAGGTTTTCGGGATTGAAAAGTGATTCTACCGCTGGAATGTATATCGCAGGAACAATGACTAGGCTAAGCGGACGTATTAAGCCATTCCTTTTATGGCCAGTTGACGGCTGAATAGGCATGCTCATCTAATTGATGAGTTCGAAGGGCCAAAAAAAGAATTTTGTTGCTGTGAGGATTGGCCTGGATTTACCAATAGGTCTGGGACTAGTGGCGCACAATGCCAGGGGGCGCAATAAATTGTTACTGAACTGTTTTTTCTTAACAAAAACTTGACTGATGTGATTTATCATCAAAGTAACAGGTGCACCCCAGTGCCATACAGCCTATTCACGTAAGTGACTTTGGAAACAACATAGTATTCTCTCAAGAATGACAACAGAGAGTTTGGTATCACCTCTCTTTTATTACTTTCGGTTCATCAGTTCTGTTCCGTTCGGTGCTTCCTCTGCCCCCGGGGCCTCTATTTTCAGGGACTTTCCCCAAAATAGAGCGGCAACAACGCTTGGGTCTAGGGGTGTCAAAGCTTGAAACCCGGCCCTGTGTGGAAACATGGCTTGGGCACGGCAAGTGCATGCCTTCTGATAAAGCAAAAATAACGAAGTTGTTAAGCTTTTGGGCGAACGTTTTCTCTTTTCTCACCTTGTTTGTGGATATAATATTTAAATATAAAAGCAGCCGAAATATGCCTGATGAGTTGCAAATGATGAAATATTTATATAATATCAAAACATTAATAAACAGACGCAAATTATTATTCTATATTTTAATATGTATTTGCTCTTTGATAATCCCCGCACGTGTAAATACATACCACGATGCTTTATATGTAATACCATAGAGCTCATGGAACAGCCACTGGTGATTCCGGACAAATGTTATGTGGGGGGGGGGAATTTCTGAGAATCCCCAAACAACTGAATGTTGGAAAACAGACCTTAGTTTTTATGGTTTTCCGCTACATAAAGACCCTAATGTACTAGAGACCCTACAGTGAATCTTTAAAAACATTCAATGTCCGAACAGCGGATTTATTACTGCCCCTTTTTTTTAAATATCTAGGTCCTCCATACTGTAGGCCATATGCTCAGAGGTGGGACTGGTTTTCAGGATTGCCTCTTGTCAACTTTTTTTGAGAAAAGAAAATCAGCCAAACGGGGGAAATGAACCACGCTCGTTTGTTTACTTGAAAACTCGTCATGCAAATCACAATTATATAATTATCACGGTAACCACGTGTTATCATTAATAATGGTAATGGATGCTGCTGATTTCGTTTGCCTAGTGTATTAGGAAGATGACAAAAACACGTATCATTCATGTTTGTTTTGAATATAATAGTTTTAGTAGAAAGCGGTATGATTGGTCATCACAAATTTATTTTTTAATTTAGCACATTTACTATGAATATGGACTTAGTTAATAAGTGTGAGCTACCCAAGGCCATATCAATTTTAGCGCCATCTAATGGAAGAGTTTTCTTCCCTACATAGCATGTGTGGCATAGCTACTGGAGACTATATACTCAAAGAATTGTAAAAAACTTTAACTTATTGTAAGAATATGAGTGGCGTAAAGGATGGCTTGGTTGGACGTGTGAAGCAGATGTATAATGAGCAACATATTCCACAACCAATGTCCCTGCACCGTATCATTCACCAAGCTTTGTTTGCTATATATATGGATATTTGGAGTGTACTGAATCCTTTGGTGAAGATAGTGAATTTAATAAGGTGACATGGGCTCAACCATAAACAGTTCAAGGAAATGTTGAAGGATATAGACAAAGAGTCGCAAGAATAACCATATTACACAGCAGTAAGATGGCTAAGCTATGAGGATATTTTGAGTAGAGGATTTGAATTAAGAAAGGAAATACATGACTTCCTAGAAAGTAAAGGTAAGTCACAGCCATTAGTGTCAGATTAAGAGTGGGTATGAAAATTGATTTTTCTGCAGACATTATTGCTCATTTGAATGTTTTGAACTTAAAACTGCAAGTACAGAAAAATCCAGTTTCTGATCCATACATGACAGCTTGACGCAGTTCCAGTAGTTCATGATGTTGTTGACTGAAGCAACAGCTGAGTTCCCCACATCATTTACATGCAAAACCAAAGAGGCGCTTTCAGGAGTGGTTTTCTGACTTGGATTCAAAGGCAGAAGAAGTAAAGCTGTTTCAAATGCATTTGAAACAGACATGGCCAGTCGCTCGGATGAAATGCAGCTGGAGGTCATTGAGTGGCAAGTAAATGACCTCTTTTGGGATAAGTTCAAAGAATACTTTTGAGTTTTTATTAGTTCTTGCTCAAGGAAGAATTCCCTAATGTCAAAGCTTTTGTATCACGGTACCTTTCAATCTTTGGAACAACATACTTGTGCGAATCTTTGGTTGATGTTGATATTAAGGAACATTAAATCTACAGCCAGAAATACGTATTATTTTGGAATCCATGATGCAATCTCACAATTCTCATCAACACAGGTGCGATTGTACAGTGTATCAATGTATTTAAAATAGTATTAATATTAGAAAATAGTGATATGTAAGAAAAAAATTAAAACAATATCTATTTTTTTATTCATTCTCATTTGACCTCTAGTGGGTAATCGGACCCAAACTGCTGGTTGGCAGTTAATGTGGCCTTCCGGCATAAATGTCCGGAGATCCCTGGTTTAGCAAATGGTGAATCTTTCGCCAGGTACCGGCCCCAGACAGTATATATGGTGTCCAGTAAAAGGAAATGCATAAAAAGTGATTCTGCGAAACTCAGAGATGTTGAAGCCAGTGCTTAGAGCAGGGTTTCTCAACCGGTATCCGCTGGACCCCTACGGTTCCGAAAAAAATCCTTAAGGCTCAGTGTCAGTGACCACGAGTGAGATGCATCTTTGAATACTATTTCTCTGGTGTTATGTTTTAAGTGACGTTATTAAAAAAAACATGTAAATTTATTATTTACATCTTGGGACCCTAAATTTGGGAAAGAGTGCTTAGTCAATTCCAGTACCTATTGGAGATAATGGCATTTGCGCGCTAAATTTATTTTGTATTAAAAATACTGTATGGTCGACTGCAAATAGAATCAATAGGTTGGCAACTTTTGGTGTTACTTCGTGTCTCTCGTTGAAATAAAATGTATATCATTCACCCAGAATCTAGGTGGTGTGTTCGCTCTTAATTGATGTAAAATTTTTGGTCAGGATGGAACCCCCATGAAGGTATTTTGATTTGGTGCAATTTGAACTGCATGAATGTAATCTAATAGCCTTTCCCATTTTTTCAGACTCTAACCACATTCTTGAAACCTCTTTTTCTGTAAAAAAAAAAGAAAGCAAACATTGACTGGTTGAAAGTTATGCTGCTTGCATACCGATTTATATCGATCAAGCTAAGCATGCGTGATAAATGGGCTTCGCGAATTCCATCATCCGCTTTTCCCTTATTTAATTGATTATACCATTTGTTTCTTGTTAAACCACATACATGGATTACACATACATGGTTATATATATATATATATATATATATATATATATATATATATATATATATATATATATATATATATATATATATATATATATATATATATATATATATATATATTCCAATAAAAAATTTGAGATAGTTATGCGAAATTTCTAATGCGGAATTGCAGTAAAAGACATACCATAGCTTTGGTTTGGACCGCAATAATCTGGGGATGCTTCGAAGTAAACAAGTTCAGACCTAGATAATGGTCTTGATTTGTCTATTGACACTAGACTAGAGCTGGACGCTGAGCCACTGACGCTTACTTCACGGGCTGTGTCATATTTTATCTGAAACATGAAAAATATTATATACAATGAATTATTTTCAAAAGAATACTAAAAGAAGTTACCGCCGTAGGTTTAAATTATGATAGTAATTTAAAAGCTACGCCTTATGGAAATAGCCTAGGGTATATTGAAAGGAAAATAACTTTTCTATTTCATTTTTATTTTATTCCTCTTGACGAAACTGACGAAAGAGCAGCCAATCGTTCTTCTAACGTCATATTTTTCCCCATAGTCCCACTTGGCATCGAATCAAAAGTTGGAGATATCCATAAAAAAGAGCATGGTAAAAAAAATCGAAGGCACGTACCTCCAGGCAAACATGATTCTTGCATATACAAGTTCAAGGCCACCAAACTTATGCAAATATCCCATATAAAAAGATGCTAAAATTAAACATTATTAAATATCAATTGCGCCAATTAATATTAATTGCATCCATCCAAGTCATACGACCAATACTTCTACCACGACTTTATGTAGGAGATGATTGACATTTCTATCCATGATTGAACCGCGACTATTGTGACAAGGACTATTTCTGTCATTAAAATTTAATAATTTTATTGACAGAAATATTAATAAAATTTAATAAAATAAAGAAGTCACACATCTTTAACTACAAAAGAAGAGCTTAAAAAAAGTCAAGAACTTCTTCATTTAATGATACTGAAAAAAGTGTGCACTCGAATACCCTTAAATAATTAATTATCCAGTATCAAGAAAAATGGTTAAAAAATGAACACAGTGTCCTGAGAATAAATAAGGACAAGCCTGGTCGCGCTTACTATAAGTTTATATATGAAATAAAGCAAAGGAATAAAAAAGCATACTGAATTTGCTAAAATCTTGTGCAAATGAAATTGTAAAAAAAAAACAAATAAAAGAAGTAACTGAAAATATTTTATGAGTCCGGGCCCTTCATTGAAATACTATCAATCTATGTCCTTGGTCCTTGGGTTTCATATCTCGAAGCCGTAGACATTAAAAGTATCTTCAAATAAATCGTTAAAATCTACAGGTTTTTTTTACCTTCAGAATAGATCCAACTTTTCGGAAATCTGGCAGTGCGTTCCAACAAGTTCGTGTTGTACATGAGCCGCTGACACCATGACATTTACACATTAATTTAGTTGTTTCTTGAACAGCCTGAAATAGTATTCGTGATTAAACATTCGCAATCAGGAAGCTGCAGCTTCAGTTCTCCACAACTATTCGTCATAACTTTGCATCATCTACTTTCCAAGTTCAAGGTTAGGCTCAAGGTTCAATCGGGTTTAATTTAAAAAAGGAAATAACTAAACTTAAAGTACACTGCTCTGTGACAAAACTCACGTTGAGACCCATAAACATAAAAGATTCCTCACTAACACGCAGTACGGCTCCCACTTTACTCTTCGACGCAACCACACGCCTCCTCATTATATAATTCTTTTAATCTTAATAATAGGTCCCTTCCCAGACGTACAACCACCTCACCTGAATATACTAAAAAATATAAGCTTCATCTAAGTTAATTTATCTTTCTTTTTTATCTGTCACTTATTGACCTTTAACTAAATATTTATTTAAATTATTTTTGAAAGATACGAGGGAGCTCCTACATCTCAGCTCTTTTGGAAGCATGTTCCACACTTTAGCACATGCTACATCCGGGGAAAAGCTGAACGTACTGTTGGAGTTCGTCTCACTTGAAGGTCAAAGGCAGAGCGCGTGTTTCGATTATGTGTTCAGATATCAACCGAAACAGATTGTGGAAGGGAGATGGAAGTAAACCGGAGATGTTCAGTTATGAAATACACTTTTTTACCGTCAAAAAATTACTTTACAATCTAACTGATTTCTTGAATAATCGTAGTTGATTTTTATAAAAGGAATGTGTTGTGGTTTTGAAGAGGCATTCTATCTGCTTGATAAATGAAAATGTAGTGGAAGCTTTAAAGTTCAGTAAAGAGGAAAAGAAGAAAATCACTACCGTAACAGAACACAAAATGAATTATAGAATCTTACTAGCAATTGCAAGTTAAACCCCCTTGCAAATTAACAGGCGTGTACATTTTGGCGTTTATATGTCGAAAATTTTGAGCAGAAATTCAGATGTTGTTATGTGTGTGTGTATTTTACAAGGATAAACACCAAAGTTAAGTATTTGTGGCATGAATTTTGGCATTGAGTTTGGAAAATATACTCAAAAAAGTAGATTACAACCCAAACACGTAAAATAAGACATCCAAAAATTCTGGATCAAAGGAACCGTTAAAACCAATATCAGCAATGAATCTACTTCTTAAATTTTTCCTGTTATATGCTTTGTTATTTAGTGTTATTATTTGTATTTTATTTATGTATTTGTTATTATTTATATTGTTATTATTTAGTATTTTCTTTCTTATTTTGTTATTATTTGCATCTAAATACTTGAGTCTTAGCTTCTTCCCTGCTTTGAAAATATGAAAGTATTACATAAATGCAAGATAAACAAATTATTTTGACTCAATGTTGTTTCTAAATATTTTACAATATATGGTATTTCACTGTCTGTTTTAAAGATGTTAGGACCCCCTTCTCCGAAGCCATCCTAATTACTTAGAATGCGTGTAATATGCTAGTATTCTACTCTTAGCTCATTATACTGTCGCTCACGGAGATCAAAGACATTCGAGATAGGTAGGAGATATTATTATAATTAGGTGACTCGGTGAAATTGGAAAACTCCTGGAGCTAACTTTAAGAATCCCTTTTAAATTGAGCGTTTTGTTTGTTATTTTTTAAAAATAGAAGAAGAAAAGGCATTTCTTTGGTATAGACTGTAATGACTATTTTTTCTGACAAGAAATTCGTAGATTAACGGAAGTGAAAACACAATTATTTTTGTGAAATCTATAGTTTTGAGGGGATGTGGGGGTCTATTCATCAGTTTCTTTGGTTACAGTCTGATGTTTTTTTTTTTTGCTCGACATGTTTCTATAAATGTAAGTTATAAGTGTTAGCCATTGAGCGTTCCCTCCATCCTTCCCATTGATCCGCCACTGAGCTAGATCACCATGATAGTAAAATGTAAAAATATAAGATTTGTATAAAGGGTCCTCACAGGAAATTGTAAGAGAATCTGACCTCCTCCTCCCCCTTGAAAAAAACGCTGAAACTTCAAAATAAAGCAATGATTACGACACTTTTCTGGTACAAGCACCTTGTATTTAATATCTATATTTATTATATAAAAACTGAATTTGGCCTGTCGTGATTGGCAAGACCTTAAATGTAATTTACACACAATGACGATAGTATATATTAATCTTAATATTTACAACATTTTGATTGTAGCATATTTCTGCCTCATGTGACTTCTATTGCAAAAATTGGGGCCATAAAGTTCTTATCAGTCGACATTCATTTGAAGATTTATAAAGATAAAAGGAAGCGATGATATGAGCAGGGTTGCCTTATATAGCACGTAAATACTATTTTAACATTATTTTTTTTCATTACTTTTAGTACTGTAGCGCGGGCTCAGTGTTACCACCTGTAGCGCGAAGATGCTATTTAGTACTATTACAGTCAATTTTTTGGTTGTAGTACTGAAAATCGCTGTGTAGCACGCACATTCGCGCATCTGTAGCACTTTAGGAACTAACCGTGGTGGCAACCCTGGATATGAGTAATGAAATAAAAAATACTTACTCTTCTTCCAGCTCTATTATTATGTAAGTTCATAAGGGCTCGGGCATCTCGGAGTCGCTTTTCCTTTGCATCGATGAAGCGTCGAGAAAAAACCATGCCAAACTTGATATTGTCGGAGCAGCCTCCCCATGCAAATTCACCCTTCTTGTCAGAAGAGATGCCCTAAAAGAATCGTATTCTATTATACTAGACAGCAAACTTTTTCTGCTGCATGATATGTGAGCCACTCAGAAGCCAAATGACTCAGATCATAAAATACACTTATTGTTCATGCGTTTAGATCATAGGCATAGCCACTTTTAGGCTTACGTTTGATAAAATTGGCTTGAAAATGCAAAACGTATTAATTTTTCAACAGGCAAACTCTTTCTTTTCGGTTTTTAGTAAGAATTCTAATGTGTCAAAAATATCAATATGAAGCTTACTCAATCACGTGCTTCTGCGCCAAAATAAGAAGAATGTATAAAGTAGGAAGTATATTTAATAAATTTTACATCTAATAGACGCAATTAAAAATTACATTAGCTTCTTTGTCAGTTACTGCTTAATTTTGTGGATTTAAGAAACAATGCCTTTCTGTATGGAAGCGCTGCTGAGAAAATAAAAATAAAATATTGCATACCTTTTACAAAAAAAAACAAAACAATAATTAGTGTCATTTACTCCTAATCGGCAAAGCTCAGACATTGAGGAGAAAATAGCATACTGGCTGAACATCGGCATGCAATCACATACATTTTAAAATGAAGGATTTATAAGGAAATGACAGAAATAACACGAAAAAATATTTTACTGCCAAAATAAGGTTATCCATGGGGGGGGGAGGTTCAGTGAACAAATCACTGATAGAAAGAAGGGAAACATGCAACCGGGATCATCAATACCACTACAATAATCAATAAATATGTGAAGACATATATTAACTATATATCATCATAAGTGGCAATGGTTACAAATCGATGTATAGTTAACCACACGCGTGAACGAGGCTTTAGTTAGAACCTGTCTAGTTATATTTTTCATTACAGATTAACTTATTGAAAATCAATGTACAATTTTTGAAGAATAAGAATGAAATTAGATATAATTTTCATGACTAATGTAGCTTTCTAAATGAAAAATCGTATGTTGTCTAGACTTTAACTTACTTACCAAACGATTGGATTGAGCCTTATGTATTTTTTTCTCTAAATTTTATTCACCTAAGTTTGAATAATATTTATGAAAAGACTGAAGTTAATAGGCTAGTATCAAGCATGTAAACATAAATTTATATCTTTGGGAAGGTGAGATTCTGAGAGGGGATGAACATTCTAGAATGAAAACAAGGGTAAGGATAAAGATCCTCCAGAGCCATTGCTGGCGCATAGGGCGTGAAATCGACGTTTCAGTTGCTGGGTGTTTTTACAGGATCAAGTAGCAAGCTTGTCGCCCAACCTTGCTGAGGTGGGGATCGAACCCTGGGCCCCGTATTGCCAAGCAGAGCACCAATCCACTGTGCTACAACAGGTTAGAATGAAAACAAATTTTAAACGTAATTCGAAACATGCAAATCATATAGGAAAAAAGACAAATTTATGAAATGATTTCTAACGTTCCAGTTGACGGGTGAGAGAATGAGTCTGAAGTCATTTCTAGTGCTTTAGGTTGTTGAGAAAGACTAGTTTCTATTAAAATATGACGAAAATTGAATTTATTTTGTTAATGATATCCCAACCATCTTTGTGAATCTAAATAATATACAAAGTATGAGTATACAAGGGGCGTACCCGAAAATTTTGTATTAAAATAAATTTCAAGGAAAATACAGTTTTAAGGAAAATAGATTTTCACAAACCTTTTTTCGAGGATCGCAGGCGCAGTTCGAGAGTTCACCCTTTGAGCATGCTCTTGTTATGGCGTGAACCACTCCAGCAGAACTTATGGCATAGACAAAAGCAGCTTCTCTGCTACCAACTGTAAAAAAATTTATTTAATTAAACTACGCTGTTTGTTTATTTCACCCTCTCCCTATTTCCCGAAAATTTGCAGATCAAATTTTAACAAAATTGTCATTTATCAACAAAAGTTTTTATTTACTTAAATCTGACTTTTCTTATTTTATATTAGAAAAAAGTAAAATTTCAGATTCATTTTGCTTACGCTTGCTGTCAACTTCGCGTTCTACTTTATTTTAATAAAATAAAACTTGAAAAAAAGCTGAATGATTATAAATAATAAATTATTTTATAGATTACTAGCTGTTGGGGTGGCGCTTCGCGCCACCCCAACACCTAGTTGGTGGGGGCGCTTCGCGCCCCCCCCCCAAGCCCCCCCGCGCGCGTAAGTATATATATATTTACGTAAGTATATATTTACGTAAGTAAGTATATATATATATATATATATATATATATATATATATATATATATATATATATATCTATATATATATATGTTTTTAACTACGTAAAACTTGCGAATATACAACATTCTTTGCTGTCCCATTGTCTGTGCATATAAATAGATTGTCAGGTTTACCGACTCTTGAACATGCAACATATAATGGTCCATGGGAAAACAATCCGTATTCAGATCTATACCTCATGATTCTAATGATTGCCCTTGAGCTTTGTTGATGGTGATTGCTAATCGACCATTCCCTGAGTCGCCATCGTCATTTATATATCCCCCTGTGCAGCCCGGCGTCCCCTTTGTAGTTATGTCCCTGTGTCCCGGTCGTCATTTATATTCCCTGTGTCCCGTTCGTCATTTGTGTCCCGGTGTTCCAGTCTGTGATTTCTCTTTGAGTGTCCCGGGCGTCATTTATATTCCTTGTGTCCCGGTCGTCATTTATATCCCCCTGTGCCCCCCGGCGTCCCCATTGTAGTTGTGTCCCTGTGTCCCGGTCGTCATTTATATTCCCTGTGTCCCGGTCGTCATTTGTATCCCGGTGTCCCGGTCTGTATATACATTCGTTTTTTAGTTTTGTTTTTCTCCTTTATTTTTTTCCTTTTTTCTTTTTTTTCTTTTTTAGTTTATTTAGATTTTTAGATTTTTTTTTTATATTTATTAATATTTTTTTAGTTTTCTTTTTCTTTATTTTTCAGTTTTTTTTCCTTTTTTTAGTTTTTTCTTTTTTAGTTTTTAGTTTTTTTTGTTTTTTACCTTTTTTTAGTTTTTTTAGTTTTTTAGCTTTTTTAGTTTTTTTTATTAGTTTTTAGTTTTTTTTAGTTTTTGCCTTTTTTTAGTTTTTTCAGTTTTTTTTAGTTTTTAGTTTTTTACCTTTTTTTTAGTTTTTTAGCTTTTTTAGTTTT
The DNA here is from genome assembly GCF_032884065.1 of Artemia franciscana. Taxonomy (NCBI): domain Eukaryota; kingdom Metazoa; phylum Arthropoda; class Branchiopoda; order Anostraca; family Artemiidae; genus Artemia; species Artemia franciscana. The sequence continues at coordinate 20,293,391 of NC_088879.1, read as the reverse complement.
TTTTCTTTTTAGTTTTTTTGTAGTTTTTACCTTTTTTAGTTTTTTTTCTTCTTTTGTATTAGTGTGAAATAATTCAGACGTCATATGCGGACAAACACGACGTCACTCGACAGACAGACAGACAGACAAAACCCACAAACAACTTATTTTTATATATATTTATTCATATTTTTTTAGTTTTCTTTTTCTCTTTTATTTTTCAGTTTTTTCCTTTTTTTTAGTTTTTTTCTTTTTTAGTTTTTAGTTTTTTTTAGTTTTTTACCTTTTTTAGTTTTTTTAGTTTTTTAGCTTTTTTAGTTTTTTTATTAGTTTTTATTTTTTTTGTAGTTTTTGCCTTTTTTTATTTTTTTCAGTTTTTTTTTAGTTATTAGATTTTTACCTTTTTTAGTTTTTTTTAGTTTTTATTTTTTTTAGTTTTTTTTTCTTTTTAGTTTTTTTTTGTAGTTTTTACCTTTTTTAGTTTTTTTCTTCTTTTGTATTAGTGTGAAATAATTCAGACGTCATATGCGGACAAACATGACGTCACCTGATCCACAGATCCACACACAGACAACTTATTTTTATATATATAGATGTATAGATATCATATATTATGTTAAATAAGTGTATACAGACTATGAAATTTTGCACCCCTAAAATTTCTGCCCGGGGGAAAGTGCTTCCTCTCTCCCCCTAAACCATCCGTGTCAAATCTGCTAAAGACAGCAAAATATATAAAGAATATGAGTACTACAGGTGGTGAGGAGGATTCTCCAGTTGTTAGGGAGTGTTTTGGAATCCCCGTTTTCATGTGTAGGGCTTGGGGGTGTCCAAACTTCAGTGCACTCTTACACCCTATCTCTCATCTCTAGATTTAAAAAAAAATCTGTAATGAATGCTAGTCCTTGCTTTAGATTTGTTGCTCCATTGCTTATTTATTAAGCTTCTATTTAATTTTTACTTTTAATGATTATATTATTAGGCTACAGATGCTCTTCAATAAGACATAAAAATCGAATACTTTTTACTGTGCTTCGCTACATGATATAGGCGTGGTAGATTTCGGTATTTGAAATATAGGGCTTCGCTTCAATGTAGATGTTTGTTTGGAAAATTAGTTGAACTAGCAACTTCATGGTTTTGGGATATACATTCAATTCTTCATTAAACATTTTAAAGCTACAGGATACATTAGTTTATGTTTTGCAATTAAAAATATGAAGTTTCTAACCGCTGTCTAAACTATGAAACATTTATTGTAAAAGTAACATAATAAAAGTCATAAATCGAGGGAGGGGCACTCTGAACAGCCGCATCTTGGCAGAGGTGCAAAAATATTTTATATTAATGCAAAATAGTGATGAATAAAACAGAAACGAAAAAAAGTGTAAGAATCATTAGGAACAAAAAGCATGTACAAAAACGAGGATATACTAAGGAAACAAAAAAGAACAGATACAAATTCAATAATACATATAAAAACATATTTTATTTCATTAATAAACATGAATTATGTCCTTCATTTGTATAGATGTAAATAAGTTTATTTAATAACATCTATATCACTTTAAGTTTAGCTCATAACCTTATAAATATATATGATGAAAATATTTTTAAACTTCATTTCATTTCATATCGCTGCGGTCCGTAATTTAAAAGTGATTGAACTCCATATATCAAGTGGTTATCACCATGCATGTAAACTCTTCACGGCATTTGTCAAAATTGCCAAATGTTTCCGACATTCGAGTATAACAGGTAGTATACGGTTTGGTCAATCGATGCATCGACTGTTTTAACTGGATTTGGGGGCCAGTTTAAAAAAGTCTATTTTTGAACAATGTCTATATTCGTTTTTTGTTTGAATATTTTTTTCTAAATAAACTCTCGAATTGAATAATAATCTTTTTTCTAATCTGTGGCAACCTTCGTAATAAAACTAAGGAGATTAGACCTTTAAAAAGAGATTACTTTTTATCGTCGACGTAGAACCGTTTTGTGCTTTAAAGATGTAATTTAAAACAAACTTAGCTAAATAATTACTTTCGGGATTCATCTTAGACTTTATTGGAAATATAATTGCTAGTATATGGAGGAGCTATTTTATGCTACCCAATTAGTTTTCTTAATTATTTTGTCCAAATAAAGAATTACTAAATTTATCTAGTCAGGCTGGCTTGTACGAAGGAGGAGGAGGACCTTGAAAGAGACCTCCTAAAATTGTTGATAGTTCTCAAAAGATCCGCTGTTTTTTTAAGTGCTTTTAACCCTCCCCACAATAAAAATTCCTACATATGCGTCTGTAGTGGAGGTTATCACACTCCTGGTCGTAAAAATATACAACATTCGTCCTTCTAAATCTGAGCTTACACCGGCTCTTGTACAGTGTAATACTTCATAATTATATTTATAACGAATCTATTCGATGTGTTGCCATGAAAACAACTACTACTAATTCTACCAACAACTCACTGGAACACCAAGCCGCATGAGACCAATACAGCTATGGACGCTCCTCCTCCATCCCACTCTACATAAGGAAACTAATTTGCATCCTCGTAAGAAGTTCTAATTTCTATTAAATCCATCTTTACGACCTCTTTCCATCCCATTGTTGGTTGGCCTGGCCTGATGCACTTGGTTGGCCATCTTGTTGGTTGGCCTGATGCACTTAGGTGAAAATAAATGATGTATTTTTAAACGATACCAAAAAAGCACCAAATCGATTGCTTGTAATTTTAGTATTGTGCCTAAAAATCGAAAATACCCTCTGACCTGAACCTACCCATGATTTGTGTTGGGGGTAGTTTTTCGGGGTATAATTTTAAAAGTATATAAAAGATTTGTTTATAGGCATTTTTTACGTTTTTACAAGTCAGGCAAAAATTTCAGGGGGGGGGAGGCAAACTCTTCACCTAGATGCGGCCTTGTCCTCTAACATAAGAAAGGCAGGTTTTATTATAGGTAGTGATTTCCGTTATTAAAGCAGACGACGGATTGGTTGTAAAATAAAGATTTCAGCTATTCAAAGGTGTCAGTCCTTAAGGAAGACGGTTCTTTGTCGGCTTTTTAGCAAGGCTTAACCCACTCCTTGATTTATTTGATTTCACCTCTTTCAAGAGTTTGCAAGTGCTTATGAAGAAGTTTATTACACAAGGGATACCTTCGTTTGTTTATTACATGCTTCCGCAGAGATCAGCGGATATAAGCTTACAAATTCACAAACGTCGGCTGATTTTATCTGGTGCTCTGCTGGTACTTTGGTTTCTTATGAATTATGTTTAGTGAAATTGTCGCATTTAAGTCACGTAAACGTCACCGCCATCAAAAACCAGAATGTGTTATTAAAAAAATAGGTTAAATTATGTACATCCTTTGAGATGTCAATTTGGCCAAGTCGATTTGTATTTTGACATTTTCTTGGTCTAAAGAAACTGAGAACAATCCGAGTATACGGAAATGATCTGGAATGTTCGAGAATTTCGAAGGGGTTCCCCCCTCCCCCTCGTTAAAATATATGGTTTTGAAACTCTAGACTTTTAGTTCTCACATCGTTGTAACTCAAGCTCAATACAAGCCTTCATTTGCTGCATAAAGTACTTGCCTCAAGTTATAGCTGCACTGGGGTTGTTTTCTCATAATGCATAAGATTTTGGATACATATATTGCCAGAAATCACTACCGGGGACGTGAGTATTAGCTTTTTTCCGGGTCCTTTATTTATGCATTTTTTTGGGGGAGGGGGGAGAAAATTTATTTTTTGGGGGATTTCTATGGGGGTCTGACCCTAAATTCCTTCCTGTGTATGAACCTGATTTAAGGGAATGCAGGTAAATTTCAAGAAGGCAAAAGGGGAGTCCAAACAGAGGGCATAATCCTCTCCCTTTCACGCGTATTTGCCTGACAGGGGTAATGTCAGGAAACGATTATTAATATTTTTCCCTAGTGTAGTGATTTATATCTGTAATAGTCTACATTTTTGTTTTTTATTTAAATATAAGTCAAAAAATTCAAAAGCCAAACATATCAGAAAGAAAGGTAGCTGACATCAATTAGCTATTTACTTACTTTTTTGTAATGACTTGCCGAAGACTGATGTATCCTTTTCAGGGGATGAGCAATTCCACCTCTCTGTTTTGAATTGGTTCTGGCATTCTCGTACTCCAACTAGTGCACCATATGCAACACTAACCATTATATCTGGATGTTTTTGACAGAAAATCTTCTGTCTTTTTTCAAGACCCAAAAAATGATTGCAGTATGGTCTTGTGCTCATCGCTGAACTTAGTTGTAACTTGCTGAGGAACCTAAAAATAAATTTTCAAATTAGTATAAATAAGGCTGCTTCTCTTACTAAACCATCTCCAGTGCTGACCCTCTTGTGTAAGCAACTTTTGTTTTGGTTGTGTAAGCAATCAATTGATTTGAAATTACTGCACATTGGCTGAGTTCCACATTGGGTTACATTACATTTCCATGCAACACACGGGTTCTGAAAATGAGTCTTTACTTAAAATATTCGATCGATGGGCTGCCAAAACTCGCATTTTTTCTTACGTGAAAGTTGGGGGGGGGGGCAAAATGGAGTTCATGCCCACCCCAAGATTTGGCCCAAATGGCGCCTCTGCTCACGAAAGCTCGGCAACTCCTGAAGGCTCATCCCAAACTGAATTAGGATTGCCCCACCTCAAATGTGATTTGTACTCGGGCCAACTTTAATGACCGCTGAAATACTAAAAAAAGGAGACTAACAGAATCAGTGAAAATAGTCATCGATACAATTAGGTTCAATTTAAGGCCTATTTATCGTTCGATTTAATTACTGCAACATTTAGCTAGCGGTAATTTGAGCAAATTAGAAAATTCTATGAAAATTATGATTGGCTCATATTACCTAAATTTCGGTATTGGTAAAATCTTATTGTGAGTGGGCCTTTAGTGTTCAGAGTACATTAAGACTGTAAAGGCTAGAAATTGTATTTGTAGCCCGAGCAACCCTATTTCATCTAGGGTAACTTAGGGCTAGCTTTAGTTTGGGGTAACTACAAGAAGTATGGTATTTGAATTGTTCCCAAGAATCAGTTAAAGAAATATTTTTGCAGAGGTGTTTTAAAAACAAAGGCAGCGATGTTGTGGGTTGATTTCATTAGGAAGATTTCTTCCCTCTCTGTAAATACCACTACCAGATTAGATACATCCTCTTCTGTCAGCTATGCTAGGGATGACACAGTATATTAATTCCTAGAACTTCAATTGTTACGTATGTGTTGAACAAACACCTTAGTGTCTAAGATACTTGAGCATGAGTGTCAATGGACTGAATTACGGAAAATATGGCATTAAATACAAATACCGTAGTTCTAAGTTTTCCAAATATTGGGTTGACCCTGGGCTCCAAGAAGTTAAAACGAAAGCTTTCCAAGTAAAGTTCAGGCTACAATGAAACCCACAAGAGGGTGAAGGTGGACAGGGTATTCCTTCATTTTCTTGGGAGACTAAAACATGTCAAAAGTGCAAAATTTTTAAATACTTAGGGCAAACCTGGTTTTCCTTGGGCGAAAGAGGATTTTGTTTGTTTAAAATGAAAGGGTGTATTACCAAATTTAATCCTATTTTAATGGAATAATCACTCTTTATTAAAAAAAGGAAATCTTACCACCAATTTCCCAAGACCCCATCCGTTGCTACAAGATAAATCAATAATAACAGTAGAACATAATTTCTTACACCTTTACACTCCATTTCTTTATATTAACTGATCAATTTTTTTCTCTAAAAGTTAGAGATCCCACAGGTGAAAGAACTGTCTGATTGGCTGTGCCTCTAAGGTTAGGATGAACTTGATTGGACCGTCAACAGAAATGCGGCTTTATGGCGGCTGCTTTGAAGACAGGTAATTACTGTTTGACCTATTTTACCATCTTAGGTGACAAATCTCATCTGATTCAAAATTATAATAAGAAAGCTGCCGACTCTATGCGTAACTTTTAATGAATAGTTATTAATTCTGGAATAAATCTAGTTGACTTTCTTAGTACGGCCAGATGGTGTTAGTTACCCCCCTCGTCTAATTAAGAATTTTATTCAAAGGACAAATCAAAAATAGGTTGAAACCCTACTTTAGGGGGCTTTTCGCTATTATGGAAAGTAGTTGAGTCAGGTGAAAGAAACTCTCAGGAACAAATTTATAGCATTAATGATCTACTAGGAAGTTATTTTGAAGGACATATATCCACTCCACCCCCTCCAGAGGGCAGTGACCTTTGATGACCTTTAACAATCTTTGTTTTATAGATGCGACGAACTGCAAAGCAGATATTCTGCTTAAATTAGGCACAAAAAACAAATTTCAGCTTCATAACTCCGTTCAATCCTGATTTATAAAGTTTTAAAGAGCTGTAAGATTATGTCTTAAATTTAGGCAAAACCCTTAATATGGGTTAAACTTCTACTGAAAACTCAAAATTAAGGTATAAAAATTATCAATTTATAAAAATTGATCTGTAAGATTATGTCTTAAATTTAGGCGAAACCCTTAATATGGTTAAACTTCTACTGAAATAATGTTTTCAAAAACTAAAGTCAATGAAAAAGACTGAAAACTCAAAATTAAGGTATAAAAAAATTGTAATCAGAATTTAGGTAGGTAGCCTACAGACCTTTCATGTATGCAATCTTCTAATCCCGAGAAACAATAAAAGGGTAGACATTGTAGCTTGGTAATATCTTTCCAGGGTGTATTTTTGGCCCTTGATCAGTTCTGGAAATTTTATTCGCGTGCATCAACTATCCAAGATAGCAAGAAGCCCATAAACTAGAGTTTAAATAAAAAAAATGTATAATTAGGTCCACTAAAGGTATATTTGCCTAAAAATAAGAGGGCAGCTCCACCTAAAGTTTGGTTAAAGGTCCCATCCCTGTGGAAACTAGGAAACCTATGCCTAAATCCTCTTGTTTGAACAGTTTCAGATGACCTTGTTGTGTGTTGACACCTTTGTCGAAAAGGGACTCAGTCTGTTTTGGCTTTGTACTAGGTATACGTCAGTTAATGAATGAATTTACAGAGAGCCCATCAACCTACACAGAACACAGAGTGAACAGTTTAAAAAAAGTGGTAAAACAGAATAATCTAATGCGCCTACTTTACTTCATAACAAATTCAGCATGACAGCACAGTTAGTACTCGAGAGAAAAAAATAACTAACACTACAAGTAGAAAAAAATGTATACTTCCTAACCGATACGAACATAATATAGAAACCAACTCTCATAAAAGATAGCTAGCAATAAGTACCATCAAAATTTGGGGGAGGGGTACCGAATTTACCTTGTATAATTCGTCACCTTGTATAATTTAGCATGTGTCTGCTTCCTATTCGATTGATTGTGCTGGTTGTCAAGTGTCTTATAACCGCAGATTTTGTTGTGCGTCATTTTCATTTACGATTCGCTGTGATTCACGCTGTTGCTTGTATTCTAACCGCAGATTTCTTTGTGAAGCCTTTTTGTTTGCGATTTGTTTCGATGCTTGTTGTTGCAAGTCTTCCAAGCGCATATTTCATTCTGCATTATTTTAATTCGGGATTCGATGTGATTCTTTCTGTCGCTTCTCTTCTAGCCGGAGATTTCACTTGCGTCATGTTTGTTGACAATTGAACGTGATCATCACTCTTGCATGCCTTCTAACTACAGATTTCTTTGTCTATTATTCTAATTTTCAATTCGTTTGCGATGCTTATTGTCGCATGTCTTCTACCGCAGATTTTGTTGTACTTCGTTTCCGTTCATCATTAACACAGACATTTTTGCATACTTTTTACTTTAGCTGTTAAGATCCATTCCTTATCCTCTATAATTTTGCATGGCATTGCGATTTTGATTGAACTTCTAACCTCAGGTTTTGATTTGTGACATTTGCTGTCACTTGTTCCATGTCTTTTGCTTTAGCTGTTGGAGTCATTCGTCATCTTGCATAATTTCACATGCGTTAAAGATACTGAAAAGGATACGATCATCCCTGGAAAAATGATGTAAGTTGCTCTTTAAATGCATATGAATATGACGTCCTACACATGAAAAAATGTTCTTCCAAAATTAACCGTAGATTTCATTATAAATCCTTTAAGTTTGTGATTCGTCTTGATGCTCTTTGTTGTAATTCTTATAAGTGCATATTTCGCTGTACATTATTTTCGTTCAGATGTTAGCTATGACTCTCGCTGTTGCTTCTCTTCTAATCGCAGATTTTGTTACATACCATTTTTGTTTACGATTAGATATGATCCTCTCTGTGGCATGTCGTCCAGTCGCAGATTTCGTTGTCTGTCTTTTTAAGTTGTGATTCGTTGTCAGCTTGTTGTCACATGTCTCCTAAGTACAGATTTCGTTCTGTTTCATTTTTGTTCATCAATAATTCACACATTTTTCCCAAGCCTTTTACTTTGTCTGTTAGGATTCATTCGTTCATTCGTGTATAACTTCGCATGACATTGTAATTTTTGTTTGTCTTCTAACCATAGCAAGGACGCCGGCAGGAAATTTTCCAGGGGGGGGGGGGGGGGCAAAGGTCAAAATATCGGTGGTGGTTGGGTGACAGAGAATATATTTCAGGAAATTTTTTCGTAGGAATAAGTTTATTCTTAATTACTTTAAAGAAAAACTCAAATTAAAATGCACTTCAATTGCATGCAGAATGAAACAAAATACAGTAAATTTTAAGCGACAAGGATTTCTGGCAAAGGGATCAATTTGTTTCGTCAATAATATATTTAATTATCATGCATCTAATCTTAAGAGCCGTCCTGGCCGTGTGGATTGGTGCGCTGGATTCAGGATCCTTTGTCTGAGAGGACGAGGGTTCAAATCGTAGTTTACCCAATTATTTAGTTTGGGACGGGGGTTAGTGGTGTGACTCTGTAAGCTCAGCCAGAGTCTATCCAGCTCTAGATGATTACCTGGAGAAATCTGGGGAAGGTAAACAGGAAGGGTGTGCGAAAGCACAGGATGTTTGGCCCCCAACCCCCCATTGCACCTCCTGGCTGAAGGGCCAAGAAACGGAGATCAGCACCGCTGGTAGGGACTGTAAAGTCTAATGCCGTATTATTTACCCTTCTTTTTTATTTACCATCTAATCTTAAAAGAAAATTAAACTCAAACCAAAATTACAGAAAGATTTATTGCTTCCGTAGATTATAACAGATGTAGACTTGTCTTTATGTGATTTTCTACGGCTTAGAATAGTTCACAGAAGGAGCAGAGATGCTCAAAAATCATCCTGCCTGCAGAGGTACCACCTTTTGATTTTATAACGGCCTCTTTGAAAACAGGACAACTCGCCTCCTTGATCTTAAATCTCTTGTATATTCAGACGTTAAAAAATAGAATAGCGAAAGAATAACAAAATTTAAACTTACTACCCAGTTGTCAAATTAGCCCTCTTTGTTTTTTATTGCCATGTTCAACTAAATAAAATGAACAGGCTCCAAAAGTATTTCGTCATAAAAGAATCTTATCAAATAGTTTGTGAAAAAAAACTGGAAGTAAAAAGCCACTTGGACGAATATTCATCAAAACTAAAAATAGAATTCTCAAGACAATTGCTACACCGACAGTAATGGCTTTTTATGCCGATTCTAAATATATAAATTCTTCAGTTTATTTTTACCCACCCAAAACCAAAAATTTCAAAAAAATTGCCTGATTTTTGAAAAAAGGGGAAACTCCCCCCAAAAAGGGCAAGCAATCTTATTGAAAACCCCTTTATTAGATACATCATATCAGAGATGTTTCATCTACCATAGATGTCTCAAGGTCCAATCTTCAAAATGTGGAATTTCGCTTTTTTTAGAAGAAACATCGTCGATGCATGTTTATTTGTTTTTCCCAGGGGTGATTGCATCAAACTGAAGGTCCAAGATAACTGAGAAGGAACTCACTCCAACTTAAATTTAAAGCTCTTTCTTAAGAGACCATACAGATTAGGCTAGGGTTGGGACTTTATCCCAAAGAGGACGAACATGTAATTAATTTAAAATTCTGAGAAGTCAATGGTAGCAGTACTGGATTCAACCAAGTTGATACGCTTTATTTGTAATAAAATTAGGCTACTTTTGGTGATATGTAATTGCGTATCAGCTATTATGAGGGGAGTGGGTGAGTTATTGTTTATGTGGGAACAGGGTAGATTCCTTAAAAGAATATTTTAATGGACAAACTGTTTACTCTTCATTGGGCTTCATATAAATGTTGAAAGATGTAGGATGGGAGTGGGAAAGAATTAAATTGCTTCTTTATACAGCTAAAATATTACATTCTCATATCTACTAGAACAGAGGTGGAAAAGGCAAGGCAGGTCATCATCAGTCCCGCCAAGACACTTCTTTAGGATGGCAGGTACTGCTGGTAACTTAGTTTTCAGCAATTTTAAATGATGTTATTTTCTTTTTCTATTTGTATGAAGTACTTTAGTGTGTATGAAGTAAACCCTGCCAATTGTCGGATTATTTCGTTAGTAGCCAGTACCAAGCCTGGGTAAAGGAGGAGGATTGGGTAAAGGAGGGTTGGGCTGGGGGCTTGTGACCCCACCTGAGACTCTACAGCATGAACGTGCAGTGGAGGAAAAACCAATTTACAAACGAAACTTCAACGAATAGCCTCGAATCAATCCCTATATTGACGACGAATAATGCATGCCCAAGGAAAAGATTTTTGACTGCTAAGAAAAGGCTTAAAATCGTCTTCTGGAACGTGAGAACCATTTCCAACTCTCAAAGACGGAACAAGTCATAAAGCAGATGATTCAATATAAAATTGATATCCTAGCTTTCTGAAGTACGATGGACGGGTATGGGCCAAAAAAAGATCACACTATTATATACAGCAGTAATGATGCGTCAAGAGGTCAAGGAGTGGCCCTTTTGCTAACAGTTCCTGCCAAAGTTATGATAAGTTGAACCCCAATATTAATAATTCTACACACTTTCTGTCAGGAGGTCCTCCGAAAGCATGGTATTTGAGAGCGAAATGACAACGGGGAATTACTGATTGATTTTTCCCTTTTACATGATCTAGTGATAGGAAGAAGTATTTTTCTTCATCCAGACATACATAAATACTCCTGGACTCCACCTGATTGTCGAATAAGAAACCAAATCGATCATTGTCTAATTAATAGGAAATGGCTCTCAAGCCTGCAGGATGTAAGAGCTTATAGAGGAGCATATGTAGGATCTGATTACAATTTGATGATAGCCACCATTCTTTTGAAACTAAAAAAGCATACAAGAAAGTGCCCACTACCTGCAAAACCACTTTTTGCATCAGCAAAGCTAAAAGACAAAAAACTGAATACGTTATTCAATATCAAATTATCCAATAAGTTTGAAACCATTTTTTTGCCTGAAGATGCACATTGTGACACAATATAGGAGATAATAGAGTCATGCTATCAAAAAGTGGTTGAAGCAAAAATTGGATACCGTCCAAAACTGAATGATGAAGGGCTCTCCCAAAAGACGTGGGACCTGATCGCTGAAAGGAAAAAGACAAGAAGCCAACTCCTGGATGCCCATGTACCAAGTGTACAAATAGACAGAGCAAAGCGATTATAGGGGGATCGACAAAGAAATCAAAAAAGCGCCGGGCAGATAAGAGGAACTACACTGAGCAGAAAGTAATACAAGCTGAAGATACAGCAAAGAGAAGAGACTCTAGGACCCTTTATAAACTAACGAATGAAATAATAGACAAGAAACCGATTCAAGATGGACCTATAAAAAATTCTGATGGCGTTCTCATCACCGAGTTGTCGGCTATTGATGAGACATGGGCCAACCATTTTGAAAAGGTTTGAATAGACCACCGCCTGATAAGCTTTTAGACAACCTCTATAGCTTTCCTCAAGCAAGACATCAATGCAAAACACTCGATTCGTAGCGAATTACTGACAGTCGCAAAGAAATTAGAAAACAGCAAGCCACCTGGCGAAGACCGTATCACGACGGAGTTGATAAAGGCATCAATCAATTCATGCATGTCTATATGGCTGTCCTTATTCCAAAAAATTTGGATGGCACAAAAGTACCAACAGATTGGAAGCGCAGCACACTCATAAAACTCTTCAAAAAAGGTGATAAAACACTACCTGGGAATTGGAGAGGTATTAGTCTGTCATCCATACCTGGTAAACTTCTTGAACTAAGAATCCTCCAAAGAATACAGAGTCCACTCGGCAAGTACTTGAGAGAAGAGCAGTATGGCTATAGACCAGGACGTTCATGTACCGATTTGATCTTCACCTTAAGGTTGTTAGCCGAGGGTGGCAAAGCAAATTTTACATGAAATTTATAGACTTTGAAAAGGCCTTTGACTCGCTGCATTGTGAGACTTTATAGAAATCACTAAACCTTTATGGAATCCCTGAGAAGTTGGTGTCCCTCATAATCGCTTTAAACGAAGACTCAAAATATTGTGCTAAGACGATAGAAGGAAGGACAAGATACTTTTGTGTCCTTTCTGGTGTTAAACAAGGCTATGTCTTGTCACCTTTCCTGCTTGCCCTAACCATTGAACAACTAATTGTAGAATACTAAATTAATGATTTAGACTTTGCTGACGATATTACGCTCACTGATTCTCGTAAACGAAGACTAAAAGATTTACTAGAAACTGTACGTGACAGAGGCTGACTCATGGGACTAAGAATCAACGCTGATAAAACGAAAAGTATGTCAGCAACGGATTCACCTTTACACCTGAGATGCTATAACCAACACATTGAGCAGGTTCTAAATATAACCTTGGGAGCACAGTGATAAATATGGGTTTTACGGAAAAAGATATATCAAATTGCATCGGGCAGGCCTCTGGTACATTGAATAGACTGAAATTGGTATGAGGTCGCAGAGTTTCTACCTCATACTCGAACTTCATCTATTCAATAGCAACGTCGTCCCCGTCCTAATATAAGCTTCTGAAACCTGGCATCTGAAAAACAGACAAGAAAGGTCTTTTTCAGAAAAGAAAGGTTTTTTCACTCATGAAAAAAAGATATAAAAAAACGGATCTGTTTAGAGGGAAAATGCAAAAATTGCCAGGATTCCGTTCAGGACTTACTTGTGTACTAATAACTGCATTAATTACTAATAAGTAAAATATTTAGGATTACAGTAAAAAACTGATTCTTTGATTGAATGTTATCACTAGTTAGGCTCTTATGCTTTCGTTATTGACAATGGTAGTTATTTACTTATCATTCATTTCTATGAAAAATTGGATTTTTTTTCTGTTGCTCCAACCAAGTCAAATAAAAAAAAATGTATTCTATCCAATCTATTCAAAGCTCTATACGCCTTCTCAAGAAGTTCCCATTTTCCATAAATCTTTCCTTACGACATCTTCCCTTCCCATTTGGGGACGAGCTGCTTTTCTCTTTACCTTAGATGGTTGGCCGACAGGCACTTTCTTTGGCAATCTCTCATCCTTCATCCTTCAACATATACCAGCCATTTCATCCTTTCTCTCATTATAGCTCTAGATAGCAGGATTTATCCACATTTCCCGTACAGCTTACTGTTCGAAAAGCGGTCAGTCAGTCGGCTGCCCAAAAAGATCTGTAGGCGATTTCTCTGGAAAACATCTAGCAAATCCTCTTTCCTTTTTCGGATTGCCCAAGCTTCAGAACGACCCTTGACTGACCATCCTTGACAGAACGACCATCACTGTAGCTTCCAATATTCTAATTTTGGTTCACAGACTTATCCATCTATTCTTCCAGACTTTTTTTTTTAAACTGGGCGAAACACCCTGGGTCTTGGCTATTCTACTTTTAACATCTTCACTGCACCCACCGGCTTTACTAGTAATACTACTTAGGTAAGTGAAGTTATATACTTGATTGATCTTCTCGTTGCCCAGCCTCCAAAAATTCATTCATTTTGCTAAGTTTTTCATCTAAGATGCTTCAATCATCGGCATACTCTAAGTCTAATAGAGTTTAACTTCCCCATTTGATTTCATGTTCTCCTATTGCCTTTGCTGTGCTTCTTAGGACAAAGTCCATCAAAATAATCCCTATAATCGGGGCTATAACACAACCCTGCGTAACTCCTGATAAGGAGTTAACCTTAATTGCAGAAATGTTGTTCTCGTAGATAGAGATTCCCGTTAAAGTATTTTTCTGGCATACCATACGAGGATAAGACCTTCGCTATGGCTCTTCTATCAGCCGAACCTAAGACCGCACTGTTCTACTGTTAAAACTTTATATACAACATTCTTAAGTCTAAAAGGTATAATCATGCTAAGTAATTTGCCTCCTACAGAAACTAGGCTAATGCCTTTATAATTACCACGCTCACTCTTATCACCTGTCTTACAGAAGATTTTAGTTAGAGTTTGCCTAAAATCGCTAGGTACTTCCCCTTTTTCAAAAATCCTATTCATAATCTTTAGTAGCTTATCTGTAACCTCACAACTACCATATTTGAAAAACTCATTTACTACACTATCAGCACCTGGGGCTTTGCTATTTTTTAATTTTTTTCAGTAATGTTACTAATTCTTACTCACAAAATAAAGCTTCTTGGCATCAAAAGTGGGACAAGCCTGGATTGACTATTCTCTCTCAATCTATTAACATGGCAGTATAATATTTTACTATTACGCCGTTTGACTACATCTCCCAGATCTTTGGCAATTTTTTCCATGGCCTCCACTTCACAGCTCCTTAATTCCCATTTTAATATTTTCTCTACTTTCTTTACATTCCTTTTATTGTCATACAATCTGCTTTTACAAGATCCTTCTTCTCTCTATTAAACATAAAGCATTTTCACATAATATTCCTAGCAATGTTTCTAACTGTCTTCCCTACAACATCGTCAGCGACTACACAAACTATTTTAATAAAATTGTTCTGTCCATCTTCTGCATTGTCAAAAATTAAACTCCCCATTTTAGAATTAAACTGTTCCTGGAAAGCTTCTCTCAAACACCCTCAACTCTCAAACAACTCAAAACACTAATAGACTTTTAAAATCAACAACATCACTCTTGGATATCCTAGTATCTTGTATTGATCCTGCCAGTTTTCGGTCTAGAATAACATTAAATAGAAAAACGAATTTTTAACTGAAAGTAAGGAGCGGCAATAAAACTTAAAATGAACAGAAATTACTCCGTATTGTTTAAAAAAATCTACTTTTTAAAACAGAAAAAAACTTTAGCGTAAAGAGCAGAGCGTTGAGGAGGGAACAGCCCCTTTCATATAACGGAGTAATTTCTGTTCGTTTTAAGTTTTAATGTCGCTCCCTACTTTCAGTAAAAAAACAACAACTTATACTTAGAACAAAATTTGCATATTTTTTTTTGGCTAAATGGCTTTTCTTAGTTTTGATAGGACGATTTTGAGAAAAAAGGGGTGGGGAGGAGGTTTAGTTGCCCTTCAATCTTTTGGTTACTTAAAAAGGCAACTAACTTTTAATTTCAAAAGTTTTTTCTAACTTAAAAAGGTAACTTCCGAATTATCTTTCGTAACGAACTTCTATATTCGTATATTTTTATTACGTAAATGAGAGGGTTTGTCCCCTCTTTAATACCTTGCTCTTTACACTAAAGCTTAAATTTTGTCCCAATTCCTTAAGACTGACCCCTGAATCGTAAAGGCCGTAGAAGAAATAGTTGAAATTACTAAAAATACTTTAGCGTAAAGAGCAGGTATTTAGAAGGAGATGAACCCCTCATATGCGGAATAATTTCCGTTTGTTTTGTTTTAATGCTGCTCTTTACTTTCAGTTGAAAAAACTTTTCATATTTATCTTTTCATTGTTTTTGTTTTAAATGATATTAAAACATCCTGCGCCCCGTGGAAATTCTCTCCTCCCATGACAAGTTCCTCCATGGAAAGATCCTCCCATGACAAGTTCCTCCATGGAAAGATCCTCCCATGTAACCCTCTCCATATCCAAGAAAAAAATTCCCCTGAAAACGTCTGTACAGTTTCAAATAACCATTACTATATGTAAACACTAGTCAAAGTTTGTAACTTCTAGTCCCTCCCCTGGGGACTGTGAGGAAAATTGTCCCCAAAGACATAATTATTAGGTTTTTCGACTATGCTGAACAAAATGGAAAAAATAAGCGTGGGAGGGGGTATAGGTGCCCTCCAATATTTTTGATCAATATAAAAGGGCACATGAACTTTCAATTTCCGTTAGAATGAGCCCTCTCGTAACATTCTAGGACCACTGGGTCGATACGATCACTCCTGGGAAAAAAACAACAAAAAAAACTCGCACCCGTGATCGCGTCTTCTTGCAAAAAATACGAAATTCCACATTTTTGTAGATGGGAGCTTGAAAATTCGACAGTAGGGTTCTGTGATACGCTGAATGTGGTGGTGTGATTTTTGTTAAGATTCTATGACTTTTAGAAGGTGTTTCCCCCTATTTCCCAAAATAAGGCAAATTTTCTCAGGCTCGTGACTTTTGATAAGTAAGACTAATTTTGATGAAATTTATATATTTTAAATCAGCATAAAAATTTGATTCTTTTGATTTATGTATTAGCATCAAAACCCATTTTAAAAGTTTTGTTTACTATTGAGCCGGATCGCTTCTTACTACAGTTCGTTACCACGAACTGTTTGATAATCAATAAGGTTAGCTGTATTACCATCAGGTGAGTACCATGTTGACTTTTGGGGCCAATAGTGTACTGGTTATAACTAGATCGTTATGCCTACAAGATTGCAGCAGTCTATAGCCGCTACTATTTTCTTTTTCTGCATCAAATTTACCTAGACTTGGATACCATATATCCCTATTTCTACCGAATTGGGCATTAAATTCTTCTAATAAAAATGCTATGTTTCTACAAGGAGCCCTGTCTATTTGTTCATGTTTTTAAATACCTCCTTACCTCAATACTGATCAAAGTTTTCAAAAGTGACTTTGCTCAAAATCGACAAAAGGTCTAGTAACTATGCCTCTGGGGATACAATGTCCCCCCAAAGTCTCTAGGACAAGGATTTTTAATTGTGCAAATTACCTTTTTAGTTACAGGATTTGTCGTTAGGAAAAGGGGAATGCTTGACTCTGATTGTTTTGGAAAAGGTAATTTGAATTAAGGCGGTTTTTTATTATACCTCACTGCACACAATATCATCGAACATAACCTGAATTAACTTGGTCACTGTTGGGACGCTAGGCCCTACTGCACCTCAATTATGATGAACCAAATGGATATCTCAAAATTTCATTTGGAGGTCTTTGGGTGAAAAGGGTCATGAGAAAAGGGCTAGTTACCCTCCACTGTGTTTGGTCACTCAAAAGGGCATATAAACTTTTGTTTTTTTGTTTGAATGGACCTTCTTCTGATCTTCTAGGACCTATGGATCGATACGATCATCCCTGGTGGAACCAAAACAGTAACAACCAACACACATCCATGATCAAACAGTTCATGATAACAAACTGTAAGTAAGGAGCGATGCGGCTCAGTAGTAAGCCAAACTCTGAAAAGGGGAATTTTGCCAAGCTCTTTACGTTAAAGTTTTACATTAATTTGAAAAGCAGAGTTGTTACAAAGAGCCAATATTTGGAGGAGACAGGCCCTTTGATATATGGAATAATTTCTGTTCCTTTTAAGTTTTAATGTTGCTCCTTATTTCAAGATGAATTTTTTTTTTAATTTAATCTTTAAATACTGACGAAGACCACACTGCCTTTCCATCATAAAAACAACAAACTTGGAGCTTTTTTAATTTTTCCATTTCGTTGCAAGTTTTATTTCATTTATATACATTGTTAGCGGAGTAGTTTGCTCTTGGATATAGAGGCAAAATATTTTTAAGGTTTAAACAAATTTCACTGTCTTAAATAAATATACTGTTGTTTTACTTGTTGTTGTTTTTATCCGTGATCATTTTTTTGGCAAAAAATACACAATTCTAAATATATGGAGATGCCCAGATTAGAGCTTAAAACCTCTACAGTAGGATTCTCTGATTGTTTTACAGTTAGGGTGGGGGGGACAGATGTATTTAACGCAAAAACATCCTAACCCTCTTTGAGTCTTCATATAATACAGAAATAGTTCTAAGGAAGGATCGGGGGGAGTTGAAATTAATATCAAGTCCCGATTGCTTTATGGGAATGTTTCTGGTTTAGGCTGTTATCTTGCTGTGGATGCTGAATCTTGCTTGTGGGGGAGCTATCCATATGGGGGCGTGGAGGATTTTCTGGGGGAATCACTCACGGTAGAAATTTTTTGCAGGGGTGGGGGAGGCAAACGCTGGTTCCTGTTGCTACTGTGAAGAGAAGAGTCAAATACAAGAAATATATAGGAAAAATCACGAAATTTTTTAGACAAAAGCAGTGGTCCTCGCCTCTCAGTACCTGATTTTACTAGGCTCCTATACAAAATTAATCACACCATCAATTTTATTATCAACATATCAAAATTGATGTATTTCGGCATTTTATCACTCGGCAAGCAATAATTTATTAAGGGGGTGAGGGTGGTGGTGGAAATTCTCTTACAAATACAAAAATAGACTAATTATTTAGAAAATACAAGATATCAACCATCCCATACTTATGTGTCTGTCCAAGTTAATAGGAATAATCTCTTAAATTGCCTATTATTGTTTTTTTTTTTGTCCATACCGCTCCTGTCAACAAATTTCTGCACAAATGTCTGGCTGGGGAATCAAATGCATAATAGACCCTTATTTAGCACGTATAAAATATGTTCAAGGATGTCTTTTGGAAAATAAATATGTGGGTTTCAAGGAGGAGTGCTCTAGTTTCTGCGAAACCTCAGGCAAGGCCAAAACCTCGTAACTATTATATTTTATTTCTAGTTCTTCATTTGACCCTTTTCTTTCTCATTTCCTTAGTAAATTTTGAAATTATGTAATGTGGCTTTATCAAAACATCTAAATTTTCAGGTTATCTGTAAATGGGAAAAATGAATTTCTTTTTCGTTATTACTTCAATTTTAATTTGTTTCTCAACTGAATGATTTAGAGGTGTGTATTTGAATTTGACTTCCTTTCTTTTAGTCGGCAAAAGTCAGAGGACACCGACAGTCCTTTGGAGATCTCAGCGGTGAATGTCTGACCTTCAGATAAGTCTTTTGAGTTTATATCAGGGCACATGCCAAATTAACGCATTCTCTCTTTATACTGACTTATTAAAATACAAGTCGGTGTCTTTTCATTCAATACCTAGTCATTTAAATTCTAGGTCAATAAATACTGGATGTGCTTGAAAATGATAATTGCAAATATACGATGTGAAATGTTTGTGATTTTGTTTCTGCTTCATACTCTCTTTACAATGCTTAGTAAAATTCAATATTATGTAGTAGATTTTAAAATTATCAGCATGGTCAATAAATTGAATTGATTTCGATTGGATGGAGGGAGGGGGAGCTTACACAAAAACAATTAAAACCGCATCAGTAAATTGTTTACATGCATTTTTGTTACATTTTACGAGTCTGATAAACATTTTTTTGGGGGGGAAAGGTTCAAACCTTCTACTCCCTCTCTTGGCAGTGGTAAATTTTTAAAGTTTATTTTTGTTTTAAACTTTCTAATGAATCTACGAGTCCAGGGGGAGGGGAAGAATATTACCCCATCATTCCTTCCAGTAATACCGTCCTTGATTCATCTGTGTGCCTAGAAGTATTTTTGGGGGAGAGGCGAACTTTTGAGGTTTTGCCCCATAAGCTAACATTGCTATTATAAGTTAATAATATACGGATTATTTAGTGCAATAGGTTCACCTTTATAAGAGCGATATTTCTTCCATGCATTATTAGATCAGAAAATTAAGTTGTTACATGAAAAAAGGTGCGAATTTAAAACTCAAAATGAGTGGAATTTCATCATAAATGAAGAAATGAAACCTGCTTAGTGGACAACGAACCCAGACATAAAACGAAGAAACGTCAGCACAAATAAGGATGGCTTGGCCTCTAATGTCTTTTGCTCTTTATAGCAAACTTAATAGATTACTCAAGTCGAAATAGCCAATTGTTTCTTCCCTATATTTGAAAGGAATGGATATCAAAGGAAAAAATATTGTCGACATAAAGCTAATTAAAAACAGTAAAAATAATGGGATTGTCACAGCTTTTTGGTGTCACGAAATTTTACCATACATAAATTCGGGGTTACCACCAGCCAACCCCTCCGAAAAGGTTATACTTTCATTTGTGATTTTCTGAAAACTAAACAAATAACTTACATTAAAAGTCCAACTTTGCCAATTTATTGTTAAACATATTTGAAAGGGAAGAATTTAAAAAAAAACTTTTTTGTGTCACGAAGTTTTATTGATTTTTCTGTTTCACGAAGCTCTTTATTTTAAAAAATTAATTTTCTATAAGAATCCATAGTATGGGTTGCTATTTGAATGCTGAAGAAACTTTTTCAACAATTTTTAATCCTGACACAAACAGTATAATTATTAATTTAATTTTGTAGCTTCTGAAGTTGACCCTAAAAACAAAACGTAATATCATTCCTAAAAGATTCTATCTACGCTCTTTTACAACCTGGGTAAACTTACACTCTTTTCATTTATATAAATCTATTAAAAGGGCTGCTTGCCCTTTAATTTCTTGTTACTCTTAAACTGGGTACCAGACACTCGCGCTGTAATTGGAGTAGAAGGGGAGGACTCCCTCCTTCTTATAGCTAGTAAAAACATTTTAAACAAGTAAAACAAATTGAAAACATTATTTTTTCAGTAAAGTGTAAATTGTGTTCTGGTCTTGAGAAGGTATAGGGGTTGTCAAAGACATAATTTCCAAAACGTTCTCATTACCAATCCAGAACTTCTGATTATCAATCCAATGAGCCCCCTCTGAGGTTTACATGACCACCCTTTCTACATATATCTTATATACCCACAAGGCATAACTTACAACCCTTGCCCAGAGGGCTTCGGGGGGGGGGTGTTCAATAACGTTGGGCACAATGGAAGGGGTAATTTTTCAATAACGTTGGGAATAATGGCTATCTCAAAATTTTGATTGGAGGTGTTTGGGACTGTTAAAAAAGTCACTCGCACTTTCAATGCCAATCGTTGTGCTTTTTTTGAAGTTTCTTCGAACAAATAGCTAGCTCAAAATTTCTATTAGATGTACTTCGAGCTCCGAGGTGTGGGGGAGGGGGTATACACCCTCCAATCACTCAGAATCTTAAAAAAGGACACTGGGACTTCTGATTATCAATCTAATGAGCCCCCTTTGAATTTTATACGATCTCCATTTCTATAGGTACCTTATATTCTCCCAGGGCGTAACTTAAATCCCTTGCCCTGGGGGCTGTGTGTGTGGGGGTGTCATCCTTAAAGACATAATTTCTAGACCTTTCAATGGCGTTGAACAATATGACTATTTCAAAATTTTGATTAGATATGTTTGAGGAAATGGTAGGCCTGGGCTGGTTTTTTTTGCCTTCAAATTGCCTTCGATGATCAAAAAGGCCACTGGCCCTTTCAATTTCCAATCCAATGAGCTGTTTTCAAACTTTCTACGACAACAAATGGCCATCTCAAAATTTCTATCGGAGGCATTTTGGAAAAACCCAAGATACAGAGGAGAGTATCCACCCTCCGGTCACTCTGAATCTTTAAAAGAGCACTATAACTTCAATGAGCCCCCTCTGAAGTTTATACGATCACTCTTTCTATACCTACCTTATTGCCCCAAGGGCATAACTTTAAACCCTTACCCTGGCGGATCTGGGGGGGGGGGGTCATCCTAAAAGACATAATTTCTGACCTTTAAATTACATTCAACAAAATTGCTATTTCATTTTTTCGATTAGATGTGTTTGAGTAAATATTGGGCGTGGGAGGGGGGTTTGTTGCGCTCCAATCACGTTTGACTATTAAAAAGAGCACTGGTCCTTTCAAATTCCAATCGAATGAAGCGTCGAGTTATTGTCTATTCCTGCGACTAGTGTGACCGCAGAAGACTATTTTCGGTGGTAGCCCTGATAGTGATGTTGAAGAAAAACGGCCTCAGTCCACACAGAGTGGATAAGTTGATTTTCATTCACGATAAGTGTAGCCACATCCCGCAGTTCTAACATACTTCTGAAGTCTGCCTGAAGAGTATTTTTTTAACTTTTTGTATACAGTAATTTCTTACGAATAAAAATACTACTAATTTAGATAATTAATCCTGTTAGGAACACACAGCTGTTAGATATTCTAACTATTTTAAAAGGGTTCTGAAATGCCAGAGCCATTTCCTTTGTACCAGGTTTCTGCTTCTCTTGGTGAATAACAAAGAAGATCATCATCCAGCCAGCGACTCACGAAGTTTTACCTCACAAATAGGCCCAAATCTTTTGTAAATTAGAGACGGGATTTGAGAAAGACTGATCAAAAAATAAATGTTTCCGGTCAACAATGAATCGCGTCGGCCTTCCGTTATAAGAGTGACGCCAGAGACTAGTCGCGACTGTAGTAGCAATGGTAGCATGCAACTTTTCCCTTTTTGATAATGTCCTTTATCATTTCCTGAAAGTCCCCAATTGACATACCCAGTCATTCATGAGTTACGCCCTTTCGACAATCCGTAACACATAACTTGTTTTGATTTAGCTCAGCAATCTCCTCAACGTTCTCTGAAAGGCTCACATGTTTTCCCTTCGTCTTTTTGGAAAATAAAGTTCAAACATGAATACATTTCCCAGTGACAAGTACTAAATTTAAGCAGTGAACGAATAGCCAAACTTACAGGCCTTAACCTGAGAACCTTGGGGAGGCTGACATCCCAAAGACAGGATTACTGGACCTTTCAATAATGCTGAACAAAACAGTTCTCTTAAAATTTTTATTGGATGTGTTTTAGGGAATGATAAGATTGTGGGGGGAGGCCGGTTGTCCTCCTTTCAGTTTTGAGTCTTAAAAAGGGCACTAGATCTTCCGAAGTCCAGTCAAATAAGCCCCATCCGATACGAAGTTTATACGACCATCCGTTCAATAAGAACCTTATATGTCCGGGCCAAAATTTTACAACCCTTGCACCTCGGCTCTGGAGGATGGTTTCCACCTTGAAGCCATTGTGATATGCTCTTTGGACTATCGTGAGCAAAATAGACATCTCACAATTTTGATTGGATGCTTTTGGGGAAAACAGGTTGTCAGGGAAGGAGGGGTTAGTTGCCTTACATCAATTTTGACTCTTAAAAGTCAACTAGAAGTACGCATTCCCAATCAAATGAACTTATTCTAATGTTCAAACAACCACACATGCCATAAAAAGCTTATATGCCCCCGGTGCATAACTTACAACCCTAGCCCCCACACTTTGAGGGGTTTTGTCAATCCAAAAGGCCTTGCTATATCATATTTGGACTGCTTTAGAACAAATGGCTATTTCAAAATATCAGTGATATAGCACATCAAAAGAAAATTCTTAATAGAATAGCTTAATAGCTATAATAGCAATAATATATAGTTATCAGTTATTAATCATATTTTAGAACAAATTCATTTTATCTTGTATTTTTTTTTTTATATCTGCTTTGCGTTCATTTTCCCGTTGAATACTCAAAAGCCATTCTAAACCTTTTATCCTAAGACACTGAACGACAAAAAACGTTTGAAATCTTTTAACTTTTTAAACTTTGATATATAAATAAATTATTAGAACATTAAGGAATATATAAGCACATGTATACTAAACTGGCAATCCACAGCCATTTTTTTTTAGTAAAGGGCAAAGTATGTTCTAGTCTTGTGAAGGTACGATCCTACAGTAGAAGTTGCAAGCTCCTATCTACAAAAATGTGGAATTTCTTATTTTTTGCCACAAGTCAGATCAAGGATGCGTGTTTATTTGTTTGTTTCTTTGTGATGCTAAGGTTTTTTACTCCTCTGATACGTTGAATCTGATGGTGTGATTTATCGTTTTACTTTCAGGATAGAATCGTTAAGATCCTATGACTTTTAAGGGGTTTCCCCCCCATTTTCTAGAATAAGGCAAATTTTCTCAGGCTCGTAACTTTTGATGGGTGTGTCTAAACTTGATGAAACTTATATATTTAAAATCAGCATTAAAATGAGATTCTTTTGATGTAACTATTGATATCAAAATTTCGTTTTTTAGAGTTTCGGTTACTATTGAGCCGGGTCGCTCCTTACTACAGTTTGTTAGCACGAACTGTTTGATTTTAAAAAAAGCGAAGGAAAATTAACCCTTATTATCTAACTTTTTCTGATGGAAAAAAGGACAAACATTAAAATTTTGAATGAACATAAATATTATTGTTTCTCAGTCTATTTGATTTTGAAACCAAACGCTTAATTAAAAATCAAAACCCACTTAATATGAGGCAACTTAATATGAGCCAGGTGCATAATAAAAATCTTAGGTTCGACATTTCGTTATTTAGTCATTTCTTTCCACGGGACCTTCAAATACTGTAAACTGTTTCAACTGTTTGGGATAAACACAGAAAAGAATCAAAAGAGCTTTGTTTCTGGCCGGGCCTTAAATTTGCTGAAGCTTTTTGACAACAAACTCAAGCCCAAATTATTGTGTTCACAATCGTCTGGATACACAAGTCAGCAACTTCACAGAGAAATTATTCGTAACTAGCGCCAACATATTAAGAAGATGTTAGGGTTTCAGCTTCACTTACGACTCCACTGTGGGTCATTGATTATGTCACAAACATCTGAAAAGCTGACATTCCCTGCAATTATGTTGCTATTAGGTGGTCGTTAAAGAATTCTTCTCTGATTACATGTAGCTCACCAATTATTACAATCATCTGCTGGAAGTCACAATTTTTATTTGGCACTTTCTTCAATTAGCATCATATCTTGGAGTATATAAGTCAAACTAATATGTGGATCACAACCTTTATGATTCTCTTATGAAGGCTATTCCTTATGACTTCAGTACAAATTATTTCACTAATAACAGTGAAATTCGGTGACTGATTCAGTGTCTCTTTTAGATACGAAAACATAGCTAAAACATATGTTAGGAAAGATAAATCCTCTCGTCTAGTGTAAGTATAGTGGTTTTAAAGTGTTACCCTGTTTTATATAGTATTAATATATTATATATTTATTATAAGGGTGGCATTATCCTTGCAACCTTACCTGATGGAACTTCCGTAGGTAACAATAACTAGCAGTTCACATATATGTTGTCACATAACATCACATAACAGTGGGGCTAATGGCAATATTGATCATGGAATAACTATTTACCATTTGTTTAATGACAACCGTTTTGATTCCTATCATACTTACAGCAACCAATTGAATGAAATTCCTTCAAGCATCATTCTTTGATTCATCAACTCTCCCTTCAGAACGTTTCTCTTCTACGCGATATAAACTCAAACTCGGTTTTGAGAGAAGCAAAGTGTAATAAAATAACACTCGTCGAGGATCTCCACGTAATTATGTTAAAGTCACTAGCACGCTCTATGAAAACAGTAAAATATCAGTAAAGATAATAAACAAGCCAGAAACTGAAAAGAATCCCTAGGCTTTCCAATTGATCTCGTAGAAATAGGAATATCATGGCGATGTAGTTTACAAATCTACGAGCATCAGTTAATAAATATTAACGAATCCATGCGAAAAGTTTCGTAGTCTTCGTAATCTTATGGTTCTTCTTATGGTTTTTCTTATGGTTATTCTTATGCTTCTTCTTACGGTTCTCTTATTGTTCTCTTATAGTTTTCAATCTAATGGTTTTACTCTTTTAAAGTAATAATTTCAGTCATATTTTAAATATTACTAGTAAGGAATAAAACGCATCATTGGAATATAAGTTTAATACAGGTTTGCATCATAATATACACTTGAAAAATACAATTATGATAGTAAACAAGAAAAAGTAATAATAAGAAACATAAAAGAAAAATATGGGACAGATATATATCCAAACATACGAGATCACAGTCTTATAATGAGACTCCATTGCACACACTCCTCATTGCATCCACTTAATAAATATCCTCAAGTGCTAATATACATTTCATCAGTCAGGTATCAAAAGATCGTATCTTCATAATTATAAATTTTCACAAGAGCAAAAAAGTAGCCTCGCAACTTTTTTATTCCTCCTCTGATAACCGTAAAACAAAAACAGATTATATGTAAAATCAATACATATCGATCCGTTTTTGTTTTTTGGTTAGCGGAGGAGTAATAAAAAAACGTGATTTTTTTGCTCTTCTGAAAATTTACAATTATGGAATACGACCTTTTGATACCCGACTAACGATTTATAGAATATGATCCTGCTTTTCTTTAAATGTCAAATAGAAAATTTATTTAATTTTTTAAAATTTTAACCAACTTTAGATTTCAAAATTATTTCCTCTTTATTCTTTGACTCAATAGAATCATAATCTATTCCACTTTTGAATGAAGAAAAACTTGCCACCTTTGGCTCTAATCTTTATCATTGTAATCTTTCTCTTGTGATTAGTCACTTTCAAAGTGACTTCATTCTCTATCTCTCTCGTGATGAGTAATCATGGCAATTATTAGTGATTTTTGCAAAATATTTTGTTCACTTCCTAGACATGAACTTTTGCTATTTAAAAGTTGTCATTTCAGATACTGTAAAGAAAACTTGTGTGTTATAATTTGACTTTTTCCTGAACAGGAAGAAGAAGATTAAATGATTATTACAAAGACTGAATTATCAAATTTGTCGCTCGGAAAAATAATTGTGTAGTCAATTTTAGTTTCAGTTTCTTCCACAAAAAGAAAAGAGAAATAACTGAAGCAAAATTGTATTAAAATATCTATCATTTAAGAAAAGTATGGAACATCAAACGCAAAGCGTTTATGAAAGTATATGCCCATAAAATAGAAAATAATTTTTTTCACCGGTACACCTATAAATAAAATTATGTAAGCAGCATAGAATTTCCTTAAGTTGTATTATTTTCATTAGGTTTATTCTTCCTCACCAGAGGGAAAAAGAAGAATAAATGATCAAAATAAAAGTGATGATCATACATCAGAGGAGACAAGAAGTGGATGTTAAAATTAAAACATTAATATGAATAAAAATAGTAAAACATTCTTTTGCCAGGAAAAATAAATAAATAAGAATAAGAAAAACAATGATCCCAGTTACAGATTTTAAGGATTGTCATTTTTAGTTTCGGGGAAAAAAACACTTTAAACTTCTTTGAAATCGACATACCCAAGCACCATCTAGTTTGGATTCATTATAGGTTCATCCAGTCGCGCAAAACCAATCAGTAATTTAGCAGCTTGCAACAAATGTTACTCGAATCATATATATATTTTCTGAGAAGCACATAAGATTAAAAATAAAGCATCCATAAATAACACATGTCGATATACAGAATATAACGTTGTTCACTGGTATACACAAAGCAAGTCTCAACAATTGTAATATGTTGAAGTTTTAGGTCAACTTCTTCTTCGCCAAGAAAAGGGATACAAAAATGCTCACTCGGTCAAGTGTGAAAATCAACTAAATGCAACTTTTCTAAAATGGCCTTGTTTATGAAAATGACATTAAAGGCTATCACAGGCAGGTTTTCGTTGTAGCTGGGCTACAGTAAGTTGCACTTCACCATCTGGCAATTTTTTCATAAAGTTCCACGCTTCCAGTCTTGACATATTCCTCATGTCGATCCCGTTTACAGCCACAATTTGGTCACCAACTTGAATGATTCCACATTTGTCTGCAGCACCACCTTCCAAAGAAAAAAAAATATTTAAGTATTTTGTATAGTTACAAAGAATAAAGAGAATTTTCCGAGCGAAGCAGCTCAGAAGACTTTAAGTTCAGTTGGCAACTTCGTCAAAAGTTGCCAACTGTTGCCAACTTCATCAGAATAACCCAAGGAATAGGGTTACCAGCTTGCACACTTTTTGTTTGAAATGCACTCTTTTTTACGTCAGAGGTGATGTGGAACAGTGAAATTACTCTCTTTGGGTGTTAGGTTTCATTCACTTAGAACGTCAGTAGTTGGCAACTTCGTCAGAAGTGTAATTAATCCAAGGAATAGAGTTACCAACTTGCACACACTTCGTTTGAAATACACTATTTTTTACTTGCCGGTTGCAACAGTGGCCGGTGCAAGCACCGGCAACTGTTCGTATACAAATTTTTTTACTTGCATTCTTTTTTAGCAAAACTCATTCTTTTTGGCCTTAATTTGCACTCTTTTTGGACATCAGCAGTTGGCAACCATGATTCAAGGCTGAGGACTCTTTCTTAGAGCAAGGAAAATATTTTAGCCGTTCAAATTATTATTAACTAAAATATTTAAGCCTAAAATTCGTAATATTTAGACCTAAAATTGTTCCAATATCGAAAATGTAACTGGGTCTGTACACAAAATTCTTATTAAAAAATCTTTTTAATTGAAATTACATACAAATTGACATTAAAACTTA
This sequence comes from Artemia franciscana, assembly GCF_032884065.1. Classification (NCBI taxonomy): domain Eukaryota; kingdom Metazoa; phylum Arthropoda; class Branchiopoda; order Anostraca; family Artemiidae; genus Artemia; species Artemia franciscana. Next base: position 20,264,967 of record NC_088879.1, on the reverse strand, counting down.
CAATGTGTCCGCAATTCAAAACTTTTTGTATGTGACTGCCACCCTTTCAAACCCCCACTCTTTACGCTAAAGTTTGGCTTTTGCTTTACAGAAACATATTAGAGTTCAATAAATGTTGTCAGTTCGCCGATCGGCATTTAGTTATGCCGATGCTCAAAAATTCATTTTTGAGGCATCGGGCAGCCTCCTTCCAACCACGAAAAGTACCCAAATCTTCTTCCAATAACTGGAACACAGCTAGGCACTACTGTGCATAAATTTGTGAAGCCACAAAGGAAACAACTTGATCACATGAAACTTCACTATATGGGTCAGTAATGACAAATTTTTTGTTCTTATAGACCGCGTATATGATTATGGCCAAATTACACAGCATTATGGCCTCTGATGCTACGGTTATATGTAGAGAAGTTTTATTGCAACATCTTGCCAGGTAACTCATCCATAGCTAATCGGTTTCAAACCAGTAAAATACACATTAAAAAACATTGAAATTAATCAAAATCTTCTTTGGCTTAGGGCGGGTCGATTAGTTTTGCCTTAGCATCATATTTAGTTATAGAGATAATCCTTACGCTTAATTTATGCCAAAGACTTATAAATTTCCAATTTGGTTGCTATATTTTTCATTAACATCCCTGATAGGTTTTGCCTCTCTGTGATACTTTGGCCAGCCAAATTAGAATATTACTCGTCTAAATAGCTGAAATTGGCACAATCTGGCATTAGTGAATGAAATGAATAAGGATAAAATTACCAGTAAATATTTTTTTGATGGTTAGTGGCCTGTCCCCAGTGGGCGAGTCTTTTCCTCCTTCAAGACTAAATCCAAGACCAGCACCATCTTTGTAGATCTTTGTTTGTATTGGCTTACCTCTTATACGATCCTTAAGATTGTCATCTAAAATACAAAGAGAAAAGTCAGAATCTATGTATGGAGCAGCGTTGCCAACGCTTTGAAATAGACTGTACTATTTTTATTTTACCAATATTGTATCGCAAGAGGTTTATTTGTACCATTTGATCAGCAGATTAAACATTTACCAAAATTAGAAGAACATTTTCGATAAACCAAAGTTTGCATGTATATCCGAGTATGAAACAATCAAGCAAAACCCAAATGTACCAAAAAAATTGTACTGTTCATAAAAAATAACAATTGTACCCAAGGGCACATCCAGGATTTTATTTTGGGGGAGTGGAACAAAATAAAACTTTAAGAAACGCATTAAATTTATTTATATCAATTTTGTTGCATTTTGGCAAAAAATTGGGGGAGGAGGGAATTTTAAATTTATGCCGCCCCGGATACAGCCTTGATTGGACCACATTGAACCAGGACCTCAAAATTATACAGAAAACTGTAAAATTTTATCGTGTTTAAATTTTAAAATAAAAATCATATTAGCAATGTTGATATGGATTGGTTCAGAAAAAGGTGGACAGCAAATAATAATATTTATGTTGAGATTACACCTGCGTAAAATAACATTAAAATAAAATTTTATTATGAACCATAATACAAAAACCTTAAATATTATAAACGCAAGTACTCAATCCAGCTTAGTAACTGGGTTGTAACTGAGGATAGCGCACAAGTGGGGTATTACTTAATGACGATACACACGTGGGTGTTACGTAATTCTCTAAGAGATTTTTCCAAAGAGATTGATCCAAAGATTTCTGTGCACTTCAGGATTCGAAAGAGATTTCCCCCTAATGGGACTGTGTGCTCGATAGCTGGACTGACAAGCAATTGATGATATTTGATTATGGGAATACCTTGTACTTGATAACCTATTCCACACACGGAAAATTCCCTGCCCTCTTTCTAGCAGATGCACCTACCTGTTACATTCCATGAATTTAAATCTTAATACTAACAAAATCACATTTTAAAAATGGGAAACCCGCAAACGATGAAAAAAGAGGCACTTTTTTTTAGAGGTTATAATGCCAAGTACATGTTGCCACGGTGACGTGAACTGCCATGGGGCGCATCACGTTGAAGGGTGGCTTGCAAAAACACGAACCAATGGATTTAAAGTATAATATTATCAAGAAAATATCTGGAAAACTATTTAGGAATGATAACATGTATCATAAGGATGTCACGGGCCAGCCATAGTGTGCCACGGTGGCGTGAATTGACATGATGTATCACGGAAGGTTGGCTTGCGAAAACAAGAGCCAATGGATCTAAAGCATGATTTTAACATGAAAATATCTGCAAAATGTCTTAGGAATGATGAGAGGGTGCCAAAGGGCCATACATAGTGTGGCACGGTGGCGTGAACGACATGGTACATCAAGTTTAGGATGCGAAAACACCAACCAACGGATTTAAAGCATGAAAATGCCGGAAAAATGCCTTAGTAAAGATAAGGCGTGCCAGAGGATGCCAGATAGCCAGTCATAGTTTGGCAAGGTGATGTGAATTGACATGGTTCATCACGTTGAGGGTGGCTTACAAAAACACGATTCAATGGATTTAAGCATATTTTTAACAAGTAAATACCTGAAAAGATGTCTTAGCAATGATGAAGGGTGCCAGAGGGTGTCATGTGCTACCTTGAGTTGCCACGGTGGCATGAATAGCCAACGAGGGATAACGTTGGGGGGGATTGCTAAAACACAAACCAATGGATTTAAAGCATATTTTTGTTGTGAAAATATCTGAAAATTGCCTTTGGAATCATGAAGGGTGCCAGAGAGTGCCATGTGTCATCCATAGTTTGCAACGATGACGTGAATAGCCTTGGACTAACCCGTTCTAAAAGCTTAAAGTTAAGGTGTGAGGCGTTACAAGAATTTATTCGGCAGAGGGGAAGTGAGATCTAAAACCCAGTGAAAGAAACGAGGCATTCTCATTAAAACCTCCCAGAAATATCTCCTAATATGGCTGAAATTTACTTCTAATAACAACCTCCCCTCTGAAATTGCTTTCTAGGGTGGGTTAGCCGCATTGCCACGGTGGTGTGAATGTACATAGTCTTGGCTCTTGCATAGTCTTTATAGTATAAATATTTAAGTTAATTGAATGTAACAGGCAGGTGCCTCTAATAGAGCAAAAATCAATGGAAAAAGGGTTGGAAACATGCGATCCATTTAATCGTTCTAGAAAACGGGCAGAGAATTCTACGTAGGTGGAATAGGCTATCACGTAGAAGACATTCCCTGATATCAAAATATCGTCAATTGCTGCTTGGTCAAGCTGTCTGGCACACAGTCCCATTGGGGGATGTATTTTGAATCCGGAAGCAGACAAAAAAATTTTGGATTATAAAGGGTCCCTGAAAAAGAAAAAAAAGGAAAGAAAAATTCTGAAGGAAAAAAATCTCTTAAAGTATTACGTAACACCCACGTGTGCATCGTCAATACGTAATACCCTTCATGTGCGCATCGAAAACATTGAAGATATCAGAATATAAAAGTCTTTTCAAGAGTTTGCAGTCATACAATGAGTAAAGTTCTCAATTTTTAAACTTTGTTTCAATCAGAATCAAGGAATCAAATTTCGAACACATTCTTTAATAAATACTGCTTCATATTTATTACGCTTATGAGTTGAACAGGGCAGTGGCGTCTTTTTTCCTCTTCTTTTTTGGAGGGGGTGGTGGCTCGTACCATTATATCATTTGTTTCCCACTACAATTTAAAAAATAACATTTTTAGTATTGTCATTGAAAAATCAGTTTTTTGGTATTTTCGCTGTAAAAAAAATACTCCCCGCCCTAATTTTAGTTAATTAAAGCTACCGGGAGCAGAGGTTTGAAATAAAAAAAAGGAGAAAAAAGGATGTCTATCACTAACAGCAGGCTAGAGTGCATTCATATAGACATTTTTCAACTAGAGCCTGTATTGACCCCTTTGATGTGACCTGCTCGTGAAGTTAAAGGCAAAATTAAAACACAAAATCTATTTATGTATTTAGCGTATTCTACCAATTTCCAGAGACATTTGTAATCATGGTTACAGTGATGCTGCAACCTCGTAAAGAGCTATCCACAGCCTATAGTAACCGAAAATCTAAACTCTTTTTGGAAAAAAATGTCTCTTGAAACAAAATTGCCTTCTGAAGCTGTTTCAGGAATGGTAATTATTGCTTAGGCTAGCCTTAAAACAAATAATTTGTTGGAACTTCTAAAAAGAGTCCAAACCCTTCGAAAATGATGTCATATCGAAATGAAGAGAACATCAATGGAATCACCGTGATCCAAAACTCTACACAAAAAAATTACAGGGGAAAGATCTCCCTTTAACAACAAGGAAGATCACTTTTTTTGTAGGTAATTTGATGTGGCCCCTTTCTTTCCAGGGGTGATTGTATCGAAGCCGCGGTCGTAGAATGTTGGGAAATGGCTCGTTTGAGCAGAAATCACCTTATCTACAGCCCCTTTTCAGCAACAAAAGAGATCATGCCACAGAAAAGTGGGGCTTCTGCTATTTAATGCCACAAAACATCAATTTTGCCCAAACAAGTTTGACTCTTTCTCTCAATTCTACTTTATAAAACAGTAAATAGCCTTAGCGTAAAGAGCGGGACGCTGAGGAGGGAAGATCCCCTTTCATACACGGAGTAATTTCTGTTCGTTTTAAGTTTTAATGTCGCTCCTTACTTTCAGTAAAAAAACTTGTTTTTTTTATTTAATTTCTGAACGTTTTTTAATTAATGCATGTTTGATTTTGGCTCTCCGCAGATAAATTATTAAAATGAAATTTGCATATTAATTCTTTTTTTTTTTACTAAATTGGCTTTCTCTTAGTTTTGATGAGACGATTTTGAGAAAAGGGTGGGAGAGGATGCCTAGTTGTCCTCCAATTTTTCGGTTACTTACAAAGGCAACTAGAATTAGGCAACAAAGGCAACTTAGTAAAAAATATACGTAACTTACAAATTAACTTACGTAACGAACTTCTATATTCGTATATTTTTATTATGTATATGAGGGGATTTGCCCTTCGTTAATACCTCGCTCTTTACACTAAATCTTAAATTTTGTCCCAATTCTTTACGATTGACCCCTCAATCACAAAGGCAGTGGAATAAATAGTTGAAATTACTAAAAATACTTTAGCGTAAAGAGCGAGGTATTTAGGAAGATATGAGCCCCCCATATACGTAATAATCTATATTGGTTTTAAGTTTTAATGCTGGTCCTTTCTTTCAGTGGAAAAACCTTTTTCATATTAATTTTTTCATTTTTTTTTAAATAATGCTAGAAAATTCTGCGCCCCCTTCATGGAATTTCTCTTCTCCCATGACAAATTCCTCCAAGAAAAGATCCTCCTACGTAGCCCCCTCCCCTAACCTCCCCCCAACCAGTAAAATACCCCTGAAAAGGTATGTACATTTCCAAATAACCATTACTGTATGTAAACGCCAGTAAAAGTTTGTAACTTGCAGCCTCTCTCTCGACGACTGTGGGGGAGTAAGTCAGCCCCAAAGACATGGTTATTATGTTTTTTGACTATGTTGAACAAAATGGCTGTCTCAAAGTTCTGATCTGTTGACTTTGGGAAAAAAATTAGAGTGGGAGGAGACCTAGGTGCCCTCCAATTTTTTTGGTCACTTAAAAAGCGCACTAAAATTTTTAATTTTCGTTAGAATGAGCCCTCCTGCGACATTCTAGGACCACTTGGTCGATACAATCACCCCTGGGGAAAAAAAGAAACAAATAAACACGCGCCCGTGATCGGTGTTCTGGCAAAAAATACCAAGTTCCACATTTTTGTAGATAGGACCTTAAAACTTCTACAGTAGGGATCTCTGATACGCTAAATGCGATGGTGTGATTTTTGTTAAGATCCTATAGGTTTTAGGGGGTGTTTCCCCCTATTTTTCAAAACAAGGCAAATTTTTCCGGGCTCGTAACTTTTGATGAGTAAGAGTAATTTTAATGAAACTTATATATTTGAAATCAGCTTAAAAATTTGATTCTTTTGATGTATCTATTAGTGTCAAAATTCCATTTTTTAGAGTTTCGTTTACTATTGAGCCGGGTCGCTCCTTACTACACTTCGTTACCACGAACTGTTTGACAAAAGTTATCGATATCATAGCTGGTGAGACTATTGCGAGCCTTATAAAGTAGTCTTTTATTTCTGCAGGCTACTTATTGAACTTCCTCCTCCTAATATAACATCTATTTAATAGGTGTGTTTTGTGCCTTTAGTAAAGTATCAGTAAAATTCGACCGGTATTGGGAAATATCACCAGTAAGATTATTTGAGCAAGTTTTGGAGACAAGTGCTTTGCAATATGCGAAACACTTATCTTTTTTCTTTGAAAGTTTCTAGTTTATTCTGTACTTCCGTTACAAAAACTTTATTTGGAAAAAAAATAACTTAATAAAATGTGTCCCTCAACATCGAGCGAGTTGGAAAAGAGCAAAAGTGACGGGAACGATTGGGACCGTCTTTTACTATCCAATGAAGTAACGAGAGCATCTTGATTAACCAAAATCGTGCATCGTTCAGTTTCCCATCTTCCACACGACACAAAATGAAAAACAGGGTTGTCAGCTATGGAATTAAACTTCAAAAAATAGTTTTGGCAAAGGATCAGATAAAATTTAGTTTGATATCTCGTACAACCCGTTTGATGTATCGGAAATGCATATTTGGAAAAAGCAACAACGAAAGCAGGGTACATATTTTTTCAGTTTGCCAAGAAGATTTGTCGAAACAGGTTTTAGCAATAAATAATCATAGCTTCTTAACATCGTGTAAATCTGAGATTTAAAGTGATTTTAACGGCTCATTTAATATAAGCTTATTGATTCATAACATTTGATAATGACATTTACAACTTTTTAAACAAGACAGGTTAAAAGACGCAAGAAAATTAAGACTTTAATATACATGAACAAATAAAAAGCTGGCAAGGTAGAATTATGTAAATAGCCTATCTTTTTTTTCTTTTTTTTTTCGGTGAGAACAACATAAATCCAAAAGAGTATGCGACACATGATTGTAATTGATTGCACTTTACCAGACAATCATAAGTGTTGTGCAGGATATGTTCGGGGGGGGGGGGGGGATATTTCTGCGACATAAATCCAAAAGAGTATGCGACACATGATTGTAATTGATTGCACTTTACCAGATAATCATAAGTGTTGTGCAGGATATGTTCAGGGGGGGGTGTGATATTTCTGCGATTTTTCCCAATTTCTCAAATTTGCCGTGAAATACGGCTATTTTAAATGCTTCTCGAAGTCATCCTTCCCCTCTGAATGACCCCAGTCCTCAAGTTTCATGAGTTTTCTACAAATTGAGAGTTTGTCTGTGCAGGTTATTACAGGCTAAAATGTAGCAACAATTCAACGATTGACCAGCACAACTCAATAACGGTTTGAATCAGATTAATATATATATTATAATTCAATATATATATACCTTTAATATATTGAACTAAGCTTATAATGATAAGTGTTTTACCTGTCCAAGTTGATGTAAGGCAAGTAAATGTCAAAATTTATCAACAGAAACCAAAACTAAGACATTGATTTAAATATATGCAAATTAAACCTACTTTTTATAGTCGTTAAGTTCAAAGCTTCCTGCAAAAGCTATAAGCCTGGTGATATTTGCAGGATTTTAGAACCAGGAAAAATTGTCCCCAAAAAGGGATCAACGGCGACGTAAATGAAACCATGAAATTTAGCACAATTGACAGCCTGAGAGAAGAGGTTTCATACCCCTAAAAAAGTGCAAAATTTTGCTGTTACTTTTCAAGAGAACAGTCGCAGATTTCTGTTTTTACTTTTGTTCCACCAAGGGAGATCAAATCAATTTGATGATCGTAAAATATCAGGAGGGAGCTCAGTTGTAGAGAAATTAAAAGTCCTAGTTTTATTTTTAAACAATAATATTAAAAAATAGGTTTTTCAAGGAAAAGTAGAGCGATAATGAAATCGATGATGAACAGATGTCAAGGCATATAATTAACCAAACTTAAAACCAACAAAAACTAGAATGAATGGTTAAATTAATCGTAGAACGAAGAAAACTTACAAAAAATTAATAAATTAAACCTAAAACTAAAATTTAAAATAAATAGAAAATTAGCACATTTAAGATTGGGCTCTAGTCCAACCCCCTTTACAACCTACAGACTAGTGTCATTGGCACTTTACCGAATGTTTTTGTCATAAAAACAATCAACTTTACAGGAAAGAAACAAACTACTTCTTAGAATAAATTCATTTTTGACTTTCGACTTAATTTCACTATTCAAAAAGGCATCTTATTTGTCACTTTTTTTATTCCATTTCATTCATCACCCAGAAAATTGTTCTTTATATAACTTTAAGAACTTTATTTAGGATTTTTTTTGGGGAATTTGTTTAGTCTTCCACAGTGATTGTTTGAATTGATGAATACAACAAACGATTCGCCAATTGGTTTTTTTATATCTCTGAAAGGACTGATTTTGAACGTAGAAAATATTGATGAGAACTTATTTTATATTATACTACTGAACTGTGTCACATTTATGCTACTGCCATAAAAAATAAATGAAAAAATCAAAAGAAATCTGGAGGTTTGAACAGTATTCAATTTACTAATGTCGCAATGAAAAGAGTAAAGTTGTTGAAAAAAATGTGTTTTTCATTAAAGTGCGAATGACGCTCTAGCTTTTAGTTGGGTTTGGAATAGGGCTTCCAACTTATTTTTGGCAATTTTTGAATATTTGAAGTTTGACTTGGTTATTCATTTCACTTTCTTTTCGTGTGAGGTATTCTAATAGAAAGACTATTATTTTTTTTGTTATTAATTACTCTTCACCGAAAGAAACAACCCCACAGACTGATATTTAAAAGGAAGGGGGCTGTCGTCCTCAAATACTTGAGTTCAGAAACTGACACCGTCGTATCATTCTTGCTAAAATATGTATTATAGAAAAAAGTTTTGACCCTTGAAGTTTAAGGAACACGGCTTTTCTTTGTGTGATAAAATATGAAATGTTCTTGGTTTTGTACAAACAAGTTAGTTCCCTTTCCCTCCGACCTTTATTTCTTTTGGATGGATAAAACACATATTTTCGAGTTTATATTGAATTTTCTTGAGTTTTTTTTAAAGTTAATGGAAAATACAGCCAGAAAGAGTCTAACTATGTTTAATAAAACTTCAATTTTCCCATTGGTCGAGCCATCTCCTGTCTCAGCACAGCATTGTTAGCTATTTAAATTCAATTAGAATAAGACATAATACGTTATTTTGCTTTTTTGTTTGTTCTAAACAATTTTCACACGGAATTTCTCTCAATCTGCGTTCTATCTGAGATTTGACATAGTGACAATTATTATTTTCGATCTCTCTATTCTTTCTTTGTATGTTTCTTTTCGACTATTTTTCCTTTAAAACCAGTGGCCATTCTGAAAACTTTTATTTAACTGTAAATGATAGTTAAAATAACACTTCCTTCGGGGATTATCTATTTTGTCCCCTCAAAAGTCCACGTGATTTTTCCTTTTTAAGATTGAGCTCTGTTCCATTTTTTTTACAGCCATGATTATCAACAAGCCAAAATTCTGGTATTTAAAGTTTCGGTTACATTGGAAAAGGGTTGCCCTTCACTAAGTGCAACTGAACCATGAGCTATTTCATCAAATTCCAACATCAAGTCTCCATATCACCAGAATTATGCACCCACCAAAAGAGTAATACTAATTACCATCTTTTCCTACTTTTGTTTCAGTCTGGGTTTCCAATATTTTCGGTGGCCTCCCAGAAAAGAATTTGGGAGAAATACACAGGTTCTTTGTAGATGAATCATCTAAGACAGAATCTTGGGGACTAGAGGTTCTGTTTCTTGACAGTACCAAAACAACTTCTGGTCGAGGAGCCTAAAGAATTAAAAAAGTAAGAAATATTATGACACAAATTTTAAAAATAAAGGATTTTTCCTTATTTGCTGACATCACAGTTATCCTGTAAGAATTATTGAATTTAGAAAGTATATATTCGTAACAAGAAAGTGGTTTGAGTGGAGTGTCGTGCTACAAACATATAAACGAATACAATCCTAGGCCAATGTCTATCAGACATTGTTAAAGGAGAGCGCTATCTACATTATTGAACGCTTTTCTTGTATCTAGAAACACAAGTTACGACTTCTTTTTTTTCTGATTACCCGATTTTTTCTATCAACGTACGTAATATAAAGGTTATATTTGACGGAAGGTATCCTTTCCCAAACCCTAATTGCTTCTATTTTATATACACATATTCTTCTAGCCAATCCCCTGACTAAATAAATTTAAAAAATTTTGCCACTAATTGCAGGCGGAAACGTTATCTGTCTACAACAATTATAGTCATTAGGACTATTGTCCTTAGTTAGAGTATCACTATCGATGCTTTGCATATAGATTGCCATACTACATTACAAATGGTCAAAGGAAAAAAAAAAACAAAAAAACATACCATTACTGGTAAAAAAAAAAAAAAAATGAATACCCCGTAATCAAAGCTTCCAGTATACCACCTCTTCCTGGCTGACCCTTTCTTCATCTAGCTAACCAAATTTCTAAGTTATCCGAGATATGGCCTTTCATTAGCTCATGTTCGCTCTATTTCATCAAACACGGCAAGATGCGTCTCGATTCATCAATATGTTTTCCCCTTCTAGACTTAATAAATAGCCAACTTCTGGCTAATAACCAGCTTATGGAGATTGAAACTATTGTGTTTCTTAGTTATTTTCTTGCCTAAGTGCTGGCTAAAATCCTTTATGGCACCCATTTCAAAAGTTTTGTTTTTCTTGTCAGTTCGTTTTCTCGTTTTCAGCCTATTATAATCCTTTTCCTTATTCTTAAATAAATCCTTTATTAAAAAGTTATTTCATCTATATCCATTTATGAGTTCTACATGTCTTGAAGATTTGAATGATCTCCACAATAAACAACTTCATTCGTCCTGATTTTTCCTCAGTGCCCTTTTCTCCCTCAGAATCCTGAAAAGAATTTATATGCTCTATAAATCTACCTCTCTCATTGACATAAGCTACCTCTTTTATTGAAATGACTGATTCAAGGTAAAGCATAATCATAACTGTTAAGGGGTCTAACCCAACAACATAAAAATTTCAATATTAATCTTGATTCCTTCCAGGTTTACATCAAACAAAATGTTTTCAATTGCATTCGGGTTAAGACCCCAAAAAGTGGAAAACTCACACATTTTCACATACCTGTCAAACCTACCATTCCTGATTGTAAATGCATTATCCAAGCACAGTTGTAGCAGCCTCCTGACCTAACAATTAACTAATCCATATCTGCTACCTCTAGATCTTATTCAAATATCAGTTGTCACATTCAAAACTATAGGCTACCATATGAAGCTGTGTCTATTTTCCAACAAATTGTCATGTGAGCATCAGAACCACCTATAACCAAAAACCATGGACCAGTGGTGTCAATTCACAAAAATTGGGGAGGGCGGCAACTTTTTTCATTTTTTTGTGATGAAGTTTTCTAAAAAAGCAATTTTTAAATGAATATACAAAAAGAGTAATGTTTAAAGTATAGGGTGAAAGGAGGGCGAAAAATCTTGGCAGCTGACCCCTTTCCCCACTTTTTACCACTGGAAGCTTCCGCTCTTGGTTTAATCCGAAATTTCTTGGTTATCATAGGAGCTATTTTTGAAAGCTATTTCTACACACATACTGCTAAATTGGTACCAGTTGCACGATGAATATAGGTTAAAATATATGTTCTCTGCAACACCAGTAGTACGACAATGCTTGCCAACACAGCCTCGCTTAATTAACACTTAAACCCCATCATAATATTTCACGTTTTGGCTGCCATTTGCGTGATATTTTGAATATCCTCAAGACAAAAGCAGCTATTTTTAGCAGAAGAAAAGAAGTGCAATGCATGAAGTTTTTGTCTGTGGGGGGGGATACAGAAATATAAGTTGTTAGAAAAAGGGTAATTAAGGAATATTTTTCAAGGTAATCGTGGGTAGATTTCTCATATTAAAAAGTGCTAATCAGTAATTTGAAAAGCCACATGCACATGCCACAGCCATTAAAAGTATAGTGGGACTGCATTCAAAATGTGTTAGATACAATTATTTTGTATATTATGAAGTATGAGTTGTTTTCGTAACATGAGTCAGTTCATTCAATGCTCTCGTCAGAGTAGGACGCATTTAAGACCTCTGTGTGGATTTATGTGAAAATATTATTTCAAGAACTTTTGGATACTTATTCAATGTTGAAAATATTATTTCAAGAACTGTTGGATATTTAGTAATACGTGTTAATATTTGGATATTAGTAAAATATTAATGTACAATGGGACGGACAAGGAAAAATCCTAAACGAGAAGGTATGAATATTTCATTAGACACCTCAGATGATAGCTCTAGCTCGAAACCGGTAATATCAAACAGTTCGTGGTAACGAACTGTAGTAAGGAGCGACCCGGCTCAATAGTAAACGAAACTCTAAAAAACGGAATTTTGATGCTAAAAGATACATTAAAAGAATCAAATTTTTATGCTGATTCTAGATATATAAGTTTCATCAAATTTAATCTTTGTCATCAAAAGTTACGAGCCTGAGAAAATTTGCCTTATTTTGGAAAATAGGGGGAAATACCCTATATGAAATGGGTTGTCCCCTCTGCAATCCCTTGCTCTTTACGCTAAAGTTTGATTCTTTGTCACAATTCTACTTTTTAAAACAATTAAAAACTTTAGCGTAAAGAGCAAGGGATTGCAGAAGGGACAACCCATTTCATACACGGAGTAATTTCTGTCCGTTTTAAGTTTTAATATCGCTCCTTACTTTCAGTTTAAAAAACTAGTTTTTTTTATTTAATCAATACTAGCTGCAGATTTTAAGCAAATTCTTGAAATTGTAAAAGAAAATGGTAATAAATTAGACAACTTATGCAATCAATTAGATGTTCTTACTACAAGGGTCGATAATCTGGATAAAGAATATTCGCTTCTTAAAAATAAGATGGTTAATAGTGAGTTGAAAATTGGAAAAATTGAAGATGATACGTCCTGCCTCAATTTGCAATTAAACAAAAAAAAACCAAGTTTTTTTTTAAATGAAAGTAAGGAGTGACATTAAAACTTAAAACGAACAGAAATTACTCCGTATATGAAAGGGGCTTTTCCTCCTCAACGCCCCGCTCTTTACGCCAAAGTTTGACTCTTTCTCTTAACTCTACTTTTTAAAATAGTAAAAAACTTTAGCGTAAACAGCGGGGCGTTGAGGAGGAAAAGCCCCTTTCATATACAGAGTAATTTCTGTTCGTTTTAAGTTTTAATGTCGCTCCTTACTTTCATTTAAAAAAAAATTGTTTAATTTCTGGACGTTTTTGAATTAATGCATATTATCTAGGCTCTCCGCACATAGATAATTAAAACGAAATTTTTGAACGACTTTTTTTGGCTAAATGGCTTTTTCATAGTTTTAATCAGAAGATTTTGAGAAAAAAGGAGCGAGGAAGGAGGAATAGTTACCCTCCAATTTTTTGATGACTTAAAAAAGGCATTAACTTTAAATTTTTTACGAACGTTTTCACAAATAAAAAATATACGTAATTTACGAATTAACTTACGTAGCGAACTTCTGTATTCGTATGTTTTCATTGCGTATATGAGGGAGCTCGCCCCTCGTCGATACCTCGCTCTTTACACTAAAGCTTAAGTTTTGTTCCAATTCTTAAGAATGACCCCTGAATCACAAAGGCCGTAGAATAAGTAGTTGTAATTGCTAAAAATACTTTAGCGTAAAGAGCGAGGTATTACGAGGAGGTAAACCCCTCATATGCGTTATAATGTCTGTTCGTTTTCAGTTTTAATGCTGCTCCTCACTTCCAGTAGAAAAAACTTTTTATATTTATTGTTTCATTGTTTTTTTAAATAATGCTAGAAAATCCTGCGCCCCCTCCATAGAAAGTCTCTTCCCCCATGAGAAGTTCCTCCATGGAAAGATCCTCCCACGTAACCCCTCCCCTCAAATCTCCTCCCCAACCAAAAAAATCTCCCTGAAAACGTCTGTACACTTCCGAGTAACCATTACTATATGTAAACACAGGTCAAAGTTTGTAACTTGCAGCCCCTCCCACGGGGACTGCGGGGGAGTAAGTCGTCCTCAAAGACATAGTTATTAGGTTTTTCAACTATAGTGAATAAAATGGCTATCTCAGAATTTTGATCCGGTGACTTTTGAGAAAAAAATGAGCGTGGCAGGGGGCCTAGGTGCCCTCCAATTTTTTTTCACTTAAAAGGGCACTAGAACTTTAAATTTCCGTTAGAATGAGCCCTTTTGCGACATTCTAGGACCACTGAGTCGACACGATCACCCCTGGAAAAAAAAACCAAATAAACACGCATCCGTGATTTGTCTTCAGGCAAAAAATGTGAAATTCCACATTTCTGTAGATAGGGGCTTGAACCCTCTACAATAGGGTTCTCTGATACGCTGAATCTGATGGTGTGATTTTCGTTAAGATCGTATGATTTTAGGGGGGTGTTTTCCCCTATTTTCTAAAATGAGGCAAATTTTCTCAGGCTTGTAACTTTTGATACGTAGTATTAAACTTGATGAAACTTATATATTTAAAATAAGCATTAAAATGCGATTCTTTTGATGTAACTATTGGTATCAAAATTCCATTTTTTAGAGTTTCGGTTACTATTGAGCCGGGTCGCTCCTTACTACAGTTCGTTGCCACGAACTGTTTGATTTGTTCAAGTCCCATAAAGGTCGTGGACCATATCTATTTTGTTGGATTGCTGTTAGATCTTTGTCAGCACAATTCTCATAAGCTATTTTTTTTCTATTTCACATTTGAAAGGTGTTTCAACTGAACTATTTTTCTTTTGAAGTTTTACAACTATTTCTAGTTTTGAGCAAATTCTTCGTTCATATTCACAAAAAATTAAATAAATAAATGGTTAACCGATCTATCCTTGTTCCAGAACAAAACTGAAGCTATGTTTGTATTTCTTGGAGATTCAATTTCAATCATAACATTTTAAAAGCCACAGACTCTTTTCCAGGAATAGTATGCTTACCTTTAAGATTTGAAGGGCCTCCCTATGAGTCACTCCCTTAAGATTCCTACCATTAATGGAAAGAACACGATCACCTCTTTGTATTCTACCATCTCGATCGGCAACAGATCCAACAATTATTTTATGCACCTGGAATATTAACAACTATTTTAGGAGCAGTTTGGATAAAATAATTTAGCTTTTGTTTGACTCTCGATGAATTCGTCATCTAGATCCATACTAAGTTGTCTTTCTTCTTTTAGATTCTCAGCGAACTCTGAATCACAAGCCATTTAGGCATGCTCAAGTTGAACTAATCAACTTTCTTTTTGCTGCTGTGATTCCTTTTTATTATTAATTTTTTAATTTAAAGGCTAATTCCCCTTTTTGACTTTTAATTTAATAAATAACTAGCCAGTGCTCGTGCAGTTAAAACTATTCAAATGTTACTGTTTAATTTAAACCATTGGCACAAAAGACACAGAAACTTTGGAAATGTGCTTATATCCACGGTTTCCATCCATTCAAACAGAAGTTGGAGTTCACTGATTTTTGCTGACTTCGTTATTGACCTTTTAGTGCAATAGGTTTCCTCGTGATTTCATACTATAACCTTAAAGTCCCAGATTTTCAAGGATGCAACCTCTCTTGTGAAAAATCTTACAAGACCTCAATGTCAAAGACATTCCGAGCTCTATGACAACAATAATGTTTTTGAAATTTTTCCAAAAAATGAAGTATGAACAAATCACACTAGGGGCGGGATAGACGAGGACAGATTTTATTTGTCATTACATAAAAAAAAACTAGTTTTTTTAACTGAAAGTAAGGAGCGACATTAAAACTTAAAACGAACAGAAATTACTCCGTATATGAAATGGGTTGTCCCCTCCGCAATCCCTCGCTCTTTACGCTAAAGCTTTTAATTGTATTAAAAAGCAGAATTGTGGCAAAGAGTCAAACTTTAGCGTAAAGAGCGAGGGATTGCGGAGGGGACAACCCATTTCATATACGGAGTAATTTCTGTTCGTTTTAAGTTTTAATGTCGCTCCTTACTTTCAGTTAAAAAAACTAGTTTTTTTTTATGTAATTTCTGAACGTTTTTGAATTAATGCATGTTTGATTTTGGCTCTCCACACATAAATTATTAAAATGAAATTTGCATATTAATTCCTTTTTTGGCTAAATGGCTTTCTCTTAGTTTTGATCAGACGATTTTGAGAAATAAGGGATGGGAAAAGAGGCCTAGTTGCCATGCAATTTTTCGGTTACATAAAAACGCAACTATAAATTTTTATTTTTAACGAATTTTTCTATTAGTAAAAAATATACGTAACTTAAGAATTATCTTACGTAACAAACTTTTATATTCTTTAATTTTTATTATGTATATGAGAGGGTTTGTACCCTCGTTAATACCTCGTTCTTTACACTAAATCGCAAGTTTTGTCCCAATTCTTTAAGAATGACCCCTGAATCAGAAAGGCCGTAGAATGAACAGTTGAAATTACTAAAAATACTATAGCATAAAGAGCGAGGTATTTATCTCCTCCTAAATACCTCGCTCTTTATGCTAAAGTATTTTTAGAACCCCTCACATGCGTAATAATCTCTGTTCGTTTTAAGTTTCAATGCTACTCTTTACTTTCAATTGAAAAAAAAAATTTCCATGTTTATTTTTTCATTGTTTTCTTATAGTAATTTTAGAAAATCCTGCGCCCTTTTCATTGAATTTCTGTTCCCCCATGACACATTTCTCCATGGAAAGATCCTCCCACATAGCCCCCTCCCCTCAACCCCACCCCCAAAACCAAAAAAAAATCCCCTGAAACCGACTGTACACTTCCCAATAACCATTATTATATGTAAACACTGGTCGAAGTTTGTAAGTTGCAGCCCCACCCCCAGGGACTTTGGGGGAGTAAGTCATTCCCAAAGACATAGTTATTATGGTTTTTGACTATGCGGAACAAAATGGCTATCTCAAAATTTTGATCTGTTGACTTTGGAGAAAAAATGAGCGTGGGAGGGGGCCTAGGTGCCCTCCAATTTTTTTGGTCACTTAAAAAGGGCACTAGAACTTTTCATTTCCGTTAGAATGAGCCCTCTTGCGACATTCTAGGACCACTTGGTCGATACGATGACCCCTGGGAAAAAAAAAAAAAAAAAAAAAAAAACAAACAAACAAATAAACACGCACCCGTGATTTGTCTTCTGGCAAAAAATTCAAAATTCCACATTTTTGTAGATAGGAGCTTGAAACTTCTACAGTAGGGTTCTCTGATACACTGAATCTGATGGTGTCATTTTCGTTAAGATCCTACGACTTTTAGGGGGCGTTTCCCCCTATTTTCCTAAATAAGGCAAATTTTCTCAGGCTCGTAACTTTTGATGGGTAAGACTAAACTTGATGAAACTTATATATTTAAAATCAGCATTAAAATGCAATTCTTTTGATGTAGCTATTGATATCAAAATTCAATTTTTTAGAGTTTTGGTTACTATTGAGCCGGATCGCTCCTTACTACAGTTCGTTACCACGAACTGTTTGATAATTTTGTGTCCGCCACAAAGCTTGAGATAATTAAAAAGTAGTCATGCTTATTTCTTCATTATACTTCATTATATGGCTTGATGACTCAACAAACCAATAGCTACACCGCAGCATTTATGCAGCAATATTTTCTTCCTTTTAGAAATAAAAAAAAAAGATTATAAGAAAATGTCACTTAGTTGGGAGTTTCAAAATCTTTTGGTCAAATGTTTCATATATAGAGTTAATGTTGAGTGCTTTTGTTAATTTCGATATATTAAATCAAATGTAGCATGTTTAACAACTCTTTAAGACATAAAATTTTCAGACTCGCTCGTATATTGACACTGAAAGCCAAAATAGGCGCAATCGTGTCTGAATGGTTAATGATGCCAAAACAAATTTATTTTTAAGTCAAAAATTCCCGTAACTCAAAGACATATTTGATAATACTGAGAGAGTGCAGGAAAGACTCCTAATACGCATCCGAGTCAACAGGTATGAGAAGACCCTAAAAAAGAAATGAAGAAATCTGATTATTTTTAACTGAAATAAATAATCTAAACCAAAATGCAAATTGTTGAACCTAAATAGCCACACGGTTTTGCTATTATATCTACAAGCACAGCTGAGATTCAGGAGTGTATGAAATTGGCACAGTGTCTAAGCCCGATTTTATAATGCTGCGATCAACCATTTCCAATTATGGGTTCGTTTTTCTGTTACTTGTATTGCGATGTTGACCTATGATACAGGGAAAACACCCAGGACTTAGCTCTGGAGGGCAAGAGACAGTATAAATATTGATGATAAGAGTTCAGACCGACCTTCCTCTTATCGATTCATCAAAACCTTCAAGTATAGAGTCATGACGCTGAAACTTTTAATTTCATTGAATGTAATATATTGTTGGTGTTTTAATGTCTTTTTTTTGTATTACAAGTTTCTCAGGATTTCCATATTTTTTATTATTTGCTAAAACGGCTGTTAAATATAGAACTGCATTTCCGCGTAGGCTTCCTCCTGGTCATTCTCTTCACAAAAAAAAGTTCCCATTCCGCATGAATTCTTATTTTTGAATGATGGAAAGGGAGTTCGGTCCTAAAGAATGCTCTCACATTAGGGATGATCATGGCCGCAGTTTTAGTGAGGTAATAGTGCAGTAATAGTGAGGTCATAGTAAGGTTTGGGAGCTGAAGTAGAGATTTACAGTTTTCTTTTTCCAAAAGAAACATCTCAAGTTGTTCTGTCAAGGTTTGCTTTCGCATAGTGACAATAAATAGAAAAATGTAATGGTTCAGAAAGGAGCATTTTCTCACGAGTCCGAAAGTGCATCAATCTACTGTTGCTAGCAATTTCTGTTTATGATTTGAGTTTGTCATTTTGTTATCTGCGTTAGAGACTGTGGTAGAGAAAGAGCAGTATCTCATTGTTATAGATATTAAAACATACCCTTGGTCCTTGCATATCCAAACATATCCAAAGTGACAATAGAAAATTGGCCCCAGTAAGAAAATTTTTAACGCTGGTAAATAATCCTCGATGATCTGATTGAAATAATGGGCATCAGTTTCTTTTGTCCAAAAATTCGTTCATGGGAAACATTACTTTGTTAAATACAGATTCAATGCAAAAAAAGTTAAATCTTGATTTAGTGAAAAAAGCAAAGTCCTACCTCGATGGAAAAACAAGCTAAATCTTGACTCCGTGTAAAGACAGCGTAAAAACGTCTCAGCAAAACCTAAGCCTCTCCCATAAAGAATATTTTAGCAGAAAGGTATAAAATAAAGATAATATTTAGTTTGTTCGGAAACGTGCAATGACTCTCAATCAGTAGGCTTTGAGAGGTAATATGATACTGTGGTTCATCCATGACGGACACATTAGTTTTGTTGGACTCCAGCTTCCTTTGGCGCCCCTTCCACTATCAATATTTTAGCGGAAAGATACGCCCGTATTATTTTTCTTGAACCAGAACCACACAAGGGTTTTCCAAAGGCATGAGGTACTTTCTTGTACTTGACTCAGGAAACACGCTGTCCCCGGCACCATGATCTAGAAGACTATTGAGTGCCCTGCGATTTAGTCATTTGCTGTTTAGTTTTAATTGACAAATATACTTAAAAAAAGTGAAAAAAAGAAAAAAAAAGGAATGAGAACCCTGGAAAAATCTTGGGGGTGGGGGCTCCCCGCCCACCCCCTGGATCCGCCAGTGGTCTTCCTTGTGTGATGCAGTGATCTTTGTTTATTATGTATCCCTTTTGCTCGTGGCATGGAAAGACCCCAGTAGGCTCCAAGTTCGTCTTGAACGCTTTGAAGCATGCCTTCCCGTTTCTTCTTCCGATGAATAGCAGGCATGTAGTTCAACACCTAAATGATGAGAGAGCCATCTGATCTCCGAAAAGCATGACCAAACCAAATTAGGCACTGGCTTCTGATTTGTTCACCATTTTCATATTTTTGGCAACAGCGTTGTCGAATTTCGAAGACACTGACTCTATCCAAGGGGGAAAGAACATTAATAATTTGTCTTAAACTGAAGTAGTTGAAAACGTTGAGGCCGTGGATATGCCGCTTTCAGAGGCCACCTTTCGCAGCCATATAGGAGTAAAGAGCAGGTGACTAATCCAAATTTTTTATTTAATAAGAGAACATTTCTTTTCCACCGTTCTTCCTCAGTTACGCAAAGACTATGTGTGCTGAAGGTATTTTGTTCAAAATTTCTCTACTACATCTGCCTTATATGTCAATTAGAAAGCAGATATTTGAACCCATCGATGACTTTCAAATGATTTCGTCCCAGTTCATTTTCAGCCAGACCAACTCTGCAGTATCCGCTAAATTATACAGCATAACTTCTGAAATATCTGCCTGATTCACCCGCAGAACGGCACTACCTATATAATCAGGGCAGCTTTGGAGAAATCAGGACTAACCTCGACACCTCCAGCAGAATGCAAGTACCACTCGACTATTCAATAGATAACGAAAATGAATAGTAAGGGGGAAAGGAAGCATCCTAGCCTCATCCCTAAATAGATGTCTAAGAGGAAGAATGATTCCTCATCTATTTGTGCGCATGCTCACATATGGGGATACGTATCCCAGGGTAAAGTTTATCAATTTGCTCTGGAAACTCGTCTTGAATCATCACAACCCATATGCAGTTTCTAATGATAGGACATAAAAAGAGTTATAAAATCCACAAATAGGGTTATAGTGATCTAATTTTGATACGTTGTTGACTTTCCGCGTTTGTTGTTTTTTTTTTTTTTTTTGGTTTTTTCTTCTGTATTTTCCTTGATTATATTATTTTGTTCACGCTGAAAAAGAGAGGTGGCTGTTCTCTCGAAATACTCGCTTTCTGTGTTTCTTCAGTATTTTTGTTTGACCTTTAAAGACCCCAGTTTTGATTGTTTTTTCTTTAAGTTATAGCAGGCCAATTTGGTTTGAGAAATTAAACCCCACCTGATTTGTGAAGCAAGTTCTTTTCTTTGGAGAAGGGTAGATACTTGTGCTGAGAGTTTGCTTTTGTCTCGTAATATGTATGTCAGGATGTGAAACATTCGTTGCATCTACGTCACGGAGAGCGGCTTGTAATATAAAAAAAAATCATGTAGAGCCCGTTCATCTCCAAGGAGGAGTTACATACTTGTACCGATTAGTTCACCTCGTATTTATTTCAGAAACACTTAAGGGCAGAAAATTTGTTTTCACGCAATTGGATATTCATTGATCGTAACTGATAATGGAACACAAAGACGTAGGTTTGCAATTATCAAACCTACGTCTGTTGTTATATTAGGTTAGTGTAGTACAGGGTCTCAAGTGGTGACTCTTTTTTTTATTGTTTTTGTTTTGTTTTTTGCTTTTTAGGGGAATCCATTGACAAGTAATTCATTTTGTAGTTTCAAGAATGGCAACACAAGCCATATGGCTTATTGGTAATTGTGTTGCAAAACACTTTGGTTTTGTCCCGTCTTTTTTGTTTTTGTTTTTTTTCCTATGCCGCCGATCTCGGCTTATTCCTGGAAACTGGTAAGGGTCTAACCTGTGCGGTTTTTACGGAAAGTGTGGACCTTAGGCCGGATTGATGACTACGGCATTACATTTCGGAAAGCTCCGCAGAACTCTTGCCTGGGGCCAAAAAGGATGGTTTTTGTTTGTCAACGACCCAGAGACTATGATGTGCGAAGTGAAGTGGCGTTATATAGCCTATGTCAGAGAGGAGTATCTGAAGTTGTGCAGCCAAGCTTTCGTTTCATCAAACCTTGTTTCTGCTTTCGAGTGGAAAGGTCCGTTCTAGCAGACAAGCCGGCAGGCACCACTTTCAAACTGAAGATGGACTAAAATCTATAAGTGTTAAATATATGCGGTATTTACCCAGCCCCACAGCCAATATATCTTCTTTGAGTGATAAATAAAAAAATTTACAGAAGCAAAAAGCGGCATTTTCCCACGGGTCCGAAAGTGCTGCCGTGATTTCGGCTGGGTATACCTCTTAAACTTTAAAAGTTCTGTCATTGCTAAAGAATTTGTAGCTTATCATTTGCTCCTTTCTAAGTGGTGACGTTAAAAAGTTGGCCAATGGCAAAAAAAAAAAATCAACTTTTGAACTAAGACATAGATTTTTATTCGACTGCATTCTATAGCTCTTGATGAGCTGATCAAAGTATATGTCATCCATTTTTTGGTACAAAATTTCTTCATGATATACTAGTTTCGAAGTTTCAAGGGGTTGACAACTTCAGTAGCAGGGTACACACTGAAACCGAAAATAAGCCAATACCAATTGTGAGCCAAGTAGAGGATTTGTAAGCAACAGTCGACTGTTCGACCATAATCATCTTTGGCAATAAGGGGTTTGCAACTTTGGCTAGTTGGTGTACCTATTATTTGTTTCCGGTGTATTTGATGGTAAGACCAATTTGGTTCCAAGGTAAGACATGCAGGGGACTTGTAAGTAATAATCGTCTGTTAGGCTACACTCATATTCAGTGAAGAGGGGTTTGTAACTTTTGCTAGTTGGTGTAGCCAACCCATACTCACAGTAACCTAGAATTAAGTGTTTACGCAACGGGTACAAACGATAACGTAAAACAACGAGGCAGTTTCGTAATAATTAATAGAGTGTCATCTATGGTATTTTGATCCTGAAAAGTTACGGACAGCTTTATAATACCAACTAGATCATATATGATACTGTTTCAAGTTTTCATCTGTCACGATGTCTACGATTGATAAGGATAACGTTCAACTAGCTGCAAAGTCGATTTAGTCCCTTCTTTCGATATTCTTTTGTTATTGTTGTTTTTTCAGCGCTGAGGAATAGCCTTTGATCAAGTGATTACTGATCGCGTTCTTCTTTGAACATAACGTTTTAAAAGCTTCAATAGGCTGATATCTTCAGCGTTTAACCGATAGCAAAGAAACAAAACCCAAGTGTTGCTCTCGCAACACTTTATTCGGTGAAGCCGAACAAAGGTTGCCGCAACACTTTATTAGGTGAAGCCGAACAAAGGTTGCCGCAACACTTCACGTTGCTCCGGCAACATTGGTCTAGTTTTTTTCTTTTTTTTCTTTTTTTTTGTATTTTTTAAATAAATTCTCTCTCTCTCTCTAAAGTCAGTAATTCTGTGACAATCTTGGAAAAAAACAACAAAGTACCAAATTGCTCGGACCCTCAAATACACTGCTAACAAATAATACATGTTATTGGTTTTAGTCAAAGTTACGTAGTCTTAGTTAGAACCAGTCACTGGTGTTACTTAGAAAAAATAACACCATTGATTGGCTGTCAAGAAACAGAGGATATAGTAAGATTTAAGTAAAAAGACTCTATTTTTTTCAAATCGTCCTTAAAATTCTTATCAACACTTTTTGAAAGAATAATTTTTCCGGAGACATGCCACTTTATGAGTTTCGAGGGTTGACAACTATAATTTTTGATCGATTTTGAGGAAACAAAGCCAAAGCCGTTACAAAGTTGCCTCAAAACTTTACTTTTCTTAGGCAATGTAAATCTAGTATTATTTTAAGCCGGTTAGAAAGCAGAAATTAGAAGAATTCCTCAAATCATTTATAAACACTATAGCTGAAGTCAGTATGATTTTACAATAAGCCACCAGGAGCATTCTTAATGTCATCAGCGGCAATTTTTTTAGGTAATTAACCGAAGTTTCCATGACGGTAACTTTCGGAATTTTCAAAAAAGCACAGACCTCACTCCAATTTTTAGAAGTAGTGACTGCTCAGATTCTAGTGACTAGTGACATACATATTCTCTTATGACTAGAGCTTTTCTATGATTGTTGATAAGTTGTTTTGTTGCTTGGTTAGCCTATTAATATTCTCAAAATACGATTTTGTTTCATGAAAATCAATTTGAGTGTTGTGAAAACAAAGTAACCAATGCTTTTTCTCGTAAACTTTTCATTTTGAACCATGGATTATTTTTCAAAACAGGACTTATCGGTAAAATTTCTTTCTGAAAAGTCAGATAAGCCTATCAATGACATAACCTCTTCTTAGATACCGGAATTTTATATTTACTACCATCTTCCATTTCTTTTTCAGTACCTTCTTGGCCTGCTACCATCGTATTTTTCAAACCAGCTTTGATGTTTTTCCTACTACTAATTTTTTGTAATCCCAAATTGCTTCTCGTCAGACAAAGATCAATGAAAAATTGGTTAAAGGTTGTAATTTTTAGTCTTTGTTGGGGAGTATCAAAAGAGCTCTGTTTTTGTGCTTAAACAAAGAACATTCAATCTTAAATCTTATTGCTAGAATAACTGGAAGAACCTACAAATTTCCTTTAAAAGTTAGGATCTTTAATAATGGAAGAAAACAGAGTGTTCCGGCAATAGTCAATAACTCCAGTTTGGAAGATTCAAAACGGGGTACCACAAGGTTCTAAACTTGGGCATCTGTTTTTCAATTATGCTTTAAAGCTTAAGAAATGTTTGGTCTCAAATTCCCTCTATCTATTCATTTATTCGAACGTAAGGAAGTTGTATCCTTATTCGGAGATGACATACAATTTGCGAATGCTCTAAAAACAGACGAGTAGTTGGCTACGACACCTAAAAAGGGGCATAAGTGATATTTGCAACTGGTTAACTCTCCGTGGCTATTTACGGTCGACTTATAAATTAACACCCGTGGATTGCAGGAATAACGTCGGTGATTCCGCTAATTCAAGGACTTGCGTTGCTAGGAATTCGAGGGCTCTATGTCGATGAAAAAAAAAACGTAAGAGATAGATACTGATATTAAACAGAAATAAGAAAAAAACTGTTTATCGTTTGACTTCATGCACCATTTATTGTTTACCATAAATGTTTACTATATTTATTATTATCTACTATACTCTCTTGGGTAATTCCATTGTAGCACCATTTGGTCTATCTCGCTTGATTGTCATATTTTATCTCCGCGAGTTCAGCAAAATATTGAAAACTTTAAACAGCAAACGTAGTAGTACCACCCTTAAAAAAGCTAATGGCGAAATCAAAATTTTACTGTCTTGAACTTCTATTTAGCATTTTCTAGTTTATGCACCTTATTTTGAGCCTTGATCAAGAAATGAGCTGCGTGAGCACGTTTGTTTGGTAGAGATGTCCATATTAAATTAGACAAAACTGAGAATATTAGAATGTCAAATGAATGTGCTAGCATGCTCGCAGTTTTTCTTTTCGTACTGAAGGTGTCAAATTTCGGTTGAAAACAAGAAAAACCGAGATCCGTTGATTTTTGAATTTAAAAAAAAGGGAATAGTTGTGGGAAAAGTCAAAGTCATGGCCAATTGTGGAAAAAAGCCAAGACAGATTGTCCAATTAAGTGGGCAGCCCAGTCAAGGTAAATTAAACCCCTTTGATGGCCGTTGTTACTGTCTCCCATTTATGCTCCGTGCAAACGTGTCCCTTCACAAATTTGCCAATTTTGTAAAACAAAAACAAATAATTAAAACAAAAACAAAAACAAATAATGTAAATAATTTAAAAGATATAGGCGATGTTATGGCATCCTTAGTGGTTGTTATTCCGCTCTTTTCTCAGAATAAGTGTAAATTGTTACCATGTGTGTATATGTGTATTTATATGTAATAGAGATTCAGTTAAGTTTGGAAAATGAAATAATTAATCCATTTCCATGTGTTTTCAATCAAATATTTTGCCATTTTTGTCACCTTATTTTGAACTTCTTTACTCTTTTAAGCTGTAAAGGCACTTGAAAAGATAATGACAATGATTCTTATAAATTTGTGTTGCATCTCTTTTTTAAATACACGATTTTAGTAACAACGTAAGAACTGATAAAAATGAAAAAGTTTTTTTTTGTCATTGCACAAAAACCGGCAAACGATCCGTTTGAAGGGAGTAGAGAGACATTTGTAGGGAGACATTTGTAGGGGGGGGGTACATTTGTAGGGAGAGAGAGACAGATCTGATTTGAGTTCAGATTGTTTTAGCTACGGTGTAGTTTTAGCAACAAAAGTAAATTGTGGTAAATCAAACTGATCTGAACAATGTTCAATGATTCAGGTGCCAGCTAAGCTATGTGCGTACAAATGCCTCGGATTCGGGCGCTTAGATTATCTCAAGATGTTTGCAAGTGTTTTTGAAATTTCATTGTTCATTATTTTGATCAATTTACCTCCTTTTTCACAACAAAAGGAAGTAATTTGAAGATGTCAGCATTGTGCAATCCCACATTTAAGTAACGCCCAAATAAGAAAGTATAGGAAACTCCAACTTAATTAGAACTTTAAGTTGGTCTCTCTAAAAAAAAAAGTAAAAAAAAGAAATATTTAAGGTTCCCTAACGTTATATGGAAAACTTGTAAGGCAGTCTATACTTCTGTTGAATTCTGTATTCTATTCTGTAATTGTAGCAAAGTTGCTTTTAGTGGGGTTGTTCTCAAAGCCATTTTTACTTGTTTAATATTACCCTGTACTTGTAGAAACGGGATGGTAGCAACACTATTATTTTTTTTCTATTTTATCTTTTTCTGCCGCGTAATGCAATACTGTCTACGGCACTAGTGATTTCAATTGTTACTCCACCCACGGTGAGATATAGAAGATTTACCCCTCCTAAATTTTCAGTTCTCTTAGTTTAGTCCACCAGGTTTAAAGATTTACATAGATTAATCGCTTTAAGCGTAGAAAATTAATATCAGTATAGTTTTTGCCAAGCATGATTAAAACATACACATACTGAATATCTTGTGACATCACTTTTTTGAAAAATGACTGCCAAATAAATATTCAGTCCAGCCGGAAATGGAGAGAGGAGAGATATATAGTTTATCAAGCTCCATAATTTTGATCATAGTTGTTACTATAGTGACAAGCTATTAAAGCTTGATCGTTGGGCTGTTTTATTTAGTTTTTTTTTTACGAATACATTCTGGATGAATTATTTGATAATGAAATGGCTTTTCTATGCTGGCTTGACACGAAGTTTAGATCTACTTCAATATCTGTTGACAGTGTTGCGAAATGCTGACAACTGTTGATGCGTCAACTTTCATTGAGTCTTTAAAGATCAACACTTTTTACTTTTAAGACACTACGTCTTTATAAACAATGTTAGATTTACGATTCATGACTTCTAATGTAAGGAGTCTCACCGAAGTTTTACCATAGCTCATTCCCAATGCAGTATATTTCTTTTTTGAAAAATCCCTACAGATAAACAAAGAACACCGTCACCCAACCAACATGCAGCTAAAAACCCCTTAGCTCATGTGGACATGGACAACGTCACTGCAAAAGCCATGACGCGATTTGCTTATTGCCCATAAACTGGGACTAGAGGTTACCTTACGGACAGTCTCGTACGCTTAGATAATTCTTAATCTGAAACTTGTCTTCATCTGAAAGGAAATTCTGAATTATAAATAAATATATGGACCCCAGAACATTAAAACTGACAAGATTACAGATTCCAGTAAATGTATGTCAATAAAAATCTCTTCTCACTGTTAGCGTTTCTGAATTAACAAGAGGAAATAAACTCTGCTTTTCAAAATTATGAAATAAAATCCGGGTAAACACAGTTCAATATTTAGTTGAAAGGTTACCCTCTAGTTTGAAATATTGGTGAAAAGAAAATTTTACAAAAAAATACGACTCAACAGGAGATGCAACTACAGAATCGAAAATTCATATTCGCCTTCATACATTTCGCGTACACAGAGTTGTCATCTGAGATGCTTATGCACCATATTGGGTTTGTTTTCTGGGCTGTGGTACTGTATCCGTGTCTAGTACTTTTTGTTGGCTGTGTCTCAGCTAAACCCTTAGGAGGGATGTTCCCAAACTAACCTTACCCTTGAATTTGCCACATGTTTCCTGCTTACCAATCAAAGCAAAAAGCTTGATTCTATGTTAAACGAGGTAAATTTAAGAATCGTCTCTGTCCGCCATCTCAGTGCTTTTGAAATTTTTTATTTATTACTAGATTTGGATTATTTTGACTCAATATATAACAGTTGCTGATTTAGGGTTAAGTCAATGCAAGTAAGTACATACAATAAAATGCCAATTTTGGCATTTACTTGCTTTGCCAGATATACATTGTTGGGGTTCCACCCATGTTTCTTTTCTTTTTTCTCTTTTTTCCATAGTTACATTTGCTTAGATTTGCCTATAATATAATTTTCAATGATAAGTTAAAATCTCGTTGCTAAGCTAGTAATTCTGCAATAAATAAGTTTTCAAGTTAAATTCTATTTTTGTCTTCCTGGACATGGCCATTGATAACTAATGATATTCATAATGCCTTTAACTTTATAGCTCTGATTTATAGGATTGACCAAGGTCTATCCCTAAATAGAGTTATATGTACAGAAGTTGTAATTTTATTTGAGTCCACTTTCAGAGTCTGAGTTGAGAGTTTCGGAGTCTATAGATGTTATTTGCCAAGTGACCTTTAGAAGAATAGGGTCAGTTATTTTCTACGACCGTGGGCGGTCCATTTATCCTCCAAAGAAATAGCTAGAGATATTAGTGGTGACCTAGGTGGTGGCATCCATGGCCGAGAGTTGAGCCCGTTTGACCGTTCGATCACAATACCCTACCTAACGAAACCGCCAGCTTTGACTCCAGATATAATTGTGGTCCCAACGGTGGATGATACATAACAACACAAGTGCTAAGAGCTCATATGGCACTTGTGACAAGGCCAGAAGAGCCAAGAGCCAAGAGCTCATATGGTATGAGCTCTAGAAAAGTTATAAGAATCAATAAATTGTTTTAAAAGGAAAATCAGAGGCTTAATGCCGGTCGGGATTTAAAATAAGAGCTCTGAGTCATGATATCCTTCTAAATATCAAAATTCATTAAGATCCGATCACCCACTCGTAAGTTAGAAATACCTCATTTTTTCTAATTTGTCCTCTCCCTTCAGCCCCCCAGATGGTCGAATCGGAGAAAACGACTTTATCAAGTCAATTTGTGCAGCTCCCTGACACGTCTACCCATTTTCATCGTCCTAACACTTCCAGAAGCACCAAACTCGCTAAAGCACTGAACCCCACCCCGTAACTTCCCAAAAGAGAGCGGATCCATACGGTTACGTCAATCACGTAAATGCGACATTTGCTTATTCTACCCACCAAGTATCATCCCGATCTCTCCAATCGAAGCGTTTTTCAAAATTTCCGGTTTCCCCCTCCAACTCCCCCCAATGTCAACTGATCTGGTCAAGATTTTAAATAAGAGATCTGAGACATGAGTTCTTTCTATATATCAAATTTCATTAAGATCCGGTCACCCATTCTTAAGTTAAAAATACCTCAATTTTTCCAAAATAACTCCTCCCAGCTCCACCAAAGAATCCGCCAAAGGATCCGTTCCAATTATTTCAATCACGTATCTATAACTTGTGCTTATTTGTTTGTGCTTGTACTTATTACTTGTGCTTATTTTCCAAGAATTCTGGCTTCCCCCTCCAAATCCCCCCACTGTCACCAGATCTAGTTGGGATTTAGAATTAGAGATATAAAGCACAAGATCCTTCTAAATATCAAATTCCATTAGGATTTGGTCGCCCGTTCGTAAGTTACAAATACATAATTTTTTCAAATTTTTCCGAATTGCTCCCCCCTCCCAACTCCACCAAAGACAGCGAATCCGGTCCAGTTATGTCAATCACGTATCTTGAACTTGTGCTTATTCTTCCCACCAAGTTTCATCCTGATCTCTCCGCTTTAAGCGTTTTCGTAGATTTCCGGTCCCCCCAACTCCCCCTCCAATGATACTGGATCCGGTCGCGATTTAAATTAAGAGATCTGAGTTACGAGGTTCTTCTAAACTTGAAATTTCATTAAGATCCGATCATTCATTCGTAAGTTGAAAACACCTCATTTTTTCTAATTTTTTAAAATTAACCTCCCCCCCCCGACTCTTCCAAAGACAACATATCCATTCTGGTTATGTCAATCACGTATCTAGGACTTATGCTTATTTTCCCCACCAAGTTTAATCCCGATCCCTCCACTCTAAGTGTTTTCCAAGATTTTAGGTTCCCTCCACCCCCAACTCCCTCCAATGTCACCAGATCCAGTCGGGATTTAAAATAAGAGCTTTGAGACACGATATCCTTTCAAACATCAAACTTCATAAAGATCCGATCATCCGCTCGTAAGTTAAAAATACCTGTTTTTTTCTAATTTTTCCGATTTGACCACCCCCCCCAGATTGTCGAATCGGAGAAACGACAATTTTTGTTTTAATCTGGTCTGGTTCCTGATATGCCTGCCAAATTTCATCGTCTTAGCTTACCTGGAAAGACCTAAACTAGCAAAACCGGGACAGACAGACCGACAGACCGACCGACAGAATTTGCGATCGCTATGTCACTTGGTAGATACCAAGTGCCATAATATATATATATATATATATATATATATATATATATATATATATATATATATATATATATATATATATATATATATATATATTACAAAAAATAATACAAGATATTTTACAACAAAAAAGAAAGTAGATGCAATATCATCACAAGCGAATACCCAACCGACACGAAACTAATTGAAATTATGTCTTCCTCGCTTCTTAGCACGTCGGAGAATGATTTAACTGAACTTTCTATGTTTGAAAATAAAGTTCAAGGATACCATGAATTGCGAAAATTACTATAAGATTAATTAAAACTGATAGATACCGTTATCTCTTTCATTTCGTGATCAGACCCGCCTGCCAAAGTTATGCCCAGGCTCAATGAACTAGCACCATTGATGATATCACCTCTGTGAAGCACCACAACTACAATTTCATGGCACGATGTCCCAGATTCTTCAAGTGATTGGTTGGCATCTTCAATTAGTTGCTGAAGTTCTTGCGGTGATATGAGAGACGTGGTTGACGCAAGAGACGTAATACTTCCAAACTGATCACGAACTGTAAGGGAAACGCATTTAGCTGTATCTTTCCAAAAAGTTTCCAAAAATTATAATGCAGGATCCAGACCTCGTTGTTTACAGGAGAATCTAGCTGTACGAATGTAAAATATGTACGCAAGGCTGTATCCAGAAGGATAAGTTACGGAGTTTGGACCTTCCCCCACGAATTTTTCTGTCAAAATCACTAAAACGTAACAAAAATGCATAGAAGCACATTTTTGATACGTTTTTGAAAGTTTTTTTGTGTACCCCCCAAGTAAAAATCTAGGATACACCCTTGTATGTACTTACATGTTGCAGCAAGATTACGATCTTATTAAGATTACAATAAGTAAATTCTTTATAGATGGTTTCATTCACCTAGCTAAACAACTTCCAAAGCTTTTTCATCGGCGGGTCTTGATAAAAAAAAGAACAAAAAACTAGCAAATGACTGATTTTATTACCTTCTATAATATATATGCTAGCCTGCTAGGCTTAGACGACGTATCTCAATAAACTGTAATTCTGAGAACAATCTATTCTCTCTGAGAAGAATGGAGAACTCAAGTCTCAAAGATAAATTATTCAGACCGAATTTTACTTTCTGCTACGTCTAATACTTCAAATTGACGTTTTGAGGGTCGAACTAGCACCGTAATCAAAAGGCAAATGTCAGCTTCCTTATTCTACATGAGCACTGTAAAAAAAAAAAAAAAAAAAAAAAAAAAAAAAAAAAAAAAAAAAAAATCGGGAGTTCCTTTATTGAAATACTGCGAAATTTCACTAGACACTTGACCATCTTAGAGGTGTTTTAGAGAACCAGCTATGTCTATGATATAAATCGCGATTATTACGTTTCATCCAGCAAAACAAGAGTCTTCTAAGAGTTCATCAGCATTCAAACCTTCGCTCCCAAACACCGACACCCTTGTCAACGGACCGAGTTCGTTTAGCCACCAAAAATCTGACGCTGCAAATCGTGCTTTCATATGAATGAGTATTTTTGCCATTTCAATTAGATCCAAAAGAAGAAGCCTCAACCGGGTGAGTAGTAATTTACCACCCAAATGAGAACGAGAATCAACAGCGCTGGTCAACCCGTCGAGAATCCTTCAAGACTCCGATTAAGTACCATAGAAATCCCTATCTTTCCAACTGCAAATGTTTAAGCAACTGTTCCCCTGACAGCATATCGCAGTCATAGGCAGACTCACAATAATTTTGTTTAAAATCTTGGGAAAATAAGCTTTATCCAGCAAAAAAGTCTTTTAAGAGTTCAACAGCAATCAAACCTTTACTCCCAAACACTAACACCCTTGCCGACGGACGGAGTTGATTTAGCCACCACAAATCTGACACTGCATATCGTTACCCTCGTTAAGTTATATGTTCTATTTGTGGGGGCTTTGAGGTTCAGTCATACAGACTTAGCTTCCCCCTCCTCCAATGCAACTTGATTAAACGCTCGCCAAATATCCCTAACTTCAATTTCTCTTTTTCTTCCCAGAATTACTAATGCAAAGACTTAGATTTAGAATGGGGTATAACTAAACCCTTCTAACAACAGTTTCAGCTGAGGTTACGTCGACAAACGCTGGCCTACCATCCCAGACTTGGTAATGCCAGTCCATAATGGTAGTAGATACCAAAAATTAGGAATATGAAGAAACTACGTTGGGAGGGTTAAGAAAAATGTTTTGAATATTTGAAATTTCAAGATTTTTTTCTTTTAAATCAATGTTTAGAACTAGAAAGCACCTCGTTCTGTCGCGAATCTAACTTCATTTAAGATTTATCAGAATAATGAATAGTGCAAATTCGCATTTTTATATCAAGAGAATGAAATTGACATAAATTTACAGCAAAATTGGATACGCTTGTAAAGAAATCGAATGGAGTTATTTTTTATTTGGAGTTTCTTTCAATTTTCCAATTGAAAATCTTGATGCACGGGAGTGATTTTCAAAGGCTGGTCCCAAACCAGTCACCAATTTCCAGATATATATTTGTAACTCTAAATCATTGTTGCAGCATTTGCTGCAACCTAGTAAAAGGCCACATAGCACATAAACAACTAGGTAGCAGCACATTTGCTGCAACCTAGTAAAAGGCCACATAGCACATAAACTACTAGGTTGCAGCACATTTGCAGCAACTTAGTAAAAGGCCACATAGCACATAAACTACTAGGTTGCAGCACATTTGCTGCAACCTAGTAAAAGGCCACATAGCACATAAACTACTAGGTTGCAGCACATTTGCTGCAACTTAGTAAAAGGCCACATAGCACATAAACTACTAGGTTGCAGCACATTTGCTGCAACCTAGTAAAAGGCCAACCACATAGCACAGTAAACAAGAGTTGAAAAACACGGTATGAAAGAAACTACCCGATGAAACAAAATTGTCAACTGACACTGATTCAGCAATGGTAACTATTATTTTGGTTAATATTAAAAGCAGTAGTTTATAACGAAAAAAAATGGTGATTTCAAAAAAAGCCTAAAGCCCCTCGAAAGTGGAGTCAGATCAAAATGAAGAGTGCACTATTGGAATCAGCAGGGTTGAAAACGTTTCACAGGGAATTTAAAGTCTCCCCCTTTAACAACAAGGAAAATAAGTCTTTTTTCCGTTTGTAGCACTTGTGTTTTTCTTTTTTTTTTCAACAGAACTAGCGGGCAATCAGAACATCATAGTGAGATGTTTATTTGCTCATTTTAAATCGAATTACTACACATAGTCACTTTTGTTATTTAATTTTTTTTTACCTTCTCCAAAGCTACCGAAGTGCTGGAACATCACAGAGAGCTGTTTATTGGCTCATTTTAAAAATTGGTACATCAACTCGTCTTTCTAATTACCTAAAAACAATATTTTTACTAAAACTGCATTTTCATATGCACGCAACGTTATTGAAGCAAAAAAATTCCTGGAGGATAGCTGGAAAAGAAGTTTTTAGTTATATATAACAGTCTTGCAAAATTATACACTATTATGAATGAATCAAGACATCAATAAGAAAAATTTTAATAAGCCCATCCATCTATATATATAAAAATAAGTTGTATGCATGTTTTTTTTGTATTGTAAATAGTGTAACTGACAAACAAACAATATATATTTTTTTATCAATAGACAGATTACCGCAAAGTGACTTGAACTCACATCCTTCGAATTCGAAAGAGAGCATCAAAGCCAATGTACTGCAGTAACTTTTTTTGTATGTGTTTTATTAAAAAGGGTTTGCATATGACGTCATTATAAGTATATAAGGCTTTGTATGTGACGTCATTCTAAGATGACGTTACAGACCGGGACATCGGGACACAAATGACGACCGGGACACCGGGACACAGGGAATATAAATGACGACCGGGACACTCAAACAGAAATTACAGACCGGGACACAAATAACGACCGGGACACCAGGACACAGGGAATATAAATGACGACCGGGACACCAGGACACAGGGAATATAATGGCACGTGACCAATACGGCGCGTAATGACGCGTGCGGGGCTTGGGTGGCGCGAAGCGCCGCTCCAACAGCAAGTAAGTAATAAATACTATAGATAGGTTTGGTCTCAAATCCTCTATTTTTTTTTGGAAAGTCACTTTAACTACGGTAACTATGTTTTAAGAAGACATTATCAAGCACATCTTGGTTGTAGCAGCTGGTAGAACTTAGTAACCGACGAACTATGGTTCATAGTAGTTAAGTTTAAAAAAGGTGTCTAAAAGAAAACTAGTGAGAATAACTGTCATTAAGTAGCTGATTTAAGAATCGTACAGCTGCTAGTATACTATTACAAATCTTACTACTATCTTATTAGCACTTATAATTTCCAGTAACACTTAATATCCTTACTTATTTTATACATTTTTGTGTTAATTACAAAGCATTATACTAAAGACCATTATACTAAAAGCCTTATTAAAATAAATCTTCATGTGCTTAATGATACAATACAATGATCTCTTTAAAGGATATACACAAGCATCTTTTTTAAAGTTTCCTCTCGGGGTCATGGTGCCATACTTGATTGACATTCTCTGTGGCTCATCTTCATGACACTTGTTTATTCTTGCGACTAAGAAAAAGCAATAGGATTCTTTTTGTGGTTCATTATCTTTGAATAAATATGTCTTGTAAAGCAACTCTTGAGAAAAATTTTCATAATAGACATAAATCACAATGTTTGAAAATAATATGTCTTTTCAACAACAAGAAAATTGTGTTCCAACATTTCTCTAACGATGACTAGCTCTTGGAATGGCTCTGTCCGTAAGCCTTGTCAAACAGTTCGTGGTAACGAACTGTAGTAAGGAGGGACCCGGCTCAAAAGTAACCAAAAGTCTAAAAACTGGAATTTTCGTACCAATAGCTACATCAAAAGAATCGCATTTTAATGCTGCTTTAAATATATAAGTTTCATCAAGTTTAGTCGTACCCATCAAAAGTTACGAGCCTGAGAAAAATTGCGTTATTTTAGAAAATAGGGGAAAACACCCCCTAAAAGTCACAGAATCTTAACGAAAATCACATCATCAGATTCAGCGTATCAGAGAACCCTACTGTAGAAGTTTCAAGCTCCTATCTACAAAAATGTGGAATTTTATATTTTTTGTCAGAAGGCAGATCACGGATGCGTGTTTGTTTTTTTTTTTTTTCCCAGGGGTCATCGTATCGACCCAGTTGTCCTAGAATGTTGTAAGAGGGTTCATTCTAACGGAAATAAAAAGTTCTAGTGCCCTTTTTAAGTGACCAAAAAATTGGAGGGCACCTAGGACCCTCCCACGCTAATTTTTTTCCCAAAGTCAACGGATCAAAAATCTGAGATAGCCATTTTATTCAGCGTAGTCAAAAAACAT
Organism: Artemia franciscana; assembly: GCF_032884065.1. Lineage (NCBI taxonomy): Eukaryota > Metazoa > Arthropoda > Branchiopoda > Anostraca > Artemiidae > Artemia > Artemia franciscana. The sequence goes on along the minus strand of NC_088879.1, from coordinate 20,229,109 downwards.
CATAACTATGTCTTTGGGGACGACTTACTCCCCCACAGTCCCCGTGGGAGGGGTTACAAGTTCAAAACTTTGACCAGTGCTTACATATAGTAATGGTATTGGGAAGTGTACAGGCGTTTTCAGGAGGATTTTTTTGTTGGAGGCAGGGGTTGAGAAGAGGGGGATATGCTGGGGGAACTTTTCATCGAGGAATTTGTCATGGGGGAAGAAATTTCCATAAAGGGAGCGCAGGATTTACTAGCATTACTTAAAAAAAGAACAATGAAAAAGTTTTTTTTCACCCGGAAGTAAGCAGCAGCATTAAAACTTAAAACAAACAGAAATTATTACCCATATGAGGGGCTCACCTCCTCCTAATACCTCGCTCTTTACGCTAAAGTATTTTTAGCAATTTCAACTATTTATTCTGCGGCTTTTGTGATTCAGGGGTCATTCTTAATGAATTGGGACAAAATTTAAGCTTTAGTGTAAAGAGCGAGGTACTGACGAGGGGGCGAACCCCCTCATATATGTAATATAAACATAAGAATACAAAAGTTCTTTACGTAAGCTAATTTATAAGTTACGTATATCTTTTACTTATAAAAAGATTCGTAAAAAATTAAAAGTTCTAGTTGCCTTTTTAATTAACCGAAAATCGGAGGGCAACTAGGCTTCCTCCCCCACTCTTTTTTTCTCAAAATCATTCGATCAAAATTATGAGAAAGCCATTCAGCCAAAAAAAATAAATATACAAATTTCATTTTAATTATTCCTCTGCGGAGAGCCAAAATCAAAACGAACAGAAATTACTCCGTATATGAAAGAGGCTTTTCCTTCTCAATGCCCCGCTCTTTACGCTAAAGTTTTTTTTACTGTTTTAAAATGTAGAGTTAAGAGAAAGAGTCAAAATTAGCGTAGAGAGCGGGGGGTTGAGAAGGAAAATCCCCTTTCATTTACGGAGTAATTTCTGTTCGTTTTAAGTTTTAATGTCGCTCCTTACCTTCATTTAAAAAACTTATTTTTTTTTATTTAATCTATATATATATATAAATAAGTTGTATGTCTGTGTGTCTGTCTGTCAGGTGACGTCATGTTTCTGTGTCGACTGACGTCATGAAGTTAGTTGTCGTCATTTTTGCTATGACGGTGACGTCATTAAAGATATTTAAGACATATGTGTTCACGTAGAGATCTATTAATGTTTAAGTTTAAAATGACTGATGAACTTACAATGACAAAAGCCGATGAAGATGCTCAAAGAGTCTATGCCAAAAAACTTGCTGCTGATAGAGAAAGTCAGAAAAGAAAGCGTGCCGAGGAATCAAAAAAACAGCAAGGAAACAGGCTTGAGGCTGATAGAGAAAGAAAGAACAGAAAGCGTGCCGAGGAATCAAAAGAACAGCAAGGAAACAGGCTTGAGGCTGATAGAGAAAGAAAGAAAAGAAAGCGTGCCGAGGAATCACAAGAACAGCAAGAAATTAGGCTTGCTGCTGATAGAGAAAGTAAGAAAAGAAAGCGTGCCGAGGAATCAGAGCAACCTGAAAGTTATCGCCTGGCATTCAGGTACAGCCCAGTCGATGATTATAGCTTGAGTAGATGTGTTCAAATCGGGACAATGTCTAAAATTTGTCCCTATTGCAAGGCCTTGAAATTCAATGGTGAAACAATGGGAATGTGTTGCGCCTCAGGAAAAGTTAAACTTCCTCTATTGGCTGCACCACCAGAGCCATTGAAGACTTTCCTTACTGGAACTACGTCAGAATCTAAGCGTTTTTTGTCACAAATCAGAAAATACAACTCATGTTTCCAAATGACGTCGTTTGGAGCCAAAATCAAAAATTCAGATCAATTTATGTCTAATTTCAAAGTAAAAGGGCAAATTTATCATAGAGCAGGGTCCCTTCTACCATTCTCAGGCGAGAATCATAAATTTTTACAATTGTACTTCATCAGTGATAGAAATTCTGAATTGAATGCACGTTGCGAAATTTCTCCCAACGTTGAAAGGACAATCGTTTCCCCATTGCAACATCTTTTCCACGAAAATAATAATTTAGTGCGTCTGTTCAAAACAGCCATCGATTCGATGCCTTCTGATATGCATAAAATTGTTATTTCCGCTGACAAAACGCCTCTGGCAAACATGTGCGTAGATACAATGCTCCAACTATCGACGAAGTGGCAATCGTTATGGTCGGTGATCAGTTTTTACCTCGAGATATTATTCTTCATAAGCGGAACGCTCAGTTGTTAAGAATTGCTGAAACTCATCGATGCTACGATGCCCTACAATATCCTTCTTTTTTCATTTTTTGGGATGGAGCCGACGGCTATCACTTTAATATTAAATTGATGAATCCAGCCACTAACAGAGAAATGAATAAGAAATGCAGTGCAATGCTTTATTATTTCTATAGACTAATGATTCGGCAGGATGAAGAAAATTATATTTTAAAATGCCGTGAATTGTTTCACCAATTTGTCGTTGATATGTATGCTAAAATTGAATCAGAACGTTTGCTATATATCTGACTGAATCAGACCAAGCTCCGCTCTGAACAATACATTCATTTGCGAGATGCAGTTATAAATGACGGTAATACCACAAACGTTGGAAGATTAACAATTTTACCTTCGTCACATGCTGGCAGTCCCCATCATATGCATGAATATACTCAAGATGCTATTGCGTATGTTCGTCTCTATGGTCGTCCAGATTTATTTATTACATTTACATGTAATCAATCTTGGGACGAGATACTGCAGCTTTTACTTCAAGGACAATCGGCGGTTCATAGGCATGACATTACGGCCCGTGTCTTCCGGCAAAAGTTGAAATCACTGATAAACTACATAGTAAAACTTGAAGTGTTTGGGTCAGTGCGATGCTGGATGTACTCAGTGGAATGGCAAAAACGAGGTTTGCCACACGCACATATACTAATCTGGCTACATAAAAAAATTGCTTCGAACGAAATTGATGATGTGATTTCCGCTGAAATACCTGGTAAAAATGTCGATAAGGGGTTACATGATATTATTGTAAAAAATATGATACATGGACCTTGCGGTGCACTGAACGAAAATTCACCATGCATGGCCAAAGGAAGGTGCACAAAGCAATATCCTCGACTTTTAGTATCAAACACAATCACTGGCAATGATGGTTACCCACAATATAGAAGAAGATCTACTGAAGATGGCGGTAAAACAGCAATAATAAAGAAGCGTAACGGTACCACCATCGAAGTAGATAACCAGTGGGTTGTTCCATATTCCCCATTATTATCAAAAACATTTAATGCACACATAAACGTTGAATACTGTAACTCCGTAAAGGCAATCAAATACATATGTAAATACGTCAACAAAGGCAGTGACATGGCAGTTTTTGGCTTGCAGCCCGAAATCAAAGATTTCGACGAAATCGTACAATATCAGGCTGGAAGATACATAAGCAGTAATGAAGCTGTTTGGCGAATTCTTTTATTTCCGATACATGAACGTAGTCCAGCTGTTGTTCACTTAGCGGTACATTTACAGAATGGTCAACGTGTTTATTTCACGGAAACCAACGTGCAACAAAGAGCCCTGAATCCACCGGATACAACATTAACAGCTTTTTTTTCGCTTTGCAAAAATGATTCTTTTGCAAAAAAAACTGCTGTATACTGAAGTGCCTTCGTACTACACGTGGAATACTAAAAATAAAGTATTTGAACGTCGAAAACAGGGTAAGTCAGTCGACGGCCAACCTACCATCTTCAAAGATACCACGATAGGAAGACTCTACACCGTTCACCCCAATCAACATGAATGCTTCTTTCTACGCCTGCTTTTGGTGAATGTACCCGGTCCGACATCCTTTGAGTATTTGAGAACTGTAAACGGTACTATACATGACACTTACCGTAGTGCATGCCAAGCTCTGAATTTATTGGAGAATGACCAACACTGGGATAACTGCATCAATGACGCGTGCGAAACGTCAACCCCAAGTCAAATTCGTGCATTGTTTGGCATCATTTTAACAACTTGCTCTCCATCAGCTTCTACAGAGTTATGGGAAATATATAAGTCAAAAATGTCCGAAGATATGCTCCATCGAAAACAGTTAGAGACGTCAGATATGACTTTTGATTTTACATCAGAAATTTATAACTACACTTTAGTTAGTATAGAAGATTTGTGTGTACGTATGGCAAACAAACCTCTTCAGGATTTGGGAATGCCTTCACCTAACCGTATCGCTGCTGTTTCGACATGTGTAGAATTGGATCGTGAACAAAGTTACAGTACGAGTGATCTATTGTCGTATGTACAAAATAACATTTCCAAGTTAACGTCGGAACAAAAAGACATTTATGATACGATAATGCATTGTGTCGATAACAACGTTGGAGAAAATTTCTTTTTGGATGCGCCAGGAGGTACTGGTAAAACGTTTGTGATAAAACTGATTCTGGCATCAATTCGATCAAAAAATGATATAGCGTTGGCAATTGCGTCGTCCGGAATAGCCGCAACATTGCTGCCTGGTGGAAGAACTGCTCATTCCGCTTTGAAATTGCCTCTGAATTTGCATTCTACAGAAACTCCCACGTGCAATATTTCCAAATCATCTGGGATGGGTAAAGTATTGCAGCAATGCAAACTTATTATTTGGGATGAGTGCACAATGGCACACAAAAAATCGCTCGAGGCTCTGGATCAATGCTTGAAAGATTTGAGAGGGAAGTCGACACCCTTTGGCAGCACATTAATACTGCTTGCGGGAGATTTCAGGCAAACATTAAAGCTCCCAGTAGACTCAATTTCAGGACGTATACAACTACCTGCTGATTTCTGTAATTTAGTGACGTCCAAAAATGAATTGATTGAAAAAGTATTTCCGAATATTCTAAAAAATTATAAAAATAATAAATGGCTAAGTGAAAGAGCGATTCTCGCACCCAAAAATATAGACGTCCACGAAATCAACAATATTGTTTTGACCAAGATTCGAGACCAGGCAGTCCTTTACAAGTCAGTCGACACAGTTTTGGAGCCAAATGAAGCGGTTAATTATCCATCTGAATTTTTAAATTCCATAGATCTTTCAGGGTTTCCACCCCACGTGCTACAACTAAAAATAGGCGTACCAATAATACTTTTAAGAAATATCAACCCACCAAAGCTTTGCAATGGCACGCGACTTGCCGTAAAAAAAAACAATGGAAAACCTAATAGAGGCCACAATCTTGACAGGGCCTTTTGAGGGTGAGGCTGTTCTTATTCCTTGCATTCCCATGATTCCAACGGATCTGCCTTTTCAATTTAAAAGATTGCAATTCCCAATTCGATTAGCATTTGCATTAACAAAGCTCAAGGTCAATCATTAGAAAAATGTGGTATAGATCTTAATACTGATTGTTTTTCCCATGGACAATTGTACGTTGTATGTTCGAGGGTCGGTAAACCTGACAATCTATTTATATGCAGCGACAATTGGACAGCGAAGAATGTTGTATATTCGCAAGTTTTACGCAGTTAATTTGTATTGTATCTATCTATCTATCTATCTATATAAAAACGAGTTGTGTGTATGCATGTTTGTTTGTTTGTAAAAAGAGCGTTTGCATATGACGTCATTATTAGTACATACGGCTTTGTATATGCACAGACAATGGGAAAGCCAACAATGTTGTATATTCGCAATTTTTACGTAGTTTGAAACACATATATAAATCTATCTATATTCACAGGTGGGACACAGGGACACAACTACAATGGCGCGTAACTAATATGGCGCGTAACGACTTACGCGCGCGGGGGGGCTTGGGGGGGCGCGAAGCGCCCCACCAACTAGGTGTTGGGGTAGCATGAAGCGCCACCCCAACAGCTAGTTTACATATAAATACCATTATTTTCCCCAGGAATTCATTCAACTTTCATTCCCCGGATAATGAAATATTTAGTCTTGACGGTGTGACAGGAGACGGCAAAATCTAAATTTGCACCCTCTAAGAACGAACTTTACACATAGAACTGAATACTGGAGCAAGAATCAGGCAGCTAAGTAAGTCAAATATGACACCTTACTTCAGTAAAGTAACTTTTCAAAACACACTTGTATTATATTAGCATTTAGTTACTATACTTATGTCATAGTTAGTTCTTTACTAGGTTTCAACTATCTCTACAACCATAATATCAATGAAACTTACATAATCCCAATTAAAACTGAACTATACCGATCTTTCAAATAATGTTTTTTGATGTAATACTATTTTTAGGGGGGTTTTGGGTTATTTTGGGGTTTTAGGTTGGAATTGCAACTGCCGCTGCAATCATGATAAGCTAAGTACAGATTATCGTCGGGTCCATTTTTGATTACACTGAGGCCTTAGGCTTTCAATAATATTTCAGTGCCCTGCTAGCTGCAAAGGAAACAAAAACGGAGGAAAAGATGCAACCCGGATGTAGATTTTACTAAGTTGGAAAGACTGTCCTTGTTTTTCATGTCAATGGATTTTCCTCTTTGTTCAAGCCAAGGGACTTTAATTTTTGAGTTCATTCACTTGGGATACAACCATTGCCTGTACTGCCTCCCGCACTTTCGGAACTTCGAATGGGTATGCTATAAAAAATTTAGGTCATGGCAAAAATATTGTCCTCATCTTTCAAATGTGTTACCAGGTGGCTTGAAACATTCAGTTCATTATTTAGTAGCTCTGTAGCTTAAGAAATTCGCGATTATATTAAGCAACCGCCGTTTTACTACTAATTAAATTTTCACACCATAAGTCATTTTTCTCCTCAAAAAATATTATTACTAGCTTCTCGGTCATATTGGAGAGGATACTGTAGGAAAAGAAAAAGATATTTAACTGCTATTCAAGAAAGACTTTGCTTCCAAACACATCTAGCAGAGAATATAAAAAATACAGCACTTAAACTAAATGGCAGCGAACCTGAGCTTTGAAATGGAATTCAGAGCAGACGGGTTCAATATAGGTATAAATCATCTTTGATAATGTCTCTTATCTTTGTAAAAATAGCAGAACAAGTAAACTAATCACAACAATTATTCACTAAAGACGGTGGTCCTTCTATGCGCATCCTTTTTTCTTTTTTATTTTACAACAAACTTCCTTAATAATGGGAGTTAATTCCCATCAAACTCTTTGTCTCTTGGATGGTCTTCCTCCCTTTTGCCCCACTCCTCTGAAAAGCATCTTTTGACCAGGCTTTTCCCCTTTTTTTGATTTTTCTTTCATTCTTTTCTCAACAACAGTCTCTAAGTATTCTTTCTCAGCATCACCTTCTAGGATTTTCACTTTACCTTCACATAGAGCAATTTCGATAATATCACCTATTTTCTCTTTAACCTCTTTGGCTTTTTCAGCATTAGTCAAACGTACATAACCAGCAACTTTACCGTCCTTGTTAATAGTGTCTACAAAGATTTCACTTGGGTCAATAAAAGCTTTGAATTCAGTTTTAATATCGTTCCAGCAAACACTCTTATGAAGATCTGTAATAAGTATAATTGAGCCAGGTTCAGTTGCTTCTGTCAATTCTTTTATCAGATTTTTCTTGTTTTTTTCTTTCCTGTCAAGCTTCTCTTTCTTCTTGGCTTCCTTTTTACTAAGCGATTCGCGCTTTTCAGCTGACCAATCATCATACCGCTGTCTGAACAAACTAACATCCTCATGCTTAACATTCTCCTTTTTCAGAAAAGTTTCAGCTTCCTCTTTAGTCTTAAATTCAACCAGTGCAGAACCTTTAAAGTGCGGATTTTTTTTCAACCCATAGTACCTCATTGTGATTTTTTCAACATCTCCAAAATTTTGAAAAAACTCCAATAGTCCACCCAATTTTGCAGATTTATTGAGATTTTTACAATAGACTGTTCTCAAAGCAATATCTCTCTTAATCTCATGTGTAATTTCTGGTATAGGCTTTACTCTTTTGATTTTCGTGCGATCCTCAGAAACTTCAATCAAGTCAGATCCCGACGTCCTCAGTGCTTCTGCTACAACAAATCTATGATTCCATTCCTCCACTTGATTGGCGTTGAGAATTGACGCCAGTCGTTTGAATCCCACCAAAGTTTCCACAGAAACCCATCCTTCATTATTATTCTGAATCTCTTCTAAAAGAAATTTGTCCCTCACAATGTTGGAGTCACCAAAGTAGAACTCTACCTGTCTAATAATCCTATTTTCCAAGCTATTATCCATTACTTTCTGCTTAATTTGGTTCAAAACTAAAGCCAACAATCAATTAGTTGTTGCTGTTTTTCTTTTTAAACTCATATTAAAACTTTTTTACCCAAGTCTATATATTATTTTCATGTTATGTTTCTTGAAAGCTTGAATAGAAGTTATTTTTGGTATTGTGAAGTTTAAAAATAAAGAAATGATAAAATGAGGATTTTAAAACTCAGAAAAATGTAGGTGCATGACGTTATAGTGTAATTAAATAAAAAAAAACAAGTTTTTTTAAAGGAAAGTAAGGAGCGGCATTAAACCTTAAAAAGAACAGAAATTACTTCGTATATGAAAGGGGCTGCTTCCTCATCAACGCCGCGCTCTTTACGCTAAAGTTTGACTCTTTCTCTTAACTCTACTTTTTGAAACAGTAAAAAACTTTAGCGTAAAGAGCGGGGCGTTAATGAGGAAGCAGCCCCTTTCATATACGATGTAATTTCTGTTTGTTTTAAGTTTTAATGTAACTCCTTACTTTCCGTTAAAAAAATTTGTTTTTTTATTTAATTTCTCAACGTTTTTGAATCAATGCACGTTTTGATTTTGGCTCTCCGCAGATGAATAATTAAAACGAAATTTGTATATTCATTTTTTTGGCTAAATGATTTTCTCATACTTTTGATCGAATGATTTTGAAAAAAAGGGGCGGGGGAGGAGGCCTAGTTACCCTCCGATTTTTTGGTTACTTAAAAAGGCAACATGAACTTTTAATGTTTTACGAATGTTTTTATTTGTAAAAGATATACGTAAGTTACAAATTAGCTTACGTAACGAACTTCTGCATTCTCATGTTTTTATTACGTATATTGAGATGGGTTCAACCCCCTCGTCAGTACCTCGCTCTTTACACTGAAGCTTAAATTTTGTCCCAATTTCTTAAGAATGACCCCTGAATCACAAAAGCCGTTGAATAAATAGTTGAAATTACTAAAAATACTTTAGCGTAAAGAGTGAGGTATTAGGCGGAGGTGAGGCAACTAGGCCTCCTTCCCCATCCCTTATTTCTCAAAATTGTCTAATCAAAACTAAGAGAAAGCCATTTAGCCAAAAAAGGAATTAATATGCAAATTTCATTTAACAAATTATGTGTGGAGAGCCAAAATCAAACATGCATTAATTCAAAAACGTTCGGAAATTAAATTAAAAAAACTAGTTTTTTTAACTGTAAGCAAGGAGCGACATTAAAACTTAAAACGAACAGAAATTACTCCGTATACGAAATGGGTTGTCCCCTCCTCAACGCCTCGCTCTTTACGCTAAAGCTTTTAATTGTTTTAAAAAGTAGAATTGTGGCAAAGAGTCAAACTTTAGCGTAAAGAGCGATGCGTTGAGGAGGGGACAACCCATTTCGTATACGGAGTAATTTCTGTTCGTTTTAAGTTTTAATGTCGCTCCTTACTTAAAGTTAAAAAACTAGTTTTTTTATTTAATTTATATAAGATACGATGTCATGGATATTTCTCTACGATGGACTAGCTAGTGGAATGGTTATGTAAGCCCTGTGAAAGTATTGTTGAGCATAACCTTGATTAGTGAGAATGAAACTGTATATAATCTTTCAAACAGTTCGTGGTAACGAACTGTAGTAAGGAGCGACCCGGCTCAATAGTAACCAAAACTCTAAAAAACTGAATTTTGATATAAATAGCTACATCAAAAAAATCGCATTTTGATGCTGATTTTAAATATACAAGTTTCATCAAGTTTAGTCTTACCCATCAAAAGTAACGAGCCTGAGAAAATTTTCCTTATTTAAGAAAATAGGGGGAAACGCCCCCTAAAAGTCGTAGAATCTTAACAAAAATGACACCATCAGATTTAGCGTATCAGAGAACCCTACTGTAGAAGTTTCAAGCTCGTATCTACAAAAATGTGGAATTTTGTATTTTTTGCCAGAAGACAAATCACGGGTGCGTGTTTATTTGTTTGTTTTTTTTCCCAGGGGTCATCGTATCGACCAAGTGGTCCTAGAATGTCGCAAGAGGGCTCATTCTAACAGAAATGAAAAGTTCTAGTGCCCAAAAAAAATGGAGGGCATCTGGGCCCCCTCCCACGCTCTTTTTTTCCCAAAGTCAACGGCTCAAAATTTTGAGATAGCCATTTTCTTCAGCATAGTCGAAAACCATAATAACTATGTCTTTGGGGATGACTTACTCCCCCAAAATCCCTGGGGGAGGGGCTGCAAGTTACAAACTTTGACCAGTGTTTACATATAGTAATGGTTATTGGGAAGTGTACATACGTTTTCAGGGGGATTTTATTTTGTTTGGGGGTGGGGCTGAGGGGAGGGGGTTATGTTGGAGGATCTTTCCTTGGAAGAATCTGTCATGGGGGGAAGAAAAATTCAATGAAAAGGGCGCAGGATTTTCTAGCATTGCTATAAGAAAACAATGAAAAATAAACATTAAAACTTTTTTTCAAATGAAAGGAAGGAGCAGCATTGAAATTTAAAACGAACAGAGATTATTACGCATATGAGGGGTTGTAAAAATATTTTAACATAAAGAGCGAGGTATTTAGGAGGAGATATATACCTCGCTCTTTATGCTAAAGTATTTTTAGTAATTTCAACTATTTATTCTACGGCCTTTCTGATTCAGGGGTCATTCTTAAAGAATTGGGACAAAACTTACGATTTAGTGTAAAGAGCGAGGTATTAACGAGGGTACAAACCCCCTCGTATACATAATAAAAATATAAGATTTTGAAAGTTTGTTACGTAAGTTAATTCTTAAGGTACGTGTATTTTTTACTAATAAAAACGTTCGTTATAAATTAAAAGTTCTAGTTCCCTTTTTAAGTAACCGAAAAATTGGAGGGCAACTAGGCCTCCTTCTCCACCCCTTATTTCTCAAAATCGTCTGATCAAAAATAAGAGAAAGCCATTTAGCCAAAAAAAGAATTAATATACAAATTTCATTTTAATAATTTATGTGCGGAGAGCCAAAACCAAACATGCATTAATTCAAAAACGTTCAGAAATTAAATAAAAAAAACTGATTTTTTTAACTGAAAGTAAGGAGCGACATTAAAACTTAAAACGAACAGAAATTACTCCGTATATGAAATGGGTTGTCCCCTCCGCAATCCCTTGCTCTTTACGCTTAAGTTTGACTCTTTGCCACAATTCTACTCTTTAAAACAATTAAAAGCTTTAGCGTAAAGAGCGAGCGATTGGGGAGGGGACAACCCATTTCATATACGGAGTAATTTCTGTTCGTTTTTAGTTTTAATGTCGCTCCTTACTTTCAGTTAAAAAAATTAGTTTTTTTTTATTTAATAATATAAAGATCTTAGTCATCTTATGCTCGAAAACACAGTTTATTGTAAAAAATATTGTGTTTTATTAATTAGAAAAGTGAGTAGATGTAGCAATTTGTTTCAAATGAACTAGTTTCAGTCCCCAACTAGCGGCGGAGGAAAAAAACAGAAAAGATGCATCCCAAGTAAAAAGTTTGATTTTCCCTGTTATTCAACCAATATATTTTTCTTTTTATTCAAGGCAATGGACTGTAATTTTCCTATATAAGGTTCTCGGCCAAAGCAATTCTAACGGTGGACTTTTGTTTCTATCTGATACCTTTTTAGGGATACATATATCCTTAAAATGGATTATCAAAATTTTTATACATAGTTTTATTAGCAATCACAATTTTTATACACAGTTTTATTAGCAACCACAATTTTTATTAACAGTAAGTAGTATCTATATTGAGCTGGGATAGAAAATTTTAAGTAGTAATAGCATAGCAGTAAAACTTGTAATTACTTAGTAAATTACAGTAGTAATTTAATACTAAGTAATTTAGTAACTAAGTAATTAACTTAGTACATTACAGTAGTAAAACTTGTAGCAGTCGTAGCAGTATGATTCCTAAATCAGCTAAATAATGGTAGTTTTTGCCAGTTTTATTTTAAATGGTTTTTTTAACGTTTAGTTATTGTAGGCTATGGTTCGTCCTCTACTAAATTGTAGCAACCGCTGCAACCATAATGTGATTGATAATATCTTTTGAAATGATAGCTGCCGTAGTACAATGGTAAAGTGACTTTCCATAACAAAATAAAGGATTTGATATCAAACCTATTTACAGAAATTGTCACTTACGGCAGTATTATAACTTTTCTTATTGAGTATCAACACTATTATATCTCTTTTTTTTGGTTTTCCAAAAGACCAAGTGAAATGCAATAAAACGAAGGGCCAAAATACTAGTTCCGGTTAATCGGATTAATGACGTTTCTTGACTTCTAGGGTCCCTGCGTCAGCCTTGCAATGTGTTGCTACAGCAAGGTTCCATCTCTGGGTTCCGTATTACCAAGCTAAGGTAAAACCCACTGCGCCGATAAAGACTTTAAGAGCACTGATAATTTCATATCCCAACTCACTGCAAAATTGGTTCTTGGAAACAAAAAGCCCACCGTTAGAATTGCCTTGGCCGAGAACCCTAAATAGGAAACTTACAGTCCCTGGCCTTTAACAACAAGAAAAATACATTGGTTTGAATAACAGGGAAAATCACACTTTTTACATGGGAGGCATCTTTTTTTGTTTTTTTTTTCTCCGCCGCTAGTTAGGGGCTGAAACTAGATCATTTAAAACAAATTGCTAACTTTCCTAATTAATAAAACATGTTTTTTTTACAACAAACTGTATTTTCGAGCATAATATGACTAAAACCACTACATTAAAAATTATAAACAGTATCTTTCTCATCAATTAAGATTATTCAAACGATTGGCGTCGATTCTCAACGCCAATCAAGTGAAATTCGATTTTTCATTAGCAATAGCTGGAGCACTGAGGACGTAGGAATCTGGTTTGATTGAAGTTTCTGAGGATGACATGAAAATCAAGAGTAAAGACTATATAACTTCTATCTATATATATATATATATTGGGGGGGCCCCCAAGCCCCCCCCGCGCGCGTAAGTCGTTACGCGCCATATTAGTTACGCGCCATTGTAGTTGTGTCCCTATGTCCCACCTGTGAATATATATATATATATATATATATATATATATATATATATATATATATATATATATATATATATATATATATATATATATATATATATATATATATATATATATATGTTTTTAACTACGTAAAACTTGCGAATATACAACATTCTTTGCTATCCCATCGTCTGTGCATATAAATAGATTGTCAGGTTTGCCGACTCTTGAACATGCAGCGCATAATGGTCCATGGGAAAACAATCCGTATTCAGATCTATACCTCATGATTCTATTGATTGCCCTTGAGCTTTGTTGATGGTGATTGCTAATCGACCATTTCCTTTGTTGTCGTCGTCATTTATATATCCCCCTGTGCCCCCCGGCGTCCCCGTTGTAGTTTTGTCCCTGTGTCCGGGTCGTCATTTATATTCCCTGTGTCCCCGTCGTCATTTGTGTCCCGGTGTCCCAGTCTGTGATTTCTATTTGAGTGTCCCGGGCGTCATTTATATTCGTCAAGATATTGTAGGGCATCGTAGGATCGATGAGTTTAAGCAATTCTTGTCAACTGATTGTTTCGCCTATAAAGAATATTATCTCGAGGTAAGAACTGATCACCGACCACAACGATTGCCACTTTGTTGATAGTTGCGTATCAGGAGGCATCAATTCGATTGCTGTTTTTAAGCAGAAGCACTAAATTATTATTTTTGTGGAAAAGATGATATATATAAATATATATATATATTTTCTTTTTAGTTTTTTTGTAGTTTTTACCTTTTTTAGTTTTTTTCTTCTTTTGTATCAAACAGTTCGTGGTAACGAACTGTAGTAAGGAGCGACCCGGCTCAATAGTAAACGAAACTCTAAAAAACGGAATTTCGATGCTAAAAGATATATCAAAAGAATCGGATTTTTATGCTGATTTCAAATATATAAGTTTCGTCAAGTTTAGTTATTGTCATCAAAAGTTACGAACCTGAGAAAATTTGCCTTATTTTGGAAAATAGGGGGTAACACCCCCTAAAAGTCATAGGATCTTAACAAAAATTACACCATCGCATTCAGCGTATCAGAGAACCCTATAGAAAAAATTTCAAGGTCCAATCTACAAAAACGTGGAATTTCTAATTTTTTGCCAGAAGACAAATCACGGGTGCGTGTTTATTTGTTTTTTTTTTTATTTTTTTTTTCCCAGGGGTCATCGTATCGACCAAGTGGTCCTAGAGTGTTGCAAGATGGCTTATTCTAACGGAAATGAAAAGTTCTACTGCCCTTTTTAAGTGACCAAAAAATTGGAGGGCACCTAGGCCCCCTCCCAAGCTCATTTTTTTCCTAAAGTCAACGGATCAATATTTTGAGACAGCCATTTTGTTCCGCATAGTCGAAAACCATAATAACTATGTCTTTGGGGATGACTTACCCCCCACAGTCCCTGGGGGAGGGGCTGCAAGTTACAAACTTTGACCAATGTTTACATACAGTAATGGTTACTGGGAAGTGTACCGACGTTATCAGGGGGATTTTTTTGGTTTGGGTATGGGGTTCAGGGGAGGGGGCTATATGGGAGGATCTTTCCTTGGAGGAATATTTCATGGGGGAAGACAAATTCAATGAAAAGGGCGCAGGACTTTCTAGCATTACTATAAAAAAAACAATGAAAATATAAACATGAAAAAGTTTTTTCAATTGAAAATAAGGAGAAGCACTAAAACTTAAAAAGGAACAGAGATTATTACGCATATGAGGGGTTCTAAAAATACTTTAGCATAAAGAGCGAGGTATTTAGGAGGAGATAAACACTTCACTCTTTATGCTAAAATTTTTTTAAATAATTTCAACTATTTATTCTACGGCCTTTTTGATTCAGGGGTCATTCTTAAAGAATTGGGATAAAACAAGATTTAGTGTGAAGAGCGAGGTATTAACGAGGGGACCAACCCCCTCATATATATAATCAAAAATATAAGAATATAAAAGTTTGTTACGTAAGTTAATTCTTAAGTTACGTATTTTTTTTACTAATGAAAACGTTCGTTAAAAATAAAAGATCTAGTTGCCTTTTTAAGTAACCGAAAAATTGGAGGGCAACAAGACCTCCTTCCCCACCCCTTATTTCTCAAAATCGTCTGAACAAAACTAAGAGAAAGCCATTTAGCCAAAAAAAGAATTAATATGCAAATTTCATTTTAATAATTTATGTACGGAGAGCCAAAATCAGTCATGCATTAATTAAAAAACTTTCAGAAATTTAAAAAAAAACAAGTTTTTACAAATGAAAGTAAGGAGCGACATTAAAACTTAAAACGAACAGAAATTACTCCGTATATGAAAGGGTTTTTCCTCCTCGACACCCCGCTCCTTGCGCTAAAGTTTGATTCTTTCTCGCAACTCTACTTTTTAAAACAATAAAAAACTTTAGCGTAAGGAGCGGGGTGTCGAGGAGGAAAAACCCTGTTGGGGTGGCGCGAAGCTCTATCTATATATATAAAAATAAGTTGTCTGTCCGTTACGCTGTTAATCTGTCCGTTACGCTAAATATATATATATATATATATATATATATATATATATATATATATATATATATATACTAGCTGTTGGGGTGGCGCTTCGCGCCACCCCAACACCTAGTTGGTGGGGGCGCTTCGCGCCCCCCCCAAGCCCCCCCGCGCGCGTAAGTCGTTACGCGCCATAATAGTTACGCGCCATTGTAGTTGTGTCCCTATGTCCCACCTGTGAATATAGATATATATATATATATATGGTTTTAACTACGTAAAACTTGCGAATATACAACATTCTTTGCTGTCCCATTGTCTTTGCATATAAATAGATTGTCAGGTTTACCGACTCTTGAACATGCAACATATAATGGTCCATGGGAAAACAATCTGTATTCAGATCTATACCTCATGATTCTAATGATTGCCCTTGAGCTTTGTTGATGGTGATTGCTAATCGACCATTCCCTGTCCCGGTGTCCCGGTCGTCATTTACATCCCCCTGTTTCCCCCGGTGTCCCCGTTGTAGTTGTGTCCCTGTGTCCCGGTCGTCATTTATATTCCCTGTGTCCCGGGTCCCGGTCATCATTTGTATCCCGGTGTCCCGGTCTGTATATACATTCGTTTTTTAGTTTTGTTTTTCTCCTTTATTTTTTTCCTTTTTTTTTCTTTTTTAGCTTATTTAGATTTTTAGATTTTTTAGTTTTTTTTATTAGTTTTTAGTTTTTATTTCTTTTTAGTTTTTTTGTCCCGGTCGTCATTTATATCCCCCTGTTTCCCCCGGTGTCCCCGTTGTAGTTGTGTCCCTGTGTCCCGGTCGTTATTTATATTCCCTGTGTCCCGGTCGTCATTTGTATCCCGGTGTACCGGTCTGTATATACATTCGTTTTTTAGTTTTGTTTTTCTCCTTTATTTTTTTCCTTTTTTTTTCTTTTTTAGTTTATTTAGATTTTTAGATTTTTTAGTTTTTTTATTAGTTTTTAGTTTTTTTTTCTTTTTAGTTTTTTTGTAGTTTTTACCTTCTTTTTAGTTTTGTTAATTTTTTTTTTTACTTGTGTCCTGGTCGTCATTTATACTCCCTGTGTCCCGGTGCTTTGTTGATTGCTAATCGAACATTCCTTTTGTCCTGGTCGCTTTCTCTTTGAGTGTCGTCATTTATTAGTTTTTTCCTTTTTTTTTTAGTTTTTTATTGGTTTTTACCTTTATTTTAGCTTATTTTTCAGTTTTTTCCTTTTTTTTAGTTTTTTTTTATTTTTTATTTTTTTTAGTTTTTTACCTTTTTTTAGTTTTTATAGTTTTTTTAGTTTTTTAGCTTTTTTACTTTTTTTATTAGTTTTTAGTTTTTTTTTTTGTAGTTTTTGCCTTTTTTTAGTTTTTTCAGTTTTTTTTTTAGTTTTTTATTGGTTTTTACCTTTATAGTTTTTTTAGTTTTTTAGCTTTTTTATTTTTTTTATTAGTTTTTAGTTTTTTTTGTAGTTTTTGCCTTTTTTTAGTTTTTTCAGTTTTGACGTCACCTAATCCAGTTTTTTCAGGTGACGTCACCTGACACATCCATCCATCCATCCATCCATCCATCCACAGACAGACAACTTATTTTTATATATATAGATATATATATATATATATATATATATATATATATATATATATATATATATATATATATATATATATATATATATATATATATTCACAGGTGAGACACAGGGACACAACTACAATGGCGCGTAACTAATATGGCGCGTAACGACTTGCGTGCGCGGGGGGCTTGGGGGGGGGGGCGCGAAGCACCCCCACCAGCTAGGTGTTTATATGTTGCAATTATATGTTGCATGTTCATATTATATGTATACAATTATATGTTGCTTGTTCAAGAGACGGTAAACCTGAGTTCAAAACATGTTCAAGAGTCGGTAACACCTAGTTGGTGGGGGCACTTCGTACCCCCCATGCCCCCCCCCCCGCGCGCGCAAGTCGTTACGCGCCATATTAGTTACGCGCCATTGTAGTTGTGTCCCTGTGTCCCACCTGTGAATATAGATAGACATATATATATATATATATATATATATATATATATATATATATATATATATATATATATATATATATATATATATATATATATATATATATATATATATATATATATATATATATTTATATATATATATATATATATATATATATATATATATATATATATATATATATATATTTTTAACTACGTAAAACATGCGAATGTACACCATTCTTAGCTGTCCCATTGTCTGTGCATATAAATAGATTGTCAGGTTTACCGACTCTTGAACATGCAACATATAATTTTCCATGGGAAAAACAATCTGTATGTTTGTAACGCAACACCGGTGTCCCGGTCGTCATTTTTGTCCCTGTCGTCATTAGTGTTCCGGTGTCCCGGTCTGTAATTTCTCTTTGAGTGTCCTGTTCGTCATTTATATTCCCTGTGTCCCGGTCGTCATTTGTGTCCAGGTGCTTTGTTGATGGTGATTGCTAATCGAAGATTCCTTGTGTCCCGGTCGCTTTCTCTTTGACTATCCCTGTCGTTATTTATATTCCCTATGTCTCGGTGTCCCGGTCGTCATTTGTGTCCCGATGTCCCGGTGTGTAATTTCGTCAATCAACAAACATGACGTCATTCGACACACAAACATGAGGTTACTCGACACACAGACAACTTATTTTTATATATATAGATGTCCCGGTGTCCGGGTCGTCATTTGTATCCCGATGTCCCTGTGTGTAATTTCGTCAACCAACAAACATGACGTCAGTCGACACACAAACATGACGTCACTCGACACACACACACACAGAGACAACTTATATATCTATCTATATATATAAAATAAGTTGTCTGTCTGTGTGTCTGTCTGTCAGGTGACGTCATGTTTCTGTGTCGACTGAAGTCATGAAGTTAGTTGTCGTCATTTTTTGCTATGACGGTGACGTCATTAAAGATATTTAAGACATATATGTTCACGTAGAAATCTATTAATGTTTAGGTTTAAAATGACTGATGAACTTACAATGTTAAAAGCCGATGAAGATGCTCAGAGAGTCTATGCCAAAAAACTTGCTGCTGATAGAGAAAGTCAGAAAAGAAAGCGTGCCGAGGAATCAAAAGAACAGCAAGGAAACAGGGTTGAGGCTGATAGAGAAAGAAAGAACAGAAAGCGTGCCGAGGAATCAAAAGAACAGGAAGGAAACAGGCTTGAGGCTGATAGAAAAAGAAAGAACAGAAAGCGTGCCGAGGAACTACCAGTGCAACGTGAAAGCAGACTTGCTGCTAAAAGAGAAAGTGAAAAAAGAAGGCGTGCCGAGGAATCACAAGAACAGCAAGAAATCAGGCTTGCTGCTGATAGAGAAAGTAAGAAAAGAAAGCGTGCCGAGGAATCACAAGAACAGCAAGAAATCAGGCTTGCTGCTGATAGAGAAAGTAAGAAAAGAAAGCGTGCCGAGGAATCAGAGCAACCTGAAAGTTATCGCCTGGCATTCAGGTACAGCCCAGTCGATGATTATAGCTGGAGTTGATGTGTTCAAATCAGGACAATGTCTAAAATTTGTCCCTATTGCAAGGCCTTGAAATTCAATGGTGAAACAATGTAAATGTGTTGCGCCTCAGGAAAAGTTAAACTTCCTCTATTGGCTGCACCACCAGAGCCATTGAAGACTTTCCTTACTGGAACTAAGTCAGAATCTAAGCGTTTTTTGTCACAAATCAGAAAATACAACTCATGTTTCCAAATGACGTCGTTTGGAGCCCAAATCGAAAATCCAGATCAATTTATGTCTACTTTCAAAGTAAAAGGGCAAATTTATCATAGAGCAGGGTCCCTTCTACCATTCTCAGGCGAGAATCATAAATTTTTACAATTGTACTTCATCAGTGATAGAAATTCTGAATTGAATGCACGTTGCGAAATTTCTCCCAACGTTGAAAGGACAATCGTTTCCCCATTGCAACATCTTTTCCACGAAAATAATAATTTAGTGCGTCTGTTCAAAACAGCCATCGATTTGATGCCTACTGATACGCATAAAATTGTTATTTCCGCTGACAAAACGCCTCCTGGCCAACATGTGCGTAGATACAATGCTCCAACTATCGACGAAGTGGCAATCGTTATGGTCGGTGATCAGTTTTTACCTCGAAATATTATTCTTCATAAGCGAAACGCTCAGTTGTTAAGAATTGCTGAAACTCATCGATGCTACGATGCCCTACAATATCCTATCATTTTTTGGGATGGAGCCGACGGCTATCACTTTGATATTAAATTGATGAATCCAGCCACTAACAAAGAAATGAATAAGAAATGTAGTGCAATGCATTATTATTCCTATAGACTAATGATTCGGCAGGATGAAGAAAATTATATTTTAAAATGCCGTGAATTGTTTCACCAATTTGCCGTTGATATGTATGCTAAAATTGAATCAGAACGTTTGCTATATATCCGCCTGAATCAGACCAAGCTCCGCTCTGAATAATACATTCATTTGCGAGATGCAGTTATAAATGACGGTAATACCACAAACGTTGGAAGATTAACAATTTTACCTTCATCATATGCTGGCAGTCCCCGTCATATGCATGAATATGCTCAAGATGCTATTGCGTATGTTCGTCTCTATGGTCGTCCAGATTTATTTATTACATTTACATGTAATCAATCTTGGGACGAGATACTGCAGCTTTTACTTCAAGGACAATCATGTTCATAGGCACGATATTACGGCCCGTATCTTCCGGCAAAAGTTGAAATCACTGATAAACTACATAGTAAAACTTGAAGTGTTTGGGTCAGTACGATGCTGGATGTACTCAGTGGAATGGCAAAAACGAGGTTTGCCACACGCACATATACTAATCTGGCTAAATAAAAAAATTACTTCGAACGAAATTGATGATATGATTTCCGCTGAACAACCTGATAAAAATGTCGATAAGGGGTTACATGATATTATTGTAAAAAATATGATACATGGACCTTGCGGTACACTGAACGAAAATTCACCATGCCTGGCCAAAGGAAGGTGCACAAAGCAATATCCTCGACTTTTAGTATCAAACACAATTGCTGGCAATGATGGTTACCCACAATATAGAAGAAGATCTACTGAAGATGGCGGTAAAACAGCAATAATAAAGAAGCGTAACGGTACCACCATCGAAATAGATAACCAGAGGGTTGTTCCATATTCTCCATTATTATCAAAAACATTTAATGCACACATAAACGTTGAATACTGTAACTCCGTAAAGGCAATCAAATACATATGTAAATACGTCAACAAAGGCAGTGACATGGCAGTTTTTGGTTTGCAGCCCGAAATCAAAGATTTCGACGAAATCGTACAATATCAGGCTGGAAGATACATAAGCAGTAATGAAGCTCTTTGGCAAATTCTTTCATTTCCGATACATGAACGTAGTCCAGCTGTTGTTCACTTAGCGGTACATTTACAGAATGGTCAACGTGTTTATTTCACGGAAACCAACGTGCAACAAAGAGCCCTGAATCCACCGGATACAACATTAACAGCTTTTTTTTCGCTTCACAAAAATGATTCTTTTGCAAAAAAACTGCTGTATACTGAAGTGCCTTCGTAATACACGTGGAATACTAAAAATAAAGTATTTGAACGTCAAAAACAGGGTAAGTCAGTCGACGGCCAACCTACCATCTTCAAAGATACCACGATAGGCAGACTCTACACCGTTCACCCCAATCAACATGAATGCTTCTTTCTACGCCTGCTTTTGGTGAATGTACCCGGTCCGACATCCTTTGAGTATTTGAGAACTGTAAACGGTACTATACATGACACTTACCGTAGTGCATGCCAAGCTCTGAATTTATTGGAGAATGACCAACACTGGGATAACTGCATCAGTGACGCGTGCGAAACGTCGATAACAACGTTGGAGAAATTTTCTTTTTGGATGCGCCAGGAGGTACTGGTAAAACGTTTGTGATAAAACTGATTCTGGCATCAATTCGATCAAAAAATGATATAGCGTTGGCAATTGCGTCGTCCGGAATAGCCGCAACATTGCTGCCTGGTGGAAGAACTGCTCATTCTGCTTTGAAATTGCCTCTGAATTTGCATTCTACAGAAACTCCCACGTGCACTATTCCAAATCATCTGGGATGTGTAAAGTATAGCAGCAATGCAAACTTATTATTTGGGATGAGTGCACAATGGCACACAAAAAATCGCTCGAGGCTCTGGATCAATGCTTGAAAGATTTGCGAGGGAAGTCGAAACCCTTTGGCAGCACATTAATATTGCTTGCGGGAGATTTCAGGCAAACATTACCTATAATACCTAGATCAACTCCTGCAGACGAAATGAATGCTTGCCTCAAAAATTCTAATTTATGGGCACACGTAAAAACATTAAAATTAACTACAAATATGCGTGTCCGATTGCAAAACGATGACTCTGGTCAAACATTTTCAGATCAATTGCTGGCAATTGGAAACGGAAAGCTCCCAGTAGACTCAATTTCAGGACGTATACAACTACCTGCTGATTTCTGTAATTTAGTGACGTCCAAAAATGAATTGATTGTAAAAGTATTTCCGAATATTCTAAAAAATTATAAAAATAATAAATGGCTAAGTGAAAGAGCGATTCTCGCACCCAAAAATATAGACGTCCACGAAATCAATAATATTGTTTTGACCAAGATTCGAGACCAGGCAGTCCTTTACAAGTCAGTCGACACAGTTTTGGAACCAAATGAAGCGGTTAATTATCCATCTGAATTTATAAATTCCGTGGATCTTTCAGGGTTTCCACCACACGTGCTACAACTAAAAATAGGCGTACCAATAATACTTTTAAGATACATCAACCAACCAAAGCTTTGCAATGGCACGCGACTTGCCGTAAAAAAAATAATGGAAAACCTAATAGAGGCCACAATCTTGACAGGGCCTTTTAAGGGTGAGGCTGTTCTTATTCCTCGCATTCCCATGATTTCAACGGATCTGCCTTTTCAATTTAAAAGATTGCAATTCCCAATTCGATTAGAATTTGCAATCACCATTAACAAAGCTCAAGGTCAATCATTAGAAAAATGTGGTATAGATCTTAATACTGATTGTTTTTCCCATGGACAATTGTACGTTGCATGTTCGAGGGTCGGTAAATCTGACAATCTTTTTAATCTAGCGACAATTGGACAGCGAAGAATGTTGTATATTCGCAAGTTTCACGCAGTTAATTTGTATTGTATCTATCTATCTATCTATCAATATAAAAACGAGTTGTGTGTATGCATGTTTGTTTGTTTGTAAAAAGAGCATTTGCATATGACGTCATTATTAGTACATACGGTTTTGTATATGCACAGACAATGAGAAAGCCAAGAATGTTGTATATTCGCAATTTTTAACGTAGTTTGAAACACATATATAAATCTATCTATATTCACAGGTGGGACACAGGGACACAACTACAATGGCGCGTAACTAAAATGGCGCGTAACGACTTGCGTGCGCAGGGGGGCTTGGGGGGGGGGCGCGAAGCGCCCCACCAACTAGGTGTCGGGATGGCGCGAAGCGCCACCCCAACAGCTAGTATATATATATTTATCTATTGACAGGTGGGACACAGGGACACAACTACAATGGCACGTAACTAATAAGGCGCGTAACAACTTACACGCGCGGGAGGCTCGGGGGGGTGAATCGCCCGCTCCAACTAGGTGTTGGGGTGGCGCGAAGCGCCACCCCAACAGCTACTCTATACATATAAAAATAAGTTGTCTGTCTGTCTGTCTTTCGAGTGACGTCATGTTTGTGTGTCGACTGATGTCATGTTTGTCGACTGACGTCATTATAAGGATTGAGCTGTATGACGTCATGAAGTTGTTCGTCGACTGACGTCATGTTTGTCGACTGATAAAATTAAAGACCGGGACACCGGGACCCAAATGACGACCGGGGCACCGGGACACAGGGAATATAAATGACGACTGGGACACTCAAAGAGAAATTACAGACTGGGACACCGGGACAAAAATGACGACCGGGACACAGGGAATATAAATGACGACCGAGACACAGGGACACAACTACAAAGGGGACGCCGGGGAGGCACAGGTGATATATAAATGACAACGGGGACATAGGGAACGTTCGATTAGCAATCACCATCAACAAAGCTCAAGGGCAATCATTAGAATAATGAGGTATAGATCTGAATACGGACTGTTTTTCAAATGGACAATTATATGTTGCATGTTCAAGAGTCGGTAAACCTGACAATCTATTTATATGCACAGACAATGGGACAGCGAAGAATGTTTTATATTCGCACGTTTTACGTAGTTAAAAATATATTTATATCTATCTATATTCACAGGTGTGACACAGGGACACAACTACAGTGGCGCGTAACTAATATGGCGCGTAACGATTTAAGCGCGGGGGAGCTTGAGGGGCGTGAAGCGCCACCCCAACAGCTAGTAGTCTATATATATAGACTATATATAGTCACTGTAAAGATATCAATAAATCTATAACATTGGATGAACTATTGGAGTTTTTTCAAGATTTTCGAGATGTCAAAAATCACCATGAGGGTCGAAAAAAGAACCGCACTTTAAAGGTTCTGCACTGGTTGAATTAAAGACTAAAGAGGACGCTGAAACTTTTTTGAAACAGGAGAATGTTGAGCATGAGGATGTTTGTTTGTTCAGATAGTGGTATGATGATTGGTCAGCTAAAAAGCGCGAATCGCTTAGTAAAAGGGAAGCAATGAAAAAAGATAAGCTTGACAGGAAAGAAAAAGAAAAGAAAAATCTGATAGAGGAATTAACAGAAGCAACTGAACCTGGCTCAATTATACTTATTACAGATCTTGATGAGAGTGTTTGCTGGAACAATATTAAAGATAAATTCAAAACTCTTGTTGACCCATGTGAACTTAAGTTTGTAAGTTGGACGCTAAAGTTGCTGGTTATATACATTTGACTAATACTGAAAAAACCAAAGAGGTTAAAGAGAAAATCGGTGATACTAGCTGTTGGGTGGAGCCTAGTTGGAACCCCCCCCCCCGCGCGCGTAAGCCGTTACGCGCCATAATAGTTACGCGCCATTGTAGTTGTGTCCCTATGCCCCACCTGTAAAAATAGAGATATATATATATATATATATATATATATATATATATATATATATATATATATATATATATATATATATATATATATATATATATATATATATATATATATACTAGCTGTTGGGGTGGCGCTTCGCGCCACCCCAACACCTAGTTGGTGGGGGCGCTTCGCCCCCCCCCCCCCAAGCCCCCCCGCGCTCGTAAGTCGTTACGCGCCATAATAGTTACGCGCCATTGTAGTTGTGTCCCTATGTCCCACCTGTGAATATAGATAGATATATATATATATGGTTTTAACTACGTAAAACTTGCGAATATACAACATTCTTTGCTGTCCCATTGTCTTTGCATATAAATAGATTGTCAGGTTTACCGACTCTTGAACATGCAACATATAATGGTCCATGGGAAAACAATCTGTATTCAGATCTATACCTCATGATTCTAATGATTGCCCTTGAGCTTTGTTGATGGTGATTGCTAATCGACCATTCCCTGTCCCGGTGTCCCGGTCGTCATTTACATCCCCCTGTTTCCTCCGGTGTCCCCGTTGTAGTTGTGTCCCTGTGTCCCGGTCGTCATTTATATTCCCTGTGTCCCGGTCGTCATTTGTATCCCGGTGTACCAGTCTGTATATAGACTGATTTTAGTTTTTTTTTCTTTTTAGTTTTTTTGTCCCGGTCGTCATTTATATCCCCCTGTTTCCCCCGGTGTCCCCGTTGTAGTTGTGTCCCTGTGTCCCGGTCGTCATTTATATTCCCTGTGTCCCGGTCGTCATTTGTATCCCGGTGTACCAGTCTGTATATACATTCGTTTTTTAGTTTTGTTTTTCTCCTTTATTTTTTTCCTTTTTTTTTCTTTTTTAGTTTATTTCTCCTTTATTTTTTTCCTTTTTTTTCTTTTTTAGCTTATTTAGATTTTTAGATTTTTTAGTTTTTTTATTAGTTTTTAGTTTTTTTTTCTTTTTAGTTTTTTTGTCCCGGTCGTCATTTATGCTCCCTATGTCCCGGTGCTTTGTTGATTGCTAATCGAACATTCCTTTTGTCCTGGTCGCTTTCTCTTTGAGTGTCGTCATTTATTTTTTTCTTTTTTAGTTCTTTTAGTTTTTACCTTTTTTAGTTTTTTTTAGTTTTTTAGATGAAATTTTTTTTTAGTTTTTTCCTTTTTTTCTTTTTAGTTTTTATTGGTTTTTACCTTTATGTTAGCTTATTTTTCAGTTTTTTCCTTTTTTCTTAGTTTTTTTTTATTTTTTATTTTTTTTAGTTTTTTACCTTTTTTTAGTTTTTTTAGTTTTTTTAGTTTTTTAGCTTTTTTACTTTTTTTATTAGTTTTTAGTTTTTTTGTAGTTTTTGCCTTTTTTTAGTTTTTTCAGTTTTTTTTTTAGTTTTTTATTGGTTTTTACCTTTATTTTAGCTTATTTTTCAGTTTTTTCCTTTTTTTAGTTTTTTTTTAGTTTTTAGTTTTTTTAGTTTTTTACCTTTTTTTAGTTTTTTTAGTTTTTTAGCTTTTTTATTTTTTTTTATTAGTTTTTAGTTTTTTTTGTAGTTTTTGCCTTTTTTTTTAGTTTTTTTAGTTTTTTAGCTTTTTTATTAGTTTTTAGTTTTTTTTGTAGTTTTTGCCTTTTTTTAGTTTGACAACTTATTTTTATATATATAGATAGTTTTTTTTTTACTTATGTCCTGGTCGTCATTTATACTCCCTGTGTCCCTGTGCTTTGTTGATTGCTAATCGAACATTCCTTTTGTCCTGGTCGCTTTCTCTTTGAGTGTCGTCATTTATTAGTTTTTTCCTTTTTTTTTTAGTTTTTTATTGGTTTTTACCTTTATTTTAGCTTATTTTTCAGTTTTTTCCTTTTTTTTAGTTTTTTTTTATTTTTTTTTTTTTTTTAGTTTTTTACCTTTTTTTAGTTTTTTTTTAGTTTTTTTAGTTTTTTAGCTTTTTTACTTTTTTTATTAGTTTTTAGTTTTTTTTGTAGTTTTTGCCTTTTTTTAGTTTTTTCAGTTTTTTTTTTTAGTTTTTTATTGGTTTTTACCTTTATAGTTTTTTTAGTTTTTTAGCTTTTTTATTTTTTTTATTAGTTTTTAGTTTTTTTTGTAGTTTTTGCCTTTTTTTAGTTTTTTCAGTTTTGACGTCACCTGATCCAGTTTTTTCAGGTGACGTCACCTGACACATCCATCCATCCATCCACAGACAACTTATTTTTATATATATACTAGCTGTTGGGGTGGCGCTTCGCGCCACCCCAACACCTAGTTGGTGGGGGCGCTTCGCGCCCCCCCCAAGCCCCCCCCGCGCGCGTAAGTCGTTACGCGCCATAATAGTTACGCGCCATTGTAGTTGTGTCCCTATGTCCCACCTGTGAATATAGATAGATATATATATATATGGTTTTAACTACGTAAAACTTGCGAATATACAACATTCTTTGCTGTCCCATTGTCTTTGCATATAAATAAATTGTCAGGTTTACCGACTCTTGAACATGCAACATATAATGGTCCATGGGAAAACAATCTGTATTCAGATCTATACCTCATGATTCTAATGATTGCCCTTGAGCTTTGTTGATGGTGATTGCTAATCGACCATTCCCTGTCCCGGTGTCCCGGTCGTCATTTACATCCCCCTGTTTCCTCCGGTGTCCCCGTTGTAGTTGTGTCCCTGTGTCCCGGTCGTCATTTATATTCCCTGTGTCCCGGTCGTCATTTGTATCCCGGTGTCCCAGTCTGTATATACATTCGTTTTTTAGTTTTGTTTTTCTCCTTTATTTTTTTCCTTTTTTTTTCTTTTTTAGCTTATTTAGATTTTTAGATTTTTTAGTTTTTTTATTAGTTTTTAGTTTTTTTTTCTTTTTAGTTTTTTTGTCCCGGTCGTCATTTATATCCCCCTGTTTCCCCCGGTGTCCCCGTTGTAGTTGTGTCCCTGTGTCCCGGTCGTCATTTATATTCCCTGTGTCCCGGTCGTCATTTGTATCCCGGTGTACCAGTCTGTATATACATTCGTTTTTTAGTTTTGTTTTTCTCCTTTATTTTTTTCCTTTTTTTTTCTTTTTTAGTTTATTTAGATTTTTAGATTTTTTAGTTTTTTTATTAGTTTTTAGTTTTTTTTTCTTTTTAGTTTTTTTGTAGTTTTTACCTTCTTTTTAGTTTTGTTAATTTTTTTTTTACTTATGTCCTGGTCGTCATTTATACTCCCTGTGTCCCGGTGCTTTGTTGATTGCTAATCGAACATTCCTTTTGTCCTGGTCGCTTTCTCTTTGAGTGTCGTCATTTATTTTTTTCTTTTTTAGTTCTTTTAGTTTTTACCTTTTTTAGTTTTTTTTAGTTTTTTAGATGAAAATTTTTTTTAGTTTTTTCCTTTTTTTCTTTTTAGTTTTTTATTGGTTTTTACCTTTATGTTAGCTTATTTTTCAGTTTTTTCCTTTTTTTTAGTTTTTTTTTTATTTTTTATTTTTTTTAGTTTTTTACCTTTTTTTAGTTTTTTTAGTTTTTTTAGTTTTTTTAGTTTTTTAGCTTTTTTACTTTTTTTATTAGTTTTTAGTTTTTTTGTAGTTTTTGCCTTTTTTTAGTTTTTTCAGTTTTTTTTTAGTTTTTTATTGGTTTTTACCTTTATTTTAGCTTATTTTTCAGTTTTTTCCTTTTTTTTTTAGTTTTTTTTTAGTTTTTAGTTTTTTTAGTTTTTTACCTTTTTTTAGTTTTTTTAGTTTTTTTAGTTTTTTAGCTTTTTTATTTTTTTTATTAGTTTTTAGTTTTTTTTGTAGTTTTTGCCTTTTTTTTAGTTTTTTTAGTTTTTTAGCTTTTTTATTAGTTTTTAGTTTTTTTTGTAGTTTTTGCCTTTTTTTAGTTTGACAACTTATTTTTATATATATAGATAGTTTTTTTTTTACTTATGTCCTGGTCGTCATTTATACTCCCTGTGTCCCGGTGCTTTGTTGATTGCTAATCGAACATTCCTTTTGTCCTGGTCGCTTTCTCTTTGAGTGTCGTCATTTATTAGTTTTTTCCTTTTTTTCTTTTTAGTTTTTTATTGGTTTTTACCTTTATTTTAGCTTATTTTTCAGTTTTTTCCTTTTTTTTAGTTTTTTTTTATTTTTATTTTTTTTAGTTTTTTACCTTTTTTTAGTTTTTTTAGTTTTTTTAGTTTTTTAGCTTTTTTACTTTTTTTATTAGTTTTTAGTTTTTTTTTTGTAGTTTTTGCCTTTTTTTAGTTTTTTCAGTTTTTTTTTTAGTTTTTTATTGGTTTTTACCTTTATAGTTTTTTTAGTTTTTTAGCTTTTTTATTTTTTTTATTAGTTTTTAGTTTTTTTTGTAGTTTTTGCCTTTTTTTTAGTTTTTTCAGTTTTGACGTCACCAGATCCAGTTTTTCAGGTGACGTCACCTGACACATCCATCCATCCATCCACAGACAACTTATTTTTATATATATAGATACTAGCTGTTGGGGTGGCGCTTCGCGCCACCCCAACACCTAGTTGGTGGGGGCGCTTCGCGCCCCCCCCCCAAGCCCCCCCGCGCGCGTAAGTCGTTACGCGCCATAATAGTTACGCGCCATTGTAGTTGTGTCCCTATGTCCCACCTGTGAATATAGATAGATATATATATATGGTTTTAACTACGTAAAACTTGCGAATATACAACATTCTTTGCTGTCCCATTGTCTTTGCATATAAATAGATTGTCAGGTTTACCGACTCTTGAACATGCAACATATAATGGTCCATGGGAAAACAATCTGTATTCAGATCTATACCTCATGATTCTAATTAGATTTTTAGATTTTTTAGTTTTTTTATTAGTTTTTAGTTTTTTTTTCTTTTTAGTTTTTTTGTCCCGGTCGTCATTTATATCCCCCTGTTTCCCCCGGTGTCCCCGTTTCCTTTTTTTTTCTTTTTTAGCTTATTTAGATTTTTAGATTTTTTAGTTTTTTTATTAGTTTTTAGTTTTTTTTTCTTTTTAGTTTTTTTGTCCCGGTTGTCATTTATATCCCCCTGTTTCCCCCGGTGTCCCCGTTGTAGTTGTGTCCCTGTGTCCCGGTCGTCATTTATATTCCCTGTGTCCCGGTCGTCATTTGTATCCCGGTGTACCGGTCTGTATATACATTCGTTTTTTAGTTTTGTTTTTCTCCTTTATTTTTTTCCTTTTTTTTTCTTTTTTAGTTTATTTAGATTTTTAGATTTTTTAGTTTTTTTATTAGTTTTTAGTTTTTTTTTCTTTTTAGTTTTTTTGTAGTTTTTACCTTCTTTTTAGTTTTGTTAATTTTTTTTTTACTTGTGTCCTGGTCGTCATTTATACTCCCTGTGTCCCGGTGCTTTGTTGATTGCTAATCGAACATTCCTTTTGTCCTGGTCGCTTTCTCTTTGAGTGTCGTCATTTATTTTTTTCTTTTTTAGTTCTTTTAGTTTTTACCTTTTTTAGTTTTTTTTAGTTTTTAGTTTTTTTAGTTTTTTACCTTTTTTTAGTTTTTTTAGTTTTTTTAGTTTTTTAGCTTTTTTATTTTTTTTATTAGTTTTTAGTTTTTTTGTAGTTTTTGCCTTTTTTTTAGTTTTTTTAGTTTTTTAGCTTTTTTATTAGTTTTTAGTTTTTTTTGTAGTTTTTGCCTTTTTTTAGTTTTTTTAGTTTTTTAGCTTTTTTATTTTTTTTATTAGTTTTTAGTTTTTTTTGTAGTTTTTGCCTTTTTTTAGTTTTTTCAGTTTTGACGTCACCTGATCCAGTTTTTTCAGGTGACGTCACCTGATCCACGATCCACAGATCCACAGACAACTTATTTTTATATATATAGATAGTTTTTTTTTTTTTACTTATGTCCTGGTCGTCATTTATACTCCCTGTGTCCCGGTGCTTTGTTGATTGCTAATCGAACATTCCTTTTGTCCTGGTCGCTTTCTCTTTGAGTGTCGTCATTTATTAGTTTTTTCCTTTTTTTTTCTTAGTTTTTTATTGGTTTTTACCTTTATTTTAGCTTATTTTTCAGTTTTTTCCTTTTTTTTAGTTTTTTTTTTATTTTTTATTTTTTTTAGTTTTTTACCTTTTTTTAGTTTTTTTAGTTTTTTAGCTTTTTTACTTTTTTTATTAGTTTTTAGTTTTTTTTTGTAGTTTTTGCCTTTTTTTAGTTTTTTCAGTTTTTTTTTTAGTTTTTTATTGGTTTTTACCTTTATAGTTTTTTTAGTTTTTTAGCTTTTTTATTTTTTTTATTAGTTTTTAGTTTTTTTTGTAGTTTTTGCCTTTTTTTAGTTTTTTCAGTTTTGACGTCACCTGATCCAGTTTTTTCAGGTGACGTCACCTGATCCATCCATCCATCCACAGACAGACAACTTATTTTTATATATATAGATATATGTATATATCGTAAAACTTTCGAATATACAACATTCTTCGCTGTCCCATTGTCTGTGCATATAAATAGATTGTCAGAATTACTGACTCTTGAACATGCAACATATAATTGTCCATGGGAACAACAATCCGTATTCAGATCTATACCTCATGATTCTAATGATTGCCCTTGAGCTTTGTTGATGGTGATGGCTAATCGACCATTCCCTGTGTCGCCGTCGTCATTTATATATCCCCCTGTGCCCCCGGCGTACCCGTTGTAGTTGTGTCCCTGTGTCCAGGTCATCATTTATATTCCCTGTGTCCCGGTGTCCCAGTCTGTGATTTCTCTTTGAGTGTCCTGGGCGTCATTTATATTCCTTGTGTCCCGGTGTCCCGGTCGTCATTTGTGTCCCGGTGTCCCGGTCAGTATATACATTCGTTTTTGAATTGGTCTTTTTTTTTAGTTTTTAGTTTTTTAACTTTTTTTAGTTTTTTTAGTGATACCTCATGATTCTAATGATTGCCCTTGAGTTTTGTTGATGGTGATTGCTAATCGAACATTCCCTGTGTCCTCTTCGTCATTTATATATCCCCCTGTGCTCCCCGGCGTCCCCATTGTAGTTTTGTCCCTGTGTCCCGGTCGTCATTTATATTCCCTGTGTCCCGGTCGTCATTTGGATTCCGGTGTCCCGGTCTGTATATGCATTCGTTTTTGAAATGGGTCATTTATACTCCCTGTGTCCCGGTTGTCATTTGTGTCCCGGTGCTTGCCGGTGTCCTGGTCGTCATTTGTGTCCCGATGTCCCGGTCTGTAATTTCGTCAGTCGACAAACATGACGTCAGTCAACACACAAACATGACGTCACCCGACAGACCCACACACACACAGACAACTTATTTTTATATAGATAGATTATCGAAACTTATGAATGTGAAGGCAAAGTGAATATCCTAGAAGGTAATGCTGAGAAAGAATACTTAGAGACTGTTGTTGAGAAAACAATGAAAGCAAAATCAAGAAAATGAAAAAGCCTGGTCACAAGAAGTCTTTCAGAGGAATTGGGCAAAAGGGAGGAGAATAGTCGCACTTAACCTTTTGGATCTTTGTCAGTTTTTTTTATCATACCTAAGCCTTTTATTATTCTGCTTTAACAATTTGTTATTTACTCAGATAAATTCCTTTGCTCATATTCAGCCTAATAAGGCGTTATTCTAGCAAAAGTAATACAATTTTACGCTTGGCTTCTGATCATCCACGAAAAATAACAACTTGATTTTTTGTTTTGCCACGCCCTTGCTACTGAACTGCGTCTTGCCTGTTTTATCTATGAAAGTAATTACTGTAATTAGTAAAAATTCATGGTTGAGTCCATGCTGCGTCAGTTAGGAGCAATTACCAGGAAGGGAAGAACAGCTTTTACTGATAGCTTTTCTAGAAAAACAGAAGCCTATTGAAAACCGTGACAATTTTTACTTGGCCCATTCAGGTTGTGAGTTGAGAGGGGCTACTATGGTGAAATAAATGGAATCTCTGCAGTTCATACATTTTAGAAGTTATAAACAATTTTAGTAATTTGGCCCTTAAAGGTGATTTAGGCCTACCAGATCAGCACCATATGATGGCGATCTGTGGCCTACACATAGATGGGACCAGGAGATCCAGACTTGAGTAGTTTGAGTCTGGAGAAATCTAATAGGCTGCGTTTTTATGGCCTGGTTAAAGTAGTTTATGGAGAGGAGTTTTATTGGAAGCTGAACAAACCGTTTGGGGTCCTTAAGTATTGGTTACAGTCACATACAGATCGTATGCCACAGCTTAAGGGATACTGAGAGTCTAACGATAGGGATGGATAGGGAGGTAGATGTGCCTATCCCCTCTGCGGGGAGGCTAGGGATGAACTAAACCATCTTATAGTAGATGCCAAATTTGAACAATAATTTTTGTCGGGGGATGTACCCCTGCTGCCAGATATTTTAAATCATGTTTCAAGAGACCTAGTTACTGTGTTGGCCACTGGCTTGCAAATAGATGCTTGTATGTATATACCGTTTAAAGCTACAATAAACGTGTCATTTTGATAATATGTCATGGTTGCCTAATTTTCTGTCATAAAATTTTAGAGTGCTACAGGGTTAACAAAAAAGATTTAAACTGATGAAGTCAGTTGAAGTTATGGTAAATGTTTAGTTCTGATAGTATGTCGAGAGTTGCAAATTGCCATTTACTGCCGTATACGCCCTTTTGTGAGTCCTTGTTTATCTCCTTTGTATCTAAATACCCAACCCATGCTTCTGGTATACACGAAGCGACCTAACGCATAGCCCCTTGGACTTACGGAGATTCGTGTTACCCAATTCTTAGGTACTACAGGTAATTATAGGATTCGTGATTTACCTTGGCTGAAACGACGAAATTACTTTGAAATCATGTCTGGTTTCATAAAAAAAGAAAAAATATTCAATATATGCCTATAATATTATCTAAGGTTACAGTAAGTATTAAACAGTAAAAAAGTAGTGTGATTTTTAGAGTTGTAGCTAGAAAAGTATTGATAACTTCGAAAAAATAAGATGTCACAAGCATACTCTTGTAGTGCTTTCCGTCTCGACACGTGTCCTAGCTTCCAGATTGGGATTAAGGGATTGAAATATAGAGATAACGAGACAGATATATATATATATATATATATATATATATATATATATATATATATATATATATATATATATATATATATATATATATATATATATATATATATATATATAAGTTGTTTGTCTGTGTGTCTGTCTACTGACGTCATGTTTGTCGACTGACGAAATTACAGACGGGGACATCGGGACACAAATGACGACCGGGACACCAGGACATCTATATATATATATATAAATAAGTTGTATGTGTGTGTGTCGAGTGACGTCATGTTTGTCGACTGACGAAATTACAGACCGGGACATCGGGACAAAAATGACGACCGGGACACCGGGACATAGGGAATATAAATGACGACCGGGACACTCAAAGAGAAAACGACCGGGACACAAGGAATGTTCGATTAGCAATCACCATCAACAAAGCACCGGGACACAAATGACGACTGGGACACAGGGAATATAAATGACGACCAGGACACTCAAAGCAAAATTACAGACCGGGACACCGGAACACAAATGACGACCGGGACAAAAATGACGACCGGGACATAGGGAATATAAATGACGACCGCGACACTCAAAGAGAAATTACAGACTGGGACACCAGGACACAAATGACGACCGGGACAAAGGGAAACAACAACAACGGGGACGCCGGGGGCACAGGGGGATATATAGATGACGACGGGGACACAGGGAATGTTCGATTAGCAATCACCATCAACAAAGCTCAAGGGCAATCATTAGAATAATGAGGTATAGATCTGAATACAGATTGTTTTTCCCATGGACAATTATATGTTGCATGTTCAAGAGTCGGTAAATCTGACAATCTATTTATATGCACAGACAATGGGACAGCCAAGAATGTTGTATATTCGCAAGTTTTACGTAGTTAAAATATATGTATCTATCTATATTCACAGGTGGGACACAGGGACACAACTACAATGGCGCGTAACCGATATGGCGCGTAAACGACTTACGCGCGCGGGAGGGCTTGTGGGGGGGGCGTGAAGCGCCCCCATCAACTAGGTGTTGGGGTGGCGCAAAGCGCCACCCCAACAGCAAGTAGGTAATATAAATGACGACCGGGACACTCAAAGAGAAAGCGACCGGGACACAAGGAATGTTCGATTAGCAATCACCATCAACAAAGCACCGGGACACAAATGACGCCCGGGACACAGGGAATAAACATGACGACCAGGACACTCAAAGAGAAATTACAGATCGGGACACTGGAACACAAATAACGACCGGGACAAAAATGAGAACCGGGACACCGGGAAACAGGGAATATAAATGACGACCGCGACACTCAAAGAGAAATTACAAACTGGGACACCGGGACACAAATGAGGACCGGGACACAGGGAAACAACACCAACGGGGACGCCGGGGGGCACAGGGGGATATATAAATGACGACGGGGACACAGGGAATGTTCGAGTAGCAATCAGCATCAGCAAAGCTCAAGGGCAATCATTAGAATAATGAGGTATAGATCTGAATACAGATTGTTTTTCCCATGAACAATTATATGTTGCATGTTCAAGAGTCGGTAAACCTGACAATCTATTTATATGCACAGACAATGGGATAGCCAAGAATGTTGTATATTCGCAAGTTCTATGCAGTTAAATATATATATATATATATATATATATATATATATATATATATATATATATATATATATATATCTATATTCACAGGTGGGACACAGGGACACAACTAAAATGGCGCGTAACTAATATGGCACGTAACGACTTACGCACGCGGAGGGGCTTGGGGGGGGGGCGCGCGAAGTGCCCCCACCAACTAGGTGTTGGGGTGGCACGAAGCGTCACCCCAACAGCTAGTGTATATATATATATATATATATATATATATATATATATATATATATATATATATATATATATATATATATATATATAGAGAGAGAGAGAGAGAGAGAGAGAGAGAAAAAAAAGAATTTACAACTAAAAGTCAAGTTAAATATTAAGATAACATTGCATTCGGCTTCAGCATCCGAAAAAGTGATGGAGAAAGAGAGAAATCTATAGCCAATGAATGGTCTTGAATTTTATATTACACATCAAGCTATAAAGGATTAAATGATTTTGAGCGGCCAGGAGTTGATTTGAATGGGGGTTGAATAGAATGTTGGTTGAATTGCAAGCGGGCTGAGTAAAACGAGTTTATTTGTACGGCGGTGGAGTTGAATGAGGATTTAGAGGTTGAGGTAGTCAAGATCACAATCGAGATACAATCCAATATATATATATATATATATATATATATATATATATATATATATATATATATATATATATATATATATATATATATATATATATATATATAGTATAAAACATATATTACAGAAAACTTGGCATTTTGATATATTTATTGGTCCAATTTAATTTTTTAGCATGGTAAATGTTGATTAATCACTAATTTTATGCTTTAAATTGAAAATGTGAGTAATTACTGCAACTTTAAAAACTTTTTTTCTTTTTTCTTCCCCTTTATAAATTTGTTCAAAATGACTAAGTCCTATTTCCAAAGAAATAGTAAAATTCAAGATTTCGTTTTTAATCTATGAATGGTAGTGCCATTTTTCGCTGATGAGAGGCTGAATAGAGGGCCAAGTCCCTTCCTACAAATCCCTTGTTCCTGCCCCTAGTAAAACCCTCAGAGATTCTCATCGCAATAAATTAAAAATGCCTAAGATTGCTACGTTTAAAGCCAACTGAAAATAACATTTTGTTTCTCAAATTTAATTCAGCCAAATTATCAATGTTTTCTATTCTCTTTCAGTTTTAAAATAGTGTATATTAATTCATTGCTTCAATGTAGCAGAGCTCCCCTTCAATATCTCATGTTGAGAAAACTGTACTTAATGCAAATATATATTGCAAAAAATATGATATTTTGAAGTTTTTGGCAAGAAAAACGTTGAAAAAATCACTAGTTTGCTGCTTTAAAATACGTAAGTAAGCTATTACTGCGGCTTTAAGACCTTTGTTTCCCTGAAAAAAAAATTGTATGAAATTAATAAGCCCCCTTCTCAAGATACTGTAAACTCTTTGTCTAATATATCAATTCTTAATAACAATTTTTGACTTCATTAGAGATAGAATAGGGGGTCAAGCCCATTACTAGAGATTTTTTGCCCTGTCAACATAGGAAATCTTCTAAATTTTTCCATGACGAGGTTTCAATCTTCAAAGGCAATCTTTCTTAATTTTAAACTAACCTTCATGTTGACTTTAAAATTATGAAATTATTCCCGCATTTAAGATCTCCTATGACATTTTTTTACCATAATTTTACGCAAACCTATCGTTATTGTAATTATTATTTTCTTTTTAAAATTTTACAAACTGCACAGCCAACCGACTCCAAAATAGGTTTACAAAACATAAACATGTGCTCTGCAATATTGGGAGCCTTTTGCCTACTAGTAAACTCCTTTTTTCAGAGGATTTGAATGAATTGTGAAGTAAGTAACTTTAGTGATGTAAGGAGGTGAAAAAGTTTTCTACCAGCACGGCTAAAATGAGTTTTCTACCTTTGGAAGATTGAAAACTTCCATCGCAGAGACTAAATTCCAAATTCCAATTCCATGGCTATCTAAATTCCATGGCAGAGACTTGGCTGTATGGACTTACAGGCCTGGTGTGTATTTAACTGAACCCTCGTGCAGCTGAACCCCTGCGTAATTGAACCTCCGTGCAACTGAACTCTTGTGTAACTGAACCCCCGTGTAGCTGCACATGACATTTCCTTACATTTGGCAAATTTTTATAAAAACTAGCTCTTTATGTGAAGACTGACTTAGCTTGACTTTTGTTTTATAGAATTTAAATTGTACGATAAAAGTTATAAATATTATAGCTAGTGAAAGAATAATGAGTACCTTCTAAATTAGTCTTTTATTTCGTGCAGACTTTCTTGCTCCCAAAGGCAACATCCTGGTTTTTTAGTAATGCATTGCGTTTTCAGTGAAGCACTTGTTTGCCAGTATTCCACAAATATGAGGCAATGTCATGTGTTACAACACAAGTAAGATTCTTAACATGTTATTTCTTGCTGTAACTGTTTGTTTGTTGAAGTCATGAAGCCAATCCCTGTCAGGATCGTTGATAAAAAAAAAAGCACTGTTTTGTTATCAGACGTCACAAACCATTAAACCCAGATTCATTCGTTGAACGAACGTTCAGTAAAATGGGGTTTAGTTGCACCTGGGCTGTGTTGCATGGGGTCCAATTGCACGAAAGTTCAATTAAATGGGAATGAGTTGCACTTGAGTTGGGTTCCATGTGGGTCTAGTTATACGGGGGTTCAGTTGCACGGAGGCTCGGTTAAATGGGTTCAGTTTTACGAGGGTTCAGTTGCAGAAGGGTTCAGTTACAAGGGGGCTCAGTTGTATGAGGGTTCTGATGCACGATGGTTCAGTTAAAGAAATCCAAATGCTTGGGGTTTAAGTAACACAAGGGTTCAGTTGCAATGGAACCAACAGATCTATCTACTCTCTTTAAATGACCAATCATTGTGAATGTATTTAAGTATATATTTTTGTATCATATATTATGTATTATACTATTATGTATTATATTAATGCATCATGTATTAATTTTCTCGAAAACAGCTCCACATTTTTTTTCAAAAATTGGCACGCTAAGATTTTATGGCCTGAAAGCACAATCTAGATAGATTACGAGATTGGGAAAGTTCGTTTAGAGTTTTTTTTTTGAAATGTTTTGAAAAACATTTTTCATGAAAGCGACGTCACATACAAATGCATTTAAAGAGCAAAAATGACATAATTTTTTCCCAGGGGTGGTTGTGTCGTTTTTGGTATCTATGATGCATGCAAATGTACACAAGGTGGCAAATAAATCCAAACAGCTAAAGCAAAGGGCATGGAGCACGCGACAGAAAGAATCACATTTAAATGCAAACAAAAATGTTACACAACGAGATCTGTGGTTATAAGACTAGGCAAATTACAATGAAAGGAAGGAGCGTGTTATGTTTGCGTGTGTGAAGGCTTAAGAGGGAGGAAAACCTTAGCCCCCACAACCCTACAACAGATCGAAAGGAAAAGCACATCATTGATCGAAATCACCATGTCAAGCACCATATACATTAGAATTACAGTTCCCCACTTTGAACGACAAGAAAACCCTTTTTTTTACGTGAGAGCCACTCATGTGTCGTAATTTTTTTCACAGCTGATTTTATCGAACCAGAGGCAATATAATGTTGAGAGACGGTTCATTGCAAAAGATATCCTCATACCTAATGCCCTTTTTTAAGAAGAAAAAGAGATTGTGCCACAGCAAAGTGGTTTTAGCGGCCACTTTGTGTAACAAAATTCCCGCCAAAAGACGGTTTAGTTACCGGGGAATCAAAATTCTAATAGACGAAAGTCTGTTTAGCATGATCTAAAGCCCTATACACAAGTTTTGGGCCCCCCATCTTGAAACAAGAGATAAGAGCTCATATGGCACTTGTGACGAGGCCGGACGAGCCAAGAGTTCATATGATATGAACTCTAGCAAAATACTAAGAATCAACAGATCCATTTAAAAGTAAAATCGAAGGTTTACTGCAAATCGGGCATTAAAATAAGAGCTCTGAGTCACGAGGTCCTTCTAAATATCAAAATTCATTAAGATCCGATCACCCACTCGTAATTTATAAGCTCCTTATTTTTCAACTTTTTCCTCTCCCTTCAGTCCCCCAGATGGTCTAATCGGGGAAGAGGACTTTATCAAGTCAATTTGTGCAGCTCGCGGACACGCCTACCAGTTTCCATCGTCCTAGCACGTCCAGGAGCACCAAACTCACCAAAGCACTGAGCCCCACCCCCTAAATCCCCCAAAGAAAGTGGATCCACTACGGTTACGTCAATCACGTATTCAATACATTTGCTTATTCTACCCACCAAGTTTCATCCAGATTTCTCTACTCTAAACGTTTTCCAAGATTTCCAGTTTTCCTCTCCAGCTCCCCCAAAAGTCAACAGATCTGGACAGGATTTGAAATAAGAGCTCTGAGACATGAGTTCCTTCTAAATATCAAATTTCATTAACATCCGGTCACCCGTTCTTAAATTAAAACTCCTCGATTTTATTAATTTTTCCAAATCAACACCCCCAGCTCCTCCAAAGTGAACAGATCCGTTCCAATTATGTCGATTACGTATCTATAACGTGTGTTTATTCTTCTCATCAAGTTTTATCACGACCTCTCCACTCTAAGCGTTTTACAAGATTTCTGTTTTACCCCTCCAACCCCCTGTGTCACCAGATCCGATTCGAATTGAAAATGGAGCATCTGAGACATAAGATCCTTCTATGTATAAGGTTTTATTAAGATCCCATCACCCATTCGTAAGATAAAGATACCTCAATTTTCACGTTTTGTAATAATTCCGGTTTCCCCCTCCAACTGTCCCCAATGTCCCCGGGATTTAAAATAAGATCTCTAAAGCACAAGATCCTTCTAAATATCAAATTTCATTAAGATCTGATCACCCGTTCGTAAGATACAAATACCTCATTTTTTATAACTTTTCCGAATTACTTACCCCAACTCCACTAAAGAGGGTGGATCCAGCCCGGTTATTTCAGTCACTTATCTAGGACTTCTGCTTATTTTTCTCACCAAGTTTCATCCCGATCCCTCACTCTAAGCGTTTTCCAAGATTTTAGGTCCCCTCCCGACCCCCCCATGTCACTGGATCCAGAGCGGATTCGCTCCGGTCATGTAAGTCACGTATTTTGGACTTGTTTTTATTCTTCCCACCAAGTTTCATCCTGATCTCTCCGCTTTAAGTGTTTTCCAAGATTCCCGGTCCCCCTACCTCCCCCTTAGTGAATCTGGATTCGGTCGGGATTTAAAGTAAGAGATCGTAGTTATGAGGTCCTTCTAAATATAAAATTTCATTAAGATCCGATCACTCCTTCGTAAGTTAAAAATATCTCATTTTTTTCTAATTTTCAGAAACAAACCTCCCCCCCAACTCCCGCAAACAGAGCAGATCCGATCCGGTTATGTCAATCACGTAGGATTTCTGCTTGTTTTCCCCACCAAGTTTCATCCCGATCCCTCCACTCTAAGCGTTTTCCAAGATTTTAGGTTCCCCCCTTCAACTCCCCCAATATCACCAGATCTGGTCCGGATTTAAAGTAAGAGTTCTTAAAAAAATAAGCCTCCCATATTGAAAAAGGAAGAAACTCGCATGTTCAGCCTGTATCTCATTATCTATTCCTATTTATTTTTTCTTCCAGGGCTAGCAGGTTACCGCAAGATCGCAGATATATTTAATGGCTCATATAGAAGCTAGTGACAAGCCAATAAGGGTACCATTGTAAACTCCGTGGTCAAGTCCTTAACCCCCCCCTCTTATATACCTCCTTCAGGTCCCCTTAATAAACGAAAACAAAAAAACGTGTTTTGAAAAAGAAACTGCCTAATGGAAAAATTTCTTGTGTTTTTTTTTTTTTCATTTTCATAAAAATAATCTGAACTTCTTCTCAAAGATACCGGTGACAACATAGGCCTACCCATAGGACTCTTTAGTTATATGAAAAACTTGCACACGTCTTGTGAGAAAATTAAAGGAAGGTAGGAAGTAAAACCTGTATTTATTGTCGTACCAAAAAATTGTACTGACTTTTTGAGCTTCATCGCCTAAACTAAAAAAATATCTTTTTATAAGGTCCACGGTGTATGCTTATAATAAAAGTCAAAATGAGAAAAGCACAATTAGAAAAAAGCAAATTTTTTCTTACGGAAGTAAAGAGCAAAATTGAAACTTGAACGATAAAAAACTATTGTCTTGCAGTTTACGCAAGATATATCTACAAAACTAGCCTATATAAATCGACTCTTGATATTTTCCAATATCTCTAGAATTGAAAAAAAAAACTAGCACTTCACAAAAAAAAGCACAAAACCGACGAAAAAAGGATGTGCTCTTAGGATCTGAAAACTCCAGGTTTAACCTACAGAAAATAAAAGACTAACTTGGAAGTCTCAGTCATTACTTCACCGACAGTTATATTGATACCTTTTATGTTAAAAGTTATTGATATCGACATAGAATTATAATTATTCTGCAAAACTCAAGCAAGCTCAGTTTTTATTAAAGCTTCATGAAACGTTTACTCATCTTCTATATATCTATATATATAAATAAGTTGTTTGTCTGTGTGTCTGTCGAGTGACGTCATGTCATTATGTCATGTCGTCATGAAGTTAGTTGTTGTCATGTTTGTTATGACGATGACGTCAATAAAGGTATTTAAGAAAGTCGTTCAAAGACAATTTTTAATTGTAAGAAGATCGTGGACGGAAAAATGTTTAATTGTAAAATGACTGAAGAACCTACAGTGGCAACAGCCGAGGAAGCTGCTCAAAGAGTCTATGCCAAAAAACTTGCGGCTGATAGGGAAAGTAAGAAAAGGAAGCGTGCCGAGGAATCACAAGAACAGCAAGAAACAGGCTTGCGGCTAAAGAACGCAAAACCGCGCAGTTAGATGAATATCCACCTGGACAGCGAGAGTCAAAACATATCAAAACTGAAAATGATAGCGATGATGATTGGGTTTGGGATTTTGACTTGGATAAGGTCATCAATGCCTACCAGATTTTAGTTAAAAAAAAAAACAAAGGTTCGGCGATATGTATTTCATAGTAACCTGAAAAACAAAGAAGAAAAAGAAAACTGAAAAAAGAAAAAAGGTAAAAAACTAAAAAAAAAACTAAAAAGAAAAAACACTCGAAGAGAAATTGCAGACCGGGACACAAATGAGGACCGGGACACAGGGAATATAAATGACGACCAGGAAACAGGTATTTAAGAAAATCGTTCAAAGACAAATTTTTAATTGTAAGAAGATCGTTGAAAGAGAAATTTCTAATTGTAAAATGACTGAAGAACCTACAATGGCAACAGCCGAGGAAGCTGCTCAAAACGAATGTATTCAAGCCGAAGTAGCTGAGTTGGTAAAGCGTTATGTTCCAGGTTCTAGGTCCGAGAGGTTTCAGGTTCGAACCTTGGCTTTAGCATTAATACAAAATAAGGAAAAAAAACTAAAAAAGGTAAAAACTACAACAAAAAAACTAAAAAGAAAAATACTAAAAAACTAAAAAAGCTAAAAAACTAAAAAAAAAACTAAAAAAAGGGTAAAAAACTAAAAACTGAAAAAGAAAAAAATCTAAAAAAACTAAAAAAAGGTAAAAACTACCAAAAAAAATAAAAAGAAAAAAAAACTAAAAGCTAATAAAAAAATAAACTGAAAAAGAAAAAAAATTAAAAAAAGGAAAAAAACTGAAAAATAAAGGAGAAAAAGAAAACTAAAAACCGGGACACAGGGAATATAAATGACGACCGGGACACAGAGAATATAAATGACGACCGGGACACTCAAAGAGAAATTACAGACTGGGACACTGGGACACAAATGACGACCGGGACACAGGGAATGTAAATGACGACCGGGACGCTCAAAGAGAAATTACAGACTGGGACACTGGGACACAAATGACGACCGGGATACTGGGAATATAAATGACGACCGGGACACAGGGACACAACTACAACGGGGATGCCGGGGGCACAGGGGGATATATAAATGACGACGGGGACGCAGGGAATGTTCGATTAGCAATCACCATCAACAAAGCTCAAGGGCAATCATTAGAATAATGAGGTA
The DNA here is from genome assembly GCF_032884065.1 of Artemia franciscana. Lineage (NCBI taxonomy): Eukaryota > Metazoa > Arthropoda > Branchiopoda > Anostraca > Artemiidae > Artemia > Artemia franciscana. The sequence continues at coordinate 20,185,531 of NC_088879.1, read as the reverse complement.
TAGATCTGAATACGGATTTTTTTTCCCATGGACAATTTTATGATGCATGTTGAAGAGTCGGTAAACCTGACAATCTATTTATATTCACAGACAATGGGACATCGAAGAATGTTGTATATTCGCAAGTTTTACGTAGTTAAAAACATATATATATCTATAACGAAAAGAGAAATCTTTTCTCTTTTATATATATTCACAGATGGGACACAGTGACACAACTACAATGGCGCGTAACTAATATGGCACGTAACGACTTACACACGCGGGGGGCTTGGGGGAGGGCTCAAAGCGCCCCCACCAACTAGCTGTTGGGGTGGCGCGAAGCGCCAACCCAACAGCTAGCATATATATATATTTGTTGTTTGTCGACTGACGTCATGTTTGACCACTGACGTCATTATAAGGGTTGAGCATTATGACGTCATGTATTTATTTTGTATGTTTGTATATGACGTCAAAGGCTTTGTATAAGGCGAAATTTTTTCAAAGAGAAATTTTTAGTATAGAACTTAAAATGACAGAAGAAATAGCCGAGGAAGCTGCTCAAATAGTTAATTAAAAGAGAAATTCTAGTAAAAATCCTAAAATGGGAGAAAAAACAGCCGAGGAAGCTGCTCAAAGAGTTAATGCCAAAAGGCTTGCGGTTAAAGAATGCAAAACTGCGCAGTTAGATGAAAATCCACCTGGACAGCAAGAGTCAAAACGTATCAAAACTGAAAATGGTAGCGATGATAGTTGGGTTTGGGATTTTGACTTGGTTAAGATCATCAATGCCTACCAGATTTTAGTTAAAAAAAAACAAATGTTCAGCGATATGTATTTCATAGTGACGAAAGACAAGCCAAGGTAAAACAAACCAAACAACTTGAAAGTGATATCGATGATAAAAAAAAAAACGACGTTGAAAGGACTGTCGTTTCCCAGTTGCAACATCTTTTCCACAAAAATAATAATTTAGTGCTTCTGTTCAAAACAGCAATCGAACTGATGCCTACTGATACGCAACTATCAACGACGTGGCAATCGTTATGGTCGGTGATCAGTTCCTACCTCGAGATAATATTCTTTATAGGCGAAACAATCAGTTGACAAGAATTGCTTAAACTCATCGATGCTACGATGCCCTACAATATCCTATCATTTTTTGGGATGGAGCCGACGGCTATCACTTTAATATTAAATTGATAAATCCAGCCACTAACAAAGAAATGGATAAGAAATGCAGCGCAATGAAATATTATTCCTATAGATTAATGATTCGTCATTTATTACATTTACATATAATCCATCTTGGGATTAGATACAACAGCCTTTACATCCTGGACAATCGCCGGTTTATAGACATGACATTACGGCCCGTGTTTTCCGGCAAAGGTTGCTCCCCTTCATCTCCTATAGAGTTACGGGAGAACCACAAATCGCAAATGCCCGAGAATATACTCCACCGAATACGGCTAGAAAGGTCAGATATGACCTTGGACTTTACAACAGAAATTTATAACTGCAATTTAGTTATGATTGAAGATTTGTGCTTATCTATTGCGCACAAACTTCTCAAGCATTTGGGAATGGCTTCACCTAATCGTACTGCTTCTATTTCTACGTGTGTAGAATGGGATCGCGAACAGAGTTATAACACAATTGATCTATTGTCGTATGTTACAGACCGGGACACCGGGACACAAGGAATATAAATGATGACCGGGACACTCAAAGATAAATTACAGATCGGGACACAAATGACAAGCGGGACATAGGGAATATAAATGACGACCGGGACACTCAAAGAAAAATTACAGACCGAGACACCGGGACATAAATGACGACCGGGATACAGGGACACAACTACAACGGGGACGCCGGAAGGGCACATGGGGGATATATAAATGACGACGGGGACACAGGGAATATTCTATTAGCAATTACCATCAACAAAGCCCAAGGGCAATCATTAGAAAAATGCGGTATTGATCAGAATACGGATTGTTTTCCCATGGACAATTATACTTGCATGTTCAAGAGTCGGTAAACCTGACAATCTATTTATATGCACAGACAATGGGACAGCGAAGAATATTGTATATTCGCAAGTTTTACGTAGTTACAAACTTATATAAATCTATCTATATTTACAGGTGGGACACAGGGACACAACTACAATGGCGCGTAACAACGATCCCCCGCGCGGGGGGGGGGGGGCTTGGGGGGGCGTGAAGCGCCACACCAACAGCTAGTTAAAAATAAAACAGGGTAACAAAATTCCGCACAAAAGGGCAAATCGTAATTACACAATCTAAAAAGGGCTGCCCAAGCGAGCAACAGGTATAAACAGACACACTACTTTTTGAGTTGAACACAATATCATGATCAGCTACAATACTGTGACAAATTTTGAGTAACATATCAAGTATAGTGGGACAAGTAGCTAACCCAACCAGATCATAAGCACAACTTCAATTAAAAGTGCATACACATCCAATATGATGACCAAGACTTTTAGCACTAGAGCACTTGTTGAGATGATCACAGTATACCGAAAAAAGAAGAGGAGGTAGTACAGTCTAATAAACTATAAAGTGGTGTCTCTTAGACAGAAAAGAAAGGAATATAGAATAAGACCGGAAAGGGGACACCATGACTTACAATATCAGATAGCGTTATACGTTTTATGCAGACAAACACTTTACGCACATAAAAAAAAAAACATTGAGTTGAGCAATCCACCATTAAATAAAAAAGTGGGAATATTTAATACTTAACAAAATATAATATGAAACTCTATACAGTGGAGGAGGAGGTATGGGTTTATTCATAGAATCTCACGGTCTTATGATGCTTTTTAAAATTTCACATCTTTTCCGAAAGATTGTTTTTTTCTGCTTTAACAAACGTTGTGGCCCCCCTCCCTCCCATCAAAATGAATTCTTGTGTATGTGCCCGCGGAGCTCCCTCAGTCATTTTTCTCGGAGATTGTGTACAAATATAAATTTGAACGTCAAACTTTTATTACAAAATACCTTAAATCATGACTTGTTTTTCTAGGTGAAAAACAAGCCACAGACGAATAAGTGAAACATAATAAAATAAAGAGTATTTAAATGGCGAAGGTATTGTTTTCAGTAGTTCAATTCTCCAAAGACCAAGATGCTGAGCTGTTCCTCGTTATTTTCACAGATTGTATCTTTCTAGCGCACTAGCAAAACCAAAAGAAGGGGGTAGACAAGGGGAATGTACAACCAATTGAAAACTAGCATACTGTATTTTTATCAGCCGTTAAGAAGCTAAAAAAATTTTTGTACCCAGTTGGTGGGGGTGGGGATAAATTTGGATACCTCCCTTCGCCCTAGTCAATGCGTTATAGACTAGCAGTTATCAAAGCGACGAAAAGTTTTCTCCTTGTTTTTGGATAGAGAAAGAACTAAGAGCAATATAAACACTTTTAGATTAGATTGAAGACAAGAGAAAGACGCATTTTAAAATGAAAAAAAAAAACAGCTGTAAGAATGATTAAGGATCATTTAAAACTAGCCATTAAAATGGAAGGTAATATTTACCAGAGCCATGGTTGCTATTTGAAAGGCTGTTATCCTCGCTTGTACTGGAATCCATTGAGGACATCCTCATATGAGCCGAATAAATGTTGGTATTTGTCATAAATATCCCGTGAGGTTGTTGATGCCTCTTCAGTGAATCTGAAGGAGACCTAACTGGAAAGTATCCACTAATGTCATCGTCATGATTTAGAGATTTTTCTGCCTTCTCAAAAGCTCGTTTTATATCACTTACGGATGTCAGTTTGTTATCTTGCGGTTTTCCGGTCTTGGAAAGTTTATCCGTTGTTATGGCCTCAAAGCGCTGAGTGAGTGCTCTTATACTCGTAGGAGACGGAGCCTCTTTCCTTTTCAACTGTGCTGAGCTACTTCCCCCTTGAATTCCGTACTGAGTGGAAGGTTCAGATACATCATTATTGTGAAAATAATTCGTCTTTTGAAGATTTTCATTGCTCTTTAGCGGATTGTCAGTCTTTTGACCGATTTTTGGAGAGCTATCAACATATTCTCTGGCAAAAGACGCCCTTCTTCCCTCAATTTTAATTTCAGCTGGACTGACAGAACCACTGGGAGACTTTCTGCTCATAGGACTTGTCTCATTAGAAGACGATTGTCGCTCAGTTTCTAAATTAAAAGGGTTCTGTAAGTGTTTTAAACTACCAATGGGTCTTAATATTTTATTCTGTACATATATGTTTGACGAGCTCAAAGACTCAAGAGAAGCCTTCCTTTGGTTTAAGGATTGGTTTGAAGTTGATGGGGATAGTTTTTCTGCTTTATCCTCTCTTTTGGAAAATGAAAAAGCCCTTTCAACTCTTCCAGTTTTTGCGCGTGAAATTTCTGAAAAATAAGTTCTATTGTCTTCAACTCTCGAAAATGATGATGTTCTTGTTATTCTGTAGTAACCATCTGTGCTCCCCTTTCTATCAACCTCGTCGAAAGAAGTAATTATAGATTTATTATAGTCCTTCGTTGACTTAGCCACAGAGTTGCGTTTAGATGGGACTGGGGGTACTAGCCCGTCTTTTGAAACCCTTGTTGAAGTCTCGTTATGCAAATTTTGACCTGACTTATCAGCACTATCACAGTCAGTAACGTATGCAAATCTAATTTCCACTTCATTTCTTTGAGGAGTGGGTGGTTCTTGACCTTGAAGATGATGAGAGGGAGGAATATCATCACCTTTAGCACCCTTTCGGAAGCGTGCGGATTCAAGAACATTTCTTCTGTTCAAGGCCTCAATGCTGTCTGCTTTTAATACTCTAGGGATTTCTTTTTCCTTTAGTGAGCCTGAGTAGTTCACAAGCGGAGGGGATGGAGCAGAACTTAGTGATGAACGACTTGATGACACAGCTGAGTCGGTATCTATTTCCATGTCTCTTTCACCGATTCCAAAGTCGTTTAAACTAAGATGTGAAAGCTGAGATTTGAAAATATTGCTTCTGTGGGGCGTGTCATTGTTTGGTGGACTTCTCTGACGGGTTGGTTCATGTTTTATACCTACAACCTCTTGTGCTAATATTGAATCTTTACTGATGATCTCAGGTAAGTTGAGTTTAGGAGAGTTGGTCTGTGGCAAAGTATCAATATTAGGTATTACAAGACCTTTCAACTTTGACATACTTTTCTGTCGATATTCTAATAATTGTGAAAACTTATTACGATTTGCTTCGACAGCAGGTGACCGACGTGGTAACGTGACATTATTGACGTCTAACAAACTTTGAGACTTTTCTTGCAGGGATCTCCTTGTTTTAAACGATCCTGGGGATAATAAAACTGGCTTTACATGCTCCGCGGTATTTAAACTATCAAAGGATTTAGACAGGTCTGTGTGATTAGGTGCTGATATCTGCAAATGTGTATCGCCATCAGGACTTCGAGATAAATTGATGGGACTTAATCTAGTCTGATCATCACTTGAAAAAAGTGCAATTTTTGCTCGTACGTTAGTTTCATTTTTTTCTTCTTTTTTGTTCCATAATGGCGGCTTCCCGTTAGCGTCTCTTGGAGGAAAGCTACTGCGTGGTCGCGGCACTGGAGTAGACTTTTTAATGCCGTTGGTCGTAAAGGCGTTTTCAGAATCCTGAAAGAACAAATCATAGAAAAAATAATACTACACTTCTAATGCTATTTTAATTTGTACACTTTTTTAAGTGTTCGATTTTATCATACTTGAGGGCCATATTCAGGATTTTTGCTCGGGTGGAGGGACATATTTTTTTCGTTTTTTCGAAAAAACTTTAGAAATAGCATCAAAAATTTGTTTATATGCATCTTTGTTACATTTTTACGAGTTGGAAGAAATTTAAGGGGGATCCAGCCCCCAGACTCTCCTCCTGGATACGGCCTTGAATACTTGGTATAAATATACCCAAAGGGATTGAGCTAAAAAAGACAGCTAAAAAGAGATATATACGACAAAAAGATATATACGACGACGGGAAAAATAACCGTACTTTGAACGACTCTTAGTGTTTTGTTAACAAAACTGATACTGCTTTAACTGCAATCAGTTTTATTGTTTCAATGAAATAATAAATGAATCTGTCAATTCCCACGTCATCTTCGAAGTCTATTTCACTCACATCCATTACTTAATTTAACTGAATGCCAGCGGCAGCTAGTTCACTGTTTTGGGAATATAGACCACAGCTTAGATACCAATATACAGTTATGAAAACTCCTATCTTGCCCATGAGAAGCTTTTGGTACAGAGCTTTGAACTTGGCGCCTCCTCCAAGCCCGCGCTCCGATGATTAGATCATACTACAACACCATAGGCGGGAATGCAATTTTGTTTTGTTGCATACACAGCTTAGGTACCAATATCGGTTATCTAAGCTGTGCTGCCAGTTTCCTGTCTGCAGCCACTAGCATCGCTACCGCGCATTGTGTCCCAAAAATAACAGAGTCTTCATAACTGTATTGGTATCTAAGCTGTGATGTAGACTGTCGGTATAAGAAAGAGGAGTAGTGAAAGGACGCAACCTTCCTTTACTCCTGATAGGAAGCAAAAATATATAATCAGCCCGTCATGGGTCATTACGCAGCATATGCTGTTTTTTTACATAGCAATTATGAGATAGACTAGTTTGTCTCGAGCGCCGTAGTGGGATAAAATATAGTTGCTTATGAGAACTTTAAAATTCTTTACACGATTCGGGAGAAAGTGCAATAATAATAAGCGATTTTCTGTAAATTATATTAACTACACATCTTCCATACTTTTAATGTCCTTCAATTTACTAAAATATTTCATAGATAACCAACATTTTTTATCTACAACTTCCCAAGGATGCCATTTACCCATACTTTATAAACTGTTTCAAATAAATTGGCTTTATATTTGTGGAGTTTTGAAAAACTACCACTTTGCTGCGAACTAAGCTTACTCGACACTTTAGAGAATCGAAATTGTATGATAAAAGTTTGTTGATGTCATGGATGGTAAAAGAGCATTGCAAGTTTTTTTTTTATGTAAATTGATCGTTATTTTCTGCAGGTTACTTAAGGATTTTATTGCTCTTAATCCTGTTTTGCTGTGTCGGTTTTTGCTCCAAACTAAGCTTACTCGACATTTTGGAGAATCGAAATTGTATGGTAAAAGTTTGTTGATGTCAGGGATGGTAAAACAACATGGCAGGTTTTTTTTATAAATTAATCTTTATTTTCTGCACGTTACTTAAGGATTTTATTGCTCGTAATCCTGTTTTGCTGTGTCGGTTTTTGCTGCAAACTAAGCTTACTCGACATTTTAGAGATTCGAAATTGTATGGTAAAAGTTTGTTGATGTCATGGATGGTAAAAGAGCATTGCAAGTTTTTTTTATGTAAATTGATCGTTATTTTCTGCAGGTTACTTAAGGATTTTATTGCTCTTAATCCTGTTTTGCTGTGTCGGTTTTTGCTCCAAACTAAGCTTACTCGACATTTTGGAGAATCGAAATTGTATGGTAAAAGTTTGTTGATGTCAGGGATGGTAAAACAACATGGCAGGTTTTTTTTATAAATTAATCTTTATTTTCTGCACGTTACTTAAGGATTTTATTGCTCGTAATCCTGTTTTGCTGTGTCGGTTTTTGCTGCAAACTAAGCTTACTCGACATTTTAGAGATTCGAAATTGTATGGTAAAAGTTTGTTGATGTCATGGATGGTAAAAGAGCATTGCAAGTTTTTTTTTATGTAAATTGATCGTTATTTTCTGCAGGTTACTTAAGGATTTTATTGCTCTTAATCCTGTTTTGCTGTGTCGGTTTTTGCTCCAAACTAAGCTTACTCGACATTTTGGAGAATCGAAATTGTATGGTAAAAGTTTTTTGATGTCAGGGATGGTAAAACAACATGGCAGGTTTTTTTTATAAATTAATCTTTATTTTCTGCACGTTACTTAAGGATTTTATTGCTCGTAATCCTGTTTTGCTGTGTCGGTTTTTGCTGCAAACTAAGCTTACTCGACATTTTAGAGATTCGAAATTGTATGGTAAAAGTTTGTTGATGTCATGGATGGTAAAAGAGCATTGCAAGTTTTTTTTATGTAAATTGATCGTTATTTTCTGCAGGTTACTTAAGGATTTTATTGCTCTTAATCCTGTTTTGCTGTGTCGGTTTTTGCTCCAAACTAAGCTTACTCGACATTTTGGAGAATCGAAATTGTATGGTAAAAGTTTGTTGATGTCAGGGATGGTAAAACAACATGGCAGGTTTTTTTTTATAAATTAAACTTTATTTTCTGCACGTTACTTAAGGATTTTATTGCTCGTAATCCTGTTTTGCTGTGTCGGTTTTTGCTGCAAACTAAGCTTACTCGACATTTTAGAGATTCGAAATTGTATGGTAAAAGTTTGTTGATGTCATGGATGGTAAAAGAGCATTGCAAGTTTTTTTTATGTAAATTGATCGTTATTTTCTGCAGGTTACTTAAGGATTTCATTGCTCTTAATCCTGTTTTGCTGTGTCGGTTTTTGCTCCAAACTAAGCTTACTCGACATTTTAGAGAATTGAAATTGTATGGTAAAAGTTTGTTGATGTCATGGACGGTAAAAGAACATTGCAAGTTTTTTTATAAATTAATCTTTATTTTCTGCACGTTACTTAAGGATTTTATTGCTCTTAATCCTGTTTTGATGTGTCGGTTTTGTGGTTTCAGTAAAGCAATCGTTTTTCACAATTCTACAAATATAGGGAAACATCGAACATGCATTAACTGCGAAGCAGTAATTTTTTTCGTTTTAAATATCAACTTTGCTTTTCATTAGAAAAACTTCGTTTTCTAATTTTTCTGTAAACAAGAAAAGACAAAGCACATACGCTTTAAATACGAATGAGGTCGCACAGAAGCAAAACATATGGAATATCATGGCGTTATTCTTCTGATGTTACGAATATTCTGAAATATATTTCCCGTGGAAATTTTATTTTTAATAAAGAAAAGCTATATTTGTTTTCTATTTAGAGACAAAATTTTAATCGAAGATAATACTAAATTCTTAGCTTCAAATCATGTATGACTTAATTTCGCAGATAGTAGCACATATACATATGCCGAAGATGAAACTCAATTTTACAGGATATTCATTTTTGAATTTCAGATTATGTGACATTTGATTTTTCCATTATCTCGGGGTCTAATCCATGTTTCCACAGTCTTGTTGATGTTAGTTTGATGTTTCGTATGTTCACCGTGTCTATATTTCTCTACAGCCTAAACAAAAGAGGAAAATATTCACAGGCATTTGAAGCAGAATAACACGTTGAAACTAAAAAAAGAAAAAATTAACACAATTTAAGAATTTTGCGCCTACATGCATCTTCTCTATGGGGCAGACTAGCGGAAAGGCAGGACTTGCAGCTTATGAGCCGAAATTTCACTTGGCTTAACTTTCCACTTGATTCCGCCTAATAATCGAAATTGGAAATATGGCCATATATTCGGATTGATGTAGGCCACATTTTTTTCGTGTTTTCCCCAGCCCAAGAAATACCATTTCGGGTTATTGTTGTTTTTTGTCTTTTATTGCTGTTTCGTTCAAATTAAAATACATTTGCGAATGAGAAGGCGTAATAAATTATTGTTAACTTCAGCTAAAAAAAAAAACAAAAAACTGTCTCAGCAAGTGCATAGAAATTGCTGTGTAACTTACAATTATTTTTTTATTCAATATTCAAAGAAAGAAGCAATAATAAATAAAGTCTAATTACTAGTTACAGTTACCAAAAGTTCGTGACATTCCGAAAAGCCAAATGCCTCAAAATATGATCTTTTTCCCTTTTTTTCTTTGAATGCAGATGATAATTATTCACAGAGAAAGTGCTTTTCAACAATTGTGTCAATTGCATCGTCTAAAGAATACCATCAACAATGATAAATTTCTTATAATTCAACTAAATTTTACACGAGGGTTAAGTGATTTCCTTTTGAAGGTGAAAAGTTTTTTTTTTTATTTTGATAGTTATAAGTGCTGAAACCTTAAAGTCATTTTAGCTGTTAATCACCGCTTATTCCCGTGATTAAATAAAAAAACTATTTTTTTAACCGGAAGTAAGGAGCGACATTAGAATTTATAACGAACAGAAATTATTCTGTATATGAAAGGGGCTGTTCCCACCTCAACGCCCCGCTCTTTCAAACAGTTCGTGCTAACGAATTGTAGTAATGCCCCGCTCTTTACGCTAAAGTGTTTTACTGTTTTAAAAAGTAGAGTTAAGAGAAAGAGTCAAACTTTAGCGTAAAGTGCTAGGCGTTGAGGAGAAAAAGCCCCTTTCATATACGGAGTAATTCCTGTTCGTTTTAAGTTTTAATGTTGCTCCTTACTTTCATTTACAAAAACTTGCTTTTTATATTTAATACGCTAAAGTTTGACTCTTTTTCTCAACTCTACTTTTTAAAACAGTAAAAAACAGCAAGGAGCGACATTAAAACTTAAAACGAACATAAATTATTCCGTAGATGAAAGGGGTTGTTCCCTCCTCAACGTCCCGCTCTTTACGCTAAAGTTTGACTCTCTCTCAACTCTATTTTTTAAAACAGTAAAAAAAATTAGCGTGGCGTTGAGGAGGGAACAGCCCCTTTTATATACGGAATAATTTCTGTTCGTTTAAGTTTAAACGTTGCTCCTCACTTTCAGTAAAAAACATTATTTTTTAATTTAATTTCTGAACGTTTTTGAATTAATGCATGTTTTGATTTTGGCTCTTCGCACAGGAATAATTAAAACGAAATAAGCATATATTAATTTTTTTGGCTAAATGGACGATTTTAAGAAAAAAAGGTGGGAGATGAGGCCTAGTTGCCCTCCAATCTTTTGGTTACTTAAAAAGGGAACAAAAACTTTTAATTTTTTACGAGCGTTTTTATTAGTAAAAATATACGTAACTTACGAATTAACTTACGTAACGAACATCAATATTTGAATATTTTTATTGCTTATATGAGGGGTTTCCCCCTTGTTAATACCTCACTCTTTACACTAAAGCTTAAATTTTGTCCCAATTCTTTAAGAATGACCCCTGAATCACAAAGGCCGTAGAAAAAATAGTTGAAATTAATAAACATACTCTAGCGTAAAGAGTGAGGTATTGTCGAGGAGACGAGCCCCCCTTATATACGTAATAATTTCTGTTAGTTTTAGGTTCTAATACTGCTCCTTACTTCCACCTGAAAAATTTTTTTTAGTTATTTTCTCATTGTTTTTTTTTTCAAATAATGCTAGAAAATCTTGCGGTCCCTTCATGGAAATTTTCTTCCCTCATGATAAATTTCCTCATAAAAAGATCCTCCCACGTAACCCCCAACCCCCTTTAACGTGAAAAAGTCCCCCTGAAAACGTCTGTACATGTCCCAATAACCATTACTATAGGTAAACAGTGGTCAAAGTTTGTAACTTGCAGCCCCTTCCCCCGGGGACTTTGGGGGATTAAGTCGTCCTGAAAGACACAATTATCAAGTTTTTCGACTACGCTAAACAAAATGGCTATCTCAAAATTTTGATCCAGTGACTTTGGGGAAAATTAAGCTTGGGAGGGGGCCTAGGAGCCCTCCAATTTTTTGGTCACATAAAAAGGACACTAGAACTTTTAATTTCTGTTAGATTGAGCCCTCTCGCAACATTTTAGGACCACTGGGTCGATACGATCACCCCTGGGGAAAAAAACACACGACAAATAAACGTGCACCCGTGATTTGTCTTCTGGGAAAAAAACTACAAAATTCCACATTTTTGTAGATAGAAGCTTGAAACTTCTACTTTAGGGCTCTCTGACACGCTGAATCTGATGGTGTGATTTTTGTTAAGATTTTTTGACTTTTAGGGGGATTTCTCCCCCTGCTTTCTAACATAAGGCAAATTTTCTCAGGCTCGTAGCTTATGATGGGTAAAACTAAATTTGATGAAACTTATATATTTAGAATAAGCGTAAAAATGCGATTCTTTTGATGTAGCTATTGATATCAAAAATTCCATTTTCTAGAGTTTCGGTTGCTATTGAGCCGGGTCGCTCCTTACTACGATTTGTTTCAACCAAACTCACCTATAGTAGTCTAGGGGATTTTGAAGGAGGGGATAGAGCTCTGGAGAAAACCAGTCCGCAATGTATCATGAAAAACCATTTTTCATATATGCACAAGAAATTAGGTTGCAGGAAATAATACGCAGCCCAAAGGACGTATTAGCAGCAGCTAGCAGCCTTCTCTGCTCTACATATACTGCTAAAACTATTCTTAGACTATTCTACTTCCAATTACTACGCCACTCAAACACAGATAGCAAACTTTCTGCTTAAAAGAAACACATTACTTTTATTAAACCCAAAACATTTGAATCATTAAAATATTATCACTATTTTTTGGCAAGGAGACCTCCTTGCTGCAGTCAAGGGTTTGCCCAATTTCCGTCACACAGTATGTCGCACAGCTTCGCCGCGTTTGCAGTTCTACCACATTTGCAACCCCAGGCATATCCAGGATTTTTTTTCTGGAGGAGAGGATGTTTACAAAAAAGACTTTAAAAAGCGCACCATTTTGTCACGTTCTTAAGAGTCAGAGGGGGGAGGGGATGGGGTACATTCATTTCTTTGAGGGGCGAATTCCAACCCAGTAGCCCCCTTGAATATGGCCTTGATTGGCACACTTTGGCCAGGCTTGGCATGTATCTCTTGGTGAATATGATTTTTTAAAGTCGGTTGCAGCCTTTAAGGATGCTAAATGACACTGATTTTTAATTTGAATTGGAATCCTATCCCAACAAGGTAAAATTTATAAGTACGAAACAAGCTCTTGTCGCATTACTAAAAGGGTGCATAAGATTTGAGTCTTCTCGTTCATTACGACAAGGAAGATAGTTACTAAAAGAGAAAAAAATGTTTAAAAGAAGAGGGTAACAGATTACTGAAAACCTTTCAATGTGAAAAAATTTGCCCAAAAAAGTAACCAAAGTAAATGTCAATGTAAAAACAGTAAAGCAATGGAAGCACTTTATGTGACACAGTTTTTTTTTTGCTCGTCGAAGAGCTCCTAGAAATCTTGCCAATGCTGATGCTATAACGTGTGTTTTCAACAAAACCGTACCCTGGATTCATGTTCGGAGGGGTTATTTTCGGGGAGCGGAGGAGGTACAAAAAATACCTTTAAAACTCACCAAAATATGTTGTTCCGCATTTGTATTACATTTTACAAGTCGAACAAACATTTCAGGGGAGGAGACCCCTACCCTCCCATTGGTTACAGCTTTGGCTTTATATGATAAATTTTCATCAAACAAAAGACCGAAATACTTTGTCGTTTCTAATCTTTTTATTTTGTTTCTATTTACCATCAGTAATAAATTAGTTTCGATACTAGAAGTCTGAAAAAAATAAACTGTAATTCATTTTAGTATAATTTAATATCAAAAGATTGAAATCTACACACTCAGTAAATTCAGTCAAGCCTTTTCTCTTTTGCCAAAGAGTAGATCAAGTAATCGAGCAGCTACAAGTAAAAAAGTACCATCAGCAAAAAAAAATATAAATCCTTGTGGTAATCCACAGGCTACCTTCCTAGGTCTTAGAATATGAACCTCTGCCAAAACCAATTTCTTTTTACATATATGCTCCCTGGTCACATTCTTAACGTAAATCTTATATTTCAAAGCCGTTTGCTTTTTTTACATTACAAAACTTTTTCAGTTACTCTTATATTATATTGCTGCTGAGAGCAAATTTGGAATTACTTGCTTATATAGTGATGATGGTCATTTCGATAGAATTCACCGGCTGATACTATCTTAAAATATCGTTAAGTGCAAATAATATCGTTAAGTATCGTTAATATTTTTATTCGTTTTGTCATTAATATATTAATATTTGTAAATATCGTGAGTATCGTTAATATTTTTAAAATATCGTTAAGTGCAAATAATTCTTTTCTGGGTTACCGATAAGGCGAGGAAACTATCAGACATTTTTCATACAATTAATATATTCCATCTTTTCCATTTTTATTTTCTGTTTAGCTATTTAATAAGGTTTCGAACATTTTGTTACAAGGTCACTATGAGTTGACAGATATGCCCTTTTGGGCTTCGTCGGATATTTTAACAATAAGCCTCAGATTTCCATCAGTTTCTTCTCTGCGGCCATGAGTCATGGTGGTTTGACGGCTGTGTCGAAGTATTTTATCTGAGCCGCTGAAAATCTCACCTCTTTTGAAATAAAAAAAAATTACATCCGTTTGATGTACATGTCTTATATATTTTCCACGTCTGAAAATAAATACGCGTGTTATAATTAACACACCGGGCAGCATTAATTTCTAGATACATCCCCCCCCCAATCTGCAAATAGCCCATTTATAACTTGAGGCTAATATTAATGCTACCAAAACATGATGCTAGAGTCATTGAGGGGGGGGGTAATTTGAATCAGTCAAAGATAATTCACGAGTTAAAATTAAAACCTGTAAAATACCTTTTTACATGAAATAGACAAAAGTTCTATTAGATACTAACACGCCGTTCTATTAATTCTAGTATTCAAGTACGGGCAGATTCAGAATCGGTGTTTGGGGAGGAACCGACAAAACTTAGTCTCACTCATTGGAAATTTTTTCCCATCCACATGGGTAATTGGTGCAGCTCTCGGCCTTATTGGGGGACCCGTCCCCCAAAAACCAACATCTCGATCCACTTCTGATTAAATATATCACAGCAAAATTAATACTAAGTGCGTGCGTTAATTTTGTGCTTAATATAAATATTTGAACTGGGCTTTGACCCGATGCTTGTTTTATTAGTATTTGCATTTTAACGGATGAGAAGGCCTCATCAAAACAATCAGTCGACGTCTGAGACAAGCCAGATGGACTAGCAAATTGAGCATTGAATTCCATATTTAAGATATAGCCCAGTGCAGCTTTTGATAATAAAATTACAATGGTATTCAGGAAAAAAAAATGTATATTGCATATATTAACACTGATTATTAATCAGTGTTATATACAACACAGATATATATATATATATATATATATATATATATATAGTGTTATAAAACACTGATATTTAAATCTGAAACAAACAAGGAAAATATGATATTCTATGGTTTAGTGATATTATTTAATCTTTTAGAGATAATTTTTTAGGCTTTCACCTAGAGATTTTTGACATAGCTTTTCATCCTGAGTTCAAAACATTTTACTACATGAGTTCCGAATTGTTCAGATTAGATTCTCCTTCCCCTGGTGAATCCTAGAATTCACCATAATGACTTTCCAAAGATTAAAAATATTAGTAAATGATGCCTTTTTAGGAAAGATCCAAGTACTCCTGCAAACGCTAGCCTTTTTCGGTACAAGGTAGCAATAGCCTGCAATAAGCAATGAGATTGACTGCGCTCCTAAGCCGGTTGAACTATCTATACCCGACAGAACTTTCGGGACCGTTAGCAGATGACGCTTTTGGCCCCTTCATTATATGCAAACTTCAGAATGTTGTAAATAAAGTTATGCACACTTTCCAAAGTATTATTTTATCTCGAAAGGATTATAATATACAGACATTTCTAGCAACGAAGGGAAATTACAAATAATAAACAGAGAGAAACAAATTGTCAGATAGATGTTATATTTCACTAAATCTGTCATTTTTCATTAATTACTGACTCCAACAAAGTATTTATTAAAACCTTTTATCTTATTAACCTCACCATCATCAGTTACGCCATAGAACTGCGACACAGCCCGTATAAGTTATGAAATAGATTCTATACCAAATATGGCAAACTGTAGCCAAAAAGGCACATTTGAATGAATCTCTTGTTGAAAATCACACTTTTTATTGTTGCTGCCAGTCATTATCACACACTAAAAAATCTGAGATCAATAAAAACTTTCCCAGTGGCGTCAATCTATGAAAATGTGGGGGTTGTGGGCAAATGTATTCTTCAGATCTAAGGAGGGCATTTTGTTCTTTTTTTTCCAATAAAAATATCAAAAAAAGTAATTTTCAATGAAAATACCAAAGAAAGGTATTTTTTGAAATCAGGGGAAATCTGGGGGGCAAACACCCCACCCCCTATTGGTGCCACAGCCCATTCCAAGCAACATAATCGGCGTAAATATAGATTCTCAGCCCACCTAGGTTTTCAACAATCAACTTAAACCTTCTCTAGTGTAAAAACGGAAAATACAAGAAACCTTACAGCACTCCAAAATTAAAAGAATTTTATAGATTTGTGCATTTTTACGACATGTCATCAATATTTAAAAATGAAAGCTAATTGAATCTTGAGCCCATCACAACTTGGGCCCTACTATTAAAGGTGTTTGGTTTGAACTGTATATTTAATTTTTTGTTTGCTTTTTTTTCTAGCACGGACTTTCTAATGAGTATTATGCAACTCAGGCACACAGAGCATATTTAAATTAGATACGGAATTCGAAATATATTATGGACACGCTTGGTCCCGGCATATTGTACACTACTCGGGCCATGATGTATATGTTCAACAAAATAAGCAAAAGGAGCGATAGATTTTGAGAAAAAGAAAAAGAGCAAGAGAGAGAAAGAGAAAACCATAGAGAGAGAAGGAAATAGGGAGATAATAGAGGAAGAGAAACGGAGAGAGAGGAAAAAGAAAGTGTGTGTGGGAAAGAGACAGGGGAAATGGAAAGAGTGATGGAGATAGTGATGGAGGTAGTGATCGAAAGGAAAGGAGGGAAAGAGAGGGGATTGAGAAGCCACTACGGTAGAGAGACATAGTTGGAGATCTTGCCTGATATTCAACTGGAAATTCATGTCCATCTGGGGGAGGCCTAGACTTCGGAAGACTATCAGACAGATTTTCTCTGCTGTCCCCCATAAGAAACGCTGATGAATTCATTATAGCGTCTGAAGAAAAAGTATTTGTCCCTACAAAAGAAATAAAATAAAGTAGATTGCGTTCGCTATGAAACAACAACGTCTTTGGATTTACATAGATAAAACTGAACATGGTGATTTCTATATTTTCGTTTGTATAATGAATAAATATATAGACAACAGAAAGAAACTTTTTTTGTTAAAAAATAAAAAGGATGATACAGGAAAGTGAAGGATTTTTCCACAAACACTGGGTTCTTCTTCCTTTTTAGGGGCCAAAATTGTTCACAGGGCAACTTGATATTCTCTCAACATCACATGCCTCCCCACCCCCAACCCCCCAAAAAATCAGACCAAAGTTTCAAAATAGCCAATTAAACAAAACGATCGAAATGACCAGCAAATATGCCTCCGGGGACGACTTGAATAATGCAGCCCCAAGGATAAGGACATCAAACTATGCAAATACCCCACGTAAAAAGAAGTATCCAATAAATCATTTTAAAAGGAAAAATTAAATAAAAAAAAAACAAGTTTTTTTTAACTGAAAGTAAGGAGCGATCTTAAAACTTAAAACGAACAGAAATTATTCCGTATAGTAAAGGGGTTATCCCCTCCTCAACACCTCGCGCTTTACGCTAAAGTTTGACTCTTTGTCACAACTCTACTTTTTAAAACCATAAAAAAAACTTTAGCGTAAAGAGCGAGGTGTTGAGGAGGGGAAAACCCCTTTACTATACGGAATAATTTCTGTTCGTTTTAAGTTTTAATGTCGCTCCTTACTTTCAGTTAAAAAAAAAAACTTGTTTTTTTTATTTAATTTCTGAACGTTTTTGAATTAATGCATGTTTTGATTTTGACTCTCCGCACATAAATAATTAAAACTAATTTGCATATTAATTTTGTTTTTGGCTAAATGGCTTTCTCATAGTTTTAATCAGAAGATTTTGAGAAAAAAGAAGCGGAGGAGGAGGCCTAGTTTCCCTCCAATTTTTTGATTACTTAAAAAGGCAACTAGAACTTTGAATTTTTTTTACGAACGTTTTCATTAGTAAAAAATAAACGTAACTTACGAATTGACTTACGTAGCGAACTTCTATATTCGTATGTTTTTATTACAAATATGACGGGATTCACCCTTTCGTCAATACCTCGCTCTTTACACTAAAGCTTAAATTTTGTCCCGATTAATTAAAAATGACCCCTGAATCACAAAGGCCATAGAATAAATAGTTGAAATTACTAAAAATACTTTAGCGTAAAGAGTGAGTTATTACGAGGAGGTGAACCCCTCATATGCGTAATAATTTCTGTTCGTTTTAAGTTTTAATGCTGCTCCTTACTTTCAATTGAAAAAACTTTTCATAATTATTTTTCATTAATTTTTTCTAATAATGCTAGAAAATCCTGCGCCCCATTCATTGAAATTCTCTTCCCTCATGACAAATTCCTCCATGGAAAGATCCTCCCACGTAACCCCCTTCAACTTTTCCCCCCACAGCCAAACCAAAAAAAAATCCCTTGAAAACGTCTGTACACTTCCCAATAACCATTTCTATATGTAAACACTAGCCGAAGTTTGTAACTTGCAGCCCCTCCCACGGGGACTGTTGGGGAGTAAGTCGGCCCCAAAGACATAGTTAATAGCTTTTCCGACTATGGTGAGTAAAATGGCTATCTCAGAATTTTGATCTAGAGACTTTGGGGAAAAATGAGCGTGGGAGGGGGCCTAGGTGCCCTCCAGTTTTTTGGTCAATCAAAAAAGGCACTAGAACTTTTAATTTTCGTTAGAATGAGCCCTCTCGCGACATTCTAGGACTACTGAGTCGATACGACCACCCCTGGGAAAAAAAACAAACAAAAAAACAAATAAACACGCATCCGTGATCTGTCTTCTGGCAAAAAATACAAAATTCCACATTTTTGTAGATAGGAGCTTGAAACTTCTACAATAGGGTTTTCTAATACGCTGAATTATATGACTTTTAGGGGGGTTTCCCCCTATTTTCTAAAATAAGGAAAATTTTCTCAGGCTCGTTACTTCTGATGGACAAGACTAAACTTGATGAAACTTATAAATTTAAAATCAGCATTAAAATGTGATTCTTTTGATGTTGCTATTGGTATTAAAATTCCATTTTTCAGGGTTTCGGTTACTATTAAGCCGGGTCCCTCCTTACTACAGTTCGTTACCACGAACTGTTTGATGTCATGCAAGGATTGTCAATATACGTATTAGTAAAAAGGGGTTGTCATCCTATATGACAACCCAAGGGGGAATATAGATGTAAGTATAACACAGGAGACAAGGAAGCGCAGCTTTAATTTTACTATCTTGCACGGAGTAGGGGTCAGGGGCATCGTTTCAGGGGGGGCAATTGGGGAGTCTCCAAAAATTTGGGAAAAATATTATACAGCCCATACCCATTGACTATTATGGACCCCTCTTGCCCCACCCGCCCAAAAAAAATACTGAAGCTACTCCCCTGTTGGGGGTAAAAGGTTCGGGATGAGGGCCAAATGGTAATTGGAGACGAATTGAATTGAAGGACATGCTGCCCAAATTCTCTTAAAGAGGTAAAATCTTTATCAAGCTACCCCCCTCCTTTGTACTGGTTTATAGGCTAGTATCTCTGTGATATTTCATCTACTGACGTAGACACATACCCAAACTCAAAAATTGCCAAAGCTAATGCCTAAATAAATGTAAATACCTTATAGGGACCCTTGTATAAAAAATCCTTGGAAAGAACAGTCCGTTCACGCGACGACAGATTTGGAACTACTGCCAAGTGATCATATAGCATAACCAGAAGCGAGGATAGATAGCTCTATCGCCTGTACAAATGATTAAAAGTTGTCACTTTGTTTGTTCAGCGCCGGCTAACAATCTACCAATTAACAAAATACGTTGCCACCTTTTAAGGAAATAATCACAGCTATCAAGGGCTATATTTGACTTTGGATTAATCAGCAATAGGTGGCTGAGATTTGAAATATAAAATAATCAAGGGACGTATCTACTCGTTATCTACTGGAAAAGTGGAAAAACGCCAAAAGCGAGCAACCACGAAACTGAAGCAGTTATATTAAAGGGAGATGGGGGTTTAAAACACAACAAACAGAAAAATTACATAACACTGCAAAAGGATTAATCAAACTTGCGCTCTTTTTCCTGGCCCAGAATTTGAAAAGTAAATTAATGGGAGAGCATAACACGCATCAATATAATGTATCAATAACGTGTTTAGGAAAAATATGATTGGCTGGCTAACAAGAAAATATGTCACAAAAATGGCCCAGTGAAAGTTAACACACATGTTTTTATCACAGAAACATAATACCCTAGTGTCTTTTTTAATCTTTAGTATAAAAGTTAAAATTACTAGATAAACTGTCCATAATGACTTCAAAGTTTGAATGGACTGAAATATATTTAGGGATAAATGCGCCAAGACGCGGCAGCAAGGCCTCCACAAGCGGTATGTAACATAAGTAGCTTTTCATCAGTTTTGAATCGCTTGTCTAACTTGGTATTTTTTTTTCCAGACCACGCTGCCTTTTCTGTGACGAAACAAGAGTTCCAAATAGGGATGTGTCCTTTCATTTGTTTTACTTTCTGTCACGACAGTGTTTTTTTAATCTAAGGAGGAGAGGCAAATTTGTCGTTTTTTCCAGTTTTTCAATGAATATACCAGGAAAGGCATTTTTCAATGAAAATGCGCACAAAAAGGTACTTTACAAAATCGAAGGAAAAAAACTATAGCGAAAAAAATTATATGAGCATATGCCAAGACCTACCCTTCCCCTCCCCCAATTAACGCAAATACTCTTTAGGTACATGCTCACATGTTTCAAGAGGGCATGGATAATTTTGTCCAGTTCAAAGCGCATGTCTCTGGAAATCATCATTCTAATGTCTGGTAGCCTAAGACACTTGCCTCATAAGTTTCAAGCCGATCGGCGGGGGAGAAAGGGAGGACTTATCAAAATTTCTATTGAAAAATTGACCGTGAGCACTATTGGATTGGCCATTGGCCCATTTTGTGTCTCCACTTATACATATTGGAAATCTTCGTTATATTACTGTTCAAAGAATGTGCTATCGTATGTTTTTACCTTTCTGCTAAAAACTTGACAGGATGATTCTGGCAGGGCTGTTGGCTACTTTGGTCCTCTAAATCATAGAGATTTTTTATTCCTGCATAATTTGAGTTTCAACGAGGGTCATTTGGATGGGATTGGTACAGACTTAGAATACCTTGCAGGATGTCGGTCCTAACAAGGTGCAACAAGCCTACTCTTGCTCTAAAAATTTTGGCTTTCAGAGGTGGGGGTGGGCTAGAACAGCCATGGGCCTACTTTGTGCTTCCAATACGGATAACTGAAAATAGTTACGCAATTCCACTTCAAAAAAGTTGTAACATGTCTAACTTTCTAGTAGAATTTGGCTGTTGGAAGAAGAGGATGTTGGAGGGGCCGATGGATCATTTTATGGCCCTTAACACACTTTGAAAATTCATGCTTTAAATAAAGGTGCAGAATGTCTACGTTTCTGTTAAAAATTTTGAAGTGAAGGAGGGGAGGGTGGAAGATCAAGGCACACTAGTACGTAAGTTTTTTGTTCGTGGAGGGTGAGAATCCCTAATCCCCTGCACACGTTCCTAGGTTACGGGCAGAGCCCGTGCCTCTAATCCTAGA
This sequence comes from Artemia franciscana, assembly GCF_032884065.1. NCBI lineage: Eukaryota > Metazoa > Arthropoda > Branchiopoda > Anostraca > Artemiidae > Artemia > Artemia franciscana. The sequence goes on along the minus strand of NC_088879.1, from coordinate 20,163,945 downwards.
GGTCAGAGCTTTAATTTGTACCTCCATCACATATTCACATTTCTTCTACTTTCGCAGTTTCAAAAAGGTGCCACAGGCCCATCTTTTTTTTGGCTAAAATGCATCTGGAGAGTGTATCCCTAAGACTATGTCGGCGTGTCCCTTCTAGGGTTGCATTGTTCCGATATGTTGAACATGTTAAGTGAAGCTTCAATTTCGGAATATAGATCTGATAGCGTGAGGGTAATACGGGTACCCGGAAAGGAGACAAGCTGCCCTCTCCTCACTCTCAATCCTTAAAAAAGGTATTATTGCTTTCCTAGTTAAATATACTGTTATATTACCTAGTTAATTCCATTACCCCATAATCACCCGTTCGATACAAAATGGCCGGTGAAAAAAGGAAATTTTTATAAACAATAAAACATGGGTGAAACACAGCTTTTTTAGGAGACACTACTGCTTCAAATTTGGAAAATACAAAATTTTGTGTTTTTGTAGATATTAGCATAAAACCACCGACCATGTACTCAGACCCCTTGAATTTTTTGGTGGGGTTTTCATCAGGATTGTGCCCCTTTTCGTATGTTTTCTCGCCCTATTTCTAAAACCAAACGAATTTTCTGAAGATGTTCGTTTTTATTTGAAGAAGAAAAGAAAATCTTATATTATTTACAAATACCATAACCCAATCAATTTACTCTAAGACCTAAAAAGCCATTAAAGTATATCACTTATATTTTGGAAAGTGAATCCTACCAAATACATGAACGTATTCCAGAAAGCTGAAAACCAACTAATTTAAAATAAAACATTGAATGATCAGTTTCTGAAACTGAAACCATAATAATGAATTCCTGACAAATACTAAAAGCTATTATGACGCAGGCTACTTGAAAAGAGTATACTTATGGTCTAGTAACACAAAACCGATTAAACAAGCGATTTTTTACTTTCATAGCCGTAAAGATAGATAACGAACAGAAAAACTGCAACTGAATAGAGACAAAAATTAATATGGAAGAATAAATGAAACACAAAACAAATAGTTTTTGAAATTAGAAGGACGTATAAATAATGGCCAATGGTAAAAGTCAATATTGATCCTAAGAGCTCATTACCCGTATCCCAATGGCACAGCTCAAAAATAATTTTTTTAATGAGTTGACATCTTCAATGTAATCAGTGACCTTTGGGTACGCAATTAAGCATGACAATTTTGAAGTTTCATAAAAAGGCTGAGACAAGAGATATTAATTTGGATAATTATAATATAAATTTAAAAAACTTTTCCCATAAAATAAGTTTTTCAAAGAAAAATGAAGAGCTCCATTAAACCAAAAATGAGCATAAATAAAGTCAAATAATCTTCCAAGCGTAAAACTATCACAAATCACCATCGATAAATAAATGAAACTCAAAACGACAACAGAAATTAAAATAATTAGCCGAGTCAAACTCAAAACGAGGAAAACATAAAATGAGTAGGGCTGACACTCCCCATACCTTTTTAAATACATGGAGCATGAAAACTGTTAGTTTTTTTAATTATCAAACAGTTCTTGGCAACGAACTGTAGGCTATAAAGGAGTGACCCAGCTAAATAGTGAACGAAAGCCTAAAAATCGGAATTTTGATACTAGTAGATACATCAAAAGAATTAGATTTTTATGCTGATTTTAAATATTTACATTTTATCAAATTCAGTCTTACCCATCAAAATATATGACCCTGAGAAAATTTGCCTTATTTTGGAAAATAGGAAAAAACAGCCCCTAAAAGTCGAAGACATCCGAAAATCACACCATCGCATTCAGTACATCAGAGAAGCCCACTGTAGAAGTTTCAAGCTACTATCTACAAAAATGCCGAACTTCGTATTTTTTGCCAGAATCCGATCACGGGTGCGTTTTTATTTTTTTTTTTTTTCCCAGGGGTGATCGCATCGACCTAGTGGTCCTAGAATGTTGTGAGAGGGCTGATTTTGACGGAAATTAAAAGTTCTAGTGTCCTTTTTAAGGAATCAAAAAAATCAGAAGGCACCTAGGTCCCCTACCACGCTCATTTTTTCCCAAAGTCAACGGATCAAAATTTTGAGATATCAATTTTGTTGAATATGGTTGAAAAACACGATAACTATGTCTTTGGGGACGACTTACTTCCCCACAGTTCCCTTGGGAGGGGCTGCAAGTTACAAACTTTGACCAGTGTTTCACCTGCATACAGTAATGGTTATTGGGAAGTGTACATACGTTTTCAGGGAGATTTTTTGGAGTGGGGAAGCTGGAGGGGAGGGAACTACGTGGAAAGATCTTTACTTGGAGGAATTTGTCATGGTGGAAGATAAATTCCATGAAGGGGTGCAGGATTTTCTAGCATTAAAAAAAACAATGAAAAAATAAATATGAAAAGTTTTTTCAACTGAAAGTAAGGAGCAGCATTAAAGCTTAAAACAAACAGAAATTATTTCTCACATGAGGGGTTCATTTCCTCCTAAATACCTCGCTCTTTACGCTAAAGTACTTTTAGTAATTTTAACTATTTATTCTACGGACTTAGTGATTCCGGGGTCATTCTTAAAGAATTGGGACACAATTTAAGCTTTAGTGTAAATAGCGAAGGATTAACAAGGGGGCCAACCCGCTCATATACATAATAAAAATATATGAAAATAGAAGTTCGTTACATAAAGGGTATTTCATACCCTTTGACTCTTCGGATGTGGGATCCACCTTCTTCTCCTCCAATAAATATTGCTGGAGCTACACTCCTGGGGCTCAAATGAATAAAATACGAATTTACACCAGTTTCTAATGCGTAGTACAAGAAAATTTTTAATAAAGAAAAGAAATCAAAGCTTTGCGAAAGATTTTATTCGTCTGAACTTTTATTTGTCCAACAAACGTGTTATAAGTTTTCAAGCAAGATCATACCGGATGCAAAATTTTCTACCAAAACCCTAGACAAGCAATAATAGAACAAATGTTTGCTGTTGCTTAATAATTTGCCCCCCCCCCCGCCTCTATATGAATATATGGAAAATAAATATTCCATTTCCCCATTACAAACTGCTTATACTCAGTATTATCATTTTGACAGAAATATTTGAATTCTCAGGAATATTCCACCTCCAATTTTCTTGTGATTAATTCACTAGGACAGATTTCAGCAATAACTTTGAATGCACAAAAATAGTAACCCTCTTGCAGAAAAAATCTCACCAAACTTTCAAATCCAATTTGAAAGTTATTTAAAAATCGGTGACAAAAATCGGTAGTGCTGATGATCTCATAAGACACAGAGTAAAATTATGACAAAATTACTGACATTAAAATTTCGATAGGTAATTTTCATGGTAAGATGCTCGTGAACAACAAAGCGCAAAAAGTAAGCAAGATATTTTAATTGGCAATTATTCAGCGTCATAAGAGAAAGTAATGTTATTAAAGCAATAAAACATCTTTTGTTTCCTATTGTTTATGTTCAACAATCTTCAAGGCTTTGCTTAAGCAGATATAACAGCTTAGTGCAACAACAGATCTAAGTACGTAATGTCAAACACATGTTCTGATTAATGTGACACTTCCACCTTTTTGTGAAGAAGAAATTAGGTATTATTGCGCAGCTTATTGCTCAGCTTCATGATCTATGAGTCCTCTTTTAGCAGTCGCGAAGACTATACTCTTAGCGCAGCAGATAAAAAGAGACCGTCGGTACCAAAATCTCCCGCCTGAAACACTTGAGAAAAGATTTGTGCCAGCACCCAGTCCTACTACCATAATACCGTCTCTTTGCTCAACTAGGGTTAGTTTAAGGTCCATGCCTAAACAGGGATGGACCCCGGCTAGTAAACCACCCATTTTCCTCAAGTTGGGCTTCAAGCAACACAGATCTGGCTTGCCTTGCTAAGGCTTTTCTTCCGAGAAGTCGGGAAGTCCTCACTCCACTCGAGCCACGCTTGTTACCTTTGCGTGGGGTAGACTATCGGAGCCAAAGAAAATTTTGAAAAAATCAGGCAAGGTTTGTACCATCAGCCCAGAATATATCCTCACAGATGCAATCAACTTGACCCGTTTTATCCCTTCAGTCAGTCCATTCACCTGACTTTGGCTACTTTTGGTACCCAGCTGCAAACACTGCCCCCTCATGGCTTCATAGAGCCTGGAAGAGGTTGATTTAGCCTCGCTAAGCTTTCCTGTTTAGGAAATGTACTTGTTCGGCACGAAAATCTATTTCTGTCTGCCTAGAGGGTAGACCAGCTGAGCCAACCCTATAAAGGTTTAAAGGAGTCAAGTAGGGTAGATCTCAATCTTCCATAATGTTTAGTTTGCCAAATTACCTATGTTTTTCATCCCGATAATTCCTCGTCCCTAACCCAGAACTAACCATTTCAGGATTATGATACAAATCCACGCCAGTAGCAACCAAGCAATTTTTTCTAAAAATACCAACTCAATTAATAGTATCAACAGGAAACTGCTATTAAAGTCAATGATTTCTTCACATTGTAATTTGCATTTTTGTTTTCTTTTTGAGATTTTCTACAGTATATATCTAGCCAGATTTAGAACAGGAATGTAAACCTAAAATTAGGATACTAGAAGTCAAGGTAATGACAGTTGTAAAGTATGAATCTGACACGTGGGTGCTTTGAGACGATGTGGAAGATGTTTGCAAGTACTAGTTTCGTCCGCTATTTATCATGTTACATGAACATCAACTTTTTTTTTTCAAAGATAGAAAGAGGAAGATTCCAACTTAAAACGCACTGAACAGGGCTGTTACCCCCATTAAAGATTACTCGCATATTGTAATATATTTTGCGCTTTACTGAAAATGCAAGGAAATGCAATGTGGTTAAAAATGTTTTCTTCTCAGATCTTTCAAAAGACAGAAAATGTAAATCAGGAGTGACATGACCAGGCACGTACGTAGAGAAATATCATCTTCTCCATAAACGTGAATATCTTTACGATTCCTTCTAAAATGTCTTACATTAATTTCAAACAATAAACCAATATTTTCTGTTGTTCTACAAAAATGCCGCCCTTGCCCCCCCCAAAAAAAAGGGTTTCTGTGTATATGCCGGAGCTTTGCAAGACAGCAGATCAAAATAGCCCAAATCTTTTTTTGTTGTAAGAGCTAAATATGTGGCAAGATTTTTTGACAAAACCAATTTTATGAAAACGAAATTATTATAACATTATGAACAAAGCCGAATAAAGATTTGTTTGCAAGACTACTTAGTGTAAAGAAATGGCGATTACAATGAGGTACATGCTATAATGTTGAATATTTCAGGAGACATAAATGTGTACTGTCTAGGATTGGACATTCTAGCTAGAAACTCTGAATGCCGATTTCAGCATACTTGATGTATTTTCAGTAAAACATACAATCTTCTGCAATACACGACAGACTTTTAGCGGTTAGAGCCTACTCTTTACCTTGGATAATCTAATTGCATTTCCAGTTGTAATTAAGGTGTTTAGTTCGTTATTGTAGCAGCGGTAATAGGTAAGTCGCTTTCTGCATATGGCGGTGACATGAAGGCATGACACAAAAAGAAAGAATCAGAGCATTAAAATCCTGACGACAGATTTAGCAGACAAGAAGAAGAGAAGAAAAGAGGTATATTCAAGCGTCATATTTTCATGGACGCGGGTCTTTATTCACACAACTCCCATCACTAAAGCTATATATATAATTGCAAATTTACTTCTAACTAGAAAATGTTGGTTATAGCAGGCTGCATTGGTCGTGTACAGCGAGACGATAACTACACAAATACTTGATCATGCTTTTGACATTACTTAATTAGGTGAGGTGTTGCACCTCATTGCCCAAAGATTAAACTAGACTTGCAGTCAGTGAATTGTGAGCTTGTTGAATACATAACGAATTAGTGTTAGATTGAATAGAATTACTAAATAGAAAGTAAATTTTTGCTGTTTTAGTTTTTCAGTTCCTGACTGACCCCTGTACGATAAATGTGATTCAATCCCGGGCTAGAAGGCTAGGTCAAATTCTTCGGATTAAGGATGACCGATTGCCAAAGATAGTCCTTGTTGGCTAGTCTTCTAGGGCCAAACGAAAAGCAGGTCGTCCTCGAGTGGAATGGGACGATGTAAGTAAATATTTAAGGGGAATGGGAACTTATTGGTGGTATGTAAAGGGGGAGGATTTGGGGACTTTCTTATAGCTGCCACACTCGAGTTCTTGGCCTGAGTAGAACCTATTTCTTTCTGCATTTCAGTATGTACTAGGTGATAATCAGCTTAGCGTGAGAGATAAAAACTACGATGTAGGTATATCTTAATTAAATATTTTATAAATAGAGTTGCTATTTTGTTAGGTAAGAAGCTATTTAAATAACATTTAACATAATGCGTTTAGGGTGGCCTGATTTCCATAAGTTTCTGTTGTAGTTTCCATAGTTTTGTTACTTAAGTATTACCTTTTCATCATGTTTAGGTATATTTCATTATGATTAACCTAACTTCACTTCTTGAGTGTGGTGACTATAAGACATAACTACCAGGACTTGATTATATTGGAATGGAGGAGGAGCGTGCGTAGCTGTGTTGGCCTCAGGCGGCTTGATGCTATAGTGAATTGTTAATAAGAGTAGCAGTAGCTCCTGAACTTCTGAATTTTCCTTTCTCCACAGCCTAATGTGCATATATCGAAAATCATAAAATTGACTAAGAGGAATATCAAGACGTATCCTTTGGCCCAACAATTTAAATTAATATAATATCCTAACAATTTAATTTTGTTCTCTATCGAACACCAATTCTAACGAATTCGGCCGCCCCCATTTCAAAAATAACTTCCAACGTACGGAACTACCTAAAACTATCCCTTTCCGGATACCAATATAGCCAATTTCTAAGAATTATGTGCAAGCTCATTAATACAAAAGCCCTTTTATTCGTCGATATTGTTCCTAAATTAGTAATCTAGAAATTGAAGTAACTTACCCTTCATAAATTCCAGGACTAGAGCAGAAGATTTAAGCATTATAATCGTTCACTTTATAAAAAGCAACTGTAAAGTGTAGCAATATTTTCCTTATCCATAAACTGAAAACACCTGTACCACGTCAAGTGTTTAATGCTACTGCACGATAACTCTTATGGATAAATTCATAAAGGAAAGGGTTAACCTTAAAGGTGCCTTAAAATCAAGAATTGCTTTTTCAATTGCAGGAAGCAATCCATTAACTGCCAGACTGATTATTTAAGAGACACAGGAAAAGGTGCTAAGGAGTTTAAAAACGTTCAGTTTGGCTAAGACAATTAAGCATAGACATCATGGTACCTCGAAACAAGCACGTGAGCAGGAATTTACTTCGGAGGAGGCGGGGGATTAAATTCATCAAATCAGACAAACTTAAGGCAACACTGTTGGCTATTACAAGGCGTTTAAATGTGTCCTAAAATTCCTGTTTCACGTTATGAGATTCTTTCCATGTTGTGCCATCGTTTCGATCTGTCCCCATTCAAAGAAAATACATGTTGTATCCTATGCGTTCCAGTATTTGAACGACAATGGTAAATAACGTATTTTGTTAGGATTAAATTTTGATTTAACCAGAGCCACAGGTGTAAATTTATCTCTTCTTTTTACAGAGGCCCTCTTTCAAATGATCAGGGGTAGCCTGGGGCCAACACAGTTAAAATGACAAATCGGACCACAGTGCTCGGGCTTTCAAGCGTATATGGTAAATATTTCCATAATGGGCGTGACCAAATTTTGGACACGAGTCCGACTGTTTAGTGCAATGACTACAATCACTTTTACAGTTGCGATGATCCATGACTTGACCATAGCAGAAACGGGTGACTGAGAAAAAAACATTTTTTTTTGCAAAGAACCCGAGGCTCCCATGTGAAACATATCTCGATTTAAACAAGGGAACTTTGGTTCAATTTTGAGCTGCTTGATAATTTTTGACTACGTGCTTTTGATCTCGTAAGGCCTTTCGTGCCTAAATTTTGGGTAATTCAGCAGGTAAGATAAGACATAGGCCTAAGTGGCATTCCAAAACATTTTTGAAGAAAAGTAAATTTTCAGGTTTTCTATGCGAAGCTTGGCTTGTGTGAGTGTCCATGGGTGAAACTGAAATCCAAAGCTATTTTAAAGCTTATATTCATCTTCAACAGGTTCGTATAGATAGTAAAAGATCTTTAAAAATCCTTCGAAATCAAAAAAAAGTATTTCCATTTGGGCTAAAATCAGGTCTTGTACGATTTTGGGGCATTTCCTGAACTAGGATTGTTGAGGAGTTTCGGTATGTTATTCCCCAGATTTTTCTAAATATTTTTTCGCAGAAGCCACTTAAGTTGTAATTTATTCCAGGTTTGACCATTTTTCCACGTAGAATGACTAGCCCAATGCCTTGGTACAATTACTGGTAAAGATGGTGGATGCACTGAAGATATAAAAAGAAGAGCAGCCAGGGTACTGATTTTTTATTTTATTTTATTTTTTATTTTTTGTTGAAACTTTTTGGAAGAACAAGAAGACAATTCTACGACCTAAGATTAAAATGCTGAAATCAACGCTAACAACAGTTATCAAGCATGGTTCCGAAACGTGGGTGCTTCGAAAGTAACGTGAAGGGGAACAGAATGCAAGACTGTGCTTTTAGGCCATCCATCTGTGACCTAACGAGAAGCAAGTCGCAACCAAATAGGACAGGAGGAGGTTATAAGAAAGGATTTTAAGGACATAGTAACTTCATGGGGGGGGGGGGTCAAAATTGAAGCTTCGGGTGGATTAGGGTGGACTAGGAGCGTACCCAGCTATATGGTCTTCAGGCAGCTTCGTAGTACATTAACTTGTTAGTATTAGTATTGGTAGTATTCTGGCATTTTACCAAAGAAATTTGGAACATATCCAAAAGCTACGGAAAAATCTCGAGTTATTCCAGCAGAAATACCGGGTGGTCTTTGGTTTCAGATTAATGCCTGCGCAAAGGGATATCGCAAAGGAGGATGGAAGTGCTGCACTTCCACCAACCCTTGAAGCTCATTAGGCTGAATATGTGAGAAATGGGTCAAATATATCTCTACTTGGTAATTCTTAGGAATTCTGCCAGACTTTGGCTCGAGAAATTCAATTGCTTTTACCTCAGAAGCAAGCCTCACATTTGTTGCTCCCATTCTGAATTTATTCTGGAAAAATAGTTATAAATAAAACAGCTTAAAAAACTCAAAATAGTTTGCATTTTAAGCCTCAACTGATTTCCTTAAGACTGGATATCACAGTCAATACAGCAGCGTTGTCAAGTTTCTAATGCATATTTTTCCTGCCTTATAATGTATAGTCTATCAATCACAAATTAAAGATTTTAAGTCCCTTGTTACTACCTAGTTCAAAAACCGATCGGAGGGCTACCAGCCACCACTTGAGCCTCCATGCCCTGGGTGACCCAAAGCTCCATATGGCATTAGATCCAAGTTTCAAGATAGCAATTTCATTCCGAACAATTAAAAGGGTTCGATTCGAGGATCGAAATGATAAGTGCAGGCATGTGGGTACGGGTCCCGAATTTTAAAAATGGTCCTTGTAAAGCAGGCAATAAACTTGGACAATTTACCCTCCTATACTTTTCCTGAAGAAATTCAGTATACTAAAAACTTGTACAAGTTTACTCTTGGTTTGCGAAGGAGATTCTCCTCCCCCCCCCCCACCTGACTGGAAGTAAAAGTATGGTTGGGGCCAGGTTTTAGCATCAAGGAGAGGATACCTTAATTGTTATGGAGGAAGGCAAAGACTGCATAAAACCACTTTTTATACCCATTTTCTGAATTCTATTAATCTTTCTGAATTCCATTCAATCAATCAAATTGTAAATTTTGATTGAATAGTATCTTTGCATAACTTTGGGTAGACATCAAGGGTCAAAAATCCGTGTCAAAAATTTGTTTATATTTTTGTTATTTATGAGTCGGGCAAAAATATCGGGGGGAGTCAAACCGGTGACCTCCTTGACAAGAGCTTAGTAGGCATACATAAGGACCACTCCGCATCCATTTGGTGTTTTAGCAGTGTTGTATGCTGCGAGGATTGAATAAAAAAAAGGAAAATTCATCTAGATAACGAAAAAAAGAAAAAAAACACACTTGTTATTCTCTGATCTAAAAACTTGGCAAAATGTACGTGAATTCCCTGTCGATATACGAGAAAGAAAATTGAGTCAGATCAGAAAATGTCTTATGCAAGCTTTCCTCCTTTGGATGAATCGTCATTGCAAAAAGATTTGATCTGGCAAAATATCAAGGTACAAACGATTACATTAGCTTTTAAGCAAACCATATTAAAGAAAAGTATGTATCATCTTGGAATAGATTGGGGATTTTTCTCTATTTTACGGATAATATGGAGGAAGAAGATAATTGAAAATTCAGAATGATATTTTGGATTTATTTTTTCGTACTTTACTGGGGAATTTAACGAGAAAGATACAGTACTGATTACCACAGCACATCTTTATGCTCCATCCCCACAGTACTGATGAAAGTAAAAACGGCCATGCCAGGAAAACTGTTTTTATTTTCTTTCATGTGGTCTGCGCTTTTTTTTATGTACCTGTGTATATACACAGGTAGGCTACATTTTGTTTCGTTCTAGGAAAAAAAAATGTAAAATCGCGGAAAAATACAAAAAATCCAGATTTGTGGTATGAAAAACACATTTCTTCATTGAATGTCATTCTTTTCCCTTGAAGTTGACCCCTTTGATATCGAGATTTTGTGCGCCGGTGCCTGTTGTCATTATTCTTGAGAGTTCATATTTATAACGTCTAACTTTTGGTTTTATTTCGTCCAAGTCTTCTTTATTGGATTGGAACCAAAGATCCTAGGTCAAACACCTGTAATTGCAATTACTTGATTTTCTGGATATCTACATCTAGCTCAGCAAAATATTTTACTGTTGTTTATCATAAGGCAAACTGATTTATTTTTGAAGACCTTATTGTCTTTCCAGGACGTACAAATAGCATTTCAATAGGGATAAATCCTTGACGACAATGAAACAATGAAAAGAATCTCGGGATATTTCGGTCACATATAAAGTGGTATTTTCTTCTTCGTGCGTATGGGGATAGTTTAACCAAACAAGTATAAAACTACGCCAAAAAATGACACGCAAACATTATAAATTTGTTTGTCTGCTGATGACGGCCACATATGTGATTGAAAAATCCAGAGCTTTTTCTTAGATTTTATTAATGTTTTATTGTCAAATAACAGGATTTGTCCCTATTGAACTGTTACTTGTAAGGGAAACTGAAGTGATATATCAGAGTTAATTTGATTAAATGCGATAAACGAGAAATAAACATGCACACAATTAGTATCAATAAGTAGAGACAAAAAAAAAAAACAGTTTCGGTTTCTCTTTTAGGGGAGAAGGCAAAAGCAAAATTTGCTTTGCTCGGATGGAGCTAGGGCCTTTGAGCTTCGCTAATCTTGACGTTTTTTCCATGTACCATAAATCAAAATCAAAATGAGACTGTCTTAGTTCCGGAATCGAGCTTCTTAGGGATCAAGTAATGTCTGAACCTTGCAAAACAGACATAATTACTCCAAGACTGTACCTCCCTTTTTTTAGCTATAGGGTTTAATACTTTTGGTAAAGACTTATTATATGCTTTTGCACTAAAACGATCCCAGTAGACATATGAAAAAAAAATAGACAAATAAAACACATTATAATCCAAGAAGGGGGACCAGAAAAGAGCAAAAAAGAATTTATTGTTCAAGCAGCTTGATATGCTCTGACCGTAAGATCTCTAACCGTAAGATCCCTGACCGTAAGATCCCTAGGATCCCTAATGTATGAGCAAATGTATAGACAGGGGCACGGGCTTACTTGAAAATTAGGGTTAAAAAAAAATACAGAAAAAAATTCTGCTCGGCTTGAGAGTATTATCCTTCAGTCCAAGGACTGATTTCACGGGGCTCATGTGGACCAAGGTCTACATGAAGCACCATGGACAAAAAAAGTATAGAAAAAAACAAGATAGTTTATCCAAAAATAAGACCTGAGAATTGACCAAAAAAATTATTTTTTCTCCCTAACGGTTTGCAACTATAAGTACTTGGGCTAAGGGGACTTTATGTAAAAATGTCGGTCGGAGGCAAAAACCTAACTCCGAAGGGACATGATTTGGCTCAAAAGTGCAATGATGGAAAATAGATTGTCGGGTAATTACAATAAAAAAAAGTTCTTATCGCAAAAGAACATTTTGTTGTTTTTTTAACCTACACTGGGCCTTGGGCATGATTTTCCTTTAGAGAAAATTACCTTGCAAATGAAAACGAAATTTATCTATTGAAAAAGACACCTTAGTGATAAGTGACAATCCGAAGTTAAACAAGAGCTAAGAGCTCATATGGCACTTGTGACGAGGTCGGAAGAGCCAAGAGCTCATTTGGTATGAACTCAAGCAAAATTCTAAGAATCAATAGATTGCTTTAAAAGGAAAATCAGAGGCTTAATGCCGGTCGGGATTTAAAATAAGAGCTCTGAGTCACGAGTCCTTCTAAATATCAAAATTCATTAAGATCCGATCACCCACTCGTAAGTTAAAAATACCTCAATTTTTCTAATTTTTCCTCTCCCTTCAGCCCCTCAGATGGTCGAATCTGGGAAAACGACTTTATGAAGGCATTTTGTGCAGCTCCCTGACACGCCTGCCAATTTTCATCGTCCTATTACGTCCAGAAGCACCAAAATCACCAAAGCACTGAAGTCCACCACCTAACTCCACCAAAGAGAGCGGATCCAGTCCAGTTACGTCAATCACGTATCTACGACATTTATAAGCGTTTTCCAAGGTTTTCGGTTTCCCCCTCCAACTCCCCCCAATGTCAAAAGATCTGGTCGAGATTTGAAATAAGAGCTCTGAGAAATGAGTTCCTTTTAAATATCAAATTTCATTAAGATCCGGTCACCCGTACTTAAGCTAAAAATACCTCAATTTTTCTGATTTTTCCAAATTAACAACCCCCAGCTGCCTCAAAGAGAACGGATCCATACAAATTATGTCAATCTCGTATCTATAACTTGTGCTTATTCTTCCCATCAAGTTTCATCCAGATCTCTCCACTCTAAGGGTTTTCCAAGATTTCCGGTTTCCAAGATTTCTGTTTCCCCCTCTAACCCTCTGTGTCCCCAGATCCGATTCGAATTGAACATGGAGCATCCGAGACATAAGATCCTTCTAGATATCAAATTTCATTAAAATCTGATCACCCGTTCGTAAGTTAAAAACACCTCCTTTTTTCTAATTTTTCCGAATTACTCCCCCCCCCCAACTCCACCAAAGAGAGCGGATCCGGTCTGGTTGTGTCAGTCACCTATCTTGGACTTGTGCGTTTATCCTTTCCACCAAGTTTCATCCTGATCTCTCCGCTTTAAACGTTTTCCAAGATTTCCGTCCCCCCTCCCCTAATGACACTGGATCCGGTCGAAATTTAAAATAAGAGATTTGAGTTTCGAGGTCCTTCTAATATGAAATTTCATTAAGATACGATAACTCTTTCGTAAGTCAAAAATGCCTCATTTTTTCTACTTTTTAGAATTAACCCTTCCCCCAGCTCCTCCAAAGAGAGCTGATCCGTTCCAGTCATGTCAATCCCGTATCTAGGATTTGGCCTTATTTTTCCCACCAAGTTTCATCCCGATCCCTCCACTCTAAGCATTTTCCAAGAATTTAGGTTCCACCACCCAACTTCCCCTTCACCGGATCCGGTCGGGATTTAAAATAAGAGCTCTGAGACACGATATCCTTCTAAACATCAAATTTCATTAAGATCCGATCACTCCTTCGTAAGTTAAAAATACCCCATTCTATTTAATTTTTCAGAATTAACCCTCCTCCCCCAACTCCCCCAAAGAGAGATAATCCGTTCCGGTTATTTTAATCACGTATCTAGTACTTACGATTATTTTTACCACCAAGTTTCATCCCGATCCCTCAACTCTAAGCGTTTTTCGAGATTTCAGGTTCCCCCTCAATCCCCCCCAATGTCACCAGATCCAGTCGGGATTTAAAATAAGGGCTCTGAGACACGATATTCTTCCAAATTTCGAATTTCATTAGGATCCAATCACTCCTTCGTAAGTTATAAATACCTCATTTTTTCTAATTTTCAGAATTAACCCCCCCCCCCCCAACTCCCCAAAACAGAGCATATCCGCTCTAGTTATGTCAATCACGTATATAGGACTTCTGGGTTATTTTTACCTCCAAGTTTCTTTCCGATCCCTCCATTCTAAGCGTTTTCCAAGATTTTAGGCCCCCCCAACTCCCCACAATGTGACCGGATCTGGTCGGGATTTAAAATAAGAGCTCTGAGATACGATATCCTTCCAAACATCAATTTTCATTAAGATCCCATCACCCGTTCGTAAGTTAAAAATACTTCATTTTTTCTATTTTTTCCGAATTAAACCCGCGTTTAATTCGTTAATACTAAGTGCCATAAAAATGGCTGAATTTGCGTTCCAAGTCAACAATCAATTCTTCTTGCGAGTCCAAATATTTGAGGATGCGAGAAACAATCAGAAAAATTAATAGACTAAAAAAAAGAATTGGGCATCAGAGACTAGATGAAAAATAAAGCTCAAAATTTGAAACACACAAATTAAACAAGAGCTAAGAGCTCATATGGCACTTGTGACGAGGCAAGAAGAGCTAAGAGCCAAGAGATCATATGGTATGAGCTCTAGCAAAATTCTATAAATCAATAGATTGATTTAAAAAGGAAAATAAGAGGCTTAATGCCGGTCAAGATTTAAAATAAGAGCTCTGAGTCACAAAGTCCTTCTAAATATCAAAATTCATTAAGATCCGATCACCCATTTGTAAGTTATAAATACCTAATTTTTTCTATTTTTTCCTCTCCCTTTTACCCCCCAGATGGTCGAATCTGGGAAAACGACTTTATCAAGTCAAATTGTGAAGCTCCCTGACACGCCTGCCAATTTTCATCGTCCTATTACGTCCAGAAGCACCAAAATCACCAAAGCACTGAACCCCTCCCCTCAACTCCCCCCAAAAAAAGCGAATCCAGTATGGTTCAGTCAATCACGTATCAAGGACATTTATTTATTCTATCCACCAAGCTTCATCCCGATTCCTACACTCCAAGTGTTTTTCCAAGATTTCCCCCTGCAACTCCCCCCAATGTCAAAAGATCTGGTCGGGATTTGAAATAAGAGCTCTGAGACATGAATTCCTTCTAAATATCAAATTTCATTACGATCCGATCACCTGTTCGTAAAATAAAAATACCCCAATTTTCACGTTTTTCAAGAATTCCGGTTTCCCCCTCCAACTCCCCCGAATGTCACAGGATCTGATCGGTATTTAAAATTAGAGCTTTAAAGCGCAAGATCCTTCTAAATATCAAATTTGATTAAGATCTGGTCACCCTTTCGTAAGTTACAAATGCCTCAATTTTCAAAATTACCCACCTCCCCAACTCCACCAAAGAGAGCTGATCCGGTCCAGTTATGTCAGTCACGTATCTTAGACAGGTTTTGATTCTTCCCATCCAGTTTCATCCTGATCTCACCTCTTACGTATTTTCTAAGATTTCTGGTTCCCCTCAACTGCCCCCCCTCCAATTACGCTGGATCCGTTTGAGATTTAAAATAAGAGATCTGAGTTACGAGATCCTTCTAAATATGAAGTTTCATGAAGATCCAATCACTCCTTCGTAAGTTAAAAATACGTCATTTTTTCTTATTTTTCAGAATTATCCCCCCCCCCCGCAATTGAGCGGATCCGTTCCAATTATGTAAATCACTTATGCAAGACTTCTGCTTATTTTTCCAACCAAGTTTCATCCCAATCCCTCCAATCTAAGTGTTTTCCATCATTTTAGGTTTCCCCACCCCAAACTTCCCCCAATGTCACCAGATCCGGTCAGGATTTAAAATAAGAGCTTTGAGACACGATATCCTTCTAATATCAAATTTCATGGAGATCCAATCCCCCGTTCGTAAGTTAAAAATACCTCCTTTTTTCTAATTTTTCAGAATTAACCCCCTCCCCGAACTACCCCAAAGAGAGCGGATCCGTTCTGGTTATGTCAATCAAGTATATAGGACTCGTGTTTTTTCCCCACAAGTTTCATCCCGATCCCTCCACTCTAAGTGTTTTCCAAGTTTTAGGTTTCCCCCTCCCAACTCCCCCTCCAATGTCACCAGATCCGGTCGGGTTTAAAATAAGAGTTCTGAGCCACGATATCCTTCTAAATATCAAATTTCATTGAGATCCGATCACCCGTTGGTTAGTTAAAAATACCTCATTTTTTTCAATTTTTCAGAAATACTCCCCCCCCCCAACTACCCCAAAGAGAGCGGATTCGTTCCGTTTATGTCAATAGTCTATCTAGGACTTGTGTTTAATTTTCCCACCATGTTTCATCCCGATCCCTCCACTCTAAGTGTTTTCCAAATTTTAGGTTTCCCCCTCCCAACTCCCCGCCCCCATCACCAGATCCGGTCGGGATTTAAAATAAGAGCTCTAAGACACGATATCCTTCTAAACATTAAATTTCATTGAGATCCGATCACCCGTTCGTTAGTTAAAAATACCTCATTTTTTTCAATTTTTCAGAAATACTCCCCCCCCCCCAACTACCTCAAAGAGAGCGGATCCGTTCCGTTTATGTCAATCATATATCTAGGACTTGTGTTTAATTTTCCCACCATGTTTCATCCCGATCCCTCCACTCTAAGTGTTTTCCAAGTTTTAGGTTTCCCCCTCCCAACTCCCCGCCCCCATCACCAGATCCGGTTGGGATTTAAAATAAGAGCTCTAAGACACGATATCCTTCTAAACATTAAATTTCATTGAGATCCGATCACCCGTTCGTAAGTTGAAAATACCTCATTTTTCTAATTTTTAAGAATTACTCCCCCCCCCCAAAAAAAAACTACCCCAAAGAGAACGAATCAGTTCTGATTATGTCAATCATGTATCTGGGATTTGCGCTTATTTTTCCCATCAAGTTTCATCCCGATCCCTCCACTCTAAGTGTTTTCCAAGATTTTAGGTTTCCCCCGTCCAACTCCCCCCAATGTCATCAGACCCGGTCGGGATTTAAAATAAGAGTTCTGAGACACAATATCATTCCAAACATTAAATTTAATTAAGATCCAATCACCCGCTCATAAGTTAAAAATACTTCATTTTTTCTATTTTTTCCGAATTAACCGCCCCCCCCCCAGATGGTCGGATCGGGAAAACGACTGTTTCTAATTTAATCAGGTCCGGTCCCTGATACGCTTGCCAAATTGCATCGTCCTAGCTTACCTGGAAGTGCCTAAAGTAGCAAAACCGGAACTTTAGGTTTTCCCCCTCCAACTCCCCCCAATGTCATCAGATCCTGTCGGGATTTTAAATAATAGCTCTGAGACAAAATATCATTCCAAACATCAAATTTTATTAAGATCCAATCACCCGCTCATAAGTTAAAAATACTTCATTTTTTCTTTTTTTGCGAATTAACCGGGCCCCCACTCCCCCCAGATGGTCAAATCGGGAAAACGACTATTTCTAATTTAATCTGGTCCGGTCCCTGATACGCTTGCCAAATTTCATCGTCCTAGCTTACCTGGAAGTGCCTAAAGTAGCAAAACCGGGACCGACAGACAGACCGACAGACAGACAGACCGACAGACAGACAGACAGACCGACAGAATTGGCGATTGCTATATGTCACTTGGTTAATACCAAGTGCCATAATAATGGAGATCTACTGGAGTTGTGAAATTGGAGGAAAGTTTCCTCAATGTGGGTATCGAAAATGTTGGACCGGTCAAAACCCAAGCAAATTTTATTCCGTTCTCTCTTCCTTACAAGGTGGTAAAAGGTGCAACTTCAAAGAAAAAGGAGCATTGGTTGCATTTCTCTTTTCAAATGGCACTGAGTGACGAATGGGTCCCGGGGTGGGGTATGTCTTGTACGATTTTGAACCATTATTTGTAAGTCCTCAGGCCAAAAGAGCCCCAATCAACAAATAATTGAAAAATCTGGTTCCTAAAAAAAAGTCCTAAAAAAACAACATCCTGACTTTATGGTTTCTTCTCGTTTAAAACGTTACACTAAAAAAAAAATCCCTGCCAGGATCTACCAATTTGAGACCATAAGATCCGCAGGGTCGAATCATAGGACTAGTTGCGGATTTATCTTGACCAACTTCCATCATTTCGGATTCATATTGACCGTTTACATGTAAAACTTGTTCTGAGTCTAAGCATCTTGTAAAAACACTTTTCTATTTTCAGTTTAAAAATACTCATTGGTTGCATATTATTGTATAGTCATATCTAAATATTGTATGGACATTTATATATAAACTATAAATTGGCCTACTTCAGAAAAAACAATGAGAACACTTAAAAACCTGTACATTGACCATTTAAAACTCAAAACTGCATCAACAAACAGTTCGTGGTAACGAACTGTAAGTAAGGAGCGACTCGGCTCATTAGTAGCCAAAACTCTAAAAAACAGAATTTAAGATCAACAGATACATCAAAAGAATCAGCATATTATGCTGATTCCAAATATATGAGAGTACTGTTACATGATGGGTAACATCAAGTTTAGTGTTACCCATCACAAGTTACGAGCCCAAGAACATTTGCCTCATTTTTGAAAAAAAGGGGAAAACATCAACTAAAACTAAATGAATCATACTGAAAATTGCAACGGATGCGTGTTTATTTTTTTCAGAGGTGATTGTATCAAACAATGATCCTAGAAGATGTATTCAGATAGAAGATGCGTGAGAAGGTGCATTTGAACGTAAATTAAAAGTTCTAGTGCCATTTTTAAGTGACCAAAAAGATTGGAGGCCAAATAACTGGGCCCTCTGCCACGACCATGTTTTCCCCAAAATTAACTGATCAGAAGCATGGGATAACCATTTTTTTTCAGTATAGTTGAAAGATCAAAAAATTTTGTCTCTAGGTGTAAAATGACCCCCACAGTCCGCGGGGAGAAGCCTGTAAGTTATGAAATTCGTCCTTTGTTTACGTATATTATTTGTTATGGGGAAGGATACAGACATTTTTTTGGAGGGTGGAGGTTCTTGAGGCGTATTTCTATAGGGAGAACCTTCCTCAGGGAGGGAATTTCCGGGGGGTTTAATAGTCCAGGGGAAACGTAACGCTGGGAGGGTTGACAGAATTACTATACAAAATTCATTTTAATTGTCTTACATTCTCTTTGCCAGGTTTGTCATGCGGATACGTTCCGGGGGAAATATCCAGGCGCTTTTCTGCGTGTTTTAATTTTTGGGAAATAATTTACGCGGAAGGGGGCATTTTTGTAGTGATCGAGAAACCGATTAGAGATTAACGTCGTATTCAAATGAAAGATTGCGAGGGAGAATTTTTCAGGCTGAACCGTCCGCAAGCAATTTTACACGGAGTGGGGATTCTTAGCGAGGAGGCAACTGTCTAGAGGGAGTTTGACGGAGGGGGGTGCACTTTACGTTGGATGAAATTTCCAGGGAGGATTTTTGCGTGAGGGGGAGGGATATACAGAGGGTGAGCCAGACTTACCGGCATTATTTGAAAAACAAACAAAAATCATTCCATATATGAAGGGCTGCCCCCTCCTCAATACCTTGCTCCTTATGCTAGTTTGACTGTTTGTCTCAATTATTAAGAGTGTCTACCGAAACACGGGGACAGTTTAATTAGAATATGAATCTTTTTAAAAGTTCTTACAGCTTTATCGTAAAGAGCAAGGTATTGAGGATGGGGCAACCGTTCATATACGGAATAAATCTGCCAAAATTAACGTACAAATTTGTTTTGATTTTTCATATACGGGGAGCCAAATTCGAACCTATATTAGTTGAAAAAACGATCAGAAATTAAATAAAAACAAGTATTTTTAAGTGGAAAAAAGGAGCAACATTAAAACTTAAAACGAACAGAAATTACTCCGTATGTGAAAGGGACTGTCCACTCCACAACGCCTCGCTCTTCACGCTAAAGTTTTTATTGTTTTCAAAAGTATGCTTGTGACAAAGAGTCAAACTTTAGCATAAAGAGTTAGGCGTTGAGGAGGGGACAGCCCCTTTTATATACGGAACAACTTCTGTTCGTTTTAAGTTTTAATGCCGTTCCTTACTTTCACTTAAAAAAAACTTGTTTTTTTATATAGTTAACCAAAGATAGAGACGTTGTTTTCTTTCTTGAATAAACTTGAAATATATGAGATGTGAATATGTCAATACGGTATTTTAAAATACAAAAGCAAAAAATTAAATTAAACTACCACAATAAAGGAATAAGCAACAATGGAAGGGGAAAGGGAAGGGAGAGATCAATGACTTTCGGAAGGTATACATGCAGTATGACACGATGTGGTAACAACACGGCTGTAATAAGATATGAGACAAGCTTAAAATACATCTGAAGTTGAAAAACTCTAGAAAGGGTAGAAAAAAGGGAAGTGGAAAGTCAAAAAGAAATCAAACAATAAGGATCGAAAGAGAAAAATCGAGGAGAGAGATAAATAATACGATTAAACAATAATGAATAATCCCATGTTTTTTTTCTGCCTACATTCAGTTGCACTTGGAAAAAGGTTTCATACCCAGTAAGTTTAAGCTAATTAGAGAAATTTAAAATTTTCGGTGCAAATTTGGAAATTACACAGGAAAAGATATTATTTTTTCTCATTCGATTAGAATTTTCGGCCCCTCATCAAGCATTACAAAAAAAGGCAAAGTTTATTGTTTCTCATACGATTATTGGCATAAGCTTAGAGAATACTAATATTCTATAGTTCTAGCTCAAATGAACTAATTCGGGATACTTTCTTACATTAGTAGAATAATAAAATTTGCAGGAAAACAGCACTTTAATGTGGCACGGTTTAATTCGTGACTAGGGGAAC
This sequence comes from Artemia franciscana, assembly GCF_032884065.1. Taxonomy (NCBI): domain Eukaryota; kingdom Metazoa; phylum Arthropoda; class Branchiopoda; order Anostraca; family Artemiidae; genus Artemia; species Artemia franciscana. Next base: position 20,143,013 of record NC_088879.1, on the reverse strand, counting down.
CGTAGATCTCCATTTAAAGGGACTTTAAAACTCTATTAAAGAATTGATTTGAGCGCTCTTTATTTCGATTTGAAAACCTTTTTACGGAATTTTAGGCACTTCAGAATGTCTCAAAAGGCCTTCAAAATGTCAAAAAAAGCAAAAAAGAAATACAAATTAAAGACGAAAAAATATTAAAATAGATCAAATGTTTTGCTAAAGGTTAAAACTTAAGAATCATATCTAACATACAAGGAAGGGGTTGCTCTATTTTTAGAAGGTAATTTTTGTATGTTCTAGAAGGCTTTAAATCTACAGGGGAAATATATAAAACCATTGGTTGAAAGGAGTAAGGAAAAGGCTTATTCAAGAAAATCATGAATACATTGTACGGTTCATCTCGTTCTCGTCGGATTACAAAGGTTCTCAGACCAAATTGGAAGCAAGTACAAGATTTATCGATTAAAAGCTATGATTGTCATGCAGTATTATATTTTTGATGTTGCGGGTATAATTATACCGAATTTCTCTGCATTTATGTTGAATGACTTTATAAGGGAAAATAACCCTTTCCTACCAGCATAATGTTGATTTCAGTGCCCTAAGACCAAAGTGTTTCAGTAGGTTTTGTAAATTTGTTTTTATTAATAGGACTTGTATGCATAATAAAAAGACCTTGTCTTACAAAGCCATTTGAGAATCAAAACAGAGTCTTGTCTAGCTCACGTTAGAAAATTAATAGCAATATAGCAAGTAGGTTTGCCTAATAGATCCATAAGCAGTAACATTGTTGGATTCTAGTGCGCTCTCGGGAAGAATGGGTTGGAAACACAAAACTCATAGTTTTATCGATCTAGAAACCTCTGCAGAGAATTCTCCGTGCGGGAAACAGGTTATTTCATAGAATTTATTTCCAGGAGCATAACATTAGGAAATATTTACTAATCCAGGTGGCTAAGGCAGCATTCCGTTGGTCTTACGTTCAATTCCTACAGCGGACAAAAAACTTTGATGACGGATTATAAGGGTTCCTTGAGGAAAAAATCTTGAAGAAAATGTCTCCAAGAAAAAATATCTTAAAACAAAACCAATTCTTGATAAAAAAAAATCTCGAATAAAAAATATCTCGAAGAAAAAGACCTCGAAGAAAAAAACACACCTTTAAGAAAAAAAATATTTTTAAGGAAAAAATTTCTCGAAGAAAAAAGAAATATCGAGCGAAATCGAAATCTCGAAGAAAAAGAAATATCTCGAAGAAATTGTCTTGAAGAAAAAACACCTCGAAAGAAAAAAACACTTTGAAGAAAAAAAGCCTTCAAGAAAAATAAAACGCCATCTCCTAAAGTGTTACCTAACCCCCAAGTGTGCGCCGTCCTCATTTACAACGAGGGGCTCCCCACTTGACTGGTGGGCACTGAGCTCTAGCACAACACAAGATATTACGTCATCCTCAATAAATTAAACAAGTCGCGCGAGATTACGTCATCCCCAGTTACAGCTGTACTATAATATTATGTAAGACCTAGGTGCGCTTAATAACGTCTCGAGAAATTAACAACTTCAATAGTATAACTCTCTCTCTCTCTCTCTCTCTATATATATATATATATATATATATATATATATATATATATATATATATATATATATATATATATATATATATATATATATATATATATATATATATATATATATATATATATATATATATATATATATATATATATATATATATATATATATATATATATATATATATATATATATATATATATATATATATATATATATATATATATATATATATATATATATATATATATATATATATATATATATATATATATATATATATATATATATATATATATATATATATATATATATATATATATATATATATATATATATATATATATATATATATATATTTATATATATATTTAAATTTATTATATATATACTATCGGCCATAGTTCACTCTATACTGTGGTTGCAGCTACTGCTGCAAGCACAGTACCATTCAAGTCAATTGTGCAAATAAACATTACCTTGACATTCAAAAATTTGTTTTTATTATTTGTACTGTTGGCAACAAGTTTAGATAATTCAACACAACTATAATTTTCCAGATGTTTGCAAAAAGATTTACGATTCAGAACAAAAAGTTCAAATCGTCGGTTGCACAAAATTAACATCCATGTAGCAATAAATTAGGCGGGGTAGAATATATATTGGTAATTTTATGGTAATTTTTGCTTTAAAAAAAAAAATATGAAGTAGGAAAGATCACATTTTACTTGTCGTACAGTAAGCGGGAAGAATAAGAAACTTAATCAGATTTTTTCTTTTTTTTTTAACCAGACTTTATTACTCAATTCTCTTAAATTTTCGTTTTTTTTTTACTGATAATACCGATTCTAGCTATTATGTAACTCTGATTAGCCTAAAGAATAATTTATATGGATAATTGGAAAATTGTATGACAGAAAGCTTAAGTATCACCATACTAAGCATGCTTTCTTTACTATAGTGAGCGGGCACAGAAGGCAAGGAAAAACAGGAGCACATAGTATTGGACAAAAATACGAACACGAGTCTTGACCAAGGAAGAGGAGCAAACAGAGAAGTTTCATTCATTCTGAGCCTGATGCTTCGTAAAGAGTATTTTCTATCGAATTCATTTAAAAAAAAATCCACAAAAGAAGTTTTCAAAGAGAAAAAAAGAGCTATATTAAACCAATGATGAGTAGAAATAAAGCCAAATAATTTTCCAAGTGTAAAACCACCATAAATAACCATCAATAAATAAATAAAACCTAAAACGAACAGAAATTACAATAACCAAGTCAAACTCAAAACAAGCAGATACAACCACAAAGTGTAGTAGGGCTACCACCTACTGCTCCTTCTAAAGAGCAGGAAATAGTTTGCATATAATGGAAAACATCCTTTATTCTGAGCTTTATGTTTTTATTTCTCATAACATCAAAAAAAGAAAAAAACTTACCATCATAACCAAGATTACTGAACAAAAAAAAAAAACAACAAACAAATAAATGTAAATTGACAATTTCCTATACATATTGATATTCATTACTAAAAGTCATAGTAATTTTTGGTTTGTCAAAGCTAAAAAAGAGAAAGCATGTAAAATATATTTCTTTTATTATCATACTGCCTTTTGGTAAATTCATCATATCCTTCATTCTTTCCCTGAAAGTTCCAACTTAATACTCTAAGTCATTCCTGCGATTTGCTCTTTTGACAACGTGCATGCATATAGTGTGTTTTGATTTAGTTTGACACTCTCTTCAACATTCCCTAAAAGCTTCACCTCAATACCCTTGACCTTCTAGGCTCAAACATACCCACCTTTCCTAATAACAGATACTATATGTAAACAACTATAGAATCGCATAACTTAAAGCCCTTGAACCAAGGGCTATGGGAGGAATGTCATCCCCAGAGCCACAGTTACTAGGCCTTTCAACTATGCTGAAAAAAGGCTATCTCAAAATTTTGAACAAATATCTTTGGGGTAAAGGTGCGTGGAAGGGCAGCTGATTCTCCAATCACAAGTAATGTTAAAAAGGACACTAAAATGCCTAATCGACTGAGCCCTTCCGAAGTTTCTGCGACAACTCCTTACATGTGAAGTGCCTTGGTAAAAAAAAGTAATAATGCATAGATCACACTTCGTGCTTTACTTAGGCAGCACTAATGCGCTGTGTATGGTATTCAGACCCGGGCACATTTTCATGTGGCCTTAAAAACTTTCAAGGAGGGATGTACCTCAAACCAGTTATTGGGTATTCATATTCTACGCCTGTCCGATTGTATGATACGAGTTCATGGGTTAGATAGACATTACTTACCCGGAACTGCAGAACTATGATCGTCTTCCAATATAGCCGAATGTTTAGAAGACGGTGCTGCAAGAAACAAGAAGCATTAAGCTTAAAACTGAGATCAAAGTGCATAATATAAAGGACACGCGACCAAGATTTCAAGTCTAGTCTTAAATTAAATAAAAACAAGAGCTAGGAGCTCATATGGCACTTGTGACGAGGCAAGAAGAGCTAAGAGCCAAGAGCTGATATGGTATGAGCTCTAACAAAATTCTAAGAATCAATAGATTGATTTAAAAGGAAAATCAGAGGCTTAATGCCGGTCGGGATTTAAAATAAGAGCTCTGAGTCACAATGTCTTTCTAAATATCAAAATTCATTAAGATCCGATCACCCACTCGTAAGTTATAAATACCTAATTTTTTCTAATTTTTCCTCTCATTTTAGCCCCCCAGATGGTCGAATCTGGGAAAACGACTTTATCAAGTCAAATTGTGCAGCTCCCTGACATGCCTACCAATTTTCATCGTCCTAGCACGTCCAGAAGCACCAAACTCGTCAAATCACTGAACCCCTCCCCCCAACTCCCCCAAAGAGAGCGAATCCAGTACGGTTACGTCAATCACATATTAAGGGCATTTGCTTATTCTATCCACCAAGCTTCATCCCAATTCCTCCACTCCAAGTGTTTTCCAAGATTTCCCCCTCCAACTCCCCCAATGTCAAAAGATCTGGTCGGGATTTCAAATAAAAGCTGTGCGACACGAATTCTTTCTAAATATCAAATTTCATTAAGATCCGGTCACCTATTCGTAAGATAAAGATACCCCAATTTTGACGTTTTCCAAGAATTCCAGTTTCCCCTGCCAACCCCCCCCCCCCAATGCCACAGGATCTGTTCAGAATTTAAAATTAGAGCTTTAAAGCACAAGATCCTTCTAAATATCAAATTTCATTAAGATCTGGTCACCTTTCGTAAGTTACAATTACCTCCATTTTCAAAATTAACCCCCCCCCCCCCAGCTCCACCAAAGAGAGCAGAGCCGGTCCGGTTATGTCAGTCACGTATCTTAGACAGGTTTTTATTCTTCCCATCCAGTTTCATCCTAATCTCTCCGCTTTAAGTATTTTCTAAGATTTCCGATCCCTCCCCCAACTACCCCCCCAATGATGCTGGATCCGGTTGAGATTTAAAATAAGAGATCTGAGTTACGAGATCCTTCTAAATATGGAGCTTGATGAAGATCCAATCACTCCTTCGTAAGTTAAAAATAAGTCATTTTTTCTAATTTTTCAAAATTACCCCCCCCCCCCCCAATAGAGCGGATCCATTCCAATTATGTAAATCACGTATCTAAGACTTCTGCTTATTTTTCCCATCAAGTTTCATCTCGATCCTTCCAATCTAAGCGTTTTCCGTGATTTTAGGTTCCCCCACCCCAAACTCCCCCCAATGTCACCAGATCCGTTCGGGATTTAAAATAAGTGCTTTGAGACACGATATCCTTCTAAATATCAAATTTCATTTAGATCCGATCACCCGTTCGTAAGTTAAAAATACCTCATTTTTTCTAATTTTTCAGAATTAAAAACAATTACCCCAAAGAGAGCAGATCCGTTCCAGTTATGTCAATCATATATCTAGGACCTGTGCTTATTTTTCCCACCAAGTTTCATCCCGATCCCTCCACTCTAAGTGTTATCTAAGATTTTAGGTTTCTCCCTCCCACTCCCCCCCCCCAATGTCACTAGATCCGGTCGGTACTTAAAATAAGAGCTCTGAGACACGATATCCTTCTAAATATCAAATTTCATTGAGATCTGATCACCCGTTCGTAGGTTAAAAATACCTCATTTTTTCTAATTTTTCGGAATTAACCCCCCCCCCCAACTACCCCAAAGATAGCGGATCCGTTCCGGTTATGTCAATCATGTATCTAGGACTTGTGCTTATTTTTCCCACCAAGTTTCATCCCGATCCCTCCGCTCTAAGTGTTTTCCAAGATTTTAAGTTTCGCCCTCCCAAATCCCCCCCCCAATGTCACCAGATCTGGTTAGGATTTAAAATAACAGTTCTGAGACACAATATCCTTCCAAACATCAAATTTCATTAAGATCTCATCAACCGTTCGTAAGTTAAAAATACTTCTATTTTTCTATTTTTCCGAATTAACGGACCTCTCACTCCCCCCCCAAACATTACGAAACTTTAGCGCAAAGAGCGGGATTTGAGGAGGGAACAGCCCCTTTTATATACGGAGTAATTTCTGTTCGTTTTAAGTTTTTATGTCGCTCCTTACTTTCAGATGAAAAAAACTAGTTTTTTTTTAATTTAATTTCTGAAAGTTTTTGAATTAATGCATGCTTGATTTTGGCTCTCCGCACATAAATTGTTAAAATGAAATTTGCATATTAATTCTTTTTTGGCTAAATGGCTTTCTCTTAGTTTTGATTAGACGATTTTGAGAAAAGGGAGGGGGAGGAGGCCTAGTTGCCCTCCGATTTTTTTGTTACTTGAAAAGGTAACTAGAACTTTTAATTTTTAACGAACATTTTTATTAGTAAAATTATACATAACTTAAGAATTAACTTACGTAAAGAACTTCTATATTTTTATATTTTTATTATGTGTATGAGGGGTTGGTCCCCTCGTTTAATACCTCACTCTTTACAATAAAGCTTAAATTTTGTCCCAAATCTTTAAGAATGACCCCTGAATCAGTAAGGCCGTAAAATAAATAGTTGAAATGCTAAAAATACTTTAGCGTAAAGAGCGAGGTTTTTAGGAGGAGATAAACCCCTCATGTGCGTAATAATCTCTGTTTGTTTTAAGTTTTAATGCTGCTCCTTACTTTCAATTGAGAAAACTTTTCATATTTATTTTTTCATTGTTTTTTTATAATAATGCTAGAAAATCCTGCGCCCCCTTCATTGAATTTCTCTTCCCCCGTGACACACTCCTCCACGGAAAGATCCTCCCATTTGGCCCCCTCCCCTAACCCCCCCCCCCCCAAACCAGAATAATCCCCTTGAAAAAAGTGTCTACACTTCCTAATAACCATTACTGTATATAAACACTGGCCAAAGTTTGTAACTTGCAGCCCCTTCCCCGGGGACTGGGGAGTAAGTCATCCCAAAGACATACTGATTATGGTTTGCAACTATGCTGAACAAAATGGCTATCTCAAAATTTTGATCTGTTGACTTTGGGAAAAAATGAGCGTGGGAGGGGCCTAGGTGCCGTTCAGTTTTTTGGTCACTTAAAAAGGGCACTAGAACTTTTCATTTCCGTTAGGATGAGCCGTCTTGCGACATTATAGAACCACTCGGTCGTTACGATGACCCCTGGGGAAAAATACAAACAAAAAAACAAATAAACACGCACCCGTGATCGGTCTTCTGGCAAAAAATATGAAGTTCCACATTTTTGTAGATAGGAGCTTGAAACTTATACAGTAGGGTTCTCTGATACGCTGAATGCGATGGTGTGATTTTCTTTAAGGGGTTGTTTCCCCTATTTTCCAAAATAAGGCAAATTTTCTCAGGCTCGTAACTTTTCATGACAAAGACTAAAAATGATGAAACTTATCTTTAAAATCAGCATAAAAATTCGATTCTTTTGATGTATCTTTTAGTATCAAAATTCCGTTTTTTAGAGTTTCGTTTACTATTGAGCCGGGTCGCTCCTTACTACAGTTCGTTACCACAAACTGTTTGGTTAGGCCAATCTATTGTATTTCATGTTGACATCACACATCAAAGCGTATTCACTTTGGTACTAGGCGTAATCCACCAGCCAAAGAAAAAATCTCCTTCTGCAGAAATTCCTCTGGAAAATTCCTTCTGCTGAAATTCCTCCCCAGACAGTTCCCCCACTTAAATTCCCCCAAAAAATTTTCCCAGTAGAAAATCTCCCACACATGCATAACTGAATAGCCAAAGAGAAAGTATGAAAAAAAAAATGAGGTAAAGAAGGAATGTTGAAACATTTTAACTATTTTCTTAAATATATGCAGAATGTATGGTTTAAAATATCCTATAGTGTTTATTTTCACATTTTTTTTATTTTAATTGTTGTTTTTTTGTGTGTTTTTGGAGTTTGAGGTATCATAGCAGGGTAAGATAAAAGTTAAAGAAAATAACCTGAAAATATGAAATTAGTGGCAACTGTAAAAACTCTCCCTCCGATGGAAGCGCACAGAGATAGCAGGCTCAGACTAAGAGCTCAGACTAAGACGAGTAATTACTTCTTATGGACTGGGTCTGGTACCGCCCAGAGGCGTCACTAGCCAAAATGCTTGGGGAGGGACCATGGATTTTACTGACTGGCGGGTCATTTTTACCGACTTATTGGGTTAATTTTTGTTGCTTACCGAATGAGACTAATCTTCTTTCATTGATTTTGCCTGATATTTTCATACGAAATATGAAAAAAACAGTCGCAATAAAATAGCACCGTAAAAAAGCCGCCTCCCGATATTCATCGGCTCAATACGAACACTTCTGGGAAAATATAAAAATAAAATAAAAATGAACATGCATCCTTAATCTTTCAAAAAATGCAAAATTACACTTTTCTTTTAGATAGGAGCGTTAAACTCCACAAAAGGGTTTTCTAATATACCGAGTCTTACGGGGTAATTTTCATTCAGATCACTTGCCTTATTGCTTTTTTAAGGAGGGAATACGCCGGATCCCATTAACTTTTGTATAACACGTTTTGTGGACATTAAGGAAGCATAAATGACGAGCTATTGTCGAGAAGCTGTTTCGAGTGCTAAGAAAATACAGTCTGAAAATAGTAATATTGAACAGGAAAGAGTACATTAACATATTATTCATATATTTTTTTTCACTAATTAGGAGCTTACCGCAGACAGGAAGCCAATTTTCCAACTAACCCTCCACCCTCTAGCCTTAAATTGGGTGGGCATTATGCCGACCCGATTTTAGACACACGCGCAGAGAGGAGGAAGGGGCGTGACTTGATATGGAGCTGGAGGGGCAACTGCCCTCTCCGTACCCCAGTTTGCCCCCCAGCTGAAATTTCGTTTTTCAAAAGATCTTGTTAAAACTAAGATAAGCCTGCATAATTCAAGCATCCAGAGAAACACGTCCGTTTTCTTTAGTATATCTTTTGCCTTTATAATACTATATGGCTCATTTATCATTTTTAAATTGGCTCCAACTTTGCCGCCATAGGATTTTAACTAAAGTCACTAGGAGAAGGAGCCCCCCTTTCAAAACCTTATTCCCCCGCCATTATTTATAAGCATTCATAGGATGAATAGCCTATTTTTTGGGGGTTTATACTTTTTTTGTGGAAGGGAGGGGGTGAGGTCTAAAATAAGTTCCAGTGTATGACCCTAACTTACATATGCTTTTCCACGAGGTTGACATTTCCAACATTAGCTTCTTTTGGCATTGTCATGATACGAGAGCTTAAATTTATTGTTAAGAAGGAAAACATTTAAAAGTGATTGGGGTATTTTTGATGACTAAGCCAAAAAAAATGCCTTGCCATTATGCCAACCAAGTTAAATGGTATCACGCAGTAAAATTTTCGGTACAGCCAGATGTCTAAGAGCACTTAAAACCCATTAATTAACCAACCAAAATACATGAATGGAGTGTGATTGTAATCTATACCGTTATGGCAAGATTTTGGCTCAATTTTTCAGGATAGTGATGGGCTTGAATGGGACAATTCCGCTCCCTTTTCAGAAGAAGAAAAAAAAGTGTGGTATGAAGGCTAATATCCAAGTCTTTGGCCGAATATGGATTAAACCATGTAAAAACAAGAAAAGCAACTATGCTAATATTGGTGGAAAAATAAAAAAAAAGTTAGTGATAGAAGGTAAAAGTAGAGATTAAGAGCCACTAAAGCATTGTAACAGTAGTCACACTAATTATTAAGGGGAATTGCAAGTATTTTCAAACTCAGGCTACATTATTAAAAATGATTTCAAATATTGTGCTCATGAATTTGCTCCAAATAATACCCGCTGAGGGCAAAACAAAGAAAACCATGAAAACGGCATCCAAAGCCTAAGGCCCGAGACAAACTTGGCCTTATTTTTTACCGAGTATTCGTTTAACCGAATGTTTTTTTTTTCGTTTTTTTTTCTTTACCGAGCGTTCGTTTTACCGAATGTTTGTTTTCTTTTTTATTGAGGGTTCGTTTTACCGAATGTATTTTTTCTCTTGTTACCGAGCAATTGTTTTGCCGAATGCTTTTTTTTTACCGAGCGTTCCTTTTACCGAATGTTTTTTCATTTTTTTTTTCGTTTTACCGAATGTTTTAGCGTTCGCTTTGCCGAATGTTTTTTTCTTTATATACCAAGCGTTCGTTTTAGCAAATGTTTTTTATCTTTTTTTTTTACCGAGCGTTCGTTTTATCTATTTTTTTTCTTTTTTATTGAGCGCTTCTCAGAGGTGTATAGGACATTATTGCGATGTGCACATTGGGCGGCGAAAAAGAGAAAGAAAAAAAACGTTGGCGGCAGTAATGTAAAAGTCCATTGTCACTACAAAAAACAAACGACAAACTATATTTTAACGCCCACACCGAGATAGTGGCCTATAGCAATAGATGAAATCGTACATAGTCGGCGTATTGCTGACTACTGCTAATGAGGATTTGTTTGCAGAGGATATATAAAAAAAGGAAACCATAAATGAATTTGTTTTCCTCGGAAGGGAGAAGGCAACTGTAAAGAAAAAAATGTTAGATAATTTGACTAGGAAGTGCCCAGAAATTCAAAGAAGTTTGAAGTGTCAGGGGTTGGTCCCAAATTACCCCTGTCTTCAAATCTAAATAAATTAAAACCTATTTGTCATAAATTAAAAAAAAGTGTTAATCCAATTTATGGGCCTTAAAATAAATACTATTTAAGCAACAATTGAATTCATCTACATTAAGAAAATTTCTATCTATTTCCCCCCCCCCCAGGGGTGAAAACTCCTGGGAGGTTTTATATATATATATATATATATATATATATATATATATATATATATATATATATATATATATATATATATATATATATATATATATGTATATATATATATATATATATATATATATATATATATATATATATATATATATATATGTATATATATATATTTACATGCGAAGGATGTAGTTGTTTTCTTAAGTTGTTTTCTGTAGTTGTTTGTAAATTAGATACTAACAATTGATGTTAAAATATGTTTAATCATTGATTTAATCATAAGTGGCTGAATTTGATTGAATTTCAGTACTGAGTTAATGCTAAAAGGTCCTGATTGGAAAGTGGTGCAACAAGTTAATGTGCATAAAGCTTAGGGTGAGGGGTTTTCGGGCCACACGATCCCATTGTCAGCACCAAGTCATATAAGTATTTGGACGAAATAATGCATAATTCTGATTTCAATAAGGCAAATCATGTCCACTTTCCCATCACCTCATTTTTTTTTTTTTTTTTTTTTTTTTTTTTTTTTTTTTTTTTTTTTTTTTTTTGAAGCAATGCCGAAAAATTAAAAATTAAAACAAGCAAAATTAAATTTGCAGCATAAAATGTAAAATTAGCTCATACCAATTGACCAAAAGACATTTTTCTCTATTAGTGGATTTACGCAAAACTATGACTCTACTCAAAACACAAGACAATATCGCCTAGGATTTTGCGTAGTGGAAATTTCAAACACTTTATAATGGTTTTTGCGGAAGAGAATCAAGCAACGCAACTTTGAACGTTCTTATTCGGATCCACTTAGGTTATAATTAGCTTATTATTTCGTGAAATAAATTACGTTTCAATAAATGTTTAATAAAATATGTTTTTATTAAATATTTAATATACAGAGGTGGTTTGGTTAAGTTTTTAACATGCGTTATCAGCGGCTTGCTTTCCATAATAGTTTCCATAATTTTGTTAATAAAGTATTATATTTTGCATCATATTTTGGTATATTTCATAATGATTAGCCTAATTTCACTTCTTGGATGTATTCTGGATAATACGTAAGTACCGGTTCGTATTCTAATTAAATGGCCCCTGTGTTCCAGGAGTCATTCTTAAATAATTGGAAACAATCTTTAGCGTAAAGATTGAGGTACTGAGGAGGAGACAACCTCCCTCATATACGTAATAATTTCTGTCCCTTTTGAGTTTTAGTGTTGCTCCTTACTTTCATTTGAAAGGACTTGTTTTTTATTTAATAAGAATAAGAAAACGCCATTCAACTTAACCATTATTTGAGATATTCTACTTCTTCGATCTTAAATCAAGCCATTAAACCAATATAGGCGGGCTTTTAGATGTTAGAAAAACTTTCAGTCGCTTCTCTCACTGACATTGTGTCGTTTAAGCGTTAAATCAAAACTAAACAAAAATATAGGTAAAGCTATGATTATGATAAAGTTGCCTGGGAACAATCGTTGTTAATTTCTGTAGCTTAAAACTTACCTCTTTTATTTCAAAACTATTTCAACATGGAGCAATGACGTAAGTATGACTTTTATTACAACTTATCAAACATTAAACGAAATAAAAGGGTCACTATTATTAGGCACATTTATTTGAATCTGTTCCATCGAATGGTAGTTAGTCAAAACCCCCTATATCAGACGAACTATAGGGGAACATGGGTAAACTTGCCGGGGCACCAACTGGGGAGAAGGGGATAGATTATGAAAAATGTTGTTTTTAATGCTGACATCAGTAAAAAAAACATTATCGTCACTAGATTTTGTAAAATAGTGTACCTCTTTTGTGTCTTCAAGAAAAAAACAGAAAAAATCTTTGCCTCCCTACATTTTCGTGAATTTGTGCCCCCTTAAAAACTCTTAAAATTATCAACAGGGTAACCTACCCAGGTCATCAACCTTGCTGGGAAGCGCAGAAAAAGCCATTGAAGCCTTACCCACACCTATTACGTCACTCGATACTTACGTGTTATAGCGACCACACCAAGAAGTGAAGTTAGGTTAGTCCTAATTGAATATCCCAAAATATGATGAAAATATAATACTTTAGTAACTAAATTGTGAAAAATACAACAGAGAAGTATGGAAAGCAAGCCACCAAGGACGCATTAAATACCTAACATAGCCGAACCTAACCACCTCTATATATTTAATTAAAATAAAACTCCAGTTACCGCCTATCTCGCTCAGGCTAAGCTGATTATCTCCGAGTGGACACAGAAAACTGGTTTCATTGCAGATCAAGAACAAAGTGTGGTCGCTATAGCACGTAAGTAACCATCGATCTATCATCCCTAGCACAAAGAACCTTTAAGACGAAACAGGAAGGAAAGGCCAGAGGGAACTGAAAACGTATTATGCTTACCAAAACTCTCGGGTATTACAATTTAGATAATTTTAAACATTAAATGGTAATTGTGTATTGTTCAGAGCACACTCAACAAGTGAAGTTAGGTTCTTTCGTGAAACGTAAAACAAACTACGATGCGGAAATCCGGTTTTATAGCCACAAAGACAGAACTCAATTTAGGTTGCTATGCATAGGCCTACTGATAGAAGATAGTGTCTGAGCATGGATTTTGAAATGAAGATTTGGGATTTGGCAAAGACTGAAAAAGAGGCAATTATATTTTTTTCCTAATAAAGTATTATATTTTCATCATATTTTATTTCATTAGATTTATCAAAAGTTTGGGCTATATATTTGCACATTAGGGGGGGGGGTGCATTATATCAAATACCTAACTTAACCTAACCACCTCTATATATAAAATACTTAATTAAAATGTATCTGCACCGTAGTTTGTTTCAAGAAAGAACCTAACTTAACTTATTGAGTATTTTCTGAATAATACACAAGTAGCCTACCCATTAAATTTGTCCTTCTTTTTTGGAAAGTTCTTTTTTATAATTTTACTTTCTAGCTTGTTTTTTCACCCTGAGCGCTCCCTCTACCCTCTCCTACTGCCCCATAATTCGGGCTTATTAGAAGAATTTTTGCATTTCTAACTAGATTGATACAGCTTTAAACTGCATAGCCAACACTTTATTATATATCTAAAGATAGTTGGAACTAGCCAATCGCATCATCCTAAAAACGGTAAGTTCTGAACACAAGCATTAGCAACAAAACAAATCAACATTTGCCAAACACCGGCATTTTCCTAATGTCATTGTGAATACGTCTTGTCCAATATGACAAATCGGTAATTTTGTCTTGTAGCCACCACACTCAAGATCTTGTATCGCGAACATGAGATAATAATCAGTTTTGGTTTTTATGGTCTTTATACTACACACTATTAGCTTCGGCTCGGTGGGAAACTAGATTGTAGCTATGTTTAAAGTAAACATCTAGTTGGTATTTTGGTTAGCTTAGTTTTGGTTATGTACTTAATATAATGCAGTCCCCCCCTAAATTTTTTATGGTAGTTTTCTTAATTTTGTTGAACAAAATATTATATTTCCATCATATTCTGTTTTATTTCATGAGCATTAACCAAACTTCACTTCTCGACAGAACTCTAGTGTGGTGGCTATAGGAGACAAGTACCGACAGATCACCTAAACAACTATTAATAATCAGCGTAAAAAAAGGAAGTTTTGGATTATCACCTACTTAAAGTCTCCTACAAGATCATTTTTATCCAAAGTCCTATCACATATTCATAGTTGGCTTAGTTTCTCACAACTGTTCTGTTCGTTGCCCTCCATAAATTCGGCTTCAGCTGGCTGCTCCTTTAACGCGCGCTCTTGGCTCTCAAGTTGTTCAAAATTAAGTTAGATTGACGAGACAGCTTTTTGCGAAACTAAGTACTTAACCTTCATTTATATGATGTTTCCATTCAAGTAATAAATGTTTATGCTCAGTTACGAAAAACCGTGTATTTTAAAAAGCTAATTTTAAAAGTTGTGTCAAAATAGGGATTATAACACATCCCAATCAAATTTTTGGTATTTCCCTATTAGCCAGTACACACTCGAGAAGTTTGTTGAATGTAAGATACAAGAAAACCGGTTTCATAGCCACAAAGACAAATGCTGGGTAGCAGAATGCATTGGACTTGTATAATTTGGACCATATATTCGTGAATTTGGGGGGGGGGGGTAAGGTTAGATTTGGTTAGTTCCCCCCACCCATACCTTTTAATGTATATATATATATATATATATATATATATATATATATATATATATATATATATATATATATATATATATATATATATATATATATATATATATATATATATATATATAGCCCAGATTATATAATTATATAGCCTAAAGTATTATATTTTCATCATATCTTGGTATATTGGTATATTTAATTAGAATTAACCTAACTTCACTTATCGAATGTGTTCTGGCTAATAAGGAGAATCGCGTTTCTTGTTATCTACTAATATGTGTTCTTTCATGTAACTTCTTGCAAAACGAATGTCTTTTTTCAATATTAGAAGAGCTATCTACCCTCCTGCACAAAATTGAAGAGTGAGTCCTACGCATACCCCATCTTCTGATAATTTAAATGGAAAGCAAAACTTAACTTTTAGGTTGTTTGGAGAAATAATTTTTGTTTAAGAATTTAAATATGTAACAATATAGCGTTTAACTGAAAATGTGGCTTTAATTTTGTATTTAGTTTTAAAACTGCATAATTTGTTTAGGCGTAATATCTGTAAGTAATTTGGGAGACAGGTGGGGGTACAATGCTTCCCCTATGATGATTTTGTTCAAAATGCATTGATTTGCAGAAGAATCATTATACTTCAGACAAGCCAAGCCCTAAGAACTATTTTGCAGGGTCACACTGCTTTAGTCTTTTTTTATTTTTTATTTTTTTTAAATTGAAGTTGACCAAGAAGAAGGTCAATTTAAGAGGTGAATTTTATAAGGAATACGACATTATCAAGAAAACTTTGAAACTTCTTGTGAGGGGGGGGGGTTAATGCGAGCTTAGTAGCAGCAAGAGATGGAAATTCAATCTTTCCCTCGATATGATCACCAAGAAAAGGAGAAGAAAAGTGTCTTCGAAGTTCGCAAAATATGCTGTAATTTTCCAGAAGACATAAAAATCTCTTTTTCTTCCCTGGTTCCGATTGCAACTGTTCTGGTCTAGGAAATTAACTTTTTAGGGACAAATCGATGTCAGACATGTATAGAACATGGGGTTGACCTTGATATTTAAAATTCCGTATTTCATCTAGAATTTTAGGAAATAATTCTGAAAACGTCAAATTTCTCCATGCATGTAAAGCTTTGGTCCAGAAATAAACTGAAAGAATTCCGGCTGCATTCTCACCCTTGCTTGCAGAGAACCATGTGTACGTCTACCAAAAGAGCTTACTGGATCTCGACTAAACCTGGAGTCAAATAAGAGATAAAGTTGTAGTTCATCTTTTTTTGAATCGGAGCCTGGTTCAACCTGTTAGGGGGATGAACAGAGAGTTCCTAAATTCTGTTCGAAAAGATATACAATAGATGAGAACGTCAAATCTCAACCAAACTCCAAGCAATGTGCTGTTCTTTAGCTTCTTTGAAGTAAAAAAAACTCGATCGCTCTTGGTGCATAATCGTTCATGTGTAAATGTCTGAGGAGAGAAAGAGACGCCCGATTTAGAAGATTTTCAGAGTCTCCGGGTCATCTTTCCGAGACTAATAAGGGGAAATAGGTCCCCGTAAATAAAGAATAGTTTCAGTTCATTTTAACTTTTAACAAAGCTCTTAACTTTCATTTAAAGAAACTTGTTTTTGTTTTGTAACTCGAAGATGGCGATATAATTAGCTTCTAAGGCTATTAAAAGCAACTGAAGTAATGGAAGTAGAGTCCAAATCCAATCGCTCATAAAAGTTTCCATTGAAAAGGATTGACGTTGGAAAAACCAGGCTTCAAACAAGTTTTGCCCTATTGTCTGCTCTCAAAGTTCGTGGTAAGAGTCAGTCAAACGAAAATTGCAAAAGATGTCTTTTATCAATTTCATGCAGATTTTCAGAGAATGTAAATATTCTGATCTTAACAAAAGTCTCATAGAATCAGCGTGTCAGTATTCGTCCTTAACTCAAGAGTCAAAGCACGATTACAAAGCTTGTAATCGATAACAATGAGAGGTCAGTCACTTTTTTATCCTTCGTTGGCTTTCCTGTTGAAATTATGTTTAAGCAGACTCATGGGCTGGTTGAAGTATGTTTAATCATAAAAGAACGCAGCATTTAACTGTAAAGCATTTTAGTTCTTATTTAAACTTTGAGTTTTTGTTGATTTGATTATTTAATAAAACTTCTTGTCTACGTGAACAAAAATCTACAACCAAACAAACTGTTTCAAAAAAAAAATAAGTAAAGAGTATGCTGAAACTTAAAACAAGGCCATACCAATTCATGTAAAAATTAATCACGAAACGAATAGCAATTACTATGAATAAAAAATCCAACTTGAAATGAGAAAAAAAAACTAAAGTAAATAAAGGAATCTAACTGAAACGAATAGATGTTACCACAGACGAAATTCGAACTACAATAAACATCAAGCACACAGAAAGGTAAGTGCATACAGTGCATACAGGTAAGTGGATAACAGTGTTCAATTTAAGCTATCAATTTAACTTTCAGTAAAGCACAAGCAACACTAGTCTGATGAAGGGGTCAACGGAACTGATTAAAAATTACACTTATTGAAACAGAAATTCTCGATATAAACTTGTGAGAGCTCATTTTAAGTTTTAATGTTGCTCATTACTTCCAATGGAAAACCATTTTTAATTACTTTTTTAATCATTTTTCTAGTAATTCCAGAAAATTCACCTCCTCTCTATTAAAATCCCCAACACAAAATTTATACATTGAAAATTCCTCCTGCGTCAAATACCCTCTCCGGACAATTCAATCCTAGTCGATGATTCACCGTGGAAATTTTTTTTTAATAATTCCGCCTGAAAAATGTCCTTGGCCTCCATCAATTAAAAAAGACTTTTAAATTTTGATCGTTTTCGAATCATACCGGCAATCTTTCTCTCCGTTGAAAATTTTTCCTGGAAGTCCCCCACAACGATGGAAAGTATCTCCCGTGGGAAATTCTCCCATCGAGAATTTCCCCCGTGGAAATCTCCACCATGGAAAATCTTCCAGATACAGTCCTTTAGAAAATTTTACCCTGGACAATTTCTCGGGAACACCTCTACATGTAAAATTGAGTCGCCAAAGGAAAATAAGAAATATGAAAAAATGTGTAGGGATTCTAGCGAATTCGTCCGTGCAAAATTTCCCCGTGAAAGTTCATCCCCGATAATTCCCCTCCCCCTCTCTATGGAAAGTTTTTACCGTTGAAAATCCCTCCATATCAATCTCCCTTTCCTGAAAATGTTTGTATACTTTCCAAAAACAAATACTACATGTAAACAATCAATGAATGTTATAACTTACAGTCCTTTCCTCAGAGGATGGGGGGGGTATTGTCATCCCCAGAGACATAGTCATAGACCTTTCAACAATGATAAACAAAATGACCCCCTTCAGTGAAAAACAGGGCGTCGGAAGGGGGTAGTTACCCTCCAATATTTTTGGTCACTTAAAAAGGGCACTAGAACTCTTACTTTCAATTCGAATAACCCCTCTCTTTTTCGTCTAGGACTATTGGTTTGATAGGATCACTCCTGGGAAAAAAATAAACGCCCATTAGTAATCTTTTTTCTGGCAAAAAAAAAGTAAAAGTCCACATTTCTGCATATGGGAGCTTAACATCTCTAAATTAGGGTTATTTGGTGTGTCAAATCTGACGATACGACTTTCTTTAAGATTCCTCAACTCTTTAGGGTCTTTCCTCCCTTTTCGAAAATCAGACAAATTTTCACAGGCTCGTTGCTTTTGATGAGTAACGGTAAACTTAATTAATTTTATATATTTGCAACCAGCATAAAAAGCAAAAATCCTATAATGATTATTTATTTAAACTTTTAGCAAATAGAAACTAATTTGATTATTCAAACTTACAGTTTTTTGTCTAATGGAAACAAAATGGTTCTATTGAAGCTACAAAATAGGATTTTCGTATGCTAATCACATTTGGAGTTTCCAGAATTAAAGTGGATCAAATCAATTTTTTTGCAAATTCAGCCCAAGTTCATAAATAGTCATCAAATCATCAATAAATTAAGATTTGTGTCCAGGTTGAGACTACGTAGTGATTAAGTATATATAGTACCATAAAATTACAAATTTTCCCTGTGGGTAAAACGGAAAAAGGTAAGCATTAGAAGTGATACTTTTTAACGATTATAAGCTAAATTACGGTTGTAAATATAAATCTGAATGACAGATTACAAAAATACTGGTGGCCCTGACAAGGCTGAGTTCAACCGGATGATAAATCTTAAGCGTGATAGTTGTGCAACGGTATTTATATAATCAAAAATGATGGCCGAAAATACGGTTTTGTTGAAACAGAATGTTACTCGGAGAAGATTTATTGGGGAGTGACAGATAAAGGAAATCTTATCGAAACAATCGGAAAAAAGATTTATTTTGGGCCTTTTAGATGCCTTGTTCATAAGAATATATTGTTAGAATGGTGACATTTTATCGCTAAAGTGCTGATATAATAAATTGCATTGAGAAAAAAAAAACAGCAAGAGGGTTGAACAAAGAAGAGGTATATATATATATATATATATATATATATATATATATATATATATATATATATATATATATACTAGCTGTTGGGGTGGCGCTTCGCGCCACCCCAACACCTAGTTGGTGGGGGCGCTTCGCGCCCCCCACCAAGCCCCCCCGCGCGCGTAAGTCGTTACGCGCCATATTAGTTACGCGCCATTGTAGTTGTGTCCCTATGTCCCACCTGTGAATGTAGATATATATATATATATATATATATATATATATATATATATATATATATATATATATATATATATATATATATATATATATATATATATATATATATATATATATATATATATATATATATATATATATATATATATATATATATATATATATATATATATATATATATGTTTTTAACTACGTAAAACTTATATATACAACATTCTTTGCTGTCCCATTGTCTGTGCATATAAATAGATTGTCAGGTTTACCGACTCTTGAACATGCAACATATAATGGTCCATGGGAAAACAATCCGTATTCAGATCTATACCTCATGATTCTAATGATTGCCCTTGAGCTTTGTTGATGGTGATTGCTAATCGACCATTCCCTGAGTCGCCATCGTCATTTATATATCCCCCTGTGCACCCCGGCGTCCCCTTTGTAGTTATGTCCCTGTGTCCCGGTCGTCATTTATATTCCCTGTGTCCCGGTCGTCATTTGTGTCCCGGTGTTCCAGTCTGTGATTTCTCTTTGAGTGTCCCGGGTGTCATTTATATTCCTTGTGTCCCGGTGTCCCGGTCGTCATTTATATCCCCCTGTGCCCCCCGGCGTCCCCATTGTAGTTGTGTCCCTGTGTCCCGGTCGTCATTTATATTCCCTGTGTCCCGGTCGTCATTTGTATCCCGGTGTCCCGGTCTGTATATACATTCGTTTTTTAGTTTTGTTTTTCTCCTTTATTTTTTTCCTTTTTTCTTTTTTTTCTTTTTTAGTTTATTTAGATTTTTAGATTTTTTAGTTTTTTTATTAGTTTTTAGTTTTTTTGTAGTTTTTACCATTTTTTTAGTTTTTTTTAGTTTTTTTTTTTACTTATGTCCTGGTCGTCATTTATACTCCCTGTGTCCCAGTCGTCATTTGTGTCTCGGTGCTTTGTTGATTGCTAATTTATATTATATTTATATTTATATTTTTTATATTTATTAATATTTTTTTAGTTTTCTTTTTCTCTTATTTTTCAGTTTTTTCCTTTTTTTTAGTTTTTTCTTTTTTAGTTTTTAGTTTTTTTTTGTTTTTTACCTTTTTTTAGTTTTTTTAGTTTTTTTAGTTTTTTAGCTTTTTTAGTTTTTTTATTAGTTTTTAGTTTTTTTTTAGTTTTTGCCTTTTTTTAGTTTTTTCAGTTTTTTTTAGTTTTTAGTTTTTTACCTTTTTTTTAGTTTTTTTTAGTTTTTTAGCTTTTTTAGTTTTTTTTTCTTTTTAGTTTTTTTTTGTATTTTTTACCTTTTTTAGTTTTTTTTCTTCTTTTGTATTAGTGTGAAATAATTCAAACGTCATATGCGGACAAACACGACGTCACTCGACAGACAGACAGACAGACATAACCCACAAACAACTTATTTTTATATATATTTATTCATATTTTTTTAGTTTTCTTTTTCTCTTTTATTTTTCAGTTTTTTCCTTTTTTTTAGTTTTTTAGCTTTTTTAGTTTTTTTATTAGTTTTATTTTTTTGTAGTTTTTGCCTTTTTTTATTTTTTTCAGTTTTTTTTTAGTTATTAGATTTTTACCTTTTTTTAGTTTTTTTTAGTTTTTTAGCTTTTTTAGTTTTTTTTTCTTTTTAGTTTTTTTGTAGTTTTTACCTTTTTTAGTTTTTTCTTCTTTTGTATTAGTGTGAAATAATTCAGACGTCATATGCGAACAAACATGACGTCACCTGATCCACAGATCCACAGATCCACACACAGACAACTTATTTTTATATATATAGAATATTATATTTATATTTTTATTTTTATATTTATTAATATTTTTTTAGTTTTCTTTTTCTCTTATTTTTCAGTTTTTTCCTTTTTTTTAGTTTTTTCTTTTTTAGTTTTTAGTTTTTTTTTTTGTTTTTTACCTTTTTTTAGTTTTTTTAGGTTTTTTAGTTTTTTAGCTTTTTTAGTTTTTTTATTAGTTTTTAGTTTTTTTTTAGTTTTTGCCTTTTTTTAGTTTTTTCAGTTTTTTTTTAGTTTTTAGTTTTTTACCTTTTTTTAGTTTTTTTTAGTTTTTTAGCTTTTTTAGTTTTTTTTCTTTTAGTTTTTTTTGTAGTTTTTACCTTTTTTAGTTTTTTTCTTCTTTTGTATTAGTGTGAAATAATTCAGACGTCATATGCGGACAAACACGACGTCACTCGACAGACAGACAGACAGACATAACCCACAAACAACTTATTTTTATATATATTTATTCATATTTTTTTAGTTTTTTTTTTCTCTTTTATTTTTCAGTTTTTTCCTTTTTTTTAGTTTTTTTCTTTTTTAGTTTTTAGTTTTTTTTAGTTTTTTACCTTTTTTTAGTTTTTTTTAGTTTTTTTAGTTTTTTAGCTTTTTTAGTTTTTTTATTAGTTTTTATTTTTTTGTAGTTTTTGCCTTTTTTATTTTTTTCAGTTTTTTTTTTAGTTATTAGATTTTTACCTTTTTTTTAGTTTTTTTTTAGTTTTTTAGCTTTTTTAGTTTTTTTTTTTCTTTTTAGTTTTTTTTTGTAGTTTTTACCTTTTTTAGTTTTTTTCTTCTTTTGTATTAGTGTGAAATAATTCAGACGTCATATGCGAACAAACATGACGTCACCTAATCCACAGATCCACAGATCCACACACAGACAACTTATTTTTATATATATAGATATATATATATATATATATATATATATATATATATATATATATATATATATATATATATATATATATATATATATATATATATATATATATATATATATATATATATATATATATATATATATATATATATATATATATATATATATGTATATATATATATATATATATATATATATATATATATATATATATATATATATATATATATATTTATATATATATATATATATACTAGCTGTTGGTGAGGGCGCTTCGCACCACCCCCCCAAGCCCCCCCGCGCGCGTAAGTCGTTACGCGCCATATTGGTTACGCGCCATTGTAGTTGTGTCCCTGTGTCCCACCTGTGAATGTAGATAGATATAAATATATTTTTACAATCGAACATTCCCTGTGTCCCCGTCGTCATTTATATATCCCCCTCTGCCCCCTGGCGTCCCCGTTGTTGTTGTTTCCCTGTGTCCCTGATTGCTAATCGAACATTCCTTGTGTCCCGGTCGCTTTCTCTTTGAGTGTCCCGGTCGTCATTTATATTCCCTATTGTGTCCCTGTGTCCCACCTGTAAATATATATATATATATATATATATATATATATATATATATATATATATATATATATATATATATATATATATATATATATATATGTATATATATATATGTATTTAACTACGTAAAACTTGCGAATATACAACATTCTTGGCTGTCCCATTGTCTGTGCATATAAATAGATTGTCAGGTTTACCGACTCCTGAACATGCAACATATAAAAACAATCTGTATTCAGATCTATACCTCATTATTCTAATGATTGCCCTTGAGCTTTGTTGATGGTGATTGCTAATCGAACATTCCCTGTGTCCCCGTCGTCATTTATATATCCCCCTGTGCCCCCCGGCGTCCCCGTTGTTGTTGTTTCCCTGTGTCCCGGTCGTCATATTTGTATCCCCGTGTCCCAGTCTGTAATTTCTCTTTGAGTGTCGCGGTCGTCATTTATATTCCTTGTGTCCCTGTGTCCCGGTCGTCATTTGTGTTCCGGTGTCCCGGTCTGTAATTTCTCTTTGGGTGTCCTGGTCGTCATTTATATTCCCTGTGTCCCGGTCGTCATTTGTGTCCCGGTGCTTTGTTGATGATGATTGCTAATCGAACATTCCTTGTGTCCCGGTCGCTTTCTCTTTGAGTGTCCCGGTCGTCATTTATATTCCCTATGTCCCGGTGTCCCGGTCGTCATTTGTGTCCAAATGTCCCGGTCTTTAATTTCGTCAGTCCACAAACATGACGTCAGTCGACACACAAACATGACGTCACTCGACACACACACACACAGACAACTTATTTATATAGTTGTTACTATATTACTTATATATATACTTACAAGAATTTTACAATTTTTGAAGAGTGTGATGAAAAGTGTAGATTATACAATTCGTGTAAATTGCATAGAGGATATGCAGTACAAGTTAAAAACTGTAATTCCTGTCTTGAAGAAATTTGTGACTCTCGCACTAGAGGATTTCTATACTCCAATTGTCACTATGATAAACATGATCAGTGGGAGAACACCTATAGTGGTATGATTGTAAAGAGCCCTGAACGAGATATTAGTTTATTTTTAAGAGACCGGAATCATTGTGGTTTTGAATTGTTTCGGGAGGTAGAGTCAGGTCTACGCTTCAACTGTTGGAATAACAAGATAATTTGGTTTCTACGTCATCGGTGTGAAGACAATGGCTACTATGATTGTAATCATATTAGTTTGTAATTGGCTGATTCACCATTTGAAAACACTGTTTGTCATATTCATATAAGCAAATTGAAACACGTGAATTTTAAAACATGAATGAAAATAGTATCATAGACTTCACAAAGAGATACAATAAAACTGAATTTACATGGTATTGTAAAAAATGTGACCCTAACTTCCTTTTTAAGATTTAGAATTAATGTAGGGCAACTAGTCCCCCCCCTCCCTTATAACTTGTTTTCCCCAAACGCATCCAATTAAAATTGTGAGATAGCCATTTTGTTCATAATAGTCCAAAGAGCATATAACAATGGCGTCAAGGTGGTCACAACCCTCCAGTACCAAGGTGCAAGGGCTGTAAGTTATGCCCTGGGCACATAAGGTTCAATGTATAGGTTGTAAAATCCCATAGATAGAATGTTTTGGGAATGGTATTTTATTTTTCAGGTTAACTTCATAAGCTTTGGGAATTAAGTTTTATTTTTCGGGTTAACTTTAGAAGCTATACAATTAAATTAAAAAATACTCTTTGTGTCAGAATTAAGAATTATTGAAAAATTTTCTCCAACATACAAATAGCATTCCATACTATGGATTCTTATAGGAAAAAAACTCTGGAAGTATAAAATATTATTTTTTCCATGAAAAAGATTATGTCAATAAAAAAAACAGAAACTAATTTAAAAAGCTTTTTACAAAATAAGTGTTTCAAAGAAAAGTAAAGAGTTCCATTAAGCCGAGAATGAGTAAAAATAAAATAAATAAGTGAAACTCAAAACGCACAGAAATTACAATGAATAACCCAGTCAAACTCAAAATCAGCCAAAATTAACATGAAAAGGGCTGATAGCCCCCATGCCTTCTCAAGACCAGAACACAATTTGCACTTTACTAAAAACAAATGTTCCTAATGTTTTCCACTTTTCTTACTTTCATAAATAAGAAACATCAGAATTCTTAAGGAATAAATATTAGTATATGCCAATCAAATTGACAATCCACGGTAATATGGTTTTTTTCTTTTGTTGTTTTTTTTTGTAAAGCGCAAATTGGGTTCTGATCTCGAGAAGGCATGGGGGTTTTCAGCCCTACTCATGTTAATTTTTGCTCGTTCTGAGTTTGACTTGGCTATTTATTGTAATTTATGTTCGTTTTGAGAGACACTCAGGAGATTGTTACCTTCCCTACTCGGACCATTGATCTCTATGCCAAAAGGTTTTTTAGTAAAGCGCATATGATGCTATGGCCTAGAGAAGATTTAAGGAGCGGTAGCCCTACTCCTGTTTGTGGTAATTTTTGTTCGTTTTTAGATTGACTGGAATGTTATTTTAATGTCTGTTATTTTAGGTTTCGATAAGGACTTTTGACTCTTAAAAAACACACTAGAACTTTCATATTCCAATTCAATGAGTCTTATACGACCTCATCTTCCTTATAAAGTGGCTGTGGGAAAAAATAGTAGGCCAACACTGAAGGCTCTTGGCTCTGTAATTTAGGGTTGAACTATTACTGTTTTGTGCTGTTAGAGTCTTTACTGTTTCTAAATTTAGCTGTGTTCAGCCGAAAAGAGTTTTCACACCGCATAAAATATACACACCACTTTGTATGTTCATCTATTCTTTCCGGAATTTAGTTAAGACCCTATAGCTAATAGTGAAATGAAAGTTTTTTTTCAAGTTTATATTTTTTAATTCTTTGAATTTTTGCAGTAAATAAGGAACAGGTCACATTGATGTGTAATTGATTTTATGGTCTATTTAATCTTCTTCTATTGTTGGGGTTCATTTAATTATTCCGTCTCCTTTCTTTAGTTCGAGAAATCATCCTTTCGGGATAGCCATTCCTAATTAAAATTTCATTAGAGAAAATGAACATATTATTTACATATCTTGGAGACGCTAGCTTTGATACCCCATGAACTAATTACAAAGAACTACTAACCCTTTAACTTTATCTCTAAGAAAAACTTAGGAAATTATTCAGGATATATTTTAAACATACTATTAGGTTTTGGGACTGTAATATACAGCCGTGAAGACATAAATTCGAATTTTTATTTTGAGGTAGCTACAAATCAAAACTTCTTTTTAAAAAATACAAAAGCATAAGGTATTCATTTCCGCATTATGAATTGTGAATTAGTAGTGAAAGTCATTAAACTCAACAATTCATACTATACGACAGCTACCGCAGAACAGGGGCTGCAAAACTCTAACCTGTGGACCGCGGCGTCATTATTGGGGGAGCAGTTGCACCCCTCAGTAATTTGGAGAACAAACTAATATATAGCCTGTGCCCCTTGACTCTCCGGATGTAGACCCGTCTTGCTCCCACAATAAAAATGCTGGAGCTACGCTCCTGCCTGTGGAAGGAGAATCAATTTCATATTACTCTGTCGCAACAATGATGCTCGCTTTATGCTGAGGGGAAACTAAGCATTAGAAAAATTTATGTTAGGAAAGATATTAAGAAAACTAGCATTGGGGCATCCAATTACTATTCAGGAAAATTTGTAGATACGCTCGTGGTTTATGACATCGCTGTATACTGATCTTGAGCAATAAATCAATATTCAAATTGAGTTAACGAAATAATGAATTTCAGATCAAATAAAGTAGTAGGTTAAGGTTTCTTGTTTATAAGTTGTATTTATGAGTCATAAGCAAATAACATCTTGAAACTTGAATACAAAGTCCAACAATGCTGCAGGACTCGTTTGGAAACAAAGCATTGAAACTTATATTGCTGTGCAGTAACGAAGGGAAGGTCATGATATACTCTTTTAAATATTTTTCTGTTCATCAGGAAGTAAAAATAAATGAAAGAGAGGTCATGATATACTTTTTAATTATTTTCAGTTCATCAGGAAGTAAAAATAAATGAAAGAGAGGTCATGATATACTTTTTAATTATTTTCAGTTCATCAGGAAATACGAATAAAGGAACCACATGATTTACCTGTACATATTGGTTATGACACTCCAAAGGTTTTTCTCTTTTTTAGCGTTCTAGTATTGAAAAGCGAAGAATTTCTTGGTATTATAGACTATTTAAAGTTTCATATTATTTATGTGTAGAATCTGTTAACTAAAACTTTTTTCAAATTAAAAGTAGGCTATTTTTTCTTTTTTTTATGCAAGCTTTAAGCATACTAAGAAAAAAATTGAATTAGTCACGATATATCAATATCACATTAGTCCCTCCATTTATTTTCAAATATCTCTTGCTCCCCTCAACAATCCCTGAAAACTGTAAATCGAAGACACCTCAAATTTACCTATCAAGGACACCCTTCCGGTTTGTAAGTGACTGTGAAAGATATACATCACATGTTATTTATGTGATCCCATATAATCTCTAATAATGGAATAATGCCTGATATGGGTTAATATAGCTGTCTTGTCCATATTGCTTGTGCCATATACCACTCAGTATTAAGGGTGCGCATAGTCAACATTTACCGTTACTGAGTCATTGCAATAGCACTGCCTCATTAAAATTAATGGAGAAGAACTGGCAGATCTTCCAAACACTTCTTTTTTACCTCGGGCTCCATTTTAACCAAAAATACCCGAAATTGCCAAAAAGTTTCACCTGGGGTGTTATACCCATAACGCCTCATCTCCTACCCTCTCACTCCCCCTTGCAATTTTTTTCAGAAGGACAGGCATGTTTCACTTTATTTAGCAATGACTGTCAATCTGTATGAATAGAGGCAAAAAGTTGGCCCATGACCACTGTAACACTCCCCTTCTCTTGTCGCCAACTTTTAACCATTGGCACCAATGGAGGCTGGGGCAAGAAGCCCCTTTGTGTTTTGATTGAATAAAAAAAACTTGTTTTTTTAACTGAAAGTAAGGAGCGACGTTAAAACTTAAAACGAACAGAAATTACTCCGTATATGAAAAGGGTTGTCCCATCCGCAATCCCTCGCTCTTTACGCTAAAGTTTTTAATTGTTTTAAAAAGTAGAATTGTGGCAAAGAGTCAAACTTTAGTACAAAGAGCGCGGGATTGCGGAGGGAACAACCCATTTCATATACGGAGTAATTTCTGTTCGTTTTAAGTTTTAACGTCGCTCCTTACTTTCAGTTAAAAAAAACAAGTTTTTTTATTTAATTTCTGACCGTTTTTGAACTAATGTATGTTTGACTTTGTCTCTCTGCGCATAAATTATAAAAACGAAATTTGCATATTAATTCTTGTTTTTGGCTAAATGGCTTTCTCTTAGTTTTGATTAAATAAAAAAAACTAGTTTTTTTAACTGAAAGTAAGGAGCGACATTAAAACTTAAAACGAACAGAAATTACTCCGTATATGAAATGGGTTGTCCCCTCCTCAACGCCTCGCTCTTTACGCTAAAGCTTTTAATTGTTTTAAAAAGTAGAATTGTGGCAAGGAGTCAAACTTTAGCGTAAAGAGCGAGGGATTGCGGAGGGGACCACCCATTTCATAAACGGAGTAATTTCTGTTCGTTTTAAGTTTAAATGTCGCTCCTTAGCCTACTTTTAGTTAAAAAACTAGTTTTTTTATTTAATTTTTGAACGTTTTTGAATTAATGCATGTTTGATTTTGGCTCTCCGCACATAAATTATTGAAATGAAATTTGTATATTATTTTTTTTTGCTAAATGGCTTTCTCTTAGTTTTGATCAGACGATTTTGAGAAATAAGGGGTGGGGAAGGAGGCCTAGCTGCCCTCCAATTTTTCGGTTACTTAAAAAGGCCACTAGAACTTTTAATTTTTAACGAACGTTTTTATTAGTAAAAAATATGCGTAACTTAAGAATTAACTTACGCAACAAACTTTTATATTCTTATATTTTTATTATGTGTACGAGGGGGCTTTTATCCTCGTTAATACCTCGCTCTTTACACTAAATCGTAAGTTTTGTCCCAATTCTTTAAGAATGACCCCTGAATCAAAAAGGCCGTAGAATAAATAGTTGAAATTACTAAAAATACTTTAGCATAAAGAGCGAGGTATTTATCTCCTCCTAAATACCTCGCTCTTTACGCTAAAGTATTTTTAAAACCCTTCATATGCGTAATAATCTCTGTTCGTTTTAAATTTTAATGCTATTCCTTACTTTAAGTTGAAAAAACGTTTTCATGTTTATTTTTTCATTGTTTTTTTATAGTAATGCTAGAAAATCCTGCGCCCTTTTCATTGAATTTTTCTTCCCCATGACATATTCCTCCAAGGAAAGATCCTCCCACATGGCCCCCTCCCATCAACCCCACCCCCAAAACCAAAAAAAATCCACCTGAAAACGTCTGTACACTTCCCAATAACCATTACTATATGTAAACACTGGTCAAAGTTTGTAACTTGCAGCCCCTCCCCCAGGGATTGTGGGGGAGTAAGTCATTCCCAAAGACATAGTTTTTATGGTTTTTTACTATGCTGAACAAAATGGATATCTCAAAATTTTAATCCGTTGACTTTTGGAAAAAATGAGCGTGGGAGGGGGCCTAGGTGCCCTCTAATTTTATGATCACTTAAAAAGGACACTAGAACTTTTCATTTCCGTAAGAATGATTCTTCTGGCGACACTCTAGGACCACTTGGTCGATACGATGACCCCTGGGAAAAAAACAACAAATAAACACGCACCCGTGATATGTCTTCTGGCAAAAAATATGAAATTTCACATTTTTTTAAATAGGAGCTTGAAATTGTCGCTATAGGGTTCTCTGATACGCCGAATGCGATGGTGTGATTTTCGTTAAGATTCTATGACTTTTAGAGGATGTTTCCCCCTATTTTCCAAAATAAGGCAAATTTTCTCAGGCTCGTAACTTTTGATGAGAAAGACCAAATTAATTGAAACTTATATATTTAGAATCAGCGTGAAAATTCAATTCTTTTGATGTATCTTTTAGCATCAAAATTCCGTTTTTTAGAGTTTCGTTTGCTATTGAGCTGGGTCGCTTCTTACTACAGTTCGTTACCACGAACTGTTTGATCAGACGATTTTGAAAAATAAGGGGTGGGGAAGGAGGCTTAATAGTTCTCCAATTTTTCGGTTACTTAAAAAGGCAACTAGAACTTTTAATTTTTAACGAACGTTTTTATTAGTAAAAAATATACGTAACTTATGAATTAAGTTACGTAACAGACTTTTATATTCTTATATTTTTATTATGTATACGAGGGGGTTTGTACCCTCGTTAATACCTCGCTCTTTACACTAAATCGGAAGTTTTGTCCCAATTCTTTAAGAATGACCCCTGAATTAGAAAGGCCGTAGAATAGATAATTGAAATTACTAAAAATGATTTAGCATAAAGAGCGAGGTATTTATCTCCTCCTAAATACCTCGCTCTTTATAATAAAGCATTGTTAGAACCCCTCATATGCGTAATAATCTCTGTTCGTTTTAAGTTTCAGTGCTGCTCCTTATTTTCAATTGAAAAAAACCGTGTTCATGCTTATTTTTTCATTATTTTTTTATAGTAATGCTAGAAAATCCTGCGCTCTTTTCATTGAATTTTTCTTCCCCCATGACATATTCCTCTAAGGAAAGATCCTTCCACATGGCCCCCTTCCCTCAACCCCACCCCAAACCAAAAAAATCCCCCTGAAAACGTCTGTACACTTCCCAATAACTATTACTGTATGTAAACACTGGTCAAAGTTTGTAACTTGCAGCCCTTCCCTTGGGGATTGTTGGGGTAAAGTCATTCCCAAAGACATAATTATTATGGTTTTCGACTATGCGGAACAAAATGGCTATCTCAAAATTTTGGTCCGTTGACTTTGGGTAAAAAATGAGCATGGGAGGTGGCCTAGGTGCCCTCCAATTTTTTGGTCACTTAAAAAGGGAACTAGAACTTTTCATTTCCGTTAGAATGAGCCCTCTTGTGACACTCTAGGACCACTTGGTCGATACGATGACCCCTGGAAAAAAAAAACAAACAAACAAACAAATAAACACGCACCCGTGATTTGTCTTCTGGCAAAAAATAAGAAATTCCACATTTTTATAGATAGGAGTTTGAAATTTTTGCTATAGGGTTCTCTGATACGCCGAATGCGATGGTGTGATTTTCGTTAAGATTCTATGACTTTTAGGGGGGTGTTTCCCCCTATTTTCCAAAATGAGCCAAATTTTCTCAGGCTCGTAACTTTTGACGACAAAGACTAAATTTGATGAAACTTATATATTTAAAATTAGCATGAAAATTCGATTCTTTTGATCTATCTTTTAGGATCAAAATTACGTTTTTTAGAGTTTAGTTTACTATTGAGCCGGGTCGCTCCTTACTACAGTTCGTTACCACGAACTGTTTGATTGGAAAAACGGAAAAAAAGCCCATCTTTCCATGATGTTGAAAAAAAATTTGTCCCCCCCACAAAATCTTTGCGAATTGCAACCAATGTCTTTAACCAGAAGGTAAACAAAACACGGTGTGGTTTTCGTTAACATATGGGCTTAGCGTGGCCTGCCACCAAATATCCTCCCCCAAAGTTATCACCTTTGGACTTCAGCCTTTTGTAACGAGAAAAGATAGTTATCAAGGTTAAGTGTTGTATGATATTCACACTTAATAGCTATTGATCCAGTTCCTATATATGTCTTAAGATTTCGTCACTA
The DNA here is from genome assembly GCF_032884065.1 of Artemia franciscana. Taxonomy (NCBI): domain Eukaryota; kingdom Metazoa; phylum Arthropoda; class Branchiopoda; order Anostraca; family Artemiidae; genus Artemia; species Artemia franciscana. The sequence continues at coordinate 20,111,351 of NC_088879.1, read as the reverse complement.
AACAAAACTTCTATTGCTCGACAATTCAATGAATCACAATTCACAATTGATAATTATCAAGAACATCAGGATTTAAAAAATACTCAGAAATAGATTTCTCTAGTTTCTTCTCGTTAACAATGATTATTATCGCTACGGGTTGAGATGATATTCACTTAATATTGCCCTACTTTCATAAAATACGTCGTAAGATTTATTACTTAAAGAATCTGACCTTTGCAAGCTACAACTCTGACCTCTGTTTGGCGGCTATTCCATAACGCCGACCGTAAATATAGTAGACAATGGCGACAGTTTTTTTTCAGCTAAATAATTCCGATAGCGGAGAACGAATGTTTATTGTGGTATCCTAATAAGGACGATTTCTTTCCTTTTATTACTAAACGAATTTACTATGTTAAAGAAGAGAGTAGTTATGTATTTGGATTTGATGAAAGGTTAATTTCAAGGACAATCATACCGCGCGTGACCACAACCTGCTCTTCGTTTGGCCCTAGACGGTTGGCCGACGAGAAAAATCTTAGGGAATCTGTCATCCTTCACCCGCAGAACGTTTCCTAGCCGTTCTGCAATATAGCCCTAAAAAGCGGGATTGAATGACGAACATGAAAGTTCTTAAAGATTTGGGATAGGCTACATTAAAAGGATTTTCCATTTTAGGATAGTTTACATGTAAAATTTATTAAGTTTAAAGGTAACTTTCAAAAGTTATTATAAGCATTATTGAATATCCAGAGTTGCACAAAAATGGAAAACAGAAAGTAATCCGACCTTAATGAAGATTGAATCTCCGGATTCTGGATACCCGAAAATGCTCTAACAGAATTTACATGTCCCTAGCTAAGAAAATGCCAAATTTTGTGTTTTTCGTGTCACAAGTGCCTGCTGATTTGTCTATTTGTTTGTCTGCTTTTGTTCTTTTTTCACTAGGAGATCTTATCGATCCAACAATCATATATTTTTTGGGGTTCTTATTCAAAACGGAACCATGAGTTCTAGTGCCATTTAAGGGGGTGATTAAGTGAACTGATGGAACTCGAAAATCCCATGTTAAATTGAAAATTTATATTTAAAAAGTACTCAAGTATTCATTGGCGGAAGATGCCGCTTTTAATATCAGGCCATAGCTTCTTGAAGATGCTACAAAATGTTTGAAAGGATTTTGTTCTATTTCCTCTAATTGCTTAGAAATCTTAGAAAATGTCTAGGGATTTTTCACAAGTGTACTCTATGAAGGATATTGCTTTTGGAACAAAATTGGTACTATCATGTGCAGAAGACAATAACCTATAAGATGATTGGAACCATTTTTTGATGTATTTTCCTGTTTTCTAACAGTCCCCTAGAATATTTTCAGCTACCTGAAATTTTTACAAGTCGGTTGCCATAAAGAATCGTTTCAGATCGCCGATAATAACCCCTAGAGACGAAAATGACAAGCTGGAATAATCAGCTGCTTGTTAATAGTGTGAAATTTTCATAAATTATTTCAATGCAATGAAGAAACATAGAAATGAGAAATAGTCAGGAGCCTTCAGGAAAGTTATGCACACAAAGCCGAAATCATGGGGAAAATTAAATCAAAGCGAGGTATGGAACTGCGAAACTGCGAGAAATTTGGGGATAGGCTAGTGGATAAAGAACCGAAAAGAGTCTAAGGCGGACTATTGCATGGAAGTTGGAAAGAATGGACTGGTCAACCCCAAACGAGGCCACGACTACTTTTACCAAGTACAATCAGTCAGCTTGAATGTGCTCAGCTATATACTTGCTTTTTCATGATTTTTACCCAGAAAGACTTCTACATTGAAAAGATAGACCGCAATCCAGGCTTTTGGACCGAAAAGATTTTTCCCAAGCTGAAAGGATTCTTCATTGATGCTTTGATCCCAAAGTTCCACAGGGGGTTCCAATACAAGAGCCGTACTTATAAGATTAATCGTCTAGTACTCGTAAAAAAAAACGTAGTAGTAGTCTAGGAAAAAAAAACGAAACAAAAAAAAACAAATAAACACGTTTCCGTGATCTGCCTAAAAGTCATAGAACACTACTGTAGAAATTTCAAGCTCCTATCTGCAAAATGTGGAATTTTGTATTTTTTGTCAGAAGGCAGATCACAGATGCGTGTTTATTTGTTGTTGTTTTTTTCAGGGGTGATCGTATCAACCCAGTGGCCCCAGAATGCTGCAAAAGGGCTCATTCTAACGGAAATGAAAAGTTCTAGTGCCTTTTTTAAGTGACCAAAATCTCGGAGGGCACCTAGGCCCCCGTCCCACGCTAATTATTTTTCCAAAGTAACCGGATCAAAATTCTGAGATAGCCATTTTATTCAGCGTAGTCGGAAATCCTTATAACTAAATCCTTATAAGTGTACAGATGTCTTCAGGGGCGTTTTCATTTGGTCTGGGGCAGGGTTGAGAAGAGAGGGATATGCTGGGGAAACTTTTCATGGAGGAAGAAAATTTCCATGAAGGGAGCGCAGGATTTCCTACTATTATTAAAAAAAAAACAATGAAAAAATAAATATGACAAAGTTTTTTCAACTGAAAGTGAGGAGCAGCATTAAAACTTAAAAGGAACAGAAATTATTACGCATATGAGGGGCTCACCTCCTCCTAATACCTCGCTCTCTACGCTAAAGTATTTTTAGAATTTCAACTATTTATTCTACGGCTTTTGTAATTCAGGGGTCATTCTTAAGAAATTGGGACAAAATTTAAGCTCTAGTGTGAAGAGGGAGGTACTGTTGAGGGGGTGAGCCCCCCTCATATATGTAATAAAAATGTGAGAATACAGAAGTTCCTTACGTAAGCTAATTTGTAAGTTACGTATGTCTTTAACTAGTAAAATTTATTTTTACTAATAATTTTACTAATAAAAAAATTCGTAAGAAATTAAAAGTTCTAGTTGCCTTTTCAGGTAACCAAATAATCGGAGAGCAACTATACCTCCTTCCTCGCTCCTATTTTTTTCTCAAAATCGTTTGGTCAAAACTATGAGAAACCCATTTAGCCAAAAAAATAAATACCCAAATTTCGTTTTAATTATTCATCTGTGGAGAGCATAAATCAAAACATGCATTGATTAAAAAACGTTAAGAAATTAAATTAAATAAAAACAAGTGTTTTTAACTGAAAGTAAGGAGTGACATTAAAACATAAAACGAACAGAAATTACTTCATATATGAAAGCGGCTGTCTCCTCATCAATGCCCCGGTCTTCACGCTAAAGTCTGACTCTTCCTCTTAACTCTATTTTTTAAAACAGTAAAAAACTTCAGCGTAAAGAGCGGGGCGTTCATGAGGAAGCAGTCCCTTTCATATACGAAGTAATTTCTGTTCGTCTTAAGTTTTAATGTCACTCCTTACTTTCAGTTTTATTTTTTTTTTAATTTAATTTGTAAGAAAATTTTGGTTTTCTAAGAATCCTCGAAGAAAGCTTTCAACTAAGTTCGCTGTTTAGTTTCGAATTAATGAAATGAGGTATTTTAAATAGCCTATCCCTAGGAAATAAAGTGGAAAAAACAATAAATTTGAAAATGCATTCTATGCATGCCGTCACAGTTGCATATACATGGGCATTTTGTACTTGAGAATGATAGTGCTCTTTTGCTCATTTTCTAATCTCCCTTGGTCGGTAACCAAGCTTTGCAAGACACTGTCAAATATATTATTATTTCTCGGCTGAAGCATCTCACCAAAGGAAGCTGTCAATCAAAACCTTTGACAAGACTTGATAATTGGTGCTATTTGAAGTTTTGACAATCGACGATCTCTAGAGAATTAAAAGACAGAAGGGTAACCTTACTTCAATTCTGAAGCTCGATGTTTTCAAGTTCACTTAATCACGGCCTTAAAAAAAAAATTGGTAAGAGGGCAGCTAAACCCCTTGAAAGTCTTTTTCACCCTAAGGCTCATTGGTGCCAAATAGGGCGTCGATTCGAAATTTAAAATAGCAATTTTAAACAAGAAGTTTAAAACGTAAAAAAAGATGTTACGGAGAGGCAAAGACATAGTCCTAAAATTATGAATAATTACTTATTCTAGATGGAACTATTCATGAATAAATGCTCGAATAAAAAGTAGGGATGCTATATGTTGAAAGACCGTGTCCAACTTATGCAAATGAAAAAGTTAATGGGTGGATTGCAATAGAAAGTGAAGAACCGGATTTGGATCTTCATATTTTATTGAGAATCGGATTTGACCAAAGCAGATTTAGCTAAATGGACTTTATAACCAAAACGGTTTTAGAATCTTATGGAATTTTCCCCTTTTTTGGAAATAAAAAAACACATATATGCTATATTCTAAGACCATGTGCTTGTTGACAAACCTTAGGAAAAGTTGCATATTTAGCTCTAATGGGTTGAAGGACTATATGCCTCTTCATCTATTTATCCCACTAAAATCATAATCATGAAGACTGCTCAAACCCAACCAATGGTTGTAGAATAATCTAAGAGGATTATTTCAAACGGAAAATGGGAATTCCAATGCTATGTTTATGGGTTATAAGTGGTTTAAGGGTAACAAGGGCAAATTCTTGCCTTTTTGGCCCGGGGCCAGAACACAGAGACCAGAAAGAAACATTTGAAGTAACATGATTGTATTCCAAATATTATATGATTAGGGACCAAACAAAAAGCAGGCCGTCCTCGAATGGGGTAGGAGGCCATAGTGAAGGATTTAAAGGAAGTCTGAATTTCTTGGGACAGTTGTGTTTGCGTTAAATGTTGACTATATTGGCCAATAATAGCATTGTTTGTCAACTAATCCTGGCGGTTTTGAAATCCTTACACATTAAAAAATTAGTTTAAATAAAAAAGTAATTTCTAAATATAATCAAAGTCAATTTATTTGAAGAGATTACAACTTTTTAAGGTTTCCTGGCTAAAACATGATTTTATTTTCAACTGAAAACAAGATCTTCCAAGTGGTAACGAGCTGTGAATAAAGAGCGACTCGGACTAACGGTAACCGAAACTTTGAATAACAGAAGTTTTATAGCGAAGGATACATCAAACCCTTTTTCCTGATTCCAAATCTTTAAAATTTATTAAGTTTAATGTTATCCATCGAAAACTACGAGCCTGAGAAAACTTGCCTTATTTTCGAAGAAAAGGAGAAACAGTCCCAATAAGTATAGCAATCTTATTGAAAATCACACAATCAGATTCAGCATATAAGAGTTTTCAAGTAAAGGTTTCACTGTAGAAGTTTCAAGCTCATATCTTCAAAAATTTTGAATTTTGTAATTTTTCTTTGCCAGAAGAATTGTTCGTTTTTGTTTTTTTTTGTTTTTGTTTTCCCCTGGGGGTCATCCTATCGAACCAGAAATATAAGGAAATTTTTTAGAGAGGGATTTTATGCAAGGATGGAGGGGGATTTTTCCACGAAGAGAGAGATTTCTGGGGGAATTGTGTACGGGAAGGGGAGGGTAGTAAATTTCCTTGCATTATTTGAAAAAACGGTCAGAAATTAAATAAACAAAACAAGTTTATCAACTGAAAGTAAGGAGCAACTAAAGCAAACAGAAATTATTCCGCATGTTAGGGGACTGCCCCTCCTCAAACCTTGATCTTTGCGCTAAAGTTTGTTTTTTGTGACAATTCTTTAAGAAACGCTTTAGAAAGTGTTTTTTTTTTTCTTCAGAAAGCACAGGGAATCAAAATCCGTGACTGTAACGTAAATCACGAATCATCCGTTGCGAACAATAGCCGATCCAAAAGTATTGCGTGACGAAATCGGAAAAGAATTTTTATTTTTAATATCATTTGAATGATGATTAAATAGACGAAGTAGTAGATTACCTTGGAGATAAACTGACACCAACCAATGAAAATATAACCTTATTAAGCAAGTGATCACTAAAAATAAAATAGTCAGTCACGTACTTAAAAAAAAAAATTTTGGGCAAGGGTCAATTATGAAAAAATCAATTTTATTGAATAGCTTGAATGAGAAGTGCCCATAAATTCTATAAAATTCAGGATTTTAGGGTGGGGACAGGTCCCGATACTCTCTCCCTGCAAACCCAATGGTAGTGGAATTCCTTTACTGCCATCATTACCACACAATCTAACATGGGGTGTCCAAGAGTATTACTGACAGATATATATATATATATATATATATATATATATATATATATATATATATATATATATATATATATATATATATATATATATATATATATATATATATATATAAATATAAATATATATATATATATATATATATATATATATATATATATATATATATATATATATATATATATATATATATATATATATATATATATATATAAATTACCGATGCGGAGGATTCCTTAAGGTACCTCTTTGCGTGTAGGAATGTATGCAAATGACTTACCTTCTATTTGTTCATTTTTATTTTCTAACATTGCTTCATTATGTATAGCCAGTTTGACACTGATTTGCTTCCGTTCTTGGGCCGAACCTGAGAGAAATGACAAGAATCTTAGGAATGATTTATTAATATTTTCAACTCAGATTGGACAGGGAAAGAAGAATGCAATAACAACTGAATCATTTCTTTCCCATGTATGGTGGTAGATGCCTGCGTCTTTAGGATACCAGTTTTTTTACGATGAGTGATTGGATACTTATGTCAAGAGAGTAATCGTCAAAACTTAATCAATAGGTTACATTGATCAAACTCGACAAGTTCGAATCTGAAAATTTTTCAATCTTAAAGTTTCCCAAATTCCTAAAGTTGCCGGACATTCTAAAGAAAGAGAAGGTATTTGCCCCCCCCCCTCCTATGGAATAAAAAAGGCAAATTGTCTTGTTCTTAAGTGTAGATAGTTTCCATTTAATCAATTCGCCCCAACTTTTTTCCTCATGATAAATGTGTGTGTAGATGCTTGCCTATTTTTGCAGTTCAATAAAAAAGGTGAAAGGAGAAGAAGAAGAAGGAAAAAGAGAGAGAGCAAGAGAGAGAGAGAAAAAAATTGTAAATGGAGCCCACAGAGAGCAGCAAATATGCATACACAGAGGAATTTTATGGCCCCAATGCCGGGGCCATCGCAGCCAAAAAATCAACGTATTTTTTTTTTTTTTTTATGTGCGCTTGTCTCTTAAATCCATCTTTTTTGCAAGGATTAAGAAATTTGAGCAGGACGTTGTAAATTTGGAAATTTTAGAGTTTAAGTGGCAACACTATTCTGGAAAAAATAGCATGGAAACTGGCATATGGCTCCACTAAGACATTTTTAGATAGAATGGAATGGATGAATACCGTTAGGTAACGCATCGGCCACAAGTGATCCAACGATGTAGTGAATTAAATGTCAGTAGAAAAGCTGTAAAATATTTAAACTGAAATTTATGTACTAGTTATATGATACCGAAGCATGAAAACATAAAATTAGAGTCAGCGCACAAGTGGTGACATGGTAAAAAGCGAAGAGTCTCGCATGTATTTTTGTTATATTCTCATTGGCTACTCCAACTGGAAAAGGTGGTTGTAGAAACTTGGTAGGGGCTATGGTGTTGGAACAAAACTGACAGATAGCTATTTTGTTCTGGATAGCCAAAAGATCCAGTAGATAGGCCTCTGGATAACTGATAACTCCGGATAACGGATACGGCCCTAACTGATGAAAATTGCCGTATGTCAAAAGACAAGTTTTATAGTAGAAAAGGATAGACTTGTTTGCGCTGGGCTGTGTCATCGGCTTGAAAAATTCGGGAATAGTTCCTTAGGCCAAGAAAAGCTCAAAAATTTTTTGGTGATAATGGATGCTATTGGGGCTAATAATGGATCCATACTCTCTTTGATTGGCTTGAAACTTAAAGTAGTAAGTCCCTGGGCCAAAGAATACCAGATAAACCACAAATTTGAGGTCAAAAGGGGGCCAAAATCAGTAATTGGCTTGAAACCATCTGAAAATCCTTGGGTCAAGATGAACCTAATGACCGAAATCATAGAAAAAAGAACAGGGTCCTGAAAAAAGCCCAATAAAACTGATTTTTGTAACAGCTCGAAACTTTCATTCATTTGTCACTGGATCAAGCGGGACCTATTGGTACAAAACAAGTTTACGTTATTGGTACAGAAACACCAAAAAGGGCTTAGAGCTGCCTTTATTTCTAATCAGCATGAAACTTCTATCTGTAAGTCCTTGGACCAACGGAACCCCAAGGCACAAAAAAAAATCTAAAAATGTTTGTACACCACAGAAAATGGGTCCCGAAATAAGAAAACAAGGTTTGTTCGAACCGTTCCAAAACCATTATGTCTCATGATCCAAATTTACTTGAAAACAAAATTCAAGCTGGATTTCAATTCTTTTAAAATGGAGCCAGAAATAGGGCAAAAAAACTTTTAGGATTGAACATAAATTATCTTATACGTGAAATGGGCTGCCTCCACTAGATCTTACACTCTTTACGCTGAAGCTTCCATATATTAAAGATATTGACTATTTTCTCATTAGATTGTAAGTTAAACAGTAAGGTAAAGAGCGAGGGCTTAAGAGGCTGTCCTCGTTCATAGGATAATTGGTATTCCTTTTAAATGTTCGTCTTACTCTCTTTTTTTTTTGAACACAAACGTACGTTTTTAGTCAATAGCGTTAAGAAACAGTAAGTACCCTGGTTCTAGGACCCATCAAACGTAAAATTTACTTTATGCACCTCACATCTTAAATGTTAATCCATTCCTTTTGCATGATAGATTAATTAGTTCGTATAATAGATTGATTGATCGGAAAAGGAAACGCAATTACAATGAAAGATTCTGGTTATACCTTTTTATGACTGAATCTGTGCCAGATTTTGAAAACTTGTCAGATTACAAAGGCATAACGTACCTTTTGTGTTTCTGATATCAGCAGTTTTGGTTAAAGGGTGGGTAGGGATAATAGCCGAAGCTGGTGCCATGTCACGAACTTTTGATGTTCCTCTTCTCCGGGGCGACTCAGATTTGACACGCATGCGCGAAGTAGGTAAACTCATATCCGATACGGAGCTAAAACGTAAAACAGCTTATTAAAAAAAGTTTATGATCAAGACCATCGAGAGGTGAGTGGGGTTCTGTAGCAGAAATTTCTTATTTACACTTCCCCCTATCAGGCGTTTTAGAACCCCAAGTTATGTGTCAACTTGGCAATTTTGTATCTTTTGTTAAGATTTCTTCTGATGAATGAAAATTCGACTCCAAGGTTTAAGACACTAATGGTTTAAGTGAGATTAGCAACTTTAAGTTTTTAAAGAATATTATTTGCCCCTCATTTAAGGCAATATTTTAACAAGACTTATTTAAAAGACGTCTGTCGAAAAGACCTAAGGGATCCGAAAGAAGATGGAGTGGAGGGTATAAAGGACTTGGATTATCAAAAATATTGAACCACTTTGAACAAGGATAAATTAAAGGGAAAATGCAACTACTACATGAAAAAACAGAAAACGAATCCAACTAAATTATATTTTAAACTCTAATCCCATTAAAGACAAGTGTAGAAAAGCATCGAATAGTTAGTATCATATATATTGTCAAGCATTAAACCTAATTGAATATTTAGAATTCTTCAACTTACGAGACCAAACCAGTTTCAAAGCTCTTTGCAAGCAAAGTGGTAAGAAAAGAGAATGATTTCAAAATTACAGATCCTAAGCTACCTAATAATTATTTTCAGGATCCAGTAAAAATAATCTTTTCCCCAAATCTATTTTCAGCCAGAACTTCTAAGACTGATTCATTATGGCTGGGAAATGAAAATTTGATAGAAAAACAGTGAAACAGCGTAGCCTCTATTCCTTGTTTCTCAAAACAACTAGGTGTGAGGTATATTCAAAGTATATAAAAGCTCAGAGTGGTGAAAGTGGTCCATCCTTCTCACAGTAATTTTCAAAATAGAACAGTTTGCCATTTCAGGCTTCCCCACCCCCACCAAAATGAGCCACATATGACCCCAGACTATTTACAAAAGCTTTTTTAATTGACTTCATTTAGCATTATGAGGAATTTGAACCGACTCTTAAAGAGAAATTAGCCAAAAAATAATGGCAAATCTACCAAATCAGCCAAATTAGTTTATAGCTTAGGGCTAAAAACATTCCGAAATAAGTACAAATATCGAAACTCTGAAATTCTTTTAAGCCTTTATTCGCCTAGGTCAAGCACTTTACTCTTAAATATTAAACAAGAATTTGTTCGGAAAGTCGTTGGCTACCTTATGCAGTGTGGTTCGAAAAGTTACTATTTACCCAACTATAATGAAAAGAGAAACAAAAAACAACTTACCCTACTATGTAACTAGCTTCAAATGTTTTGTATGAACTTAACTACACAGCCATAACTAACACCTCTAGAACAAGTTAGCCTTCAATAACGCAATTCATTCTAGGTATTCAGTCTTCTGCTTTCATATGCTTGCTTATTTAGAGCGTAATAAGACCCAAATGGCTAAACCAATTGGCAAAATTAGTATGTCCGCAAAAAGCCGTACTTTCATTCTATCTGAAACCTTGGTACAAAGGAGAAAAATAAAAATGGCAAAAAAAGTAAAGAAGGACTATTAGATTTCTTTTTATTGAAAAATCAAATTCCCCAAAAATGGTGTCTTAAATTTGAGACTCACATTTAAGTATCTAAAAATGCTACTGCCTCATAAATTTTTACGAAAATTATGGTAAAATATATGAGCATCTACCATTTAAGCTTCTAAGAATACTGACTCCACCATTATTTTTTTTTTTTATAAAAACGGTCCAAAAATGCGAAAAATGATATGATACGTGATTGAGAGCTGAGGGCCGCCTTCACCACCCTAGGACTTGAAAGCAAGACTATTGGATTAGGAATGATTTGATACTGCAACTGGCACCAGATTAATAACAACTGGCACCACAACAATAATAATAACAATAACAATATAACAACATATAACAATATAATATTACAATAATATGATATATAATAATAATAACAATACTAATAACAATATAATAATAATACAATAATAATAACAACTTGCACCCCCTACAACTTGCACCAGGTTAAAAAGGAATGCTAGCATTAAGAGAACAATTCTTACCTATAATATATTGAAACTTCTATTAGGTGGGGGAGGGGCTTAGGCAATCAGTCAGCTTTTTCATACTGAATGATTCCTGTTCATTCTAAGCTAGAGCATCACTACATTAAAAAAAAACTTTCATTTTTACGTAATTTTAAATTTTATAAATATAATTACCGCTTATGAAGGATTCGTCGATGCTGGCCAGAAGATTTATCTCTTCCATCTTCTTTTGATTCATCCAGAAATCGTCTTAAGTTATGATTTGTGTCTTGGCTCTTGTATTTTGATGTTACATTCTCCAACTTGCTTTTTGTGCTGCTTTTCGTCTTTTCAAGTTTACCCGTCATTAGCTCATCTGTCTCTAGGCTGGTGTAGCTTTGTTTTAATAGGTTTGGAGTTGATACACATAAACGCTTTTTATTAGCCCTTAAAAATTGCTCCCGAATGGATTGTATTTGTTCTTTTCTTTTATCTAAAGGCAGTTTCTTAAGATCTTCATTAGACATACGGAGGAGTGAAGCAAAATTCTTTTTATATTCTGAAGAATTTTTGGTTTTAATTGAACTCGGGTTACGACGTTCAGTCTTTTCCTTCATGTCAAGTTTTGGTAATATATTCTGATTTTCAGGTAGGTCTGAAAGACATAAATAGGAGAATCGGTTACGCCTACAGTTGATTGAATTAGCTTCCTTAACCATGCTTTCATCAGCAGCTGTCTTCGTCGACCCATCCTCAGAAGATTCAATTTGGCAGCCCATTAAACCACAAGACCTTTCTTTTCGTAAAGCAGTAGGATGATTATTACGTATGTTTGTATCATTGCCATTAGTAGCCAATTTTATTTCTTTAAGATCCTGGCTAATATTACAGAGGTCAAAAGCATCCATATCTAAAGATGGCATTTCAGTTATATTTGAATCAGTTTCATGCAATTGATCTTGAAAGCTTACACTTTTTTTTCTTGATTTCATTTTAGTATCAGGCAAAACATTCTTGTCTGAAATGTTTATATCAGATTTTGCGAAGGTAGAGTCATCTTTGATCCAAGCTCCATTGATGATATTGTCTTTCTGGATACTTAAATTAATCATTTCTGTACCTTGATGTGTTTCTATAACGTTGACTGTTGCAGTACTGAGACTGTCTCTGAAAAATTCAAGACAAACTTTAGCTATTAATTATGTACTTTGCACAGAATTTCGGGGTTAGTTAATCTAAATAAGTTTAACCTGTTTAAAAAGAATAACAATTTCTTTAAGTGTTCATAATACACAGTCATCACTGATAAATAACAAAATTATACACAAAGCGAAGAGGTCGCTACTTGGGTTTAAACCAGGTACGTAAGCAGGACGATTTTCGGTGCCCCCCTTCCCCCCCCCAAAAAAAAATAATTATGATTTGAATAAGAGGTACCCAGGAACTCGTGAAAGCTTATAATTTGGGGGGCAGGAACGAGTCAACCCGCTGCACCTGTCTCTAATTTGAACCCACGCCTCTGATTCATCGTTAAAATTCTTCTAAGATGCTTGCCCTTTTGCTACTTAATATAAGAAAACGACAACAAACACGAAACCTCTCCCAAAGCTGATCTCATTCTCCTAAATAAATCAAATTGTGGCGGTAGTCCTATCAGTATGTACATAAATAATTTCTGAGACCACACTGGTTAATCATGATCAAACATAATACTCAAAAAGGGTGACTCTTTTTTTTGCTTTGTGTTTTGTTTTAAGGTTTTTTTTTATATATTTTTATCAGTTTTATTCTACACTGAGAACGGTCAAGCGGAGGTCTTGACCGAAATATTTGCATAATTTTTCAACTTTTTTTCTGGCTGTTTATTGTCCTCGTTTTCTTCCTTTCTTTGCGATTTTATGTTTGATCAGTACGTGCATATCGCCTTTTGTTACTAAGACTGTGAAAACATCACCCATATGTGAAAATAAAATATTTCAAATGTTTGATGAAAGAAGGTCCTGATCAAATTATCAAAGAAAATAATTATTTCTTTTCGGATAAATTCAAATTAACACACCTTTTTGTTATTTCATTGCAAAGGAGAAGAAAACAACCAATTGCCCCTCCCCTATGTTGGAAAAGTAAATTTTGTAAATTGACAAAATCATCAAATTTTGAGCCGACGCTCCATGACATTGAGTATATAACTTCAGCAGCCCAACGAGAGAAAAACAAATTCTTAAAATATAAGGAACTATTAGTTTTAAGTGAACAGCTAATACGGAGGCGAAAAACAAACCCTGGTTAATTACGTTAAAATGTATAATTTAAAGTGTGGACAGTTTCTAAAAATGATGCGTTCAAACAAAATGGGTAAACAGGGATGCTCTATGAACGGCGAAATGTCCAGGTCTTCGCAAAGATTTCAATGAATAGCCAGCGAGAAAAGGGATTTTTATAGATAATATATTGCACCTGATAGCCTACATGCAAGGCTGTATCCGGGGGGGGGGGGTGGAGTTCGAACCTCCCCCCTGAAATATTTTTCCTAGTCATAAAAACGTAACAAAATGAATCTAAACCAATTTTTGCTGGGCTTTGTAAAACCCCCGGAAAAATCCATTAGTAGCCCCCTACCCAGAAAAAAAAAATCCAGGATACAACCCTACCTACATGGGCTGTCGTGAAATGAAATCGCTGTAAAAATATTGCTAAACAGGCTACAAAATGGCTAAACAGGGATGCTCTTTGAATGGCGAAGTGCCCAGGTCCTCTCATAACCAGCGAGAAAAGGGATTATTTATAACGAAGATATGCACCTGGTAGCCTACACGCAAGGCTGTATCCGGGGCGTGGGGTTTGGACTTCCCCCTGAAATGTTTGTCCGGGTCATAATAACGTAACAAAAATGAATATAAACAAATTTTATGATACGTTTTTAAAAAAAATTTTATAGCCCCCCCCCCTCCGAAAAAAAGTCCTGGATTCAACCCTGCCTACATGGGCTTTTGTGAAATGAAATCGCTTTAAAAACATTGCTTTTTGTCCTAAGAAACTGAACGCAATGGTGTCATTGGAAAAGACTCGGAAACGGTTATCGCTTACTTTTCTATGATTAGCTGTAAATCTTTTGGAAGGATCGCTTAGCTAAAAACAAGAAATTTTTAGATTACATTATCCTTCTCTACTCCTTCTGGATTGTACCCAGAGAGGGGGAGGGTGGACGCTCTTAAAAAAATAATTATAACTCGATGATTGGCGGCACACACCAAGCCAGTTAAGGTCCATTCACAATGCGAATTTACTAATAGCGAGATTTAGCAAGTAGTAACTTGAGCCAATCAGATTTTTCACATAACGTTCTAATTGGCTGGAAAATTCTGTGAAAAGTTCTGATTTTCTCAAATTAGCGTCAGTTAAAGTCCTGGTATCAGTAAGATCTCATTATGCATGGGCCATAATGTAGTCCATCCCTAATATTTATTTCATGGACTTAGCTGGTATCGGCTCGTAAACTATCCGGTGTTCCTCGGGGAATCACAACATAGATAAATTTGCAAGTTGACATAAAATTGTCATCCGTCTATAATTAGAAACATGTCTCTGACTGAGTTCTATGCTTCCTAAGCGCCCATTTAAGATCAGACTAAATGTTTTGTTATCCCATTTCCAGCTATTAGTGCATTCTGAAATCATTCCGCGCTTATTGGCTACGAATCTCTGATCTCCCTATCCCTCCCCCTAAAGTACAAAAAATATTGAATCCCACACCAATTACTTGATCGTCGAACCTTGAGATGGTCAAGGATTATAAAATCAAGTACCAAGCAAAATATAACTTAAATAATTGAAAACGAATGCCTTAGCTACCCTCTGCCAGAAAAAAACCTTAACCTCCTCTTCAAGCCAGAATTGGACACCCATGGTAGTAGAATTTTAAGAGAATCGTGATATATTCATTTGTGCAGCTCCCTGACACGCCTGCCAATTTCCATCGTCCTAGCATGTCCAGAAGCACCAAACTTGCCAAATCACTTAACCTCTCCCCCCAACTCCCCCAAAGAGAGCAAATCCAGTACGGTTATGTCAGTCACGTATCAAGGACATTTAATTATTCTATCCACCAAACTTCACCCCGGTTCCTCCACTCCAAGTGTTTTCCAAGAAAGCACAAAATCCTTCTAAATATCAAATTTCATTAAGATCTGGTCACCCTTTCGTAAGTTACAAATACCTCATTTTTCCAAATTACCCAACCCCCACCTCCACCAAAGAGAGCAGATCCGGCCCGGTTATGTCAGTCACGTATCTTAGACAGGTTTTTATTCTTCCCATCCAGTTTCATCCTGATCCCTCCGCTTTAAGTATTTTCTAAGATTTCCGGTCCCCCCGCTGCCCCCCCAATGACGTTGGATCCGGTTGAGATTTAAAATATTATCTGAGTTACGAGGTCCTTCTAAATATGAAGTTTCATGAAGATCCGATCACTCCTACGCAAGTTAAAAATACGTCATTTTTTCTTATTTTTCAGAATTAACCCACCCCCCCCCCCTAATAGAGCGGATCCGTTCCAATTTTGTAAATCACGTTTCTAAGACTTCTGCTTATTTTCCCCACCAAGTTTCATCCCGATCCCTCCAATTTAAGCGTTTTCCATGATTTTAGGTTCCCCTCCTCAAACTCCCCCAATGTCACCAGATCCGGTCAGGATTTAAAATAAGAGCTTTGAAACACGATATCCTTCTAAATGTCAAATTTCATTGAGATCCGATCACCCGTTCATAAGTTAAAAATACCTCATTTTTTCTAATTTTTCAGAATTACCCCCCCCCCCAACACTACCCCAACGAGAGCGGATCCGTTCCGATTATGTCAATCATGTATCTAGGATTTGCGCTTATTTTTTCCACCAAGTTTCATCCCGATCCCTCCACTCTAAGTGTTTTCCGACATTTTAGGTTTCTCCCTCCCTCCCCCCAGTGTCACCAGATCTGGTCGGGATTTAAAATAACAGCTCTGAGACACGATATCCTCCCAAACATTAAATTTCATTAAGATATGATCAACCGTTCGTAAGTTAAAAGTACTTCATTTTTTCTATTTTTCCGAATTAACAGGCCCCCCACTTCCCCCAGATCGTCAAATCGAGAAAACGACTATTTCTAATTTAATATGGTTTAGTCCCTGATACGCTTGCCAAATTTCATCGTCTTAGCTTACCTGGAAGTGCCTAAAGTAGCGAAACCGGGACCGACCGACCGACAGACAGACCGAAAGACAGACCAACAGACCGACAGAATTTGCGATTGCTATATGTCACTTGGTTAATACCAAGTGCTATAAAAATTCACCATCTAGGAGTGTCAGGGATTAATCTAAATCTAAATTTAGGATGCGCAACTATCTTCCGGGAAGCTATGACTTTAATAATTTCCAGGATGAGAATTTCAGTGAAACTTACCAGGAACAGTTGAATACTAATTGGAGGGTTTAAAATTTGACAATGCAGAAGATGGATGGAATCATTTTAGGAAAATAGTTTGTGAAGTCGCTGACGATGTCTTACGAAATTAAGTTGGAAATACAGCTAGGAATGTTAGTGAATATGGTTTATATTTAATAAAGAGGAGGAGGGGCTTGTAGAAGATTTATTTGAGTGATAGATAATTTGGAAATAAAAGGAATGTAAAGAAAGCTGAGAAAGCATGATAATATGAATTAAGGAGGCGTGAACGACAAAATAGCTCAAGATCTAGAAGATGCAGCCAGACGGCATGATAGTAAGATATTGTGCTGGGATGTAAGAGGTAAAGGTCAATCTGGACTTGTTACATTTAAAAATAGGAAGGAGGCCGCTATTTTTCATAAGGAGATAATTGAAGGTGGCAATAACATTTATGAGCATGTGCCAATCCGTGATAAAGCTATAGAAAAAGAAGCAGAAAAGAAGGAAAGCTTGTGACACCTAGGATGTGAACGAAGCTTTATTTTACAATGAACAATTAGTGATAGCACTAAAAGGAGTAAAAAATTATTGGGCCCCAGGTACTGATAGTATGATAAGTGAGTTTCATCAATATGATGGTTATGAAGTTAGAAATAACTTACTAAAGATTATGAATAGGATTTTGAAAGGGGGATTTAAAGAAAACTCTAATTAAACTCTTAGATATGAAAGTTGATAAGAGTGAGTGTCGTAATTACAGAGATATTAGCTTGGCTTCTCTAGGAAGCAGGGGGAAAGAACGTCGACCAAATTTTCCCTCTTCGGTTAGTAACTGAGAACTGTCTGAGTTATAAAACCCTTTAGTCCTCAGTTTTATAGATTATGAGCAAGCGGTTGAATCAGTTAATAGAAGAGCTTTAGCGACGGCCCCATCCTTGTACGGTATACCAGATAAATACATTAAAGTGATTAGTGCTATGTCCAAGAATAACAAGGTGGGAAGTAAGGCTAGTAGCTGGATTTGTATTAAATCCGAGTTTAAGCCAGGGTTATGACCTTTCCCCATTTATATGTGCTAATTTGATGAACTTTGTTTAAGGGTCACAGGAGAGAAAACGGGAGAACATGAAATCGATTCAGAAAAAAAGACTTAGGTTATGCTGATGATTTAAGTATCATAGTCTAAATTATAACCATAATTAATGAGCTTTTAGAGGTTTTAATGTTAAGAGACTAAATTGCTAAGACTATGAAAAGCGAAGGTGAAGAGGTGATGTTGGGTAACAAGAAGATCGATCAAGTGGACAGCTTTACTTACCTAGGTGGTACTATTAGTAAAGACGGTAGGTACAGTGAAGATGTTAAAAGTAGAATAGCCAAGGCGAAGGATGTTTTTCACAGATGAAAAAAATTTGAAAGATCAGGCAGATAATTCTGCAGACCAAAATTAGAATATTGGAAGCTACAATGACGACAGTGGTCTTGTATGTTTCTAAAGCGTGGGCACTTAGAAAAGTAGGGAAAGATTGCTAAATAGTTTCAAGAGGAATCACCTAAAGACTGTTTTGGGTACCCAACTGATTGACCGCATCTCAAACAGTTAGCTTTAAAAAAATGTGATTCAATCCCACATTCTATCAAACAGTTCGTGGTAACGAACTGTAGTAAGGAGCGATCCGGCTCAATAGTACCCAAAACTCTAAAAAAAGGAATGTTTATACCAATAGCTACATCAAAAGAATCGTATTTTAATGCTGATTTTGAATATATAAGTTTTGTCAAGTTTGGTCTCACCCATCAAAAGCAACGAACTTGAGAATATTTGCGTTATTTTAGAAAATAGGGGGAAACATCCCCTAAAAGTCACAAAATCTTAACGAAAATCACAATATCAGATTCAGCGTATCAGAGAACCCTACTGTAGAAGTTTCAAGCTCCTATCTGCAAAAATGTGGAATTTTGTATTTTTTGCCAGAAGACAGATCAAGGATGCGTGTTTATTTGTTTGTTTGTTGTTTTTTTCCCAGGGTTGATCGTATCGACCCAGATGTCCTAGAATGTTGCGAGAGGAATCATTCTAACTGAAACGAAAAGTTCTAGTGCCCTTTTTAAGTGACCAAAAAAATTGGAGGGCATCTAGGCCCCTCCCACGCTTATTATTTTCCCAAAGTCGACGGATCAAAATTCTGAGATACCCATTTTTTCAGCGTAGTCAATAAACCTTATAACTATGTCTTTGGGGACGACTTACTCCCCCACAGTCTCCGTGGGAGGGGCTACAAGTTACAAACTTTGACCAGTGCTTACATATAGTAATGGTTATTGAGAAGTGTACAGGAGTTTTCAGAAGGAATTTTTGGTTCGGGGAAGGGGGTTGAGAAGAGGGGGATATGCTGAGGGGACTTTCCATCGAGGAATTTGTCATATGGGAAGAAAATTTCCATGAAGGGAGCGCAGGATTTACTAGCATTATTAAAAAAAAAATGAAAAAATAAATATGGAAAAAGTTTTTTTCAGCTGGAAGTAAGGAGCAGCATTAAAACTTAAAACGAACAGAAATTATTACCCATATGAGGGGCTCACCTCCTCCCAATACCTTGCTCTTTACGCTAAAGTCTTTTTAATAATTTCAACTATTTATTCTACGGCTTTTGTGATTCAGGGGTCATTCTTAATGAATTGGGACAAAATTTAAGCTTTAGTGTAAAAAGCGAGGTACTGACGAGGGGGCGAACCCCCTCATATATGTAATAAAAACATGAGAATACAAAAGTCCTTTACGTAAGCTAATTTATAAGTTACGTATATCTTTTACTAATAAAAATATTCGCAAAAAAATTAAGCGTTCTAGTTGCCTTTTCAACTAACCAAAAAATCGGAGGGCAACTAGGCTTCCTCCCCTGCTCTTTTTTTCTCAAAATCATTCGATCGAAGTTATGAGAAAGCCATTTAGCAAAAAAAAAAATATGCAAATTTCATTTAATTATTCCTCTGCGGAGAGCCAAAATGAAAACATGCATTGATTCAAAAACCTTCAGAAATTAAATAAAAAAAACAAGTTTTTTTAACTGAAAGTAAGGAGCGACATTAAAACTTAAAACGAACAGAAATTACTTCGTATATGAAAGGGGCTGCTTCCTCATCAACACCCTGCTCCTTACGCTAAAGTTTTTACTGTTTTAAAAATAGAGTTAAGAGAAAGAGTCAAACTTTAGCGTAAAGAGCGAGGCGTTGAGGAGGAAAAACCCCTTTCATATACGAAGTAATTTCTGTTCGTTTTAAGTTTTAATGTCGCTCCTTACTTTCAGTTAAAAAAACTTGTTTTTTTTATTTGCAATGCAGCAAATGCTTTGCTGCATTGTGGCAGGAAAATTGCATAAATAATGACCATGATTTTCCCTAAAGCATATTAACTGTACATATAAAATTATTTCAATGTCTTTTAGGCACCTCGGATATATTTTACATCTGATACTATTTCATAAATAATTGATTTTTATCTACTTCTCCTCAAAGATACCCGATAGAATCCTTTGTGACGAATCCCAGATTTTATAGGAAAAGTTTAAAAGCGATGCGAGGTTAAATCTACATTTAATGTCCTATTTTAGCATAAAATAATGTTGATTATCCAGGTACGTACGCAGGAATTTTTCGGGGGGGGGGGGGGGCAGAACCTTTGAAACAGCGGATATAAAGAAGCACTTTTTTATTTAGTAGCTAAATAAATGCAAAAAGCACGTACATCACAAAATACAGATTAACTTTAATCTGTAGTATTGTAATGGATGGAGGGGGGGGGGAAGACTGAAGGCTCAAAAGTACGTTTTAGGCTCAGGTTATGTTCATAGCGATTCAGAACCAGTGATTAATCTATTATATCCCACTGAAATGGAAATTTTAGGGTCAACAGTGCAATATGGGTGCTGTGGGGGGTAGTTCTTCTATTGCGAAAACGTCGATTTTAATGAAAAATGATAGTTTCCAAAATTGATCCATTGAAAGCTGTACTTTATCCTGAAAAGGGGGGTAAACACCCTAATATCAAGGATAATTCTATTTTGCTGTGGAAAGCAAACTCTCTTTGCGAAAAAAAAATAACAGTACAATCGCTAATTAATTCAAAGAGGGTAAAAAGTTTGACAGAAAATGAGTTAATAATTGGGCAATGACTTGAACGGATAATTGCATGCTGTAAAATCCAAAAAAAGGGCTTCACACCTGTATCTAGATTTTTAATAAATGTCCTACTTTTGCCAGAAATCCCAAGAAACCATGGGGAAATTAAACATTTCACAAAATTTCGGGGGGCGGGCCCGAAGGTCCCCCCCCCTGCGTACGTGCCAGTGACTATCCTTTGCCTAAGTTGGATTTTTTATCTACTTTTCCTCAAAAATACCCCATAGACTCCTTTGTGACAAATCCCAGATTTTTATAGGAAAAGTTTAAAAACGATGCGATGTTAAATCTACATTTAATACCCTATTTTAGGAAAAAATAATGTTGACTATCCTTTGCCTAAGTTGGAAAAAGCTCGTTTTATTAAGTTTATCGTGTATATATTCAAAACTTGAAATATGCACAAAAATTAATTAAAAAAAAAAAAATTCTGATGAAAGTAAAGAGGGAAGTTAAAGCTTAAAACGAACCAAAATAACAACATAAAATTTTCTGGAACATATTTTTGACGAACCATTTCAAAATAAACTTACTCTTGATATTTTCCTTTATTTGTAAAATTCTGATAAAACTAGCCCTTTACTGAAAACTAAAATTTCTTGAGTATTTTTTAGATAGTTATATTTGTCACGGACGGTAAAAAATTATTGAGAGCTTAATGAATTAGTTTTTTTCTTCAGGAAACTAAAGGATTTTTCTGCTCTAATTCTGTTTTGTTGTGCCGGCTTTGTGTTTTCAGCAAAGTCTTAGAGAATTCTGTAAATATAGGGAAATATGACAAGTCAGTTTATTTGAAACTTTTTTTTGAGGAATATAATGTGTAGAATGCAAAGCAGTATTTTTTTTTAGGTTTTAAGTTTCAACTTTGCTCTTTACTTTCATCAGAAAAACCATGTTTTTGAAAATTCAACTCACAAAAAAAATCATTAATACACACAGTTCTTGATATTCTCCTACGAGAAAGGATCATAACTGCGAAGCTTCAGCCCAATTGACTCGTTTGCTCGACAAACAAACGGAAGACTATGCGTAGAATAGAAAAGTTGTTTCTAACTATCACTATTCATTTTCTCCGTCCAAAACTGTAACATTTAAATTTTACTAATTTTTTGTTTCATTCATGTTTCCCCACTAATTTTTTTTTTAGTGTTTCGTTCCAAACAAACCCTTATAGAATCTATTAGAAAATTTTCAAGTGGGTGTCGTTTCATCCATTAAGTAAACCCTTATAGGAATCTTATGCGCCTGAAACAAACTTTACCCATTTTCACTTTAGTTTCATTATCATATTTTTTTTATATAAAGAAAAACAAGTTTTTTTTTACTGAAAGCAAGGAGCTACATTAAAAGTTAAAACGAACAGAAATTGCTCCGTATATGAAAGGGGCTGTTCCCTCCTCAGAGCCCCACTCTTTGCGCTAAAGTGTGACTCTTTCTCTTAATTTTTCTTTTTAAAACAGTAAATAACTTTAGCATAAAGAGCGGGGCATTGAGGAGGGAACAGCCCCTTTCGTATATGGAGCAAATTCTGTCCGTTTTTAGTTTTAATGTCGCTCCTTACTTTCAGTTAAAAAAACTTGTTTTATTTATTTAATTTCTGACCGTTTTTGAATTAACGCGTGCTTTGATTTTGGCTCTCCACACATGAATACTCAGAAAGAAATTTGCATTTTTTTGTTTGCTAAATGACTTTTTCTTAGTTTTGATAGGACGATTTTGAGAAAAAAATGAGTGGGAGAGGAGGCTTAGTTGCCCTTCAATCTTTTGGCTACTTAAAAAGGCAACTAGAACTTTTAATTTCTTATGAAAGTTTATATTAATAAAAAAACATACGTAACTTCCGAATTAACTGTTGTAACGAAGTTCTATATTCGTATATTTTAAATTATATACTAGCTGTTGGGGTGGCATTTCGCGACACCCCAGCACCTAGTTGGTGGGGGCGCTTCGCGCCCCCCCCCCGCGCAAGTAAGTCGTTACGTGCCATATTAGTTACGCGCCATTGTAGTTGTTTCCCTGTGTTCCACCTGTGAATATAGATAAAAGAAAAAAAGATTTTTCTTTTCGTTATATATATATATATATATATATATATATATATATATATATATATATATATATATATATATATATATATATATATATGTATATATATATATATATATATATATATATATATATATATATATATATATATATATATATATATATATATATATATATATATATATATATGTTTTTAACTACGTAAAACTTGCGAATATACAACATTCTTCGATGTTCCATTGTCTGTGCATATAAATAGATTGCCAGGTTTACCGACTCTTGAACATACAACATAAAATTGTCCATGGAAAAACAATCCGTATTCAGATCTATACCTCATTATTCTAATGATTGCCCTTGAGCTTTGTTGATGGTGATTGCTAATCGA
The DNA here is from genome assembly GCF_032884065.1 of Artemia franciscana. NCBI lineage: Eukaryota > Metazoa > Arthropoda > Branchiopoda > Anostraca > Artemiidae > Artemia > Artemia franciscana. Next base: position 20,088,276 of record NC_088879.1, on the reverse strand, counting down.
ACATTCCCTGTGTCCCCGTCGTCATTAAAACTTGCGAATATACAACATTCTTTATGTCCCATTGTCTGTGCATATAAATAGATTGTCAGGTTTACCGACTCTTGAACATGCAACATAAAATTGTCCATGGGAAAAACAATCCGTATTCAGATCTATACCTCATTATTCTAATGATTGCCCTTGAGCTTTGTTGATGATGATTGCTAATCGAACATTCCCTGTCATTTATTCCGTCGTCATTTATATATCCCCCTGTGCCTCCGGCATCCCCGTTGTAGTTGTGTCCCAATCGTCATTTATATTCCCAGTATCCCGGTCGTCATTTGTGTCCCAGTGTCCCAGTCTGTAATTTATCTTTGAGTGTCCCGGTCGTCATTTATATTCCCTGTGTCCCGGTCGTCATTTGTGTTCCCTGTGTCCCGGTCTGTAATTTCTCTTTGAGTGTCCCGGTCGTCATTTGATTCCCTGTGTCCCGGTCGTCATTTGTGTTCCGGTGTCCCGTTCTGTAATTTCTCTTTGAGTGTCCCGGTCGTCATTTATATTCCCTGTGTCCCGGTCTGTAATTTCTCTTTGAGTGTCCCGGTCGTCATTTATATTCCCAGTATCCCGGTCGTCATTTGTGTCCCAGTGTCCCAGTCTGTAATTTATCTTTGAGCGTCCCGGTCGTCATTTATATTCCCTGTGTCCCGGTCATCATTTGTGTCCCGGTGTCCCGTTCTGTAATTTCTCTTTGAGTGTCCCGGTCGTCATTTATATTCCCTGTGTCCCGGTCTGTAATTTCTCTTTGAGTGTCCCGGTCGTCATTTGTGTCCCGGTGCTTTGTTGATGGTGATTGCTAATCGAACATTCCTTGTGTCGCGATCGCTTTCTCTTTGAGTGTCCCGGTCGTCATTTATATTCCCTATGTCCCGGTCGTCATTTGCGTCCCAATGTCCCGGTCTGTAATTTCGTCAGTCGACAAACATGACGCCAGTCGACACACAAACATGACGTCACTCGACACACAGACAACTCATTTTTATATATATAGATAGATTTGAGAGGGTTTGCCTCCTCTTTAATACCTTGCTTTTTATACTAAAGCTTAAATTTTGTCCCAATTCTTTTAGAATGACCCCTGAATCACAAAGGCCGTAGAAGAAATAGTTGAAATTACTAAATATACTTTAGCGTAAAGAGCAGGTATTTGGGAGGAGATTAACCCCTCATATGCGTAATAATTTCCGTTCGTTTTGTTTTAATGCTGCTCCTGACTTTCAGTTGAAAAAAACGTTTTCATATTTATCTTTTCATTGTTTTTTTTGTTTTAAAAAATATTAGAAAATCCTGCACCCCTTTCACGGAAATTCTTTCCTCCCATGGCAAATTCCTCCATGGAAAGATCCTCCCATGTAACCCACTATCCTCAACTCCCTTCCCTATCCAAGAAAAAAAATCCCCTGAAAACGTCTGTACACTTCCAATAACCATTGCTATTTGTAAACACTGGTCAAAGTTTGTAACTTGTAGCCCCTTCCCCGGGGACTGTGAGGGAATAAATCGTCCCCAAAGACATAGTTATTAGGTTTTTCGACTATGTTGAACAAAATGGCTATCTCAGAATTTTGACCCGTTGACTTTGCGAAAAACATGAGCGTGGGAGGAGGTCTAGGTGCCCTCTAATATTTTTGGTCACTTAAAAAGGGCACTAGAATTTTTAATTTCCGTTAGAATGAGCCCTCTCGCTACATTCTAGGATCACTGGGTCGATACGAGCACCCCTGGAGAAAAGAAACAAAAAACGAAAAAAACAAATAAACACGCACCCGCGATAGGTCTTCTGGCAAAAAATACGAAATTCCAAATTTTTATAGATAGAAGGTTGAAAATTCTATAGTGGGATTCTCGGATACGCTGAACGCGATTTTGTGATTTTCCTTAGGATTCTGTGACTTTTAGAGGGTGTTTGGCCCTACTGTCCAAAATAAGGCAAATTTTCTCAGGCTCGTAACTTCTGATAAGTAAGACCAAATTTGATGAAACTTATATATTTCAAATCAGCATATAAATACAATTCTTTTGATGTATCTATTAGTATCAAAATCCCATTTTTAAGGTTTTGTTTACTATTGAGCCGGATCGCTCCTTACTACAGTTCGTTACCACAAACTGTTTGATAGTGAACTATACTTTTCCTGATGCACTCTTTAGTCGGTTAACTTTTTAAACACCATCACTAGGTTGGTGAAACAAAATGTATGACTAATTTGAACCTAATAACTTAATTTTGAGTTCACACAGCTCTTGAATATTCAACAGACCATAAAAAGAATTATTAGACTTCCTCACGGACTAAATACAAAATTTAATGTTTTTTAATCATGAAATACTTGCAATGTGTGAAGTGTATAATTTGTTTCATCCGAAATATAGGTCATTTCAAATGATCAAATAATTTGTAGGGGCAAAGTGCTATTGGAATTCAATGCGTCTCTTTGCTATAAATAAGGAGACAAAAAAAATGTTGAAATTACGGACCTATCTTTTGAACATGTGTGCAATCAATTCTTTTACCGAAAGGAATTAATTTGTTTCGTGGAATTGGACTGCATTCCAAACCATACCTCATCAGACAAACAAACACGATATTTGTAATCTTTCGTTTTTGTTGCTAGCAGTTGCTTCGTTTGGGGGGGGGGTGCAGATGCCCCTTCCAATAATTTGGAGGAAAATTATGATATAACCAAAGTTCCTTGACTATCTGGACGTGGACTCGTCTTGCCCCCGCCCTCCCCCATGAAAGTGTTGGAGCTAAGGCCCTGGTTGCTAGTATTTATTCATTTATATCACTTTGCATTGGTTCTAGGCTTTTATTAAGTTTATTTATTGAATTACTTGCAACTATTTTAAAAATAAAAAGCTAAATAAATGATATTTATGTTAATCTTTTATGCAACTTTTTTATATTGTGTGGGTTGGGATCAGTTGTTGTTTTGAATTTGTTTTTGTCTCAGTGCATGTATTCACCTGCCACTTTTTCATTGATTTATTTAGCTGTTAGGTTTTACAGGACTCCTTCGCAAGCACTGCTTTTGGTGTGCCAGTGATTCCTTGAAACTTTTGGCTCCTCGACATTCCCGCTGTTTACCAGAAATTTAGCTTTTCTATCACGTTTTTTTCGAGAATGAATGTTGACATTTGATTTATTCCTTCTACACTGTCAATTGTTCAGTTTAAAAAGCGCAAATTCATGTTCAGTGTAAGGAGGGGTTGACTATTGAAGGGGGATTACCCATGCTTCAATACCTTAGTTCACTTTAAGACCAGATATACATTTAGGGACGAAATATACGGCAATGGCTTTCTCGAGTCCCCTACAACAAGCAAAAGAAACTTTTTTGGAAGAATTTCCTCCAAAAACTTGAAATTCTGCATTTTAGTAGACAGAAGGCAAAAACTTTTGGTACTCAGGAAATTAGAATTTTGTGGTGAAATTTACCCAACAATAAAAAGTGTGAACAATAAGCGGGATATCCTCAAATGGGATGGAAGGAAGCCATAGGGAGAGACTAAAAGCAAGTTCAAGTTTCATAAGAAGCAGTGAAGGGAAGGGCTATGTACACAATGAGGCTGAGGAAGAGCATGCACAAATGAAGGTTTATTGACCGCAAGTAGCTCTGTGCTTACCGGATGGCTCGGATTCATACTTAATATACTTCAATTTATGCTTCAATAGTTAAAGATTTTTGTTTGTCTTAAGCTTGATTTGCATATTCAACTTAAGCTTTACTCGTTTTAAGATTTACTTATTCACTAATATTAGTACCTGTTATATGTTTTTTTGCTATGGCTGTTTATTTAATTTCTATTCATTTTGGGGTTTCTTAGTCTCTAATAGTGATATCTAGTCGTTTTGAGTTTGAATTATTGTAGGTTTTTGCTTCTGCTGGCTTCTGCATTGATTAAGTTTAAAATTGTCTTTACTTTTCTTTGAGATAATTCTTTTTTGGAAAGTTTTTTAATTAATTTCTGTTTGTTTTTATTGCCAAAGTTTCAAGTTTTTCAAAATTCCCTATTTCAAAATAATTTTTTTTTATATAATCAGAATTAAAATGTTTAAAATACATGCTAGAATCCTTTGACTTTATACATTGTATAAAAAATTAATACCGTTTCAATTAAACGGAAAATATCGCTAGAATCGTGCACTTCTGGCAAAAGAACCAATATTGGTGGAGATACAGGTTAAAACACAGGAAATCTAATGGTGACGGGAAGAACGTCGAGAGGACGCCCGAAATCGCCTTTACGGGCAGCCGAAGCACTAAAAAAAGTGCAGGTTTACCAGTCTCTCTACAGACGCATCAAAACTTTTGAAAATAGGTTAAGTATGGCGATTCCAATGGTGGCTGAATAAGAAGTAACGGATTGCTGCGAAGCGAACAATAGAGCGCTAGAAAAATTAGCACGTAAAACCCAAAATGGAAGCGCCTATTCCATGAAATACAGAAACTGGCAAAAACATAGTTTAAAGTACTAGAAAAACGACTATTACAAGAAGCAGCTCAAGTTTGTCTGTCCAACCGCGTATTTGCACGCTCAAAAGCGTGCAAAAAGCACAAAACTAATAGAACGTTTTGAGAAACTCTAGAAAAAGTTGAAATATAGTATGAAATATGGGGAAGCCCCTTGGTGATGGGTATGAAGTCGAGTGATTGCTTTGTAGGGCCCTTGAGCACCCGAAGCGCTAAAAAGGCGCAAGTGTAACAGCCCCGCTACAAGAGCATTAAAACTTTTGAAAATACGTTTTAAGATACGGGGATTCCAATGATGGATTTACAAAAAGCAAAGAATCGCTATGAAGCGCGCTATTGAGCGCTAATGAAAGGGCAAAATGGAAGCACAAATTCCATGTAGCCTAATACAAAAACTGGCAAAAAATACAAAAAGGATCATCCATGGACAGACTTCTACCAACCCAGGATGCGCTAAACCAGCACATTCAGCGCGCTTACATTCAAGCCCAGGTATGGTCCAGTTCTTATCTTGCCATTATTCCCGAAAAGAAGCCAACGATTACGAATCAGAAAAGACTAGCAATGGGTCTTTGGCTTCCTGATGGTCAAACTGGCCCCAAGCCTCTGTCACCTGTTTAGAGCTTATACGATCCAGTTGCAATAAGCAATGCTCCAGGCGCTGCAACTGTAAGAGCAGATCACTTTACCACGGCTCCTGTCAAGTCTAATGAATTTTTATACATTTTGGTGTCACTTTTAAGGCTTAGACCTAACATAGAATCTCGTTTGTTCAAGATGTGATCTGACATCTCAGCGAAGTACCATATTACGTGATAAATATTGCCTTTTTTTGTATTCCATTTTCCAATGACAATGACAATCAATACAAGTTAGCCCTTTAGCTAACTTGTCTTGACTAGCAAACGGAAATAGCTTTTTTGGTTGCGCATCTCTGAAAATGTGCCATGCAGGTCTTTATGTGTTTTCCAAATCCTGCATTTTCTCCGTGTCATGAAGCGTCGTGGATTCTTTTGGACGCTCTAAATCGCGCTTAGCATTGCATGGTCGCTATCATTTCGAATTATCGCTTGTTTTAGGAAACTAATACTTTGTAAATTTTTCTATTTTCGCGCTTGAAACGGGCATTAAGACATGCCAGGACAGGACTTCTGGCTTACAGATTCATTTTCTTTTGAACACCACTCGATTCTCAGTATTTCAAACCGTGTTTCTATCAATTCTGAACTTTCTGTAACAAGCAGATGAGTTTTGCGCGTTTAGCACGCTTTTCAGCGATTACAAAGCGAATAAAGTGATCGCTTGACTTTCTATCTGTGATTTTTGTGTTCCCCATACTTTGTGCGACATTACCATTTCTTCCGGAGTTAATTCAAACTTTCCATCAGTTTTGTGCTTTTAGCGCACTTTTAAGCAATTGCAAAGGTGTTATAAAGCGATCGCTCAACCTTTTACCTGTAATTGTTGGGTTCCCCATACTTTGTACTACATTATCAGTTTTTCCGCAGCTCAACATATTTGCACATTAAATAGCCCAAATTATACATTTCTCATCCATTCTGTAACTTCTCTTTGTCTTGTCTCATACTAAGCTGAACGAAAATTATGAAAAAACCGTTTTGTTCTTGAGTTTTACACAGCGTAAACTTGAGCAAGTAGCGAATAATACACAAGTTCCAAAATTCCTCCCCCCCCCCTTCGGATAATAAAAAACAAAACTCAAATAGAATTCGCAAATTTAGAAAGTTTTATTTTCCACGTAGGGGTATTTTCCAAACGGGGGTATTTTCCGGGGATATTTTCCAAGAGTTAAACGCCGGGGGGCATTTTGGTGGATGGGGGGGGGGTGAATGACGGCCACTTGTTTTTTTTAGTCCCCCTTAAGCGATCTGTAACGTTTTTTAAAAGTTTTTTAATATGATAGTTCGATTTCGTATGACATAGCTGCAGTATTAGTTAATATTAGGAGTACTTTTAAAGTGAATTTTACTTTTTTTGCTTAAGAATTAAGATGTTGGATTACAACTGAAACTTTGGACAAAGTCATAATGTTCAAATTTTTTAACAGTAATAGTTGTTTCTTACAACAAAAGTTTAACAAGAATGTTGCAACATATGTTTTGGCGAGTGGGCAGATTTTTATTACTGGGCCCCTCACAACCCTTGGAGAAAGATCTGTAAGTCACAAAGTTTGTCCATCGTTTACGCATGGTATTTGTTATTGGGAAATATACAGAATCTTTTACAGGGAGGGAATGGGTGAATTTTTAGCTATGGGGATTTTCCACAGGGAGAATTCTCCGTGGACAGGGAAGTTTTTAGGGGCTTTGGTAGAATTTTTATACGAAACAGTTTTTATTTGTCTTACCGAATCAATTTCAGATGTAGAGATGTTAAGGAGAACCATCCAGACGGAGTTTTTACTGGGTTGGTATTGTATGGTGTCTTTCTGTAGGTGAGGGGGGGTTCATGGGAAATATTTTACAGAGGGAACTTTCTGTGGGAGCAACTTTCAACTAGGGGATGGGTGGGGGGTGCTTTTGCCTGAAAAACTTCCACGAAGGAGGGGATTACCGGTATTATTTGAAAACAATCAGATATTAAAGTCTGTTTCAAATGAAAGTGCGCTAAGAAAAATTTCTCACCCAAGATCGTCCACAAGAAATTTTCTGGAGGAATTTTCAGCTAGAATGGAATTGTCCGGGATGAATTGGAATCTTTTTGACTTAAAAAAAAACTTTTTCAACAAAACAAGTTTGTTAAAGAAAAATAAAGAGCTACGTTAAGTCAAAAATGAGTAGAAATAAATTCAAATAATTTTCTACGTGTAAAACTATTACAAATAGCCGTCAAAAATAAATTAAACCAAAAACGAACATAAATTACAATAAATAACCGATTAAAAGTCAAAACAAGCAAAAATTAACATAAGCAGGGCTGGCAACCCCCAAGCCTCAAGACCAGACCATAATTTGCACTTTACTGGAAACAAAATACACTCTAAATGTTTTCACTTTTTTACTTATTATAAATAAAGAAGTATTAAGACTTTAAGGACTATATATAAGAATATGCATATTAAGCTGATAGTCCTTGAATTGTTTTTGTTTAATGAAGTGCAAGGTGTGATTTGGTCTTGATTTGGTCTTGAGGTGTGATTTGGTGATTTGCATGTTTTGAGTTTGACTAGGTGATCTATTGGAATTTCTGTTCGTTTTGGGTTTCATTTATTTATTAATGGTGATTTTTGGTAGTTCTACACTTGAAAGATAAGAAAAACTAATGCGTAAAATTTGACAATGCTATCGTCCGTTAAAACCTAAACAATAATAATGGGTTGGTTCACAAAGGAACAGGTTCCCAAATGCTTTCAAAGAAAAGCTAAACCTTCTTAAAGTTCATGGTGCCATATCTTTAGCTTAGTTTTGATGACTTTTCGCCTACATTTTCTGTTCTTCTTTTTAAATTTGACAATCGCCACGGTCAAACATCGCAGAAGTTCATATAGAGGTCCTTTCAACAAAAATGGACTTGTATGTTTTTTGTTTTTTTTCTTTTTTTTTTGTTCTAAGTTTCTTTTTTTCTTTTTCCTTAGACCTTCTCAGCGAAACTAAATGACATGAAACACAACTCAAATAAAATGATCAAATTATGAAAACCCTATTTTCTACGGGGGTGGGAGGTTTCCTGGTGGTATTTTCCGCGTGGGGGGGATGAACACCTAGAACTCAACCGTTATTATTAATATAAATTTTCATTCATCCTGTAGACACCCTTTAATATTTAGGCCACCTTTTTATTTAAAGAATCTTTTCGTGTTACATTTCAAAACAACCAAAATAGAAAAATGTCTTTAACTACAAAATAGGATGTTACGAACCAATACAACCAGATTTGTTCCTCAGCTTGTTCCCGCATTAAATCAATGAATAATGTTTCAACATTACTCATATGCTGTCCAGGTCTCTTCAGCTTCGGGTGTAGAATTACGGAGAGGGTGCTTTGTGAAAGCTTCAACCCGATTTTGACAGCATACTCCGATTAAAAATATCCCTGCAATCCCTTTAGTTACTGGGTTGGTTTACGTAGCAAATCTTTCTTTCCCTTTAAAAATAGGAGTTTGTGTTTGGGGCCCAAATGACACTAACTGTTATGTTGGAATAGCCTCTCGATTCTTAAGCTCAGGCTTCCCAAGACTAACTATTTTGTGACCCTGACCATTTTATACCGAAAAAATAAGTGGTTTTGATGAGCTATTATTGTTTGGCATACAAAACAGCTGAGTAAACATTTGGATATATGGCATCAATTGTTGGTTTCAATCCAATAACCAACTGCCGTATTTGTATTTATTTATCAATGAGCAAACTGTGACCGGGTGAAACTAAAAATTTAAACAAGGAGAGACTATTATGCAGAGGAAGAAGTCTAGTCGATTTATCAAAACATCCAAAACAATTAAAATATTAAACTAGATCTACGTTGCATGGACAACGTGAGGTATTGCGGCAACCTTTGTTCGGCTTCGACGAGTAAAGTTGCGGAAGCAACACTTTGGTTCTGTTTACTCTCTTCGATTGAACGATGAAGTTGTTAATCTGTAAGGATCTTAAAATAAATACTAGGTACACCAGCTTGCAAAAGTTGCAAACCCCTCATTACTGAAGATGATTGTAGCCTAACAGCCGATTATTACTTACAAGTTCCCCTAAATTGATCTTACCATCAAATACACCGGAAACAAATAATAGGTACATCAACTAGCAAAAGTTGCGAGCCCCTCATTGCCAGAGATGATCATGAGCTAACAGCCAACTGTTGCTTAAAACTCTCCTATATGTCTCACAATTGGTGTCGGCCTAGTTTTGGCTTCAGTGTGTACCTTAGTACTGAAGTTGTCGACCCCTTTCAACTTTTAAACTGGTATATCTCATGAAGGAATTTTTCTACCAAAAAATGGATGATATATGCTTTGATCAGCTCATCAAGAGCTATCAACTGCCGTCGAAAAAAATCTATCTGTCTTAGTTCAAAATTTGACTTTTTTGCCTTAGGCCAAGTTTCTAACGTCATCACTTAAAAGGAGCAAAGGATAAACTCTAATTTCTTTAGCAATGGGATAAATTTTTAAGTTTAAGACGCATATCTCTACCGCAATCCCAAGTGAAAAAAAAAACGAATGATAAACTCAGCTGAAATCACGAACAGAAATGGGTAGAAACAATAGATTTTTGGCCCCAGGCAAGAGTTCTACGAAGTTTTCCAAAATACAAAGTCATATTCATCATTCCGGCCTAAGGTCCACACTTTCTGTAAAAACCAAAGAGGTTAGACCCTTACCACATTCTAGGAATAAGCTGCAAGCGAGGTGTTAGGAAAAAAAACGACAAAACCAAAGTGTAACTCTCGCAACACAATAATTTTTTGTAACATGATCTTTTCTACAAAAAGGATATTTCTAAAAGACGTGTCTTCCCTCTTGAGCTGCTAGTTTAGGGGAAGTCCCACCAAGCCTTTTGAGAAATGTTGCAAGAGGTGCTCTTAATGCTTGCCCGCCCTCCCGGATAAACCCGATTTGGAGTAAAATTCAAACTTTTCTGCTGGATCTTCGAGTCAGATGCCTAGCTTCTGTTAAAATAGATTAGGATGTTCTTCTTCTCAACAATTTTTTTCTCTCTGTAGTTCCTTTTGTATGAGCTATCTTGCGGTTAAATCTTAAAAGGTCCAAGTGCTGATAACATGAATTATTATATTCTATTACAAACACTTGTCATGGGAGAGGTCATGCCTTTTCTTTAATTTGGAGTGGTATTCCCCCCCTTACCAGTCAAACTCCACCCTTGTCTTGGCTGTGCTCAGGCATTATCTTACTTTAAAACACTCTAATTGACGCAAATGTGTAAGGCGGAGCTGCGGACTGTAATATAAATAAGAAATTCACAAAACAACAATAAGAAATTCACACAACTCGTGGATTCACACAACAAAGCTATTTTGTCCCGCAAAAGCTGGGAGTTTACCCTTCTTAAACTATTTTCCCCAGAAGAACATATTCTCACTTCAGAGTTTAGCTATTGCTTCATACATATCCAAAGACCCCTGGTCGTCATGTCTCTCAAATGTCTGAATCTGACTCTAGCTACACATTTCACCCTGAAATTCTCGTTGATGATGAAAGGGTATCCGTTAAGGTGCGTTTTTCTTTTCCTCTATTAATTAATAATGAAGTTGTTGTAGTATTATTCATTCTTTTACATTTGTAAAAAATCTAGTATTTATCTACCAAGCCTGGTTGTCTAAGCTAATCTATCCGTTGTCTATGGAACTTATTCAACAATTTGTTTTATAAGTCTCTGTAGCACCTTGTAATACCGTCTCAATAAGGGTCGTAAGTAGTAGGTATTGCAACAGGATTTTAAATAAATAAATAAATAATGAAGAAGACATTATGTCCAAAAAAAACATGTCCAAAAATGCATAGATCTCAGTTAGTAGATGAGAAAAATCGAACTGCTTCCGCCAACGACAACACCCTCGGCTCTGCTGTCACAACTGAGCCTGAGATCCATATTAAGTCTGTCGTTTTTTTTTATTGATAGTTCTAGAGTTCATCGCTAATTGCCCGTTCCTAATTTTTGCTATGTCAAGTTTCTTGATTTTCTCGTGAGTTTAGAGGCTTGCCCTCAACTACCTGAAATTCGTCTTTTAAGTGGTCCTCTGGTTCTCCTAGTAGACCCAGTACTCAGTCCTCAGGTATTCTTCTTGATCAAAACTTCTCCATCATATTATTCTACGTGAAGATGAAGTTTTAGATTAATCCTAGATATCGATAAGATGAAAATATCGATTTCCAGAGGTTTATTATAAAGAATTTATTTCATTATTGAATTCAGGCTTACATCACTTATAGCCTTACTATTTGGATGTCACTCATTCTTTTCTTTTGGAAATTGCTGTCTAAGGTATAAAACAAAGTAAGGAGTCATATCTCTGAAGAAACCACACGGTGATGCTCCTACGGCCTTCAGAAATAGTCCATCTGTTGTGTATGATCATTCCATATGTTATCTTCGTAATTCTAGCAACACACGAATTCTATTTACTCAATTAGTCAGGTCAGATTTTCATTTTGGGACTGCTACTAATGCTTCCTGGAATGATCTGTTCAAGTCAGCTAAAAAGTACCAATTATTTGGTCCTTCAAAAAAGTCGCTACAAAACGTCTGACATCTGCAAAGAAATTTCATTTTTCTTTTGATCCATTTTTTTGAAGTGCCCTTGTGCTGTGGATGTCTTTGGGCAAAGTTGTAAATGTGTATTTATAGTGATTACTAATACAAATATGCATAAGACTTTAGTGTGACCTGGATCTCAGCTGTTAATCAGTTGTTGGTAGCTGCTCGTAGTTTCTTTTTAGCGTGTGTGTGTTTCCATTTATTTTTTTCTTTCCCCCTGTGTTTCCAGTCGTAGAACGGGTCATAGAAACTCGTTGTAACACTACTTCTTAAATAGAAAGTCAATATAATGGGACATGGCTCAAACTAAAAACAATAAGGGGAACAGCGGACAACTTGTAAAAAAATTATTCTATTCTTCTGGATTCCCATCATTCTTTTTAACATCTTTTTTGAGTTTGGAATTGTAGGCTTGGACTAAAGATGCTGGAGGACCTTTTCTAGTTTGCTTTCCATAGAGATTGGTATTTGAATAGGAAACTTTTACTGTTTACATCATTTGAGAAACAGTTACGACATAGTGGAGAATGATGAATCCTCTAATTGAAAAGGTCAATTTTTGCGGAAAGACTTCTGATTTGAATCTGGACTACTTGTTCTCTTGAAGAAAAACGAGCTAAAACCTGGTAGTTTTGATGTATTTTGTTTTCCATTTGGTTATTGCCCGTAAATTAAGATTCATAGACATATTTGGCCTTAAGCAGGTAGACTTGGTAGCTAGTATACCTCATATCTCGTTATGTTTAGTAGCTTTATAGCTGTGGAATTTAGTGGAGATTTAGCGGATTACATTAGAATGTATTTCTAGGAGCTGTCAATTTTAGGTCTCTCAAATCAACAAATATGTTAATCATCTGAAGCACTGATGTTGCAGATTGAAAATAAGTTGGAAAAATATATTTTCTACGATAGTTGATCATAGGTAAAGCTGATACCATTCCACTCTGCAAATAAAATAAAGGAGCCACATTGAAGGGGAGCAGATAGGTTAATGTTCAAAGATGAAACACTTGCAGCTGCACCTGTTTCCTGACCTTGTACAGACCTGTCTATGCAAAAGTTTATATAGTCCAGATAGTACTTAGGTACTGGATTAAGATTTTAGTTAAGCTCATATGATTAGGATACTCTGAACCAAGATATTTTGTGTCAGAATTTTATCCCTAGGAAATATATTAGCTTGACTGTGATGTTGATGTATTTTCCAAGGGGGGGGGGGACACAAAGAAAAAATATAGGATTTTGGGACATGCTGATTTGAATTGTGAACCTCTGAAAGAAAAAGACCCCAAGATGAGTGAGTATTGGTGAAAACTGTCTACTCTGTTATTGTATGCTCATAAACTACACACTAAATAGGAGATACTTGAATCTTTGAGAAATATCTCTATGTTGGAGTTGTTTGTCCGGAAAGCTCTCTTAATTTATTAAGATTTTTATTTTTATAGGCCCAATAGCTATTTGGGTTGAAGAATTTTGTAAAGCTTTGTAGGTGTTGAAAGCTGATGGAGAGCAATTTAGAAAAAATGGAGTCTATAGCTAACATGTTCTTTTTGTATGGCATCACTATATATAGTGTAGATCCCATTAAAAATTTGATTTTCGTGTGGCAGCTTTTTTACTTTCTACAAAGGTTTTCAGCACGGTGAGTCATTCTGATTATTGTGGGATAACTCCTCCCTTAAATAGTAAAAATGATGGCGCTAGTTGGTCAAGAATATGAGATCAAAAGCTAAAGAACACAGGGACAAAAGGTATCTCTTAGCCTTTGCTAGAGGTCAGTTTATAAATTCTAGTTACTGTTGTAGTTTTCAATATGTCCATTATATTTTTTTTTTCGCCAGCTAGTTTAACTGTGGGGTAGGAAACATTAGCGTTCTTTACTAGATTTGTCACCATAAAAAGTGTCATGATATTTTTTTTAATGGATTTATTTTTATATCTAAACCCCTTATTAAATTCTTATAGAAAAAAGAAGTTATAGTAATTTTATACACTACAAATAATAAAAAGGACCACTTACGTCGTTGATGTTTCACAGGCATCTAAAAAAGTGACATTATCTAGCGGCTCAAGATCTCGAGCCTCTCCAAGGTCTGCCCAATCGAAAAAAGAAGATCCTGCTTGACAAAGGCTAAAGTGTTTCCCAAAGACAGAGCTGTTGCTGTTTTTGTCGACAACATTTTGCTCTTCACCATAGTCATCTACGTACGGAGATGGATTATTTTTGATCATAGATGTCTCTTCATCTTCACCTCTCGTATTTCTGTCGACTTGATCTCTAATTTGAGAAGAAGATTTGAAGCTGATATTTCCTATATTAGCCAAAGTTGATTCTGTGCATTTAAATTTGATTATGTCTGTATCACTTCCGTCATCAGTTGTAATCTGATCAGCTAGGATTTTACTCGCAAGCCAGTCATCTTTTTTGCTTAGCTTATAACTACTAGCATTAAACTGAGATTGTTCATATTCCTCGCATTCTATTTTGGTTAAGAAACGATCACCCGAATCGTCCAAATCAGAATCAGTTTCGATGAAAAATGGGTTGTGGTTAAAAAAACCGAGTGTTTGATTTTCCCCAACAATAGAATTTTCTGTCGGATTTTCAGATGGCGTGGCGTTCAAACTAGGTTTGGTGTCACTTCGTAGTGTCAGTGGAGAGAGTTTCCTAAAATTCTCTGAGGTTCCATTATCAGCCACGTAAATATTTTCAGCAGAATCCATTGTGATCTTACATTTATTGTCATTGACTTCTCCTGTAAAAGTAAAATTTTTTTCAAGTTCTTTTTCAAGTCCAATCCTGGTTTTATTGTCAATCTTAGTCACATCATCCCTGTCGAACAAGCCCCAAGCATTTGACGTTTTAATTTCTGTAGCATTATTATCTGAATGTATTTCAGAGAAAAGTGAAGTTTTTTCTGTGTGATTTTCCTTAGGTTGGTTATTCACAATTTCATAATTGTTTGGCCTGTGACTCTGGCTCTTTATTACTTCATTATTAGCATATATCGGCTGCATTTTAGGTTCTCCAGTAGAATATTTCACTCTAAGCTGAATAGAGTCATTCTCACAAAATCTCTTACTGCATTTTAAATTGAAAACAGTATTTCTGTTTTGTAACCAAATATCTTCAGTGCTTTTATGTTTTGGTGCGTGGTCTGAGGTTTTTTTACAGCTTGCATTTTGTCGTTTCAGTGTTGAAGGACAGAAAAAGGATCGGTGATAAATCTGTTGCTGGAGCTCTTGCAAACTCTCTTCATTTCTGGCGGATGAGTTTTTATTTAGAGAGCTATCACTCCAAGATATGTTTCTTAATGAATTTTCTTTAGTCTTATGTGTTGAGTTTTCACTAAAGTATAATTTAGCTTCTCCCTGCTCCGATTTCATATTTTCGAATTTTACTTGCTGAAAATGGGTGTTTGTAATATTGAAATCATGACGTTTCGAGCGGAGTAGTGAAGCTAAATTAAAAAACCGTTTCTTTTTCTTCTTGAGATAAACAGGTTGTGGCACCAAAAAATTTTGAAACTCAGCTGGGCAATCTACAGCACGTTCCTGCAAAATTTTGGTATTTTTCCGTCTGACTCTAATTTCGATCAAACGTGAATACCGAGAAGTCAGTTCTTGTATAATTACACACCTTGTCATTCTATTCACTGGAACTCCATTAATCTCCAATATTTCATCATCTTGGACAATTGGACCCCACGGCAAGATTGCCCTGCTAGCAGGACTATTTTTAGCTATATCCAAAGCAAACAACTGGTAAACATTGGAACCCATTTTCTCTCCTCCATAAAACTTGATTCCTAGTCCAATTCTTTCCTGTCTTTCCTTTATTATCACTGTAGATGCTTCAAAACACTCTCCAGATAAAAGTGAGTTTTCATTATTAGGAGCCGGATATTTTCTCCTGTCAATGGTCTCTGCTTGGGCAAAAATGGTGCAGTAATCCTTTGCTGTACTGATAAGAGAAGAGTCTCTAGGAAGGCTCTGACTTCGTTTTTTCCGTGCTTTACTTCCTAGGGAGAACTTTATTAGGTCACTAGCCATTCTGTTCTCGGAAAGCCCTAAAATAAAAAAAAACATTACAAAAATGTATGTTTTTAGTAAACTACCATTCCGGCAAATAACAGCCACGGTTACCAGCAACCTGATACACGAATATTCTGATAGTGCTAAAGATAGGTATATGCACAGGAGATTTTTTCAAATTCAAGTATTTTTTTTATTATCTGTGTGTGTATATGGGGGGGGGGACACACCCAAAAAAAGTAATAACATGTGTATTTGATAGAAAAAAAAAATAGAATCTGAGGATGAACAGAAAATGTTTTTCTGAGCAAGAGGAGAAGGCTGAATCTCTTCCTCTTCACACTCATCCAAAATCTCGTGCTTTAGCACTTATTTTCTGTTGTGGCTTCCAAATTTCACGTAATTTGACTGGGTTTTTTTATAATCAAAGGTGTTCTTTCCCCCTTACCCGCAAAGCAATTCAGTCCATACATGCCTAATAAAGCCTTCACATGAGGTGCCCCAGCCCCTTTCTATCTAGATCTAAGAATTATTACAATTTTCTCATGCTCCCCGTAATTTTTTTTTCTTTATATAATTAGGCTTGTTTTTTTTGGCGGTTTTGTTTTTATTTTCCGTTTTACCTCGCTCCTTTTTTCCAAATATGAATCCTCTAAAGTATATTCATGTGTAAGTCTTTGGTATACATCTTGGAGTCAATTGGATATTTAATAGCAGTCCTATTTGCAAAAGCGGAAGCAATAAGAAGTTGTTTCGATGAAAATATGATCTAGAACAGGGATGGATCTAGGGGGGTCAAGGGGGAAGCCTACCCAGGGCACTGGTTTGTAGGGGGTGCTTAATCGTAAGGCACTTTTTGATCCAATCAAATAATCTGAACCCTAACTTCCCAGTTCCCTAACGCGCCGACGTTTGGTTCGAAAATATGTTTAATTGTGACTGTATCAGTTCCTTTTAATAGAAGAAGCCACAGTAATTTGAAATTAATTTAAAAAATCATACATTCTGTGGTAACGAATTGTAAGTAAGGAGCAACGAGGCTCAATAGTAACAGTAACATTAAAAGAAATTTTTTTAATACCAATAGATACATAAAAAAAATCAGTCTATTATACGTATTCCAAATATATAAGATTGACTAAGTTTAGTCTTACCCATCAAAGGTTACATGCATGAGAAAACTTATTTTATTTTAAAAAAAGGGGGAAACAATCTAAAAGTCAAAGAATCTAAATAAAATCACACCCTCAGATTCAGCACATAAGAAAACCCTAGTTTAGACGTTTCAAGTTCCTATTTACAAAAAAATGGAATTTTATAAATTTTTTTTGCCCAAAGAAAGATCTTCTTCTTTCAAAGAAGAAGCGCCAACAGATCTAGATCTGTCTCTGACCTATGATCCGTACATGAAATGGGTTGTCCCCTCCGCAATCCCTCACTCTTTACGCTAAAATTTTTAACTGTTTTAAAAAGTAAAATTGTGGTAAAGAGTCAAACTTTAGCGTAAAGAGCGAGGGACTGCGGAGGGGACAACCCATTTCATATACGGAGTAATTTCTGTTCGTTTTAAGTTTTAATGTCGCTCCTTATTTTCAGTTATTTTCGTATTTCATTATTTTCAGTTTCATTTCTGAATGTTTTTGAATTAATGCATGTTTGATTTTGGCTCTCCGTACATAAATTATTAAAATGAAATTTGCATAATAATTCTTTTTTTGGCTAAATGGCTTTCTCTTTGATCAGACGATTTTGAGAAATAAGGGGTGGGGAAGGAGTCCTGGTTGCCCTCCAATTTTTTGGTTACTTAAAAAGGCAACTAGAACACGTTTTTGTTAGTAAAAGATATGCGTAACTTAAGAATTAACTTACGTAACAAACTTTTATATTCTTATATTTTTGATTATATATATGACTAGGTTTGTCCCCTCGTTAATACCTCGCTCTTCACACTAAATCTTAAGTTTTGTCCCAATTCTTTAAGAATGACCCCTGAATCAGAAAGGCCGTAGAATAAATAATTGAAATTACTAAAAATACTTCAGCATAAAGAGCGAAGTATTATCTCCTCCTAAATACCCCGCTCTTTATGCTAAAGTATTTTTAGAGCCCCTCATATGTTTAATAATCTCTGTTCGTTTTAAGTTTTAAGGCTACTCCTTACTTTCAATTGAAATAACTTGTTCATGTTTATATTTTCATTGTTTTTTTAATAAGAATACTTGAAAATCCTGCGCCCTTTTCATTGTATTTCTCTTCCTCCATGAAATATTCCTCCAAGGAAAGATCCTCCCACATAGCCCCCTCCCCTTAACCCCACACCCAAACCAAAAAAATCCCCCTGAAAACGTCGGTACACTTCCCAATAACCATTACTGTATGTAAACATTGGTCAAAGTTTGTAACTTGCAGCCCCTCCCCCAGAGACTTTGGGGGAGTAATTCATCCCCAAAGACATAGTTAATATAGTTTTCGACTATTCAGAACAAAATGGCTATCTCAAAATTTTGATCCGTTGACGTTGGGAAAAAAATGAGCGTGGGAGGGGGCCTAGGTGCCCTCCAATTTTTTTGGTCACTTATAAAGGGCACTAGAACTTTTCATTTCCGTTAGAATGAGCCATCTTGCAACACTCTAGAACCACTTTGTCAATACGATGACCCCTGGGAAAAAAAAATAAACACGCACCCGCGATTTGTCTTCTGGCAAAAAATACAAAATTCCACATTTTTGTAGATTGGACCTTGAAATTTTTCTATAGAGTTCTCTGATACGCTGAATGCGATGGTGTGATTTTCGTAGAGATCCTATGACTTTTAGGGAGTGTTTCCCCCTATTTTCCAAAATAAGGCAAATTTTCTTGGGCTCGTAACTTTTGATGACAAAGACTAAATTTGATGAAACTTAAATATTTAAAATCAGCATAAAAATCCGATTCATTTTAATATATCTCTTAGCATCGAAGCTCCGTTTTTGAGTTTCGTTTACTATTGAGCCGGGTCGCTCCTTACTACAGTTCGTTACCACGAACTGTTTGAAAACAGAGGGCAAGAGGGGGTCCGCATCCGGGAAGTCAGGGGGCATGCGATATCCTTCAGGGGAAAAGAGTGCTGGAACATTTGTAAAAAAAAACTAGACCTACGTTGCCGGGCAACGTGAAGTGTTGCGACAACCTTTGTCCGGCTTCGCCGACTAAAGTGTTGCGAGAACAACGCTTTGGTTTTGTTTCTTCGCTATCGATCAATAATCGCGTGATCAAAGGCTATTCCTCAGCGTTGAAAAACAACAACAAAATAGTTTCGAAAGAAGGGACTAAATTGACTTTGCAGCCAGTTGAACTTTATCTTTTTCAACTCGGAACAATATTTATATAATCTAGTTGGTATTATAAAACTATCCCTAACTTTTCAGGATTGAAATACCATAGATGACATTCTATTCATTATTACGAAACCATCTCATTGTTTTACATTCTCGTTTGTGCTTGTTTCTTCACTATCGGTTAAATGATGAAGTTGTCAGCCTATCGAAGTTTTTTAGACGGTATGTTCTAACAAGAACGCAATCAGTTATCACATGACCAAAGGCTATTCCTCAGCGTTGAAAAAACAACAACTATAAAATAATATCGAAAGAAGGGACTAAATTGACTTAGCAGCCAGTTGAACTTCGTTCCTTTCAATCGTAGATATCGTGACGGATGAAAACTTGGAACAATATCTTATATAATCTAGTTGGTATTATAAAATTATCTGTAACTTTTCAGGATTAAAGTACCATAAGTGACACTAATTATTACGAAACTATCTCATTATTTTACGTTATCGTTTGTACCCGTTGCGTAAACACTTAATTCTGTCAGACTTAAAGAGATCAAGTACAATGTGCACCAATTTGCACAAATTTCTAGCCCAAAGTGAACCGATTCTCACTTATAAGTCCCTCTCCCGTGATAGGCATCAAGTTCACCGGAAAAAAATTAATGGGTACACCAGCTAGCATAGTTGCAAACCCCTCATCGCTGAATTTGACTGTAGCCTAACAGCAGATTGTTACTTACAAGTCCCCTACATGTCTTAGCACTGGAACCAAATTGGTTTTACCATCAAATACACTGGAAACAAATAACAGATACACCAACTAGCAAAAGCTGCTAACCCCTCATTGCCTAAGGTGATTCTTACCTAACAGCCAACTGTTGCTTACAAGTCCTCTATATGTCTCACAATTTCTATCGGCCTAGATTTCGTTTCAGTGTGTACCTTACTACTGAAGTTGTCAACCCCTTGAAACTTTCAAACTGGTATACCTCATGAATGAATTTTTGTACCAAAAAATGGATGTCATATATTTTGATCAGCTCATCAAGAGCTATCGATGCGGTCGAAAAAAATTCTACCTGTCTTAGTTCAAAAGTTGTTTTTTTTTTTTGCCGTAGGTTAACTTTCTAACGTCACCACTTATAAAGGAGCAAAGGATAAGCTCCAATTTCATTAGCAATGAGAGAACTTTTAAAGTTTATTAGGCACAAAGTCTATTACCGCAATCCCAAGTCCAAAAAACCGAATGATAAACTTAGCTGAAATCACGAACAGAAATGGATAGAAACAATAGATGGCAGCACTTTCGGACCTGTGGGAAAATGCCACATTTTTGCTTCTGTAAATTTTTCTATTTATCACTCAAAGAAGATATATTGACTGTGGGCCCGGGTAACTGGGCCCGCATATATTTAACACTTATAGATTTTAGTCCATCTTCAATTTGAAACTGGTGCTTGCCTGCTTGCTTGCTAGAACTGAGCTTTCCACTCGAAAGCAGAAACATGCTTTGATGAAACGAAAGCTTGGCTGCACAATTTCAGATATTCCTCTCTGACATAGGCTATATAACTCCACTTCACTTCGCACACCATAGGCTCTGGCTCGTGGACAAGCAAAAACCATCCTTTTTGGCCCCAGGCAAGAGTTCTGCGGAGCTTTCCAAAATGTAATGTCATATTCATCAATCCGGCCTGAGGTCCACACTTTCCGTAAAACCCGCAAAGGCTAGACCCTTACCAGTTTCCATAAATAAGCTGAGATCGGCCACATAGGAAAAAAAACGGGACAAAACCAAAATGTTGCTCTCGCAACACAAATACAAAACTAAATGTGTTTTCAATATGTCTGAAAACTTATTTTGGGAAATTATTTTATTATGGATACTGAACACCCAATGGAAAAAAAGTAAAGGTGGCATGTGCCTACCCAAGTCTTCAATAGCACGTTTTTCTTCAAACAGTAGTGAAGAAAAGTTACTATTTAGCAAAGACTCTACTCGGCTATTTTCAAGACGTTACGCAATTCATAATAAAAAACAGTCACAAGTCAAACAAACATAAAATTAAGTACTTGTCCTCGGCTTTTGCTAAAATTTTAAATCTAAAAGTTTTTTCAATTGAAAGTAGGGAGCAACGTTAAAACTTAAAACGAACAGACATTATTACATACATGAGGGGGGTGGAGCAACGTTAAAACTTAAAACGAACAGACATTATTACATACATGAGGGGGGTTACCCCCTCCTTTATACCTCGCCCTTTACACTAAAGTTTGATTTTTTGTTCCAATTGTTTAAGAATGACTCCTGAAACACAAGGACCGTTTAAACAGAATAACAATCTTTTTCTTCAAAGGTTATAAGAAAACTTTAGCTTAAAGAATGAAGTATTAAGGAGGGAGCAACCCCCGTCATATACGTGATAATTTCTATCCGTTTTAAGTTTCATGTTGCTCCCCAACAGAAAAAAAACTTGTTTTTTATTTAATTTCTGATCCTTTTTTAAACGATTCTGGCCAATCCAGCTCCCCCTCCATGGAAAAAAACCCTTCCCCACAAAACGTCCGTCCATGGAAATTTCCTCCCATGTATCTCCCCCTTCCAGAAAATCACCCCGAGAAATATTCGTATGCTTCCCAATAGCCAACACTATATGTAAACAATGGGAAAAGCTCATAGCTTGCAGACCTTCCCCCGGGGGTTGTGGGGTATGTCATCCTTAAATTCATCCTCAAAGTCATAGCTATTCGATTTTTCGATTATGATGAACGGAAGGGCTATATCAATGTTTTGATCTGACAAATTTGGGGAAAGAGGGGTGTGGGGCTGGTAGCTACCCTTCAATATTTCTGGTCACTTAAAAAAGGAACTAGAACTTTTGATTTCCAATCAAATAAGCCTTCTCCTAATCTTCCTTGATCACTGGTTCGATACGAACATCCCTGGAAAAAAAAAAACAACCATTGTTCCATGATCTTGCTTCTGGCAAAAAAGCGAAATCCTATATTTTTGTACATAGGAGCTTGTAACCTCTACAGAACCATTCTCCGATATGTTGAATCTGATGCTTTGATTTTCATTGAGATCAATTGATGTTTTGGGGAGCTTTTTCCCTTTTCCCGAAATTGGGCTAATTTTCTCAGGATCGTAACTCTTAACTAAATCTCGCAGTTTAGCTACGCGTTATTTCAGCAGTGTCATCCATCGCGTCATTCATTGCCAAATGATTTTAAAATGGTGTCGTAGCAAACCAAAACTACACCCATTATATTGCCATTGTTGAAACATTTTGCGGGAAAATTACCCCCTCCATGAACAAAAAGGAAGCTCACTTTTGCATGGGGAGCACCGATAGGTCCTCCTTTTTTCTCCTGCTTTTTTTCTTTGTCACTATAGCCGCACAGGAACATCAGAGAGAGCTGTTTAAGGGCTGATCTGAAAGCTAATTATTATGTCTTATGGTTTTTAAACAATTTGGCCCGATAGAGCGGTCATAAATTCTATATGGTACCCTAAAAGAGCCCCTAAATTCCATAGGGTACCCTTCCATTTATATTTCTGGAATGGAAAGGCTGGGCTGGACATATGGACATCATACAGAACGAATTATGGGCTCATTTATAAACTGTTTTTTTTTTATATTTAATCCTTTTTTATAAATTTGACATAGTAAGGTAATCAAAAGTTCCATAAGACACCCAAAAATGCACTTTGGGTTGTTTTTCTATCTTTTAAAATGAAAATATCAAAAAAAGGTCTTGTCCAATGAAAAATTCCGCAGACAAATTTCCGCTGGAAAATTCACCCTACCTTTGGGAAATTCTCCTCCACGAAAAATCTCCATTATAGAAATTTCTCTGCGATTTAGAGCAACGATTTTATTTTTATTTTAATAGTATTTGAAAAATTAAGTTAGTGTTATCAACTTGCCCACCGGGTTGGGCAATTGATAAGGAATATCCAGAAGATTTTAATAAAATCTTGGTAGCATTGCGGCAGAAGCCTTGGATTTGTTAAGCCTTGTCAAGGACACTAATCAGAAGGAAAAAATTGACACCTCGAGTTTGAAAATTAACTTCCCCCTTTTATCTTTGCTTAAAAAATAAATCTAGAAAAATTACACAAAAGTTTTTTGCTTGTGTGAATCATTGTGAATCTTGTGTGAATTTGGGTGTACATTTCCGGATGGGGAGGGGTAGTGCAGTGAATATTCTTTGATATGTATAAAATTCCATTCGCAAAATGAAGCTCGAGCATTGACGCCATAATAAATTTGGCTGCAGCCCTCCCTAGCAACCAGTTCGAGCTTCCTAGCAACCACTTGTTGTTTCTGATTTTTCTTCAAGACGTTTTTTCGTCAAGAATTTTTTCAAGGCTGTTACGTAATAAAATTACTTATGCAAGTTTATTAAGGATGACCTAATTTCGCTTGATTTGCTTGATAGAGCTTACGAGCCACTATTTAAAGGGATTTGATAGCTTAAAGAATCGATCCAAAATATCTCGTCCGTTATAAATTTTATTAGTTATATTTGTGGCCAAAATATTTATAATTGATTGGGCTGTCTTGCCATAGCTTGTGGAGCGAATGTGGAGTGGACGAGAGATCCGAATGAATGACAGAAACCAAACGTGGACACCTACTTTTCTGAAAATCTTAGAACAAGAGCTAAGAGCTTTTATATGGCACTTGTGACGAGGCAAGAAGAGCTAAGAGCTCATATGGTATGAGCTCTAATAAAATTCTAAGAATCAATAGATTGATTTAAAAGGAAAATCAAAGGCTTAATGCCGGTTAGGATGTAAAATAAGAGCTCTGAGTCATGATGTCCTTCTAAATATCAAAATTTATTAAGATCCGATCACCCACTCGTAAGTTATAAATACCTAATTTTTTCTAATTTTTCCTCTCCATTTAGCCCCCCAGATGGTCGAATCTGGAAAAACGACTTTATCAAGTCAATTTGTGCAGCTCCCTGACACGCCTACCAATTTTCATCGTCCTAGCACGGCCAGAAGCACCAAACTCGCCAAACCACTGAAACCCTCCCCCCAACTCCTCCAAAGAGATCGAATCCAATAAGGTTACGTCAATCACATATTTACGACATTTTCTTATTCTATCCACCAAGCTTCATCCCGATTCTTCCACTCTAAGCGTTTGCCAAGGTTTCCAGCTCCCCCAATGTCAACAGATCTGGTCGAGATTTGAAACAAGAGCTCTGAGATATGAATTCCTTCTAAATATCAAATTTCATTCAGATCCGGTCACCCGTTCTTAAGTTAAAAATACCTCAATTTTTTAATTTTTCCAAATTAACACCCCCCCCCAGCTCCTCCAAAGAGACCGTTCCAAATATGTCAATCACGTATCTAGAACTTGTACTTATCCTTCACATCAAGTTTCATCCCGATCTCTCCACTCTAAGCGTTTTCCAAGATTTCTGTTTCCCTCCTCCAACCCCCTATGTCCCCGGATCGAATTTGAGTCGAAAATGGAGCATCTGAGACATGAGATCCTTTATATATATCAAGTTTCATTAAGATCCGATCACCTATTCTTAAGATAAAAATACCCCGATTTTCACGTTTTCAAAGAATTCCGGGCTCCCCCTCCAACTCCCCACAATGTCACAGGATCTGGTCGGAATTTAAAATTAGAGCTTTAAAGCACAAGATCCTTCTAAATATCAAATTTTATTAAGATCTGGTCACCCGTTCGTAAGTTATAAATACCTCATTTTTCCGAATAACCACCCCCCCCCAACTCAACCATAGAGAGCAGATCCGGTTCGGTTATGTCAGTCATGTATCTTAGATAAGTTTTTATTATTCCCATCCAGTTTCATCCTGATCTCTCCGGTTTAAGTATTTTCTAAGATTTCCGGTCCCCCCCACTGCCCCCCAATGACGCTGGATCCGCTTCAGATATAAAATAAGAGATCTGAGTTACGAGGTCCTTCTAGATATGAAGTTTCATGAAGATCCGATCACTCCTTCGTAAGTTAAAAATACGTCATTTTTTCTAATTTTTCAGAATTAACCCCCCCCCCCCATAGAGCGGATCCGTTCCAATTATGTCAATCACGTATCTAAGACTTCTGCTTATTTTTTCCACCAAATTTCATCCCGATCCCTCCAATCTAAGCGTTTTCCATGATTTTAAGTTCTCTCCCCCCAAACTCCCCCAATGTTACCAAATTCGGTCGGAATTTAAAATAAAAGCTTT
Source organism: Artemia franciscana (assembly GCF_032884065.1). Classification (NCBI taxonomy): domain Eukaryota; kingdom Metazoa; phylum Arthropoda; class Branchiopoda; order Anostraca; family Artemiidae; genus Artemia; species Artemia franciscana. The sequence goes on along the minus strand of NC_088879.1, from coordinate 20,062,942 downwards.
GAGACACGATATCCTTCTAAATATCGAATTTCATTGAGATCCGATCACCCGTTCGTAAGTTAAAAATACCTCATTTTTTCTAATTTTTCAGAATTAACCCCCCCCCCCCAACCCAAAGAGAGCGGATCCATTCCGGTTATGTCAATCATGTATCTAGGACTTGTGTTCATTTTTCCCACCAAGTTTCATCCCGATCCCTCCACTCTAAGTGTTTTCCAAGATTTTAGGTTTCCCCCTCCCAACCCCCCCGTCAATGTCACCAGATCCGGTCGGAATTTAAAATAACAGCTCTGAGACACTATATCCTTCCAAACATCAAATTTCATCAAGATCTGATCAACCGTTCGTAAGTTAAAAATACTTCATTTTTTCTATTTTTCCGAATTAACCGGCCCCCCACTCCCCTCCCCCAGATGGTCAAATCGGGTAAACGACTATTTCTAATTTAATCTGGTCCGGTCCCTGATACGCCGGCCAAATTTCATCGTCCTCGCTTACCTGGAAGTGCCTAAAGTAGCAAAACCGGGACCGACAGACAGACCGACAGAATTTGCGATTTCTATATGTCACTTGGTTAATACCAAGTGCCATAAAAACCATTCAACTTCTCTGTTTTTTTGTGTGTGCTAGAGATACAGATATTCAGTTTTGATGAAATTTATACATTAGACAGTAGCCTATGATTTTTTTTTCACTAAATGAGCAGAACTTTCTTTATAAGTTCAGGAAATGGCATTCCCTAAAAACATTATAGAATATCTGCAAAGAAAACGCCAAAATTCAGCTCAAAATAAATGTCATTTGATCAGTTTAGCAGCTTTGGGTGCAGCCCGTTTTGATTGAAAACCTAACTTACACAATTTCCCTGTCTTTTCAATCCAATTCTCAAACCATAAATTTCAGTCAAACCATAAATTCTCAATAGCTTTCAATGATAGTCCCCTAAGAGAATTCATTAATAGATCTTCTTTACCGTCTCTTCTCTAATAGATCTTCTCTTGACCGTCTTTAAGACGGTCAGCCGTCGGTAGACACGCAAAATAAATTTTAAGATGTCGAATCCTCTTAAACTGTCAATCCACATTCAATTGTTCTTTAAGTTTGTCACCTTCCGTTTTAAAATCAACGACGTAGGACTGCATAAAGTATCGGTTCTAGGTGTTTACCCCCCCCCCCCTGGCGTTTCCCCCTGACAATACCTCTCCCTGCTGAAAATACCCCCCACCCGAATAAAGAGGATGGGAGGATATTTTCTGGGGGGTATTTTCTAGGGGGAGGGTATTTTCCGGGGGGTAAACACCGGAAACCGAAATATCATATTTAATATTTGCTTAGGGAGCATAAATTTTATGCTAAAAAAAGTAACTTGCGTGTTTCAAAACATACTGATGGACGAAGAAAAAAATATCCTGGAATTTTTGCTTACTTTAAAATTTTAATGTTAAAATAAAAAAGTGAAATCTGTCTAAAATATATTTTCTTTTAAGTACATCACTAATAACAGCTTTCAGGGGGGTATGAGGTGGCAGTAGCGGTAATTTCTGTTGGTTTTAAGTTTAACTTGGTTACTCATTCTAGTGTATCTTTGTTTTTAGTTTCATTTTCATTCATATTATTCCTGTTTGTTTTAAGGTAGACTTGGTTGTTGTAATTCTTGTTTGTTTTAGAATTCATTTCTTAATTTCAGTTTAATTCAAGTTTTGACTTATTGTGTGAAGTTTTTATGCTCGGTCTAGATTTTAATTAATTTAAAAAAACAAGTTTTTTGAGGGAAATAAAGAGCAAAGTTGAAACTTACATGATGAAAAATTATCGCTAAACTAGTGTAAATAAACAAAAGAATCATATTTCCTAATGTTTGTAGGATTTTAGAAAACTAGCGCTTTACTTAAAACATAAAACAATATGGGAGTTTCGGTACAGTAAAAGCAAACCGATTCACATTTTACAGCATAAAAATGACGTATTTTAGGATTAATACTTATTTTTTCTTTTCGTTTAATTTGGTAACTCTTCTTCACAATGGTTCAGTCCAATGATTAGCTCTCGTTCTGGTTCTGCAAAGGGCATACCATGGTTAGTTTGTAGACAGGTTCGAAATAAAACGATCTTGATAGTATTAGGACTGTAGACTAGATTTAAAAATTTTATCATAACTCGAAATTTTCTGTAGTATAGAGAGAAACTATCGGACTTTCAAAGTTCATATTATAGCTGATTTGATCTTCATTTTGAATAATACTAAAGCATATTTCTTACAATTTAAAATTGTTTATTAGTGGTATTGTAGCTGGTGAGACCAAAATGTTACCTGATAAATCAATCCAATATTTCTGTATGTTGTTCAGTGACTTTGCGGCTATTAAAAAAGTACTTATTTTTGTGCTTATGTTTTGAAGATAATTTTAATTTTATACTGAGAGTTTTTTAATCGACATTCATGTTTTTATTCCTGGTTTTTGTGTTTTCAGTAAAGTGCTAGTTTTCTATAATGCTAAAAACATAGGGAATTATGATTATTTTGTTTACTTGTATTAGTCTCCTAGATATTTGTTAGATAGACTGTGAAGCAATAATTTTTGTTCGTTTTAAGTTTCAACTTCGCTCTTGCTTCCCTCAAAAAACCTTGTTTTGTTAAAAATTTATCTTTGCCTGCTTTTAATTTAAATTTAATACAGAAGCAACACTGTAATGATCTTTTTTATTTTTTCAGGGGAGCAACCCCCTCATATACGGAATAATTTCTGCTCGTTTTAAGTTTTAATCTAGTTCCTTACTTTCAGTTGGAAAAATTATTTAATTTCTGATCGTTTTTCCAATAATGCCAAGAAAGTCATGCTACACAAAATGGTGTACCCCTTTCTTGAAGGTGGGCAACCTCGACAGTTAGGAAAGAGTAACTATTTTTCTAAAGAAGATTTTTAAGGTTTCCAAAACCTAAGCAAGATGTTGTTATGTCTGACTTATTTCACTAAACACCGCTCCCCTGATAGACACCAAAAAAGTTTAGACATACAGGTGTAGAATAGCAATAAACAAGAAAAAGTTGGAAAGTAGCCTGAAAACTAGAAAAATATCACAGAAAGAAAATGCAAATAGTTTTTTAGTACTATGATTTCTCTATATACACTACAAATAATTTTATTCTGTCTATTAAATAGTAAAAAGGAAATAATATGAATAAACAAATGTAACAATAAGTAATCCTTCTATGAAGATACAACTTTGAGCGGTTCCAGAACCATATACCTTACACTTCTCCAACCCCTGAGTGGCAAGGGGCTGGGGTCCTGGCCGTAGTTTGTTCCAAAAATAGTGTATAGAACGCTTCACAATTCACAAAAAGTAACAAAATAGTAAATTAACTGGAAAATAATCATATATAAGCCACAAAACCATGATTTAAAAAAATGCTTCATTAAGGAACTGCTCTTGTCATTCTGATTCAAAGTCTAACGCGTTAGTAACATAACTGCGGCGGATGGTTTTCAAATTCATTTTGTTCGAATTTAAAACCATAATTGTGTAACTTACAACCCTTTTCCCAAAGACTATGGAGAGTTATATAATTACCAAAAGCATAGTTATTGGATCTTATTCAGCCAATACATTTGCAATTGGCTATTATAAAACACTGTGTTAATATAAGTTTCTATTGTAAGGAGTGAGAGTATTAAACTATATTTGGTGAAGCTGAAGTTGTGTGAACAAGAGAAGGGGAGGGGGTACATCAAGGAAGAGTCATTTGGAATTTCAACATTCAATTATTTTTTATTCTATGAATTTCTTCCTCTTAAGAACATTCGATATTTTAAAAATCATTTTGCGAGCCTCAACGTCGGCTGACCTTGTTAAAGAGTTCGTAGTTAATTCTCCCAATTTACTAAGGAGGCTGTGGTAAGGCTTAGGTTACCAACTTACCAGAGACTTACTAAGTAGGCTGGGAGGGGCAGTATACGTGAGGGGCTCCTGTAAATCTTCAGTTAAGGGTTTTGGACCATAATTATTAAAATGGTACCGTTTTATGCTTCCAAGCTTTTTCACTTAAGAAGTGGCACTAAAAGTGGTTCTTTAGTGCTATATGGCACTTACAGATGGTAGAACTGATAAATAAAACGTAGATATGAGCAAAATTTTTCAAATGAGCCATTAAATATGTCTCTAAGAATTTCTGGTAGCCCACTAGCCCCAGCTTTTCCACTTGAAGCATGGGACCAATAGTGCCATTTTTAGTACCTTTTGGCACTTTCAGGTGACGGAAATTTATAGGGGAACGTAAGTATAAGAAATAGCCTTTATGTGAGCTATTAAATATCTGTCTATGATGTTTTGGTTGCCCATTAGCTTCACCCCTTGAGAATTGGAATAGAAAGTACCATTTTTGCGCCATATGGAACTTGCAGATGGTGTAATTTATAAAGAGCGCGTAGATGTGGGAAATAAATTTTGAATGAGCCACTAAGCATCTCTCTAGGATGTTCTACTGAACTGCTAGCCCTGGAAAAAAAAAAAAATAATCGGGAGACAGACCCATGCAAAAAAGTGATTTTCCTTGTTGTTCAAGGTTGGGGATTGCAATTTCCCTATGTAATGTTCTCGATTATGCTGGTTCCAATGGTAGACTTTTCATTTTGATCTGACGGCATTTTTGAGCGGTTTCAGCCTTTTTTTCGAAATCATTACAAATTTCTTTTCGCAATAAACTTTTAATTTTATGATGAACTGAAATAGTTATTACCGTCCCTGAATGAGTGTCAGATGGAAATATTTCTTCACTAGGCAGTTTGTTTCTAAATGTTTTTTTTTTTAACTTTTAGTTACTATGGGCTGTTGTTCACTCTTTACTAGTTTGCAGCTACCGCTGAAACCATGATAGCGCTTTTTTTTAATTGACCGAGAACTAAACAAAATTGAAGGGAGAGAAATCGCTCTTTGCTCACTTAGTCAACGCTATTGCACTGACAATGGTACACAATAAAGGTGATATTCTGTTTTAAGAGAATGGACAAAACTGGTCTAAGTATTTCCCACACTGTCAAAATGAAAACAATCGGAAGGTTTGAAGTTCCTCCAGAATATGCATCTTTACGTTTTATTTTTCTTTTGCTTTGATTGCTTACTAGTGTTGAGTTGTACGTGTGCATATCAATCAATCTAACTAATGAATTCTATGACGCCCTTGACATTTAATGACATAGCCTTTAACCAAGATGACATTCGGACTGAAGCAAATGATATTGTTTATCATTATATGACTTTTTATTTCTGCTTTAACAAAACATGTCCAAAACCGGTAAAAAAGGGCATGTTTTGTTGAAAGCAGGGTAAAAATCGAACGACCTCCAACTTTGCCCTCTCTCGTCCACAGCCTTGAACGTTTTTCTTCCCTAATTGCGAAATATCAATCTTTACTTTTTTAATATGTTCTTTATAGACGTAAACTTTGAAAATGACTTTGCAAAGAAGCTTCAGTAAATATTTCGCTGTTCATATTTTTGACTTGCAAATAAGTTAACATATAACCCGATGCCCTTTTTATGTTATTTACGAATGTAATAATCACTTTACTCTCAAATTCAAAATTAAGCCCTTTTAGAACCCTTGAATATGAGCATAAAATTTCTATTTTATTGGTTATTTGTAGGTCAATAATATGAACAGCGAAATATTTACCGATGCTTTTACATACCGGTTTTCTTACTTTTCCAGTAAATCAAATACAAAATATATTCAATAAATCCTTCAAGACAAGAGTTATTATTCGAAATATTAAAAATGGTCCCTATAACACAAGACAGAGCAACAAACTGGCGTGTAATGTCGTAGCTTTTGAAAATTATGGTTAAGAATAACGGACAGTGGCCGAAAAATGCTTTTAGCTCGGAAGTCTGAAACCATAGGACAGTAACTCAAATCTTTGTCAATCAAAACTTCAGCGTGAGGAAAAAAAATGGTTCTGCAAACCACAAAATCTTGCTTCCTCTCTTGCGTTGGAATCATGTCAATCTGTCATGCGAAAAACTAGTGAAATGTAAGCTCCCAGTAGTAATTACGCAACACCTAAGAAACTACATTAACCTATATTATAAAACTTATTAGCTGAGGCAGGAAATATAAAAAATAACTGTTATTCTATATTACTAAACCAAAGAAATTCTTTGAAAGTTGCGACAGACAAGTTACTTCTTTAAGTAAAATTAAAAAAGGTTTTAAACAAAATTGGCAACCATCGTTAAAGCTTCAAACAAAGCAGCGTATCAATGGAACAACTATTTAAATTTAAGCATTAACAGGAAAAATGACCCCTCCTCTCTACGTAAAGACCTTGGGAACCCATATCAAATAAAAAAAACTAAACTGGACGATCTAAAGTTATAATTGATTGTTCATTTGCATATATTTTTTTATCTGCTTGAGTTTTCATTATATGACAGCAATTATTTTTTAAAAAGTTATATTGATATATATATAAGATCTTTTGAGGAAAGAACTGTGCAGTCCTAATTTATATCTCTTTTTTTTTCTAGTTACTATTTCGAACAATTTTGCTGGGAGAATGGGGGAGGCTCTTTAACAGACCTTAGGTGAAATATCATTCCTTCTTTGCTCGTCCATGTTTACTTAAGTAGATGCACGAAGGTCTAGTAATCATGTGGGAAACTAACTCTTGAAGAATGGTTAATTCAGGAGCGAACCGCACCCGGTCGCTAAAAAAGAACTGGCCATACAATCAGTGGCGTAATTTCATCAAAATCCTTGGGCGGGAAGGGGGGGGGGGCAAAGTCGGAGCCAATTTTCCAAAATCAAGTGAAAATAACAGTGAAAACTTAAAAATGAGGCATATAGCACCATAAAGACAAAAATATACTAATAAAACTGAATTATGCTAACTTATCTTAGTTTCGTCAAGACTTTCGAAAAGTGCTAAGTTTTAGCTGGGGGAGGGAACTGGAGTCGGGGGGGGGGTAGTTGCCCATTTTTCCCATAGCAAATTACGCCCCTTCATAAAATGTTACATATCCACACTCTATAAAGGAGAAGGAACGATGTTAGTCAGAAAATAGTTCGGAGAAATACCTCCATGAAAATAAAAAGGTATTTAAGTGTCTTAGTGCAAGTCTTTATATCTTGGGACAAAAGTAAAATAACTTAAAATATAATTGTTGTTTACACACTCCTAGTTGTAAAGAGATCTTGCTCTCTGACCCTACATGTCAGCAAAATGAATTTATGCTAAACTGATCTTTAAAAAAGGATCTAGAATTTGGCCGGTTTGTTTTTTGGATTTAATTCTCAAGAAAGAGAAAAAAATCTAAAGTCAAACCTGGTAACCTTTTTTTGAAAAAGGTCTGGATCATAAAAAATTACAAAAATTGAAAGTACCATAAATTAAAAAACAAATAATTTTAAAATTAATTGACCGAATTGAAAATTCTAGATTTCTTAAATTTGATCCTTCACGACTGTTTTTAAGTTTACCCAATTTAGACTTTTGCAGGCCATGGATAAAAGTGAAGTCGAAATTAACTTCAAATTGTAGCTCATCTAGTATATGCGAAGCTTTTCAGATCTGTAATCTGAGTCGTTAAATTTATATCTATTTATAAAGCATGTTAATGTTTTACTTTGTTGCTGCTGCTCTACATAACCCCACTTTATACCCCCTGGCTGGAAACACATCCGTGGCTTCTTAACTGAGTTCGTTTTCCAGTGCATTATGCGATTGTTTCAATAATTAGCCACCTGGAAGGTCAATTGAAGCTGTCTTAACAGGTCAAAGACATCTGAGTTTGACTGCTAAGAGAATCACATAAAAATGGCTAGGAGGAAAAAAAAAATCAACAAAGAATAAAAATAAGTGCAGTAATTAGTTTTGGATTATAAGTAATTTGATTGTTCGGATTAAGAATTTGGAGCAGTATTTAATAAGTAGTGGTTTTAGGCCTGGTAATCAGGGAGGAGGTACTCTACAGTATTGTAAAAATATAGAATATAAGTACTGCCCCCTCCTACCAAGGCTTATAACCGACAGTGTATTTGATTAAAACAATGAGTGAATAAGCATGGTGTAAAACAAATAAAAAATCTATTGTTCCTATAAGAAATTTGTTTTTATTTGCCTTTATTTCTCCTTGCCGACTCAGTGTTACATGTGGAGGTAGTCAGGGGGTATTGTCCGTAGAAATTCTCAGCTGAGTTAGAATTGTCTGGAAGATTATTCTGTGGGAGGGAAGAGTATCCGTGGGAAATTTTATGGTAGAGTTGTCCACGGAAGTAGTTTTCAACTGGGAGGGGGGGGATTCCGTTTATGTTCGCATTAAGAATTTAGCTCAGTATTTCATCAATAGTGGTTTTCGGCCTCATAGTCTGGAAGGGGGGGGGGGGGGGGGCAAGGTACAGCACAATAGTGTAAAATGTGAAATAAAAGTACTCCCCTACCAAGGCCAAGAACCGCCAATATATTCGATTAGAACAATGAGTCTAACCAAGATGTAAATTTTATATATATATATATATACACACACACACACACATATATATATATATATATATATGTATATATATATATATATATATATATATATATATATATATATATATATATATATATATATATATATATATATATTCTTAAATACAATTCTTTTAATTTGTCTTACTTTCTCTTTGCTGACTCAATTTTATGTGTGGAGGTATTACAGGGACATTTTCCGGGAAAACTTTCAGCCGAGATTGTCTGGAAGACTATTGGAATTATTGGAAATTTTTTTGATGGGAGGGGGATTATTCATTGGGAAATTGTCTGAGGAAGCCACTTTCAACTAGTAGGGGGATTTCATTTTTGTTTGAATTAAAAATTAAGTTTAGTATTTGATGAATAGCAGCTTTAGACCTCATAGTCTGGGAGGAAAGGGGGGGTGGAGGTATAACACGTAAGTATAAAGATCAAATACAAGCATCCCTTCCCTACCCTTACCTAAAATTGTGAATGTATTGGATTAAAACAACTAGGGTACCCATGGGTTACATTAAAAACGAAATCCTAGGAGACAAGAAAAGAGTACTCATTTAACAATGAGTAGTCTGTAATAGAAGGAACTAACCAAAGTCTAATTAAAGGGTAAATTATGCTGATTTGGGTGGTATGAATCATGTAGTGTATGGGTGGCAGGGTGTGTAAATTTAAAATCTTTAGGATCATCCTCCTAGACATAACCATGCTTGAAACAGTTGAAGAGGGCAAACAGTAACCGAGGAGAGTTCCCACTCAATAATAGATAATAGACAATAAGACCTTTATCTATTATAATTATCCATTATAATAGATAATAGATAAGACTAGATAATAGGATAATAGACCTGAAAAATTAAGTTTCCACGCTGTCCCATACCAACTGACGACTCTTGAGGCCAATTCGGCCAGAGCAACTAGAAAAATATTTCTAGAACAATCTGACCTAATCCAAGCTTACCATAGAAAAACAGGACTTACCATGAATATTCGTTAGTATTAAAAGGGAAATAGACTTTACATAGATTCTGAATTCTTATTTTTAACATGCTCGTTTTCAAGTTACCTTAATAGTGTCTACAAATGTATACATTAGAGATTCCTAAACTAAAGTTAACCTTATTTTTCTGACATTATTTTAGAGTAAGACTTATATGATGAAACCCATGAAAAAACATTTTAAAATATACCTATAAATTGTTTATTCTGAGGCGGACATTAGTTTGTCAATGCGATATTTTGTTTAATTTAACATTTGAATTAAATTCAAACTAAATATTTTCTGTTCTTTTTTTTTCGCTTTTTTTAAGTTCGTTTGATGTCAAAAATGGGTTACGCTTTAGCCATTTTCAGAAACCACAGATTCGACACGCTTTTTAAAGGTTGGGCTGATAATATCTCCTCAAAGCAACCGCTATTCTGTGAATGACAAAAGAAATGTAAAAATCACAGCTATGATGTTTGCTCTTAATAGTCTTTTTCATAGGCCTTTAAAAAAATTTAGAAGCATATATCACCCTGATATGCCAGTCACCCTGACACCTCTATCTTTCGAGCTATTCTAGGAACACTACACACAAATGAGCACTGAAAACTGTTGTTGTCAGGCAAACCCAGTCACTCACCAAATCATTAAGAAATTTTTTCGGGAAATGCATTTCCGCCCAAATAATAACAATAATAAAAGAATGAAATAAAATAAGGTAAATAACCACTCCCATCTAATTAAATTAGTGAGAAACATGCAATGTTTGTAGAGAAAAAGAATGAACACAATCATACCCAATAGGGTGTGTTGAAAAAATAGATTTTGTATTTCAGAAAACCTATACTGATACCAGTTTGTTGCTTTCTACCCAGAAGCTCCACTACTGACCTTTTCATGCCTCCTGAAAAAAACTCCCAAATTTGAAGACTACTTCCCTGTGAAGGGGGCTGTGGGGGCCTCTAAACTGTCAAATGACAACTAGTATGATAATGTCGAGATTTAAATTATGGAAACACTTTTATCTAGATTCTTTCTCAAAATGTGTTCCATGCTATAGTTATAAATAGTGAAATATGAATGCAGGATGGCACTATATTAAGCGCCCCAGCACCTAGTTGGTGGGGGCGCTTCGCGCCCCCCAAACTCCCCCACGCGCGTAAGTCGTTACGTGCCATATTAGTTATGCGCCATTGTAGTTGTGTCCCTGTGTCCCACCTGTGAATATAGAAAGATATATACATATATATATATATATATATATATATATATATATATATATATATATATATATATATATATATATATATATATATATATATATATATAAATATCTATATATATATATATATATATATATATAATATATATATATATATATATATATATATATATATATATATATATATATATATATATATATTAACTACGTAAAACTTGCGAATATACAACATTCTTCGATGTCCCATTGTCTGTGCATAGAAACAGATTGTCAGGTTTACCGTCTCTTGAACATGCAACATAAAATTGTCCATGGGAAAAACAATCCGTGTTCAGATCTATACCTGATTATTCTAATGATTGCCCTTGAGCTTTATTGATGGTGTTTGCTAATCGAACATTCCCAGTGTCCCCGTCGTCATTTATATATCCCCCTGTGCCCCCGGCATCCCCCTTGTAGTTGTGTCCCGGTCTTCATTTATATTGCCAGTATCCCGGTCGTCATTTGTGTCCCAGTGTCCCAGTCTGTAATTTCCCCAGTCTGTTATAAATTGGTCTCATTTTTCACATCTTTTACACTTTGACCTGGAATATTCTCCGATAGTGATTTTGAGTTAAAATATGCTTTTATCTAAGACTAGCTGTTGGGGTGGCGGTTCGCGCCACCCTAACACCTAGTTGGTGGGGGCGCTTCGTGCCCCCCAAACTCCCCCACGCGCGTAAGTCGTTACGTGCCATATTAGTTATGCACTATTGCAGTTGTGTCCCTGTGTCCCACCTGTGAATATAGAAAGATATATATATATATATATATATATATATATATATATATATATATATATATATATATATATATATATATATATATATATATATATATTACGTAAAACTACGTAAAATAACGTTAACTACGTAAAACTTGCGAATATACAACATTCTTCGATGTCCCATTGTCTGAGCATATAAATAGATTGTCAGGTTTACCGTCTCTTGAACATGCAACATAAAATTGTCCATGGGAAAAAAAAATCAGTGTTCAGATTTATACCTGATTATTCTAATGATTGCCCTTAAGCTTTGTTGATGGTGTTTGCTAATCGAACATTCCCAGTGTCCCCGTCGTCATTCATATATCCCCCTGTGCCCCCGGCATCCCCCTCGTAGTAGTGTCCCTGTGTCCCGGTCTTCATTTATATTGCCAGTATCCCGGTCGTCATTTGTGTCCCAGTGTCCCAGTCTGTAATTTCTCTTTGAGCGTCCCGGTCATCATTTATATTCCCTGTGTCCCAGTCGTCATTTGTGTCCCGGTCTGTAATTTATCTTTGAGTGTCGCGGTCGTCATTTGTATCTCCCGGTCGTTATTTGTGTCCCAGTGTCCGAGTCTGTAATTTCTCTTTGAGTGTCCCGGTCATCATTTATATTCCCTTTGTCCCGTTTTTAGTTTTCTTTTTCTCCTTTATTTTTCAGTTTTTTCCTTTTTTTAGTTTTTTCTTTTTCAGTTTTTAGTTTTTTAGTTTTTTTATTGGTTTTTATTTTTTTTTCTTTTTAGTTTTTTTTTGTAGTTTTCACCTTTTTTTAGTTTTTTTCTTTTTATTTTCTTTTTCAGTTTTAGTTTTTTACCTTTTTGTATTTTTTTTTTAGTTTTTTAGCTTTTTTAGTTTTTTTAGTATTTTCTTTTTAGTGTTTTTTTTTAGTTTTTACCTTTTTTAGTTTTTTTTCTTCTTTTGTATTAATGCTAAAGCCAAGGTTCGAACCTGGAACCTCTCGGACCTGGAACCTGGAAAATAACGCTTTACCAACTCAGCTACTTCGGCTTGAATACATTCGTTTTCGAATTGGTATATGATGAAATAATTCAGACGTCATATAATGACGTCACTCGACAGACAGACAGACAAATTATTTTTATATACTAGCTGTTGGGGTGGCGCTTCGCGCCACCCCAACACCTAGTTGGTGGGGCGCTTCGCGCCCCCCCAAGCCCCCCGCGCGCGTAAGTCGTTACGCGCCATATTAGTTACGCGCCATTGTAGTTGTGTCCCTGTGTCCCACCTGTGAATATAGATAGATTTATATATATGTTTCAAACTACGTAAAAATTGCGAATATACAACATTTTTGGCTTTCCCACTACTGGGAGCTTTCCGTTTCCAATTGCCAGCAATTGATGTGAAAATGTTTGACCAGAGTCATCGTTTTGCAATCGGACACGCATATTTGTAGTTAATTTTAATATTTTTACGTGTGCCCATAAATTAGAATTTTTCAGGCAAGCATTCATTTCGTCTGCAGGAGTTAAACTACGTAAAAATTGCGAATATACAACATTCTTGGCTTTCCCATTGTCTGTGCATATACAAAGCCGTAAGTACTAATAATGACGTCATATGCAAACGCTCTTTTTACAAACAAACAAACATGCATACACACAACTCGTTTTTATATAGATAGATAGATAGGTAGATACAATACAAATTAACTGCGTAAAACTTGCGAATATACAACATTTTTCGCTGTCCAATTGTCGCTGCATATAAATAGATTGTCAGGTTTATCGACCCTCGAACATGCAACGCACAATTGTCCATGGGAAAAACAATCAGTATTAAGATCTATACCACATTTTTCTAATGATTGACCTTGAGCTTTGTTAATGGTGATTGCAAATGCTAATCGAATTGGGAATTGCAATCTTTCAAATTGAAAAGGCAGATCCGTTGGAATCATGGGAATGCGAGGAATAAGAACAGCCTCACTCTCAAAAGGCCCTGTCAAGATTGTGGCCTCTATTAGGTTTTCCATTGTTTTTTTTTTACGGCAAGTCGCGTGCCATTGCAAAGCTTTGGTGGGTTGATATTTCTTAAAAGTATTGTTGGTACGCCTATTTTTAGTTGTAGCACGTGTGGTGGAAACCCTGAAAGATCTATGGAATTTAAAAATTCAGATGGATAATTAACCGCTTCATTTGGTTCCAAAACTGTGTCGACTGACTTGTAAAGGACTGCCTGGTCTCGAATCTTGGTCAAAACAATATTGTTGATTTCGTGGACGTCTATATTTTTGGGTGCGAGAATCGCTCTTTCACTTAGCCATTTATTATTTTTATAATTTTTTAGAATATTCGGAAATACTTTTTCAATCAATTCATTTTTGGACGTCACTAAATTACAGAAATCAGCAGGTAGTTGTATACGTCCTGAAATTGAGTCTATCGTATCATAAATGTCTTTTTGTTCCGATGTTAACTTGGAAATGTTATTTTGTACATACGACAATAGATCATTCGTACTGTAACTTTTTTCACGATCCAATTCTACACATGTCGAAACAGCAGCGATACGGTTAGGTGAAGGCATTCCCAAATCCTGAAGAGGTTTGTTTGCCATACGTACGCACAAATCTTCTATAATAACTAAAGTGTAGTTATAAATTTCTGATGTAAAATCAAAAGTCATATCTGACGTCTCTAACTGTTTTCGATGGAGTATATCTTCAGACATTTTTGACTTATATTTTTCCCATAGCTCTGTAGGAGCTGATGGAGAGCAAGTTGTTAAAATGATGCCAAACAATGCACGAATTTGACTTGGGGTTGACGTTTCGCACTAATGGGGAATATGGAACAACCCACTGGTTATCTACTTCGATGGTGGTACCGTTGCCATTGTAGGTTCTTCAGTCATTTTACAATTAGAAATTTCTCTTTCAACGGTCTTCTTACAATTAAAAATTTGTATTTGAACGATATTCTTAAATACCTGTGTCCTGGTCGTCATTTATATTCCCTGTGTCCCGGTCGTCATTTGTGTCCCGGTATCCCAGTCTGTAATTTCTCTTTGAGTGTCCCGGTCGTTATTTATATTCCCTCTGTCCCGGTCGTCATTTGTGTCCCGGTCTGTAATTTCTCTTTGAGTGTTTTTTCTTTTTAGTATTTTTTAGTTTTTTACATTTTTTCTTTTTTCAGTTTTCTTCTTTATTTTTCAGCTTCACTATGAAATACATATCGCCGAACCTTTGTTTTTTTAACTAAAATCTGGTAGGCATTGATGACCTTATCCGAGTCAAAATCCCAAACCCAATCATCATCGCTATCATTTTCAGTTTTGATATGTTTTGACTCTCGCTGTCCAGGTGGATCTTCATCTAACTGCGCGGTTTTGCGTTCTTTAGCCTCAAGCCTGTTTCCTTGCTGTTCTTTTGATTCCTCGGCACGCTTTCTTTTCTGACTTTCTCTATCAGCAGCAAGTTTTTTGGCATAGACTCTTTGAGCATCTTCATCGGCTTTTGCCATTGTAAGTTCATCAGTCATTTTAAACTTAAACATTAATAGATTTCTACGTGAACATATATGTCTTAAATATCTTTAATGACGTCACCGTCATAGCAAAAATGACGACAACTAACTTCATGACGTCAGCCGACACAGAAACATGACGTCACCTGATCAACAGACAGACACACAGACAGACAACTTATTTTTATATATATAGATATGCCTGTTTTCTTGCTGTTCTCGTGATTCCTCGGAGCGCTTTCTTTTCTTGCTTTTTCTATCAGACGCAAGTTTTTTGGCATAGACTCTTTGAGCAGCTTCCTCGGCTGTTGCCATTGTAAGTTCTTCAGTCATTTTACAATTAAATATTTTTCCGTCCACGATCTTCTTACAATTAAAAATTTGTCTTTGAACGATTTTCTTAAATACCTTTAATGACGTCATCGTCATAACAAACATGACGACAACTAACTTCATGATGACCTGACGACATGATGACATGACGTCACTCGACAGACATAACACACAAACAACTTATTTATATATATATATAGATTTAGATATATCAAATTTGTAATGATTGAAATTAGAACTTTTGGAGGCTTCTTGTCTTACTTTTTTTTTAAAGCCCTTTCTTTTAAATTTGAACTTATAGACTCAAAATAAAATAAGAAAGCATTATATTTTCTTGATATGAAAACTAACTGACAAAAGAAGGATAGGTTAAGTTTGGAGGAGAGCGACTTCGGAAAAAAGCAAATAATTCTTCAATTTAAATACAGCCAAAACAGACGTACAAAAAAACGAATAAAATCGCAAAATTTCAAGAGGATATATAGTTTCGCATTGCTGATTATTGAACAGTGATTATTGAAGTTTCCCAATAAGTGAAATATATACGCAATAAGGAAGGCTTGGATTGTTGGATGATTTGTTGGATGTCAGAGTACGGTGGGAAATAAGCCAGGCAGGTCCCACGTCCATCGGGCCACTGACCACAAAGTGATTGCCACTGATTGCGTGGGCCTGTCTCTATTTGAGATAAGTAAATTTCAGTTAATTTTAAATAACGAAAATATCTGTTCAACAGGAAAAAAATCTGGATATTTTAGAGCGTCTGAAAAATATAGAACACCAGCTTGGGGGCCTTTCTAAGCTCGCATCGATAGCGGAAGAACTGCAAACCATATTCTCCCAAATAAAGACAAATGAGGCGTCGCAATCGAAAACCACGGAGGACATCAAGAAAATAAAAGAAAAGATAGACGAATCGCAGAGGCACGGAGAGTGGTTAGAAAAAGAAGCAAAACAGTCAAACCTGATTTTTTATAATTTTAAACCCCTAAATCCACCTAGGGGACCACTTGCGGAGGAAATCAGTGAGGTCATTTCCGGCTGTTTGCCAAAGATTGTGGTCAGGAGAAGGGACATAAATGACGCATTCCGCTTGAACACTAAAAAACAAGGAGAAATTCGTCCAGTTTTAGTGAAGTTCACAACCAAATATTTGCGAGATTTGACTTTGCGAAACTCAGTTCACGTCCAGAGTTGCGGTATCTCCCTAGCTCCAGATTATACACGGGCCGAGAGAATTGCTCGCAACGCCCTGAAACCACTTTTGCAGAAAGCAATCAAAGAGGACCGTGAGGTGAAATTCAGCGGCCCTCGTTCATTTGTAGACGGTGAATTGTTCACGTATGAACATGAATCAGGGAAAATTAGAAATAATGGAAGAAATAAAGCAAAAGAACTAGCGCGATCTCAAGTGCAAGAGTACACTGGATCAAACGCGGAAATGGAAAGCAAAGGTGGGGATCAAATGTCAGAGGTAAACTCGGATATTCGTAGCGGCAGTCTCACACACGACCAGGCTATTAGCCAGGCAGACGGTAAAAAACCCGGAGTGAGCGGAGCCACGAGTAAACGAGGTTTAGAAGAGATAATCAGCCCCGAAGATCGTCACAGGCAGGATTGTCGGAACGTAACTCGTGACCCACCAAATCGAGGCCTTGGTTGAGAACCCACACGCCACTCACTCAGAAATAGACGAAGGAGCCCTTTCAATTTCGAGGAATAGGAAGTAGGCCGTGTACAACAAATTCTGTTTATGACATGGAACGTCCAAGGCCTAATGAGTAAAAAACAACAGTGTCTAAATGAGTCTTTTCTGAAGTTTGATGTAACATGTTTGAGACTTGGACCCCGCCTTCGGAGGATCTGTCGGCTAAAGATTGTACAGTTTTCCGTGCTGACCGGCAAATTGCCCGTTATGCACGTTTTTACGGCGGAGTCTCGGTTTTTGTGAAAAAGCAGAGTTTCGAAGTTTGTCATAGAATAAAAAGTAATTCCGAGAACATTATTTGGTTAAAACTTAAGTGTCATGATGGATCAAAGATTGTCCTGGGTTGCATATATGTTGCTCCACAAAATAGTAGTTATATGAAAGAAGATACGTGGACTTTGATTGAAAATGAGTTGGAATATTTACAGAGAAAATATAGTGAAGAGTTTTTTGTTTTGATGGGTGATTTTAATGCTTATACGTCAGAAGAACCAGAAATTCTCCTTGTTTCTCTTTCAGGAAATGATTTGACGGCACTGAGGATTCCAGAGAGCTACAAAATTCCAAGGAGGAGCCAAGATGTGAAAAGAAAAGTTAACCAATGGGGAAGGAGGCTGTTGGGCATTTGCAGAGAATTTGGTCTAGTCATTGGAAATGGAAGGTTTGGAAATGATGCGGGACGCGGTGAGTTTACTTGCATTTCCGGAACGAATTTTAGTGTCATTGATTATGTTTTGGTGGACGGTAGGCTCGCACCTATTTCCCTAAACCTTGAGGTAGTGAATTTTGCTGGTTCTGACCATTTTCCATTAATTTTTTATTTTCAGTCGACAAATATTAGTAAAATCAGCGGAAAAGAGAAAAACTAAAATATCAGACATTTGGGACAGGAACGAGTAGCACTGGCTTGGTAAAATCAAGAATACAATGTGAGTGGGTGGAGAAAGATGTAACCCGAATAAAAGATTATTTTTGCTCGGAGCCGATGGTTCAACAGTTGAATGCCCTAGCATGTGAGATTGAGGAAAATACGGGAAATGTAAATGAAGTTTCTTCAAAATTTGCCGAGCTGATACGGAGTCCTTTACTTGAAAAAATGAAAAAAAATTGGGAAACAAAAAAGCACGTTCTTCGACAATGAATGTGAACGGAAAAAAGAAGAATTAAATCACATGCTAGAATATGTTAAAAAATCCAAAAAGGAAACTGAGAAACTGGAATTGCTCCGACAGTATAGAAGTAAAAGAAAAGAATATAAACTAATGATAAAAATGAAAAAACTAGAGTTTCGATGGCGAGAACAAAATGAACTTGCGCATTTCTATAAGACAAATGATTTCCGGGAATTCTGGAAAAGAGTTTCATAAAAAAAAATGACTGCTCCCAAATGTATTCCGCAGAAAGACAAGTGCCCCCCCTTCTTTGAGAAACTAGAAGCAGGTACAGCATCTGACACACAACAGCCCCCACCCGATTTCGAAAAACTGGCAGAAGAAGTCGGAACCCCCTCTTGTGACCACACTGAATACCCCCTACTGGAAGAAGATTATCACCTTTGCCGCCAAATCCAGCGGGAAGAAGTAGAAGATGCCATAAAACAAACTAGAGGTGGGTCTGCGCCAGGACCAGATGGAACTCCAGCAAAGGCTTTGAATGTACTACAAGTAGTTTTATTACCTCTGCTTCTGGGGTTATATAACTTGGTTATGAAAGAAAAAAGTGGCCTGATCCTTGGAAGATATCTGTAGTTATCCCCCTATTTAAGAAAGGTGACGCAAGTTTGTGCCAGAATTACCGACCAATCAGCTTAGGAAACTGTCTTGGAAAAATTTTGGACAAAATCTTAAACAAAAGGCTGGACAGAATATAAACAAAGGCAGAATTATGGCTGGATGAGAGGCAAATTCTGAGAGAAGAGCAAGCCGGTTTTCGTAAAGGATACTCACCATCTGATCGAATGTTTGTTCTAAATGAATTGATTAGTAAGTATTGCAAGGGAAACGGAAAGTTGTACGTGGCTTTTCTTAATTTAAGTAGAGCATTTTACAATGTTGACCGTATAATTCTGTTTAGAACGCTTTTAGGAACAGGAATTCCGTCAACCTTTTTAAGGGTTCTTCTCTCGATGTATTGTTCGACCAGAAATGTGGTAAAGATAGCAGGAAGCGGTATATCTAGAGTTTTTTTTTTAATGTAAAAGGTGTAAAACAGGGTAGTACCCTATCACCAAAACTTTTTGCTATTTTTATAAATGATCTTGCCGAATACCTTGAAAAAAGGTGGGCGCCAGTTGTACACCTTGGAAATAAAGTATTATCATTACTATTATTTGCCGATGATATTGCCTTGTTCGCCAGATCCAATTCGGAGCTACAAACGCTGTTAGATTTAACAGCTGAATATTTAGAGGAAAAGAAACTGGAAATTAACACAAATTTTTGTGATGATTTTTTGCCGTAGACAATCAACAGGAAATAAAGATGAAGAAAGTTTTAATTTGAATGGTGAAGCTGTGAAGGTTGTGTCTCAGGCACTATATCTAGGATTCCTTTCTAACATCGAACGGAAGATGGAGCAATCATATTTCGAAGATGGCAAATCGAGGAAAAGCAGCAATGGCAACGCTGTTCAGGAACAGTTATTTGACGGGAATAGGTTACTTAAAGATGCACAAAAACGTGATCAACTCAAAAATAACGCCAATCCTCCACTATGGACGGGAAGTATGGGGCCTAGAAGTGGCAAATTCATTAGAAACTCTACAGCTACAATATTATAAACGAATGCTAGGTCTGCACGCCACAACTCACACACTTTTTATCGAGGGAGATTTGGGACTTTTCTCCATGAGAAAACATAGACAGATCCAATTAATTAAGTTTTGGCTGAAAATACTGCAATGTCCCTCCTCAAGACTCATCAGAGCAGCGTATGATGAATTACTTACCCTGGGACAAAAATCGTCATGGCCCTTCCATGTCAAAAAACTACTGGACAGCACAGGTCTATCGTATGCATGGAATGGAGGAGAGGGTCCAATCTCAGATCAACAAGCCTTTCTGTCAGAGATCCAAACAAGGCTGGAAGACCAAGAAATTCAGAAATGGTGGAATGACCTTAGCCAGTCGGAAAGCTTAAGTTCTTACTATAAGGTGAAAGAGAATTATGGTGAAGAGCTATATTTTAAATTAGGGATTCCAAAAGAATCCCTGAGGTCTTGGATGCAGGTGCGAGCAAACTGTCTCCCTCTTCACAGTATTTGGAAAAATAGGTGTCACCCGGAAATGCGGTATACTTGCCCAATTTGCGGTGATCTTGATGGGCTAGACCATTTTCTTTTCAGGTGTCAGGGGCTAAATGAGCTAAGAGGGAGCTTCCTTGGGATGGGTGGTCGTGAGCCCCTTCTTGGAACTTTGAAGTCGACGTCGAAAATAAATATAGTAGCAGTGGCAAATTTTGTCCGGAAGGGTCTTGTTATTCGAAAGTCGATTGTTATATAATTTAGTGTGTTTGTTGTTATATATGTATGTATACGGCCTGAAAATAGCTTTAAATACAGTCATTCATATAGCGATTAAGTCCACACAGCATTGATACCAGCTGTGGGTTGGGTACGGGAAGTAATACTCCCCCTTGCTAACAAGGGTTCCTTGAAAAATACTTAAAATATAATGACAAATGTTCCCGTTTGAATTTTACTAAAAGCATAGCTTCCTGTAGCACTTGACCTACCTGGAAAATTTTCTGTCAGCACTCATGGGTTCAACCGATTTTGAGGAGAAGAAATCCAACTATGTAGTGGAGCGAAGGTCCATAATGCATTTTTTAATAGGAGGTACATAACATCTTGCCGAGCACCCAGTAAGCAAGAGGTACCAAAAGGGGGAACCTATTCACAACTGTAAGGATGGGGGCCAGGATTGTTTCCTATTTTTTCAACAAAATATTATAACAGCTATTTTTCAAGTTTACCTGGGGCAATCATCCCTCCCAGATGGTGCTCCTGTACTAAGATAATTTTTGTACTAAAATAAGTTTCCCGCTATCTTATGAAGTATGAAAATGCATTTCTGCCTCTCACATGTAAATATCGTGTCAAAAAGTAACAGAGACATTTTATTAACTTCGAACTTATACTGCAAAAAGTTGGAGACGCACCCATGGATAACGGTATTTTTTTTTTAACTATGCCTCATTAGAAGCACCGCCTACAACCTTTAAATTTTTCGAATGGCAAGAAAAAGTTACATTTTAGAAATTTAGCCGTAAAAATGTATTCTTGTATTTATGTTCATGGTGGCAGCGGTAGCTGCAGCCCAGTAAAGGATTAATGAACAGGAACAATAAAAATGTCACTTTTTCGCCGTTTAAAAGATTTTAATAATACTCAAGCCATTTTTTCTAACAGATTCAATTTAAGCACTGAAGAAATAGCAAAAACAAGAAGAACAACAGGGAATTTCTTGTTTTCGGTGTTTGTGATGGAAAGGCAGTGTGGTCTTCGTCGCTATTTAAGTACGGAAGGAAATAAAAAGTGACAGATAAAAGGAGAGAAGAAGAGAGATAAAGAGAGGGGGGACGTAGAATGAGAGAGATAAAGAGGAAAGGTGAAAGTATAAGGATTTCACGCATCCAAAAAAAAGACTAATAGTCAGAATTGGTCTCAAGTGACAACTAGGAGTAATTTACAGTAGGCAAATTAGGATTTAAAGTTTTATTCCTGTAGACTGAAATCTATCTTAATACAAATGTACAATAAGATGGAATAAATAAGAAAAAAGATTTAAAGAAGCAACAGCAACAATAATGGAAATGCGCATACAAAATCAGATAATAGTAAGATCAATAAAAAACGAGTTTTTTGTGTCCTTTTATTTATTTGTTAAAAATATTAAATGAAAAAAAAAAACAAAAGCGTTGAAACCATTAACTTTCTTACCTGAACAATTATTTAATACCAATCCTGATTAACTTATCATTATCAACAGTGCTTATGAACGTCTAGCAAAAAGCGCACGAAAAGAAAAAGATTTAAATGAACAATACAAGTTGTATATTAAAAAAGCATAAATGAAAACATTTCATTATTTTAGTTAACACACATTATCATTGTATACACCAAAAACTAAAGGGCAATTTTCACGCTTTCACGGAGAAAGCTAGATAATTAAGACACTTATTTGCAAATCTGCGCTTTGTTAGACGTTTTTTGTAGTTATGAAGTTTTTTGTTAGAAGTTTGTAGTTAAATTTAAGTCAATAGGAAAAGCTAACCTGACTAGTAGTAGGTCAATTACAAAAAATGTATTCAATTTCGATTAACAGGACTCTCTCTTAAACAGAACTTTTATTCAGAATATTCTAGTAAACAAGAAAGGTTTTTATTCTAATTTCACTCGTATATGTCTTAAACCACTGATAATTCAAAATAAAGATATTGCCAAATTTTTTATGTTTCCGCCAAAAAGCTTTGGAGTCCTCTAGAGTTTTGGAGTTTAATTTTCTTTTTAACATAGGATTATTGATATATAATTTTATAATAATAATAATGATAATAATAATAAGTGGGAGTCAGCATCTATTATTTTGTTTATCTGTGGATTGGTCTTTGAACACCTCCAACTAGTAGGTTTCTTTCTGGGCTCGTCTAATATAGAGCGCTTTAAAAGAGGTTATATTTATAATTTAAAGTATACATATTTCCAAGAAAATACTTGTAAAAATACAACAGTCAGGTAGTTTTGAAATATTTCTCCAAGATCCTATTTATAAGCAGATCTAGGAAAAGAGCCATTGCTACGCTGCTAAAAAAAGAAAAAAAAAATGGGCTGAATTTATAAAAAATTATGATGTAAATTTATCGTCATAACTTTATTAGATGAATAACATGGCAGCCACATCCTAAAACGGCGCATCTGCACCTTTTCTCCGTTTTGAGTTAAGGATGGCTTTTTGCGTTGTTTTTTTTTTACGCTGAAACGATTGACATATACTGGGTCTCTGTATCTCTTTAGGTTATATGGATTGCCCCACCGCTTTTACAGGGGCCTGCTATTCACCTGAATGGTTCAGCTATTTCATCTGACCTTCCCAATCAAAAACAGTGTATCTCACGGGCCAATCAAAATACTCGAAAATAATCATAAGCCCAACACAGTATATCGGAAAGACTTATCACGGGCCCAGATTTCTGCTGAAACTATCACCTGTGCTATCACCGTTGTCAATGTTTGCCAATGACGCAGTATTGAAAACAGCTATTTTTTAAAAGCTGTTTTGGCTAGAGATGTCTGAATGTGACTCCAGTTCCTACCTTGTTAAAGAAATTTATGAGCCAGTTCATTAACTTTTTGATTGAAAGTACCATTCCAAAAAAATGAGAGGGGAGTTTTTTCTATACTGTTTCTCATGGTGTAAAACGGTTTATCTCAATGAAACTTCCTAACCGCATTTTAGGAACAACGCATATACAAAAAACCCATTTTCTTGAGAATTTGCCCGTTATCAGTAAATCAATAGCTCTACGCATACTAGCGTGAAAAACTGGTCGGGAAGTATTATTTATTCACACTTACTTAGAAGGGTGGTAAGTCCGACCTTCACAGACACACGCAGTTTTGTAAGTGAAAAATTAATCTCCTTTTTGAAGCAATGTAAAAAGCAGCCATTTCTAAGAAAACCTGATAGAATTTAGCCAAAAAAAGAAAAAAAAACCAAGAAAGATCTTGTAAACAAAGGCTTAGACACGAGGAAAAACCAGTTTTAGGGCAGCGATCATTTTAGTTCTGAAAAGAAAATAATCATGAGAGCTCAAAGCACTCTAAATTTTTAAAAGCATGGCTTGAACTACTATTAAAGAGCGAATCTGTATGTTTGTATATTTGTAAGATCTTTGTGCCATTTGTGAGAGCGGTATAGGTTTTTTCTCCGGGCAGAAGGTCGGTTTCACACGAAATGGGATCATCCTCAGTTCAATATTAATAATTTTATCAATACGCATATTACAAAAAAAGAAGTGTGAAACTTGCATTGTGCGCTAAGTAAAGAAAACATTGGTATAAAATAGCGAGATCATCTGTTAAACATATGAAAATTCACTTAGCACCAAAAAATCTAAAAATACTTCTAGCTTTAGGAGGGGGCGGAGACATTAGCATGGGCACTTGATTCTTGTGTGTAATTTGGATCTGAAAATAAAGAAAAAGATATCAATATTTCTCCATTCATTGGTGAACCATCGAAATTTGCAAGGACAATGCATCAAAGAAGATGATAGATATTCTAAATTTCTTTGACATGAGAAATATCTATTTTCAAAAAAAAATCCAGAAAAGTTTATAAAACAAACTTGTTTGAAACAAAATCTTTTAAATAACAACTCAGACTCTTTAGAACCCAAAAGCACCCAGAGAAAATTTTTGTAGGAACAAAAAGCCTGTGAAGTGGTCGGCAGGATAGGGCGGAAAACTTTTTTGTTTCAAAAGATTGTAATCTTTTGAAATTTTGCATGATTTTATGCTTTTATACATAATTGAGTTTTCAGCAAGAAGGAGAAGGGAACAGATAACCTGATCTGGCTCCTGTCCTTCAGCTTGTAAGAAGCTCTTCACCTCTGAAGAAGTAGAGGAGTAAGTAAAGGTTACCATGACCTTTACTAGGGGTTTGAGATCCCTACCCCCTCTCCCCGACTTGAACTTAGCAATTGCATCCCAGCCTCGAAAGAGCTATGTCAGATTGTCTTCCACAATTGCATCCCAAGGGAGATATCGAAGGTAAAGAGATTCCAGCACGCAAAGACGAGAAACGAAAAGTACGCAAAGAGGACAGACTCGAGCACAAGGCAGAATATAATTAATTCAAGACTTCAGGTAATTTACTCTAAATTAATCCTATAGATATATATCAAGTTTAGATAGATATATCTAAACTTGAATCTCAGACAGAACAATATTACTGTATCAGTCTTTTGATATCTCCTAACATCGTAAATCTTTCAGTGCATTCAGAACAAACCAGTATTTAACATAGTTAAGCTATGGATATAGTCAAATATAGACACATTTTCGAAAAATAGTTTCTGGGACCACACTGGCTAATCATGAAATAACAAGAAATGGCAAAGAAGAGAAAACGAGGAAAGTAACAGCAAAGAAAAAAAAATATGCAAATATTTCGGTCAAGACCTCTGCTTGACCGTCCTCAGTGAAGAACAATACCGATAAAAATATAAAAAAACTAAGCCTAAAAAAAAATGCAAAACTAAAATAAAATGACCCTTTCAGAGTAACAGAGATACTCTGGACGGGTCATCTTATTTTAGTTTTATGTTTGTCTTGTATTTTAGTTTTGTCTTCTTCACGATTTTGGTTTTGGCATTTTTGGCGATGTGGGGCTGGTCAGCACAGAAAGGCCGGGCTTTTTTTCAGGCCAGATAATCCCAGGATGCCAATTTTTCCCCAAAAAATATGGAGCCGTCTTAGAAAAAAAATACATGCATAAATTTACAGTTATTGCTCATTTAACGATATATATATATGTATATATATATATATATATATATATATATATATATATATATATATATATATATATATATATATATATATATATATATATATATATATATATATATATATATATATATATATATATATATATATATATATATATATATATATATATGTATATATATATATATATATATATATATATATATATATATATATATATATATATATATATATATATATATATATATATATATATATATATATATATATATATATATATATATATATATATATATATATATATATATATATATATATATATATGTATATATATATATATATATATATATATATATATATATATATATATATTATATATATATATATATATATATATATATATATATATATATATATATATATATATATATATATATATATATATATATATATATATATATATATACTAGTTGTTGGGGTGGCGCTTCGCGCCACCCCTACACCTAGTTGGCGGGGCACTTCGCGCCCCCCAAGCCCCCCCGCGCGCGTAAGTCGTTACGCGCCATATTAGTTATGCGCCATTGTAGTTGTGTCCCTGTGTCCCACCTGTGAATAGAAATATATATATATATATATATATATATATATATATATATATATATATATATATATATATATATATATATATATATATATATATATATATATATATATATATATATATATATATATATATATATATATATATATATATATATATATATATATATATATATATATATTGTCTAAGCATATAAATAGATTGTCAGGTTTACTGACTCTTGAACATGCAACATATAATTGTCCATGGGAAAAATAATGCTTATTCAGATCTATACCTCATTATTCGAATGATGTGTCCCTGTGTCCCGGTCGTCATTTATATTCCCTGTGTCCCGGTCGTCATTTGTGTCCCGGTGTCCCGGTCTGTAATTTCTATTCGAACAATCCCTGTGTCCCGGTCGTCATTTAAATATCTCGCCTGTGCCCCCGGCGTCCCCGTTGTAGTTGTGTCCCTGTGTCCCGGTCGTCATTTATATTCCCTGTGTCTCGGTCGTCATTTGTGTCCGGGTTTCCCAGTCTGTAATTTCTCTTTGAGGTTGCTGGTCGTCATTTATATTCCCTGTGTCCCGGTCGTCATTTGTGTCCCGGTATGTAGTTTCATCAGTTGAGAAACATGACGTCAGTCGACAAACAACTTCATGACGCATACAGCTCAATCCTTAAAATGACGTCAGCAGACAAACATGACGTCAGTCGACACACAAACATGACGTCACTTGACAGACACACACACACACACACACACACACACACACACACACACACACACACACACACACACACACACACACACACACACACACACACACACACACACACACACACACACACACACACACACACACACACACACACACACACACACACACACACACACACACACACACACACACACACACACACACACACACACACACACACACACAGACAACTTTTATATATATATATATATATATATATATATCTATATATATAAAAATAAGTTGTCTGTGGATGGATGGATGGATGGATGTGTCAGGTGACGTCACCTGAAAAAAACTGGATCAGGTGACGTCAAAACTGAAAAAACTAAAAAAAAGGCAAAAACTACAAAAAAAACTAAAAACTAATAAAAAAAATAAAAAAGCTAAAAAACTAAAAAAACTATAAAGGTAAAAACCAATAAAAAACTAAAAAAAAAAACTGAAAAAACTAAAAAAAGGCAAAAACTACAAAAAAAACTAAAAACTAATAAAAAAAGTAAAAAAGCTAAAAAACTAAAAAAACTAAAAAAAGGTAAAAAACTAAAAAAAATAAAAAATAAAAAAACTAAAAAAAAGGAAAAAACTGAAAAATAAGCTAAAATAAAGGTAAAAACCAATAAAAAACTAAAAAAAAAAGGAAAAAACTAATAAATGACGACACTCAAAGAGAAAAAAAAGGCAAAAACTACAAAAAAAACTAAAAACTAATAAAAAAATATCTATATATATAAAAATAAGTTGTCTGTGGATGGATGGATGGATGTGTCAGGTGACGTCACCTGAAAAAACTGGATCAGGTGACGTCAAAACTGAAAAAAACTAAAAAAAGGCAAAAACTACAAAAAAAACTAAAAACTAATAAAAAAAAATAAAAAAGCTAAAAAACTAAAAAAACTATAAAGGTAAAAACCAATAAAAAACTAAAAAAAAAACTGAAAAAACTAAAAAAAGGCAAAAACTACAAAAAAAACTAAAAACTAATAAAAAAAGTAAAAAAGCTAAAAAACTAAAAAAACTAAAAAAAGGTAAAAAACTAAAAAAAATAAAAAATAAAAAAAACTAAAAAAAAGGAAAAAACTGAAAAATAAGCTAAAATAAAGGTAAAAACCAATAAAAAACTAAAAAAAAAGGAAAAAACTAATAAATGACGACACTCAAAGAGAAAAAAAAGGCAAAAACTACAAAAAAAAACTAAAAACTAATAAAAAAATATCTATATATATAAAAATAAGTTGTCTGTGGATGGATGGATGGATGTGTCAGGTGACGTCACCTGAAAAAACTGGATCAGGTGACGTCAAAACTGAAAAAACTAAAAAAAGGCAAAAACTACAAAAAAAACTAAAAACTAATAAAAAAAATAAAAAAGCTAAAAAACTAAAAAAACTATAAAGGTAAAAACCAATAAAAAACTAAAAAAAAAAACTGAAAAAACTAAAAAAAGGCAAAAACTATAAAAAAAACTAAAAACTAATAAAAAAAGTAAAAAAGCTAAAAAACTAAAAAAAACTAAAAAAAGGTAAAAAACTAAAAAAAATAAAAAATAAAAAAAACTAAAAAAAAGGAAAAAACTGAAAAATAAGCTAAAATAAAGGTAAAAACCAATAAAAAACTAAAAAAAAAGGAAAAAACTAATAAATGACGACACTCAAAGAGAAAAAAAAGGCAAAAAGTACAAAAAAAAACTAAAAACTAATAAAAAAAATAAAAAAGCTAAAAAACTAAAAAAACTAAAAAAAGGCAAAAACTACAAAAAAAACTAAAAACTAATAAAAAAGCTAAAAAACTAAAAAAACTAAAAAAAAGGCAAAAACTACAAAAAAACTAAAAACTAATAAAAAAAATAAAAAAGCTAAAAAACTAAAAAAAACTAAAAAAACTAAAAAAAGGTAAAAAACTAAAAAAACTAAAAACTAAAAAAAACTAAAAAAGGTAAAAACTAAAAGAACTAAAAAAGAAAAAAATAAATGACGACACTCAAAGAGAAAGCGACCAGGACAAAAGGAATGTTCGATTAGCAATCAACAAAGCACCGGGACACAGGGAGTATAAATGACGACCCGGGGGAAACAGGGGGATATAAATGACGACCGGGACAAAAAAACTAAAAAGAAAAAAAAACTAATAAAAAAACTAAAAAATCTAAAAATCTAAATAAGCTAAAAAAGAAAAAAAAGGAAAAAAATAAAGGAGAAAAACAAAACTAAAAAACGAATGTATATACAGACCGGGACACCGGGATACAAATGACGACCGGGACCCGGGACACAGGGAATATAAATGACGACCGGGACACAGGGACACAACTCCGGTACACCGGGATACAAATGACGACCGGGACACAGGGAATATAAATGACGACCGGGACACAGGGACACAACTACAACGGGGACACCGGGGGAAACAGGGGGATATAAATGACGACCGGGACAAAAAAACTAAAAAGAAAAAAAAACTAAAAACTAATAAAAAAACTAAAAAATCTAAAAATCTAAATAAGCTAAAAAAGAAAAAAAAAGGAAAAAAATAAAGGAGAAAAACAAAACTAAAAAACGAATGTATATACAGACCGGGACACCGGGATACAAATGACGACCGGGACCCGGGACACAGGGAATATAAATGACGACCGGGACACAGGGACACAACTACAACGGGGACACCGGGGGAAACAGGGGGATGTAAATGACGACCGGGACACCGGGACAGGGAATGGTCGATTAGCAATCACCATCAACAAAGCTCAAGGGCAATCATTAGAATCATGAGGTATAGATCTGAATACAGATTGTTTTCCCATGGACCATTATATGTTGCATATTCAAGAGTCGGTAAACCTGACAATCTATTTATATGCAAAGACAATGGGACAGCAAAGAATGTTGTATATTCGCAAGTTTTACGTAGTTAAAACCATATATATATATCTATCTATATTCACAGGTGGGACATAGGGACACAACTACAATGGCGCGTAACTATTATGGCGCGTAACGACTTACGCGCGCGGGGGGGCTTGGGGGGGGCGCGAAGCGCCCCCACCAACTAGGTGTTGGGGTGGCGCGAAGCGCCACCCCAACAGCTAGTATATATATATATATATATATATATATATATATATACTAGCTGTTGGGGTGACGCTTCGCGCCACCCCAACACCTAGTTGGAGGGGGGCTTCGCCCTCCCCCGAAGCCCCCCCGCGCGCGCAAGTCGTTATGCGCCATTGTAGTTGTGCCCCTGTGTCCCACCTGTGAATATATATATATATATATCTATATATATAAAAATAAGTTGTCTGTCTGTGGATGGATGGATGGATGTGTCAGGTGACGTCACCTGAAAAACTGGATTAGGTGACGTCAAAACTGAAAAAACTAAAAAAGGCAAAAACTACAAAAAAAACTAAAAACTAATAAAAAAAATAAAAAAGCTAAAAAACTAAGAAAACTATAAAGGTAAAACCAATAAAAAACTAAAAAAAAAACTGAAAAAACTAAAAAAAGGCAAAAACTACAAAAAAAAACTAAAAACTAATAAAAAAGTAAAAAAGCTAAAAACTAAAAAAACTAAAAAACTAAAAAAGGTAAAAAACTAAAAAAATAAAAAATAAAAAAAAACTAAAAAAAAGGAAAAAACTGAAAAATAAGCTAAAATAAAGGTAAAAACCAATAAAAAACTAAAAAAAAAGGAAAAAACTAATAAATGACGACACTCAAAGAGAAAGCGACCAGGACAAAAGGAATGTTCGATTAGCAATCAACAAAGCACCGGGACACAGGGAGTATAAATGACGACCAGGACATAAGTAAAAAAAAAAAAAACTATCTATATATATAAAAATAAGTTGTCTGTGGATCTGTGGATCGTGGATCAGGTGACGTCACCTGAAAAAACTGGATCAGGTGACGTCAAAACTGAAAAAACTAAAAAAAGGCAAAAACTACAAAAAAAACTAAAAACTAATAAAAAAAATAAAAAAGCTAAAAAACTAAAAAAACTAAAAAAAGGCAAAAACTACAAAAAAACTAAAAACTAATAAAAAAGCTAAAAACTAAAAAAACTAAAAAAAGGCAAAAACTACAAAAAAACTAAAAACTAATAAAAAAAATAAAAAAGCTAAAAAACTAAAAAACTAAAAAAACTAAAAAAAGGTAAAAAACTAAAAAAAACTAAAAACTAAAAAAAACTAAAAAAGGTAAAAACTAAAAGAACTAAAAAAGAAAAAAATAAATGACGACACTCAAAGAGAAAGCGACCAGGACAAAAGGAATGTTCGATTAGCAATCAACAAAGCACCGGGACACAGGGAGTATAAATGACGACCAGGACACAAGTAAAAAAAAAAATTAACAAAACTAAAAAGAAGGTAAAAACTACAAAAAAACTAAAAAGAAAAAAAAACTAAAAACTAATAAAAAAACTAAAAATCTAAAAATCTAAATAAACTAAAAAAGAAAAAAAAGGAAAAAATAAAGGAGAAAAACAAAACTAAAAAACGAATGTATATACAGACCGGTACACCGGGATACAAATGACGACCGGGACACAGGGAATATAAATAACGACCGGGACACAGGGACACAACTACAACGGGGACACCGGGGGAAACAGGGGGATATAAATGACGACCGGGACAAAAAACTAAAAAGAAATAAAAACTAAAAACTAATAAAAAAAACTAAAAAATCTAAAAATCTAAATAAGCTAAAAAAGAAAAAAAAAGGAAAAAAATAAAGGAGAAAAACAAAACTAAAAAACGAATGTATATACAGACCGGGACACCGGGATACAAATGATGACCGGGACCCGGGACACAGGGAATATAAATGACGACCGGGACACAGGGACACAACTACAACGGGGACACCGGGGGAAACAGGGGGATGTAAATGACGACCGGGACACCGGGACAGGGAATGGTCGATTAGCAATCACCATCAACAAAGCTCAAGGGCAATCATTAGAATCATGAGGTATAGATCTGAATACAGATTGTTTTCCCATGGACCATTATATGTTGCATGTTCAAGAGTCGGTAAACCTGACAATCTATTTATATGCAAAGACAATGGGACAGCAAAGAATGTTGTATATTCGCAAGTTTTACGTAGTTAAAACCATATATATATATATATATCTATATTCACAGGTGGGACATAGGGACACAACTACAATGGCGCGTAACTATTATGGCGCGTAACGACTTACGCGCGCGGGGGGGCTTGGGGGGGGCGCGAAGCGCCCCACCAACTAGGTGTTGGGGTGGCGCGAAGCGCCACCCCAACAGCTAGTATATATATATATATATATATATATATATATATATATATATATATATATAGATATATATATATATATATATATATATATATATATATATATATATATATATATATATATATATATATATATATATATATATATATATATATATATATATATATATATATATATATATATTTTTAACTACGTAAAACTTGCGAATGTACAACATTCTTGGCTGTCCCATTGTCTGTGCATATATAGATTGTCAGGTTTACCGACTCTTGAACATGCAACATATAATTGTCCATGGGAAAAACAATCTGTATTCAGATCTATACCTCATTATTCTAATGATTGCCCTTGAGCTTTGTTGATGGTGATTGCTAATCGAACATTCCCTGTGTCCATGTCGTCATTTATATATCCCCCTGTGCCCCCGGCGTCCCCGTTGTTGTTGTTTCCCTGTGTCCCGGTCGTCATTTGTGTCCCGGTGTCCCAGTCTGTAATTTCTCTTTGAGTGTCGCGGTCGTCATTTATATTCCCTGTGTCCCGGTGTCCCGGTCGTCATTTGTGTCCCGATGTCCTGGTGTGTAATTTCGTCAATCAACAAACATGACGTCAGTCGACACACAAACATGACGTCACTCGACACACAGACAACTTATTTTATATATATAGATATATTTATCTATATATATAAAAATAAGTTGTCTGTGGATCTGTGGATCTGTGGATCAGGTGCATATGACGTCTGAATTATTTCACACTAATACAAAAGAAGAAAAAAAACTAAAAAAGCTAAAAAACTAAAAAAAACTAAAAAAAGGTAAAAAACTAAAAACTAAAAAAAAACTGAAAAACTAAAAAAAGGCAAAAACTACAAAAAAACTAAAAACTAATAAAAAAAACTAAAAAAGCTAAAAAACTGAAAAACTAAAAAAATATGAATAAAAATAAAAAAAACTAAAAAGATAAAAACTTCAAAAAAAAACTAAAAAGAAAAAAGAAAAAAACTAAAAAACCTAAAAAAGGTAAAAACCAATAAAAAAAACTAAAAAGAAAAAAGGGAAAAAATTAAAAATTTATTTCATCATATACCAATTCAAAAACGAATGTATACCGGGATGACGACCGGGACACAGGGAATATAAATGACGACCGGGACGCAGGGACACAACTACAACGGTGACGCCGGGGGCACAGGGGGGATATATAAATGACGACGGGGACACATGCAATGTTCGATTAGCAATCACCATCAACAAAGCTCAAGGGCAATCATTAGAATCATGTTCCCATGGACAATTATATGTTGCATGTTCAAGAGTCGGTATGCAATGGCACTCGACTTGCCGTAAAAAAAAACAATGGAAAACCTAATAGAGGCCACAATCCTGACAGGGCCTTTTGAGGGTGAGGCTGTTCTTATTCCTCGCATTCCCATGATTCCAACGGATCTGCATTTTCAATTTAAAAGATTGCAATTCCCAATTCGATTAGCATTTGCAATCACCATTAACAAAGCTCAAGGTCAATCATTAAAAAAATTACCAATAATACTTTTAAGAAATATCAACCCACCAAAGCTTTGCAATGGCACGCGACTTGCCGTGAAAAAAAACAATGGAAAACCTAATAGAGGCCACAATCTTGACAGGGCCTTATGAGGGTGAGGCTGTTCTTATTCCTCGCATTCCCATGATTCCAACGGATCTGCTTTTTCAATTTAAAAGATTGCAACACAGACAATGGGACAGCGAAGACTGTTGTATATTCACAAGTTTTACGTAGTTAATTTGTATTGTATCTATCTATCTATCTATCTATATAAAAACGAGTTGTGTGTATGCATGATTGTTTGTTTGTAAAAAGAGCGATTGCATATGACGTCATTATTAGTACATACGGCTTTGTATATGGACAGACAATGGGAAAGCCAAGAATGTTGTATATTTGCAATTTTTACGTAGTTTGAAACACATATATAAATCTATCTATATTCACAGGTGGGACACAGGGACACAACTACAATGACGCGTAACTAATATGGCGCGTAACGACTTACGCGCGCGGGGGGGCTTGGGGGGCGCGAAGCGCCACCCCAACAGCTAGTATATATATAAAAATAAGTTATTTGTCTGTCTGTCGACTGACGTCATGTTTTTGTGTCGACTGACGTCATGTTTGTCGACTGACGTCATTATAATGATTGAGCTGTATGTCGTCATGAAGTTGTTTGTCGTCTGACGTCATGTTTGTAGACTAACGAAACTACAGACCGGGACACCGGGACACAAATGAGGTGTTATGTCTGTTATAACGTAATAGAGGCAACAATCTTGACAGGGCCTTTTGAGGGGGAGGCTTTTCTTATTCCACGCATTCTCATGATTCCAATGGATCTTTCTTTTCAACCTAAAAGATTGCAATTCCCAATTTGATTAGCATATTTACTTTTCAGTCCAGAACCACTAAAGCTATTATGTAAATATCAAAATTATTTATGTTGTCTGAGCAATAATTTTTAGTTTTTATTTCAAAATAGAAAATTACATGAAAATTTTAGAATTATATCTATCTATATATATAAAAATAAGTTGTCTGTCTGTGGATCAAGTGACGTCATGTTTCTGTGTCGACTGGCGTCATGAAGTTAGTTGTCGTCATTTTTGCTATGACGGTGACGTCATTAAAGATATTTAAGACATATATGTTCACGTAGAAGTCTATTAATGTTTGAGTTTAAAATGACTGATGAACTTACAATGGCAAAAGCCGATGAAGATGCTCAAAGAGTCTATGCCAAAAAACTTGCTGCTGATAGAGAAAGTCAGAAAAGAAAGCGTGCCGAGGAATCAAAAGAACAGCAAGGAAACAGGCTTGAGGCTAAAGAACGCAAAACCGCGCAGTTAGATGAAGATCCACCTGGACAGCGAGAGTCAAAACATATCAAAACTGAAAATGATAGCGATGATGATTGGGTTTGGGATCTTGACTTGGATAAGGTCATCAATGCCTACCAGATTTTAGTTAAAAAAACAAAGGTTCGGCGATATGTATTTCATAGTGAAGCTGAAAAATAAAGAAGAAAAGAAAACTGAAAAAAGAAAAAATGTAAAAAACTAAAAAATGCTAAAAAGAAAAAACACTCAAAGAGAAATTACAGACCGGGACACAAATGACGACCGGGACAGAGGGAATATAAATAACGACCGGGACACTCAAGGAGAAATTACAGACTGGGATACCGGGACACAAATGACGACCGGGACAGAGGCAATATAAATGACGACCAGGACACAGGTATTAAGAATATCGTTCAAAGACAAATTTTTAATTGTAAGAAGACCGTTGAAAGAGAAATTTCTAATTGTAAAATAACTGAAGAACCTACAATGGCAACACCCGAGGAAGCTGCTCAAAACGAATGGATTCACGCCGAAGTAGCTGAGTTGGTAAAGCGTTATGTTTCAGGTTCTAGGTCCGAGAGGCTCCAGGTTTGAACCTTGGCTTTAGCATTAATACAAAAGAAGAAAAAAAACTAAAAAAGGTAAAAACTACAAAAAAACTAAAAAGAAAATATATATATACATATATATTTATATATATCATCTTTCCAAAAAAATAATAATTTAGTGCATCTGCTTAAAAACAGCAATCGAATTGATGCCTCCTGATACGCAACTATCAACAAAGTGGCAATCGTTGTGGTCGGTGATCAGTTCTTACCTCAAGATAATATTCTTTATAGGCGAAACAATCAGTTGACAAGAATTGCTTAAACTCATCGATGCTACGATGCCCTACAATATCCTGACGAATATAAATGACGCCCGGACACTCAAATAGAAATGACAGACTGGGACACCGGGACACAAATGACGACGGGGACACAGGGAATATAAATGACGACCCGGACACAGGGACATAACTACAACGGGGACGCCGGGGGGCACAGGGGGATATATAAATGACGACGGCAACAAAGGAAATGGTCGATTAGCAATCACCATCAACAAAGCTCAAGGGCAATCAATAGAATCATGAGGTATAGATCTGAATACGGATTGTTTTCCCATGGACCATTATGCGTTGCATGTTCAAGAGTCGGTAAACCTGACAATCTATTTATATGCACAGACGATGGGACAGCAAAGAATGTTGTATATTCGCAAGTTTTACGTAGTTAAAAACATATATATATATATATATATATATATATATATATATATATATATATATATATATATATATATATATATATATATATATATTATATATATATATATATATATATATATATATATATATATATTCAAAGGTGGGACATAGGGACACAACTACAATGGCGCGTAACTAATATGGCGCGTAACGACTTACGCGTGCGGGGGGGCTTGGGGGGGGGGGCGCAAAGCGCCCCCACCAACTAGATGTTGGGTTGGCGCGAAGCGCCACCCCAACAGCTAGTACATATATATATATATATACTAGCTGTACTCGACTAACACCTAGTTGGTGGGGGCGCTGCGCGCCCCAAAGCCCCCCCGCGCACGTAAGTCGTTACGCGCCATATTGGTTACACGTCATTGTAGTTGCGTCCCTGTGTCCCATCTGTGAATAGATATATATATATATATATATATATATATATATATATATATATATATATATATATATATATATATATATATATATATATTCACAGGTGGGACATAGGGACACAACTACAATGGCGCGTAACTAATATGGCGCGTAACGACTTACGCGCGCGGGGGGGCTTGGGGGTGCGCGAAGCGCCCCCACCAACTAGATGTTGGGGTGGCGCGAAGCGCCACCTCAACAGCTAGGACATATATATATATATTATATATATATATATATATATATATATACTAGCTGTACTCGACTAACACCTAGTTGGTGGGGGCCCCCCCCCAAGCCCCCCCGCGCACGTAAGTCGTTACGCGCCATATTGGTTACACGTCATTGTAGTTGCGTCCCTGTGTCCCATCTGTGAATATATATATATATATATATATATATATATATATATATATATATATATATATATATATATATATATATATATATATATATATATATAACTAAGTAAAAAATGCGAATATACAACATTCTTCGCTGTCCCATTATCTGTGCATATAATAGATTGTCAGGTTACTGACTCTTGAACATACAACATATAATTGTCCATGGGAAAAACAATCCGTATTCAGATCTATACCTCATTATTCTAATGATGTGTCCCTGTGTCCCGGTCGTCATTTATATTCCCTGTGTCCCGGTATCCCAGTTTATAATTTCTCTTTGAGTGTCCGGTCGTCATTTGTATTCCCTGTGTCCCGGTGTCCCGGTCGTCATTTGTGTCCCGGTCTGTAATTTCTATTCGAACAATCCCTGTTTCCCGGTCGTCATTTATATATCCCACCTGTGCCCCCGGCGTCCCCATTGTAGTTGTGTCCCTATGTCCCGGTCGTCATTTATATTCCCTGTGTCCCGGTCGTGATTTGTGTCCGGGTGTCCCAGTCTGTAATATCTCTTTGAGGTTCCCGGTCGTCATTTATATTCCCTGTGTCCCGGTCGTCATTTGTGTCTTGGTGTCCCGGTATGTAATTTCATTAGTTGACAAAAATGACGTCAGTCGACAAACAACTTCATGACGCACACAGCTCAATCCTTATAATGACGTCAGTCGACAAACACGACGTCACTCGACCACACACACACACACAAACACAGACAACTTATTTATATGTATATATATATATATATATATATATATATATATATATATATATATATATATATATATATATATATATCTCTATATATATAAAAATAAGTTGTCTGTCTGTGT